>NC_134234.1:340440230-341060387 GCF_965152275.1 Natator depressus
TAATTTGTAGGCATTTCCTAACATTAAAGGTGAAGGGAAAAGCTCCTGGTACCACAAAATGGAATTGCCTTGCAGTACAGGATTTTATATTTTGTTTCATCTGAGAGAGACTAGAGCTGCACATTTCAGATCGGGGTCCAGATTTGAACTTTTCTGGTATTTATAAAGGTGTTTGGGTCTGGGATGTGGTACAGATCATTGTTCAAAGAGAGGGGGGCAGCAATGAAGTTCAATTCGGGATCCAAACTTTCTAAAGGTCAGAGTTTTAATTAGGCACTTTGTTTCAGCCCATCTCTATTATTAGTATAATGTACAGACAAGCCATAGACCTGTTGTACTGTGCTTCTCTACCTTCCTAGACTTGTCATAGAATCATAGAATATCAGGGTTGGAAGAGATCTCAGGAGGTCTAGTCCAACCCCTTGCTCAAAGCAGGACCAATCCCGAACTAATCATCCCAGCCAGGGCTTTGTCAAGCCTGACCTTAAAAATATCTAAGGAAGGAGATTCCACGACCTCCCTAGGTAACGCATTCCAGTGTTTCACCACCCTCCTAGTGAAAAAGTTTTTCCGAATATCCAATCTAAACCTCCCCCACTGCAACTTGAGACCATTACTCCTTGTTATGTCATCTGCTACCACTGAGAACAGTCTACAGCCATCCTCTTTGGAACCCCCTTTCAGGTAGTTGAAAGCAGCTATCAGATCCCCCCTCATTCTTCTATTGCGCAGACTAAACAATCCCAGTTCCCTCAGCCTCTCCTCATAAGTCAAGTGTTCCAGTCCCCTAATGATTTTTGTTGCCCTCCGCTGGACTCTTTCCAATTTTTCCACATCCTTCTTGTAGTGTGGGGCCCAAAACTAGACACAGTACTCCAGATGAGGCCTCACCAGTGTCGAATAGAGGGGAATGATCACGTCCCTCGATCTGCTGGCAATGCCCTTACATATACATCCCAAAATGCCATTGGCCTTCTTGGCAACAAGGGTGCACTGTTGACTCATATCCAGCTTCTCGTCCACTGTAACCCCTAGGTCCTTTTCTGCAGAACTGCTGCCGAGCCATTCGGTCCCTAGTCTGTAGTGGTGCATGGGATTCTTCCGTCCTAAGTGCAGGACTCTGCACTTGTCCTTGTTGAACCTCATCAGATTTCTTTTGGCCCAATCCTCTAATTCGTCTAGGTCCCTCTGTATCCTATTCCTACCTTCCAGCGTATCTACCTCTCCTCCAAGTTTAGTGTCATCTGCAAACTTGCTGAAGGTGCAATCCACACCATCCTCCAGATCATTTATGAAGATGTTGAACAAAAGCGGCCCGAGGACCGACCCTTGGGGCACTCCACTTGATACCGGCTGCCAACTAGACATGGAGCCATTGATCACTACCCGTTGAGCCCGACAATCTAGCCAACTTTCTATCCACCTTATAGTCCATTCATCCAGCCCATACTTCTTTAACTTGCTGGCAAGAATACTGTGGGAGACCGTGTCGAAAGCTTTGCTAAAGTCAAGGAACAACACGTCCACCGCTTTCCCCTCATCCACAGAGCCAGTTATCTCGTCATAGAAGGCAATTAGATTAGTAAGGCATGACTTGCCCTTGGTGAATCCATGCTGACTGTTCCTGATCACTTTCCTCTCCTCTAAGTGCTTCAGAATCGATTCCTTGAGGACCTGCTCCATGATTTTTCCAGGGACTGAGGTGAGGCTGAGTGGCCTGTAGTTCCCAGGGTCCTCCTTCTTCCCTTTTTTAAAGATGGGCACTACATTAGCCTTTTTCCAGTCATCTGGGACTTCCCCCGATCGCCATGAGTTTTCAAAGATAATGGCCAATGGCTCTGCAATCACATCTGCCAACTCCTTTAGCACTCTCAGATGCAGTACATCGGGCCCCATGGACTTATGCTTGTCCAGCTTTTCTAAATAGTCCCGAACCACGTCTTTCTCCACAGAGGGCTGGTCATCTCCTCCCCATGCTGTGCTGCCCAGTGCAGCAGTCTGGGAGCTGACCTTGTTCGTGAAGACAGAGGCAAAAAAAGCATTGAGTACATTAGCTTTTTCCCCATCCTCTGTCACTAGGTTGCCTCCCTCATTCAGTAAGGGGCCCCCACTTTCCTTGACTTTCTTCTTGTTGCTAACATACCTGAAGAAACCCTTCTGGTTACTCTTAACTTCTCTTGCTAGCTGCAACTCCAGGTGTGATTTGGCCTTCCTGATTTCACTCCTGCATGCCCGAGCAATATTTTGATACTCATCCCTGGTCATTTGTCCAATCTTCCACTTCTTGTAAGCCTCTTTTTTGTGTTTAAGATCAGCAAGGATTTCACTATTAAGCCAAGGTGGTCGCCTGCCATATTTACTATTCTTTCTACACATCGGGATGGTTTGTCCCTGTAACCTCAATAAGGATTCTTTAAAATACAGCCAGGTCTCCTGGACTCCTTTCCCCCTCATGTTATTCTCCCAGGGGATCCTGCCCATCAGTTCCCTGAGGGAGTCAGTCTTCTTTTCTGAAGTCCAGGGTCCGTATTCTGCTGCTCTCCTTTCTTCCCTGTGTCAGGATCCTGAACTCGGCCATCTCATGGTCACTGCCTCCCGGGTTCCCATCCACTTTTGCTTCCCTTACTAATTCTTCCCTGTTTGTGAGCAGCAGGTCAAGAAGAGCTCCGCCCCTAGTTGGTTCCTCCAGCACTTGCACCAGGAAATTGTCCCCTACACTTTCCAAAAACTTCCTGGATTGTCTGTGCACCGCTGTATTGCTCTCCCAGCAGATATCAGGGTGATTGAAGTCTCCCATGAGAATCAGGGCCTGCGATCTAGTAACTTCTGTGAGTTGCCGGAAGAAAGCCTCGTCCACCTCATCCCCCTGGTCCGGTGGTCTATAGCAGACTCCTACCACAACATCACCCTTGTTGCTCAGATGCATCCGATGAAGTGAGCTGTAGCTCACGAAAGCTTATGCTCAAATAAATTGGTTAGTCTCTAAGGTGCCACAAGTACTCCTTTTCTTGTTGCGAATTCAGACTAACACAGCTGTTACTCTGAAACCTATCTGGAATAGACATTTCTGTTGGTAATGTCCTGCTTTTACCTTTTGTGTCTGTGCAGTAAGGTCAAGAGAAGGTTTTTGTCCAAGATGGCTAAGTGACATATGTGAGGGGAACACTATCTTTGGGCCTGGGGGTGTTTGTATAACTCGATAACAACAACAAACTTAATTGACATTTTCTTCTAAATAATATCAGTTGTGGTAAGTCATTGTCTTGTCACACAATAGTTACAGGCTTTTGCAACGGCACATTAATTACAATAATTGGGCAGTAAAGAAGCCATAGGAACAGCTAATGTGCCGTTCACCGAGATGAGGTTCTAGCTATAACACCTTATGTGTAATAATAAAATTTTGATGATTGACACAGCTGATAAGGCCTGATACCTCTGGTTTCTGATCTTTCATGTAGGTTTTTAAATTCTTTCATACTGTTCATCCCATAATCCAAAATGGCACGAAACCATTGAATACCATATTATTTTGAGTCTGTGTGTGTAAGTAAATGAGACTTACCTTCTCTCTCAATTTAAGAGAGGGGAAGAAAACAGATAAGCCCCTACTTCCTGCCCCCCACTATGTCTATCTAAGGTACTCGTATGGCCTTCATTACTATGTTATCAGAATGCTTTATGGTCTTCAATGCATTTGTCCTTCCTTCTAGGTTACTTCTGGAACTGCTTGAACTTCTCTTTGACAAATTCAATGCTGTAGCGGCTGCTCACTCTGTGGTGCTGGGACATCTTCAGCAGACCGTGGCCTTTCCATCCAGCCTGTATGATGGTGATGTCAAATTGTATGACATGGCAGATGTGTGGGTGAAGATCCAGGATGTCTTGCAGGTAAGGATCTCTCAAACAGTCATGCACTCAGTTTAGACGAGCAATTTTTGCTGACAATTTCCATGCCAGAAAATTCATTCATATAGAGATTCAAGAAGCATACATGCTGGAATTTGTCTTTATTGTTGGGTAAGTGTCTGTGTTGTTATAATGGACTGCTGGGTCCCAAAGCACATAAACCCCAGCAATCAACGTCTGTTTTGGCTTCATCTTTATGGTACGTGAGGAGGTGATACAAGTTACCTGCCAAGTTACCAAATGATGTTATCAAAAGCTTTCAAACAGTAACATTTAACTCAGTGTTGTTACCTTATCACATTTTCCTGTCACATAGAGTGTCACAACTGAAACCACCTGTCTCCTTATGTCAGCATGCCTTCATTGCAGTCAGCTGAGACACTCAGGCTGGAGCTGCTGCCTGCATATTTTCTCTGAAGACTCTTCAACTTTTGTTCTAAATTGTGGTATACTCTGCTGTAAAGGATTATAGAAAGTTCCATGTTTTATTTCATAGACTATCATGGTTGGAAGGGACCTCAGGAGGTCATCTAGTCCAACCCCCTGCTCAAAGCATTTTCTTTGTTGTTCAGTTTAACTGCACAGTGGTGTGTGATAACTGTCTCTACATATATAGGTATGGATAACTGCATACACCACGTGTGACTTATTAAGTAGTTTTGACTGGCTTACCAGCTCTTTGCCAATTAATCTCTTTTCCCTGGGCCTCTTTCTAGCCCTCTAGGCATCTTCAAACAGGCTCTTTATAAAGAATCAGTTTGACACACACACGTTTCTTTCTCTCCCGATGTGAATTTTAACCCTCCTTCCCTTTGTTATTATACCTGCCCAAACCTCAGGATAGATAATATTCAGCCCCAGGCTAGTGACCGTCACAAATTTTAAAAACCTTGTGCAATTAGAGCTGACTGGAACAGGTTAGTGGCAATGGTTAAGCTTGTGGGTGGCAATAGAGTGCCTAGTTCATGCTCTGGCCATGCTATCGTGGCCCTTGAGGGCCAAAAAACGTTTAAGAGCTTTGGCAGTTCTGCCAGTCTCACTCTAGGGAACAGAGGCCCAGGAGTGAGAATCTTGCACAATGTTATCTCCAGAGAAGCAGAATTACAAGGCAAGTAATTTTCCCTTATCGGCAAGAGTTGATGATGGTTGCATCCCTCGTAAATGGTGAACTATAAAATTGAGAAAACCTTTATACTGGACGACACACACGCAACCCCCACTTCCCCCCAACCGAGTGTGTCTCCTCCGTGACAGAAGAATCGAGTGAGAGAGCTTTAAACTTTGTTATTGGGACTGTTTCTTGTCATCTACCACCTGTGATGCTTAGTTGCTATAAGCCTGACTGTTCAGAGGTCAGAGGGAGTCATAACACCCTCCAGAAATGACCTAAAATAGCTTTTCTGCACATAAAAATGACAGCAATTCAAACTCCATAATCTTGTGCCCATCTGGGGCTGGAAATAAGTGCTGGATCGCCATGGGAAGCTGGGAGTCTTCCCTATTTCTGTTTGTAGAGAGCTCCTATTTATTGCACTGCAGGGTCACAAGCATTGGTGGCTAGGTGCATGGGATGGGGGGAGGCCCCCACTCCAGTGGGTGTGTGGGAGGAGCCTCTTTTATGAGGCCCCACTCTCCAGTGTGTGTGTGTGGGGTGGGGGAGGTCACTGTCTTTATCCAAGCCTCCTATGGAGGGGAGGTCCCTAAGGTGGGGTTAGAAAGCGAGCCCTCCCCACACTCAGCAGCAGTTCCTGCCCCGCAGGGCCGGGCCCGGATCCCCTCCCTGGCCCATTGGCTTTTGCTGCTCGCAGCTGAAGGGCTTGACTCTGCACTTTTCAAGCAGGCAAGACTCATGTTGTCTTCAAAGGGACTCTTCTGCTATTAGAGTAGGATGAGAGATGATGGTTTAAAACCCCTTTTAAGATACATATCATTTAGTTTATTTTAAGTATCTGGTGTATCAGTTCTCATTTGTAAAGTTTTGAACAACACGGTGAGGTCTGGAAAACTTTCTTTCATCCCTGCTAAAAAAACTGAAAAGTTTCTTACCTCTGGGCACGTCATACACAAGGCCATTCTTAACAACTTCTTGGAGCTCAGGTCAAACGTTAGTCAGAGCTGCTTGGCAGTGGTGTCCTTGACATTCATTTTAGTTGTCACTGTTTTTAATTTAATGCCAAACGAAACCAGGTAAAATGTGGCATATAAAAAGAGTAGGAGATAAGATGGTTTGTTTGGTGGTGGTGGGGAAGATGGGGGTGGGAAGGATAAATAACTCCCTGTGATCTAGCCTCCCAGTTGGCCTTGTGGTAGTTTGTGTGCAGAGCCTGAAGACAGCTGGTCAGAGGCAGGGAGCCTAGTCCCCTGAGGGGACTACAAGTTGCAGGCAGTGTTGACTGGGTTGTGCACACGGGGTGGCCTGGAGCGGAGCAGAATTGGCAGGCTGAGAAATTGCAGTGGTTATTTCTGACATGCTGGAGCGTAGCGATGTCCTGTATTTCATCTGCTGGAGCAACACTCTAGACTGCTCCTGAAGCTCTATGCCCCAGCGGCAGAGATAGACATGGGGGAAGGGGGAGTTAGGCCCCCTCCCCCAGGCCACCTGCTGTTTATGTTCATAAGATAGTGGACTTTAAAGTTGACACTTTTAGGTATAGAAAACCTTTACTGGCCTATAACTAAATTGTGTCCATTCTGGTTCTTGAACAGCAATAATTTAAGGACTGAAATTCCACATTTTTGTGAGGAAGAAGAGGAAACATTTCTCTGGCAGATTGTTTTTAAAAAAATCAGTGTTTGTTTCAATGTGTTCAGGGGTTAGGAAGGATGGAAGAAATTGTGAGAAGATGGATTAGTGGCAGAAGTGAAGTCAGGTGATGCAGTCAAAGATGAATGAAATATATTAATGCCTATGCAGTGTGTCCCATGCCTCTACAATTTTTCACATGGATAACACGTCCTCTAATAGTGTGTGTGCATGTGTAATATATTATGAAATAGCTGTTTTTCTAGCAGCATGCATACATACATACATTTGTTTGTATATGTTGGGGGTGGAGAGGCACCCTTGTGAAAAATGTAAGACGGTATTAATTTTTTTCTATCAGCTCAAATGACCTGACTTATTTTTCCTGTAGATATCTGAATGCTTCCCAGTAATATTCACTGTTAGTGCTCGATTCTGTTGTAACCCACGTGCCTAATAGGGAGATATCTCTTTAAGAGACCCATTGGTGGGAGGTAGGAGTGAGTTGTGTCTGAGTCATTGTTGCTAGGCAGATTTAGCACTCCACATCCAGAAGCTTCTGGAATTGGGTGTGGTAGTTTTGGGTATGCTCCGATAGGTTCCCTGTTGCTGGCGTCACACTCCATGAGGGCAAGTGGTCAGGGTAGCTGCTTTGCAGGGGGCCATGTGCCCTGGGTGAGTTGGGAGAAGCTGAGCCCAGGAGCAGAAAGCAGGCTGTCGTCCCTAACTCTGAAGCATTTTGCAGCAGTTTTTTTTATATCTATATACTTAGTGGAGTGATGGGTTAATCAGTTAGCTGGCTGGCTAACAGTGATTTCAGCAGAGGAAGAGTCTGCATGGATTCCAACTAAAGATTTTTATAAGCAAGTGGAGGGAAGATGTTGTTTTAGACTCAGCAGACTGTATAGATTTGGTGATCAAAGACTGAGACTTAGGTGAACTGAACCTAAGCTTTTGGGAATTCTCTGTTACTTCTCACTGTGGTTCTGTGGGGACTAAACTGTTCAGATTTTAATTTTTCTTTATTTATGTTTATATATGACTGTGAAGATAATGCCTGTGGATTATGAAATACCATATTATGCTGTAAAAATTAGATTATTATTTATCATAAAATTTTATAAAGTTGTTTAATTAAATTCATTTTTTAGTTCCTTTTGGGACTTGAGTGTGGGGAGGTTGAGCCTGTGCAATCCTTGCTGAAAATCCTTAATAGAGACTGAACTCTGGGTCTCCAGCTACTTTTCTATGGGAGTTGGGGGTTTTTTTAGGCACTGGAGAAGGGCAACGAAGTGTACTCTAGTCTAGCCCACCCAAAGGTTACACTATTATGTTACTCCTGGGGGCATTCTGTGTGGAATAAAATAAAAATCCTGAGCACAATATTTTAAAATTCAACAAGATTCTGCAATTTTTATTTGTCAAAATAACACTAAGTTATCACTCTAGTTCCAATTATTTTGGTAATTTATTTCAAAATACCTGTCAGCAAGTATGTCTGTAACAATACAGACACACACACACATTCTCCCCGGAGTAGAGATTTAAAGAAACCTCTATGACAACCCAGTTCCTGTTTCTCTGCCCCATTCCCCTCCAGAGCCCAGCCGGGGGGCCAGACACCCACAACCCCTCCCTCCCCCAGAGCCCAGATACCCCTCACCCCGACAGCCAAGCTGCAGGGCCCCCCCCGGCCCAGATACCCACACCCTCTGGCCCTTCAGAGTAACACCAGCATTTAGTTAGATCCTGCTGAAATGTCACCTGTCTGATATGCCAGTCATCTTGTCAGCTGTGTGCTATCAGGGTGTGCAATGCCATGCTGCACTAGAAAACCAAGAAACATCACGACTCTACATCTTTTGAATTGGAGAGTGCCTGTTGGGTCAGGTATCCTGCCTCCAAGTAAAGTCTTTACCAGATTTCTTCTTTTTGTGATATTAATAACTCTCCATTTGCATTGCCTTCCATCCAAGGTTCTCAATGTCCAGGACCTGTGGATCCCCCTCTTAGGCTGGGGGGGCATCCTTTAGCAGTGGATGGGCTTCGCCCGCCTGCTTCCCGGATCCCAATAGGATCCAAGGTTCTCAAGATGCATTACAAACATCAAAAAGAACAGGAGTACTTGTGGCACCTTGGAGACTAACAAATTTATTAGAGCATAAGCTTTCGTGAGCTACAGCCTACTTCATCGGATGCATAGAATGGAACGTATGCATCCGATGAAGTGGGCTGTAGCCCACGAAAGCTTATGCTTTAATAAATGTGTTAGTCTCTAAGGTGCCACATGTACTCTTGTTCTTTTGCGGATACAGACTAACATGGCTGCTACTCTGATACAAACATCAAGTAGTTTAGTTGGCAAAACCTGCATGAAATATTTTATAGATGGGGAAACTGAGATGCAGAGAGATTAAGTGATTTGCCAAACGCACAAAAGAAGTCTTTCAAAACAGAATCCATACCTACTGTCTGCCAGTCCTGTGTCTTTAAGAAAAAGACAATCCTTCTGCACTTTAATCTGTTGTATTATTTCATAGCTGGGGATAGCAGAAAAGTTAAATTGTAAAAAGTGTGCTCCCTCCAGTATGTACATATCTTTTTCCGATACTTGCCTGTAGTCATCCTGTTATACATAGGAGGGAAGTATGGGTTAGTGATTAGTGCAGGAGATTGGGGGTAGGGGAAGACATCTTCACTGCTGAGTTACTCCAGAGTTAGACTAGTGATTGGCACCCAAGTCTGAGCACCTGTGTGTGAGGAGCCACACTGCAAAATCATACCCGAGTTACTGTTTCCTCACATGTCCGTTAATGGCGCTCTGTGCTTCAGTAAGCTGAGAGCCACTGATTCTTTCCCAGTGAATTCTGGGACAACCTTTCTGTCTTTCTGGGCACACAGAGGGAATTGTGGGAATGTATTGGAGGACAATCAGCACTCAGATGACTTAGCCTGCATCCTCCTCTCTGTGAGGTGGATGGGTTACCAGCATGAATTAAAGTGGCACCTGAGCTTTAACCTATGCCCCCATCTTGTTATACCAATCAAATAAAAACCAGCAGGATCTTATTAAAGGGGAAAAGGCAGAATGCCACATTTATTGTGAATACAGAAAGAATCATATTAAACAGTTAGTTATAGCTATAACACATACACAGGTTCTGCAAGGTTGTTATCATAATTACCAGCCTTAGAGTTGCTCATGCCAAGCCACTGGCCAGGTGGCCTGGACACGAGGAGGGAGCAGGGCCTTGTCAGATGCTCATCTGATGCTCCTGGAAGTTGGTTTGCAGAATCAGACCCCAAAGTTCTCAGTTTCTAGAGTCCATTTTTATAGGAATTTATTCCTATGCCAGTCTATGGGAATTGCTTCATCATGCTGTTGCTGAATCAATCAGCAGATGGCACGTTCCTGACGGCTTCGTGCTGCCAGATGTTATCTTGTTCTTCGGTTCTCCCATCCTTGAGGCTGTTGGGTGGATTCCAGTCTGCCCTCTGGGGGTCCTCTGATTGTTTCCACTTGACGCCTTCTTCGGCCGATGGACACTGGATTCTTAGGCTGGCACCTCCCTGATCATTCATTTATTATCTACACCAAGCATCCATCCGCATACATCCTCTATCTCTATTTTAATCACAATTGTTAACAAAGCGAGATAAATACAACAAAAGGATGGGGAGTCTCTGTGTGCTGTTTCTGTTGTTACAAAGTATTGCTTTGAGAACGGACTCTGTCTTCGGATGTACTAACACAATTAGCAGCCAAAAACCAAGAGACCTCCCTCTTAATTAGTAATACCCGGGAATTTAAACTATGGGGAATCAAACTCATTTGTGATTTTAATACAGAACTTCTTTAATATGTTCCAACAATCTGGGCTAATTAGTCCAGATGGAAAGCACCACTAAACTTTCATGAGGATTTTGTGTGTGGACAGGAGTGGAGTTTGAGTCAATACTGAAGTAAGAGCCCAAGTTAACTGTGCAGTGGAAGAATACTCTGATACTTAACTCCTGGTTCTATTTCTGACTCTTCCATTAACTGTGTCCTTGGACATGTTGCCTAACCAGCCTCTGCCTATGTTTCCCGATCTGTAAAATGAGGATAATATTTCATAAGAAGGGCCATACTGGGTCAGACCAAAGGTCCGTCTAGCCCAGTAGCCTGTCTTCTGACAGTGGCCAATACCAGGTGCTTCAGAAGGAATGAACAGAACAGGTAATCATCAAGTGATCCATCTCCTTCAAAAGGGTATTGTGTGACATAATTATTTAAGTACATTAAGATCTTTGGATGAAAAGCAGTAGAGAAGTATAGTGTATTTAATATCTATTTCCATAAACTCCATATGAAATGTAGATGGCGTATATGCAATCCATATATACAGGTTCTCTTTACAGAAACTAATGACATTGTCGTTTCCTCCAAAGCTGAAAGAATGTCCATGACTTGGCTCTTTCTGTTTCCTTTCATATGGCCTTAAGTGCACTGAACTGATGCTTTTGAAATTCTGAATGGTTAGTCTCATTAACAGTATTCTTTCATTTATTGGAGAGGATCCCCGATAATGTCACGGTAAACCTGGTGGCTGAACTTTGTGACTTTATCCTCACCCATAACTATTTCACATTTGGGGACAATGTATACCTTCAAATCAGCAGCACTGTTATGAGTACCTGCATAGCCCTACAGTATGCCAACATTTTTATGGCTGACTTAGAACAACGCTTCCTTAGCTCTCATCCCCTAGTGCCCCTACTCTACTTGCGCTACATTGATGACGACATCATCATCTGGACCCATGGAAAAGAAGCCCTTGAGGAATTCCACCATGATTTCAACAATGTCCATCCCACCATCGAGGACCAGGACCAGTCCACACAAGAGATCCACTTCCTGGACGCTATGGTGTTAATAAGCGATGGTCACATAAACACCACCCTATACCGGAAACCTACTGACCGCTATTCCTACTTACATGCCTCCAGCTTTCATCCAGACCATACCACACGATCCACTGTCTACAGCCAAGCTCTAAGATACAACTGCATTTGCTCCAACCCCTCAGACAGAGACAAACACCTACAAGATCTCTATCAAACGTTCTTACAACTACAATACCCACCTGCTGAAGTGAAGAAACAGATTGACAGAGCCAGAAGAGTTCCCAGAAGTTACCTGCTACAGGACAGGCCCAACAAAGAAAATAACAGAACGCCACTAGCTATCACCTTCAGCCTCCAACTAAAACCTCTCCAACGCATCATCAAGGATCTACAACCTATCCCGAAGAACGACCCATCACTCTCACAGATCTTGGGAGACAGGCCAGTCCTCGCTTACAGACAGCTCCCCAACCTGAAGCAAATACTCACCAGCAACCACACACCACACAACAGAACCACTAACCCAGGAACCTATCCTTGCAACAAAGCCCGTTGCCAACTGTGTCCACATATCTATTCAGGGGACACCATCATAGGGCCTAATCACATCAGCCACACTATCAGAGGCTCGTTCACCTGCACATCTACTAATGTGATATATGCCATCATGTGCCAGCAATGCCCCTCTGCCATGTACCTTGGTCAGACTGGACAGTCTCTACGTAAAAGAATAAATGGACACAAATCAGACATCAAGAATTATAACATTCAAAAACCAGTCGGAGAACACTTCAATCTCTCTGGTCACTCGATTACAGAGCTAAAAGTGGCAATTCTTCAACAAAAAAACTTCAAAAACAGACTCCAACGAGAGACTGCTGAATTGGAATTAATTTGCAAACTGGGTACAATTAACTTAGGCTTGAATAAAGACTGGGAGTGGATGTGTCATTACACAAAGTAAAACTATTTCCCCTTGTTTGTTTCCCCTCCTACTGTTCTTGTAAAGTGCTGGAAATGGCCAACCTTGATGATCACTATAAAAGGTTCCCCCCGCTCTCCTGCTGGTAATAGCTCACCTTTCCTGATCACTCTTGTTACAATGTGTATGGTAACACCCATTGTTTCATGTTCTCTGTGTATATAAAATCTCCCCACTATATTTTTCCACTGTATGCGTCCGATGAACTGAGCTGTAGCTCATGAAAGCTTATGCTCTAATAAATGTGTTAGTCTCTAAGGTGCCACAAGTACTCCTTTTCTTTTTACGGATACAGACTAACACGGCTACTACTCTGAAACCTGGAGGATGGTGTTTGTGAAAGTGGATTGTCTGCTGCTTTTTAAAAATGCAACTTCAGCCAGACTAGCTGTACAAGGAAGGAATATACTCTCAAAGTTGTTAATCTTTTAAAGTCAGACTAGATCTATAGACTTCCCATTTTATTTTTGTTTCCTGTTTTTTATCCAAAAATAAACTTATTTGCATTTTACATAATTTCTTAAACAGCCTGTTGTGGAAAACGTAATGATTACCCTAGTTTGGGTGTGTTGGGTTTTTCTTTGGAAGTATGTAGGATCTAGAACATAAGATATTTAAGTTAGCTTATGACTTTAAGATATATACTTGGAAGACCGCTCAAGAGCTGAGTGGATAACGTAGACAAGATTAGTTTCAGAGTAGCAGCCGTGTTAGTCTGTATTTGCAAAAAGAAAAGGAGTACTTGTGGCACCTTAGAGACTAACCAATTTATTTGAGCATAAGTTTTCGTGAGCTACAGCTCACTTCATCGGATGCATACAGTGGAAAAATATCCGATGAAGTGAGCTGTAGCTCACGAAAGCTTATGGTCAAATAAATTGGTTAGTCTCTAAGGTGCCACAAGTACTCCTTTTCTTTTTGTAGACAAGATTATTCTCAGTCCAAGAGGTGCTCTCTCCGAGTCGGACTGAGCCATGTTGGCAGGGTGGTATGGCAGAAGTTTGCATGGCTGTTCTCATGTTATAGCTTTTCTGTGGATAGAGTTATTTTAGCCCCGGGATGTCAATCTACTGTTTCACAAGCTCTAACATTTACTTAAAGTTCAAAGAGATAAAAGAGTCTGAAAAAATTAATTGGTTTCTATGTAGTGTGCAGTCACCCACTTGAGTTCACTGTCACAGGGGCTCCCTGAGGCTTACAGTTCAGCTGATTTAAAAAGAGGATTAGGTCATTTTAGGGGCATGAACAACATTTGCTGCTGTGTGAGCAGGAACAAAAATATATACACCCCTCCTGCAACGTAAGGCTTTAAGATTCAGTGAAGGCTAATGCTTATGGGGTTCAGATGGATTTTTCTTCTATTTTATAATCTTGATCAATTAACAAGATGTATCACTGAAGATTTTCTAGGTTCATGTCTACACACTTCAGTGATTGGCATCCTAGGAGTACAGTACCTTCGCGTTTTCTTCTCTCTCAAATAATCAAGTAATGATTGATCAGATGGTAACTGAACTAGATGGACCAGTTATCTAGATGCATATAACCTTTTGGACTGCAACTGTAGTACCTTGACTATGATATAATACCTCGCAAGCTGAGGAAATTGGGCCTGATTAGTATTTGGATGGGAGACTTCCAGGGAAAATCTAGAAGAGACAGTGAGAAGTACTCGCAGATCAGCAGGTGGTGGTGGTATTTACTTGGATTCTCTTCTGCTCAATAGTACTAAAAATTCCACAGTAGGGTGTTTGGGGTGCATTTTGCTTCTACTGGTGCCCTGTTTTTCAGAATTATAATACAAAAATACAAAAATCCTGGCCATGTTTGATCATTAAATATTGCCTGGCACTTTTTATAAGGGTATGGGTGCTAATCCTTGGGCCCTGGGAAAATTTCAGTGTGTTATAACACTCTGCCAGATAGAATTCTCCTTGCAGTTTTAGTTATATGTTGTTCTTCACTTTCTGTCCTAAACTATGGAGCAGCTTAGAAACACCTGCCAGGGATCATAGAATATCAGAATTGGAAGGGACCTCAGGAGGTCATCTAGTCCAACCCCCTGCTCAAAGCAGGACCAATCCCCAGTTTTTGCCCCGAATCCCTAAATGGCCCCCTCAAGGATTGAACTCACAACCCTGGGTCTCAAGGATTGAACTCACAACCCTGGGTTTAGCAGGCCAATGCTCAAACCACTGAGCTATCCCTTCCCCCGATAGCTCTATGTTAACTTGGTTGATCTATGTTAACTTGGTATTGCCTTAAGATTGTTTATCTGCACTGTGCTTATAAAAAGAAAAAAGGGAAACAAAACCCATCATTTTACCTCAGTTGTGGCAGCACCTCAGTGACAAGTGATTGATGCTTATAGATTAAAATCCAAATTCTGCCTTGGATGCAAGTAGCAGGTGTAATGGGATACCTCGATGAGACTTGCTACAGACTCAGATTGCAGAATTTTGGCTTCCAGATTGTAAAGCACTCTAGATGTCTTTCAGGTGAAAGGCACTATATAAATCTAAAATCAGTATAAAACTCCTTTATACTTGTTGAGAACCGTGCTAATATCAGTGATGTTGGTGCACAATCTAAGCATTAAACAAAAAACTCATTAATTTTAGGCTCCATTAGAGATGCAAGGAAAAAAAACATGTTTGCCAAATGGAATAGGGCTAAATTGGTAGAAGAAAAATTTTAATTTCAAGCTTCAAAAGAGTACAACAATTAATGGGAGCATTTAAAAAAAAAAAAAAAGAGAACTACTTGATGGGTATCCTTTCAAAATTAATGCAAAAAATAAGGAAAGAAGAGAGAGAAACCCCCCAGTAATAATTGCCATAATTAGAAAAAAAATTACAGTAAGGCCTAGTGGCCGCGGGTAAGATTAGAGCCCCATTGTGCTCGGCCCCGTACAGACCCATGGTAGGAGACAATCCCTGTCCTGAAGATTCTACAGTCTCAAAAGCAAAGATAGACAAAGGGTGGGAGGGGAAACAGAGGCACAGAGAGGTGAACTTACTTGTCCAGGGTCACATAGGCAAGAGCAGGGACTAAAATCAGTGTTTCCTGACAGGGCCGTCTCTACCCATACACAAAGTACGCAGCTGCGTAGGGCACCAGGAAATTTGGGGCACGAAATTTCCAGGTGCCCAATGTAGCTGCTCCAGCCCCTGCCCTGCCTCTTCCTCAGGGCCCCTGTCCCAAGGCCCCCCACCCCTGCTCCACCCCAGCCCCACCCCCACTCCCCTGAGGACTGCAGCAGGGCTGGCCCTGCACTCACCGGCGGCGCGAAGTACAGCGGCCTGGCCCTAGCTGCGCTGCCAGTGAGTGCTGGGGGGTGGTTCCCCTCTCCCCCCAAGCCAGCTCCCCTCCCCCGCTCTGTGGAGGCCTGGCCCCCTCCCCCCACGAATAGGGCCCCAGAATAGCTAGGGACTGCCCTGTTTCCTGAATCCCAATCCAGCTCCCTACTCAGTGGACCACAACATTTTGTAGTAACAGATGGCTTCTAAGAGCAGGTGGACCAAATTTTCTTTTGTAGCTGTTGTTCAGAATGCATCATCTTGAAGTTTCTCCCAACGATTTTAAGATTATGAAGCATCTGTTTCCCATTAGTGCTTTTGAGGAGCAGACTGAAGTGTTTTTCCCAGTGAGATTGTGAAGTGGTTGGTGCACTTTAAATCAAGTTTGCATTTCAAACTGCCAACACTACTATTTTTGTTCTGAATAAGTGGTGTATACAAATGTATAAAAAGAAAGGGTGGTAAGCCTGAAAATCACTTCCGAGCTCTTGTCTTCTGGAATGATTACTCAGTGGGAGACTATAGAAGAGATTAAATAGTATCTGCAATTCAGTGGAAAAAACCCCTGCCTTAAACTGGTTCCCCAGACTCTTGAAAGTCCCATCAGTTAGGTCCATTGTTTGCTATTCTGATTCTTATCAGCATCCTCTGCTCTTCACTCTTGCAACCAGATCAGCCATCTATAATTAGGCGAGACTGTGAGTAGTTCATCAGCAATGTGGACAAGGTTTATACTGGCATAAAACCACACTTTTTTTTTTTTTGATGCGCTGAGTTTATTCACACTGCCTTTGTGTGAGCCGCTTTAGAGGCAGTGAGACATACACTTACCAGCATCATAAAAAGTACTATGGATGAGAAAAGGCCAGATGCTCATCATGTCCACACTGCAAGAGATCTAATCTTTCAGCAGTGCATGTGTGATTCATGCAGTAAACTCCTACTAATGTTAGAGAGCTGCTGATACCCCAGGGAAAAGTTTGAAAACTATTGTATTTCAAAACCTTTCTGCTGCCATGTTGTACATTTTTTTGTATTTTTCCGTTGTTATTTAGTATGCCTGACATTTACATGACAATAGGATAGGGACTTTCTTTTCTGTGTTCACCTGCTCCTGGTGTTTATTCCTGACCCAAAATCCTAATCCTCTGTATTTCTTTGACACTGCATGTTCCTTCAGTAACCATGTGTGAAGTTGGAAACTACAGGGCTACATTGCTTAAAAGCCTTTTAAAAATTCCCTTCTACCAAGAATTCTTGTTCTCCTTACTTGTACCCTGTCCTGACCTGACCTGATCATATTTGCAGGAGAATTATTAGGAACCGTAGATCCTGGACTAGGTTCTCTGGTAGGATTGCTTTGTATTGCCAGAACAGCACAAAGCAGCTGTAGTATACCCATGAATTGAACTTTGTACCTTTTTTCTTTTCAATAAAATGATACATGTTTGAATTTAGTGTTGGTGAAAGGTGCTGGCCTGACAGCCGTAGAGATTGAAGACATCTTTGTATAGGTTGAGTAGCAGAAATTCAAGGCTTTTTCTCCTTCATTCCATTGGTGTGCTTCAACCGTGGCCTAGAAGGGATCACCTCTACCAGGAGAAGGGGGAGTCCAGTCTACACGGCTTAGTTGCTTATTGACTGCTTTTGCGAGCCTGCCATTTGTGGAGGAAGATTTTGGTACGTGGACACCTGAAACTGGACCGGAGCTCACCAATTCACTTCGCACAAGCCAGCAAACAACTTGAAGATACTGTTTTTATGCAAATCGCCTTCACTAATAAAGAACGAGAGAGAAGAAATATGTAGACAGTAGGGAAGAGAAGCTAAACATCCCAACCAAGATGTTTAATGGAAGTTTTCATGAGTAGATTATTAGCTATATGTATCATGGGAATTAGCCATGCCAAGCCCCTTCGCATTGATAACCCAATCTGTGTCCACATTATCTTGCTTTCTCATTATAATATTTGTATCATGCTGTTCATTTTCAAAATTATTTATAGTCACCATCTAATTCTAACAGCTCTCCAAGGAGTTGGATCTTATCTTCATTTTACAGATGGGGAAACTTAGTGAGCTTAAGACCAAAATTTTCAGACACGTCCACTCCTTTTACGTGTCTGATTTTTTCGGTGCTCATTTTGAGATACCCAGAGCTAATTGTCTGGGATGAGGAGTATCTTCAGCTTCCATTGACTTAGAAGTGTTTAAAACATGGAATTGGCCTATTTGGTGCTTCTTAGTAACCTCATCCACGTATTTTATTCTTTGTTCCAAGTGGTTTCACCTATGCTAGAAGTTCTCAGACTTTTATATAATATAGACCATATCTTAACTGAGAGAAAGCATAATGGGCACCTTCCCCCCACTAATCCTGAGGGAATTCTGCACCAAAAAAAAAAAATTTCTGCGCACAATATTTTAAATTTCTGCAAATTTCATTTATCAATGAATGTGGAGGCTACAGCGTGGCAGTGGGGAGCACAGGCCAGTGGCTGCATGGAGGTGGGAGATGGCCCTGAAGCCTTCCCCCTCCCTGCATCCCCACGACATGGACTCGGGGGTGAGGTTGCACCTGACCCTGACACAGTGCAAGGGCCGGGCCTTCCCCAGAAACATCCCGGGGCTCTGCCCCTCTGCGCCATGGGCACCAGGTGTTGGGCAGGCAGGCTCAGCCCAGCAGGATCCAAGGAGGGGCTAAGTGTAGGGGGATCTAGGTGTAGCGTGAGAGAGTTCTGTGTGGGGCAATCTGGGTGCGGGTGGCTCAGTTGCGGGGTCTGGTTGTGAAGGGGATTTGGATGCATACGGGCTCATTGGTGGGTTCTGGGTGCAAGGGCAATGGGACTCTGCCGGGAGGTCCAGGGGAAGGTGGCTGGGGCTCAGTGGGGTGGGTCTAGGTGCAGGAGTGGTGGTCTGGTTGCAGGGGGGTGGGGCTTGGCAGGAGGGTAGTCTGGGTGCAGGGGTGGGTGTCTGTTGGGGCCCAGATGCAGGGGGATGGGTCTCGGTGGGGTGGGGATTTAGGTGTGGGGGGCTCAGTGGAGGGTTCTGGGTGCAAGGGGTGAGGCCCGGTAGGTGGGGTCTGGGTATGAGGGGGTTCAGCTATGAGGGGGTCCAGATGCACAGGGATTGGGTGGACTGAAGAGCAGCTCCCCTCACAGTGACCCCTCCCCCGTTCCCACCCTGGCTGAGGAGTGATGGGGGCAAGAAGTGCGTGGCAGGGAGATTTGGAGCTTCCTGCAGCTGGGGGAAGGGATCCTGGGGGTTCCTGGCCTCTCTATGCAGGGGAAGTGTGCTCCTACCTCATCCCCAGCTCAGCCGGGAATAGGAGGGTAGGAGCCACTGATGGGGGAGGGGTGGGCAGATACGGGGGGGGGGCTTGGTGGGAGCAGCCTGGTGCGACAGGGTGGGGCTTGGTGGAGTGGGGTTCAGGTGCAAGGGTCTAAGTGGGGGGGTTGTGGGTACAAGGAGGCTCAGGCTGGTGGCGGTCTGTGGGTATGGGGTGGGGTCCGGACGTACAGAGGTTGCGCGGACAGGGGGGTAGGTCTGACCCGGCCTTGGCCTGGGTGTCCCTAGCCTCCTACCCCCCCGCAGCGATTTACTTTTCTGCTGGCTATTCTGAGTGCCTGAAAGGCCATGCCTGCACTGCTGGGGAGGGGCATGTGACTCCTCTTGCAGCTTCCCTCTCAGAAAGTCATTTTTCTGCAGGGAACATGAATTCTGCTCCTTTGCTGTGGCACAGAATTCCCCCAGGAATACACCTCATATGTAATTATGCAGACCACCTCCCCTCCCATTCAGAATCACACAACATTCCTGTGTCAGCTACAGCAAGTAGTAATAGTATATGGAGAATATTTAATATGCTTCTAGCTGTTTCAGTGTGGAAATGAGGAAAACCAGAACCATCTGACTAGCCAGCTGTTTGTTGACCACGACCAAATACCCAGTATACCACTGGTGATCCACAGACTCCAGTTGAAAAACCTTTGGCTTACACACCCTTATTCTAGCTGCCCAAACCCTAGTCTTTAGATGGAAGCAGTGCTGCTCTCCATGCAGTGGTTGAGAATATGTTGACACTTGCCTTGTAAACCTGTTTTTATTAGTTTATAACTCATTCGTAAAAAAACTAAAAAACCCCATGCTTTGGGCTCAAGTTTGACAAATAAGACCTCAGCATGGGAGAAATTGATATATAACCAATTAAAATTGCTCTCTTTTCATTTTATAAAATCAATATAAATATAGGGAGGCAAAAGACATTAAACCTGGTTATACAGCAAGAGATTTGAAAAATAGAGAGGTTAGTCCACAACAGCATTTTATATGTTTAAGAAAATATTATACTGAAATGGACTTGTCTCTGTCAGTAACTGCGTGGACTTATTGAACAATTACTGACTGAGGAAATATCTGTTAGCTATTATCTTCAAAAACTCGTGGAAGACTGGAGAAGTTTCAGAGGACTGGCAGAGGGCCAATATAGTGCCAATCTATAAAAAGGGGAATAAGGGCAACAGCCCGGTCAGCTTAATTTGGTACCTAGAAAAATGAAGGAGCAAATAATCAAGCAATGAATTTGCAAACAAAAAAAGAAGATAATAAGGTGATAAGTAACAGTCAACATGGATTTGTCAAGAACACATCGTATCAAACCAACCTAATATATTTCTTTGATAGTGTAACAAGCCTTGTGGATAGTGGGGAAGCGGTAGTTGTGGTGTATGTTGAATTTAATAAGGCTTTTGATACTGCCTTGCATGACCTTCTCATAAACAAACTAGAGAAATACAGCCTAGATGGAGCTATTATAGGGTGGGTGCATAACTGGTGTTGGAAAACTTTTCCCAGAGAGTAGTTATCAGTAAGGCTAAGATTTAGTCACTGGTATGTTTTGTAAAAGTCATGGACAGGTAACGGGTGATAAATAAAAAATTGACGGCCTGTGACCTGTCCATGACTTTTACTAAAAATACTTGTGACTAAATCTCTACTTCTGGGGTCCCGCTGCTCCGGGCCCCTGCTGGGAAGAGCCTTGCTCCAGTGCTGGAAGTTGACTTCCCCCTAGCCGCTGCTCCTGGGGCTGCTGCTCCAGCTGTCCTGGGACCGCCGCTGCTCAGGCGCTCCCTGGAGCGAGCCACACCAGCCACTGTCCCAGTGCCAGCTGCTCGGGGCCACCTGTGCAGCCACCAGGACCACTGCTCAGGTGCTCCCTGGGGCTGCCTGAACAGCGGCTGGTGCAGCTAGCCCTGGGGACCGCCGGAGCAGCTGGCCCCAGGTTGCTCCAACAGTGGAAATCCATGACTTCCGTGATCTCCATGAAAGAATTACAGCCTTTGTTATCAGTGGTTCACAGTCAAGCTGGAAGGGTATATCTAGTGGCATCCCACAGGGATCGGTCCTGGGTCTGGTTGTGTTCAGTATCTTCATAAATGATATAGATAATGGCATAGAGAGTACACGTATAAAGTTTGTGGATGATACCAAGCTGGGAGGGGTTGCAAGTTCTTTGGAGGATAGGATTAAAATTCAAAATAATCTGGACAAACTGCAGAAATTGTCTGAAGTAAATAGGATGAAATTCAATAAGGACAAAGGCAAAGTACTCCACTTAGGAAGGAACAAACAATTGCACACACATGAAATAAGAAATGACTGCCTAGGAAGGAGTAGTGCAAAAAATGGATCTCAGGGTTATAGTGGATCGCAAGCTAAATATGAGTCAACAGTGTAACGCTATTGCAAAAAGAGCAATCATCATTCTGGGATATATTAGCCGGAGTGTTGTAAGCAAGACACAGAAGTAATTATTCCTCTCTACTCTGCACTGATAAGGCCTCAACTGCAGTATTGTGTCCAGTTCTGGGTGCCACATTGCAGGAAAGATTTGAACAAATTGGAGAAAGTCCAGAGGAGAGCAAGGAAAATGATTAAAGGTCTACAAAACATGACCTATGAGGAAAGATTGAAAAAACTGCGTTTGTTTAGTCTAGAGAAGAGAAGACTGAGGGGGGACATAACGGTTTTCAAGTATATAAAAGGTTGTTACAAGGAGGAGGATGAAAAATTGTTTTCATTAACCTCTGAGGATAGGACAAGACGCAATGGGCTTAAATTGCAGCAAGGGAGGTTTAGGTTGGACATTAGGAAAAACTTCCTTACTGTCAGGGTAGTTCAGCACTGGAGCAAATTGCCTTGGGAGGTTGTGGAATGTAGGTAATAGGAGGTTTTTAAGAACAGGTTAGACAAACACCTGTCAGGAATGGTTTAGTTGTTTTGCAGTCGTGCCTTGACTGCAGCAGACTGGATTAGATGACCTATTGAGGTCCCTTCCAGTCCTACATGTCTATGATTCTATGATACTGTATGCTTAGGGCTTAATTTCCAGAGGTGTAGAGCACCCATAGCACACCTATTGATGAAGATATTTCGCATCTCTGAACATCAGGCATTTAGTTCTTAATTATGCATTTTCTGGCACTCTGATTTGTATGGTGATTGAACAGTTATTTCTCAGTAACCATATAGTATGCAAATTCCTGTATTCTGATTGGCCAATGGCCATTAGCTAATCAAAGTGCAGGTTGGGATTTACATAAATCCTGAATAACTATACAGTGATTATTTGAGCCCGTCTGCCCTGATTGACGGCAGTGTTCAGAACTTCCAACCCCTATGCAAACAACAAACATAGTGGCTGAGATAATGTCTTTTATTGGATCAACTTCTGTTGGTGAGAGATACAGGCTTTTGTGCTTACAAAGAGCTCTTCTTCACACCTGAAGAAGAGCTCTAGACAAGCTTGAAAGCTTGTCTCTCCCACCAGTGGAATTTGGTCCAGTAAAATATATTACCTCATCCACTTTGTCTCTCTAACATGACTTTACAAGTAGCGATCAGGTAAACCAGACTGCACAGTACATTCGCAAGAGGGTTAGAGCACTGAATTTGTGCGAGCAGGAAAAGAGAAGAAATGAAATCAGAACTGCTTAGCTACAGTGTAAACTATTTAATTGATGGGCCTGATTCCCTGCTGCCTTGTACCTTGTGGGCTACTCCTGTGAAAAGTGGGTGTGAAATTATACCATTCTTTGCGGATGTATAAGTGACAACACAAGGGTGGGTGGCAGCTGAGAATTAGGTCTGGTAAATTCAATGCCAGATGCCTAGGGGACAATTGTCACTGAGTTATAGTTATTGTACTGAAATGTGCACTCTGTCCTCTTGCTCTTCTGCTCTGGCTACTGGAGTATTGGCAACCCCAAGTATTGAAAAATCATTTGTCAGGCTTTTGAAATCATGAGATTTTAAAAATAAATGCTGTGGGGTTTTTTTTTATTTGCCTTCTGGTTTCTGAGTCTGTAGGTTGTACGTTTTCAAGCTTTCCGCCACAACCAGGAGCACTAGAAACTTACCATTTAGAGAAAATGAAAGATGTGATTCTCAAGATAATCACCCAGTTCTGGGCTGGCGCTTTAAGAAAAATGCCCAACATGGCAAGAAATGACAATACTGTCTCTCTCGTCTCTCTGCTCTTTTGCTACTCCCCTCAGAACTCTTACTGCCTTAAAATCAGGCCTTAAAATCAGATTTAGTTTCTTACCAGCAATCTTTCCACACCTTCCCTTAATGTTTACTATTGTCCCGGATGCCTTAGCATTGTTTGTGTTGGAGTGTAATCTTTTCAGAGCAGCAGATTGCACTCTCTCTGGTTTATGTAGCATCATCTGCTTTGTGCCACTGCATAAAAGAGGAACATGCTGCTGACCTGTTTTGAACTTGATTAGCTTGTGAGATATGACAAGATCACACTTCAGTGTGGCATTATTACTAGTTTATGCTGCCATATTTGACAGAGAATCTCTGTTGTATATCTCAGCGAATAAACTTACTCTGAGTTTCCTATTTCTTAAAATTCAGATATAGGTAACAGTAATGGCAGCCATCTGTAGAATGGAAGGCAGCTGGTGGTCTGTATAAATGGCCTTTGTTCCCTGTCTTGTTCTTGGAATATCAAATATAGCTCCTTGAACATTGCAGTATTTGACTGGATGTATGTGTTAATAGCAGCTTATTTAGCTTAGAATCAGCACGTTACTTACCCTCTTTTGGTAAATGACTGGAAAAGACATTAACTGTGTCCACACTAGGAACTATGGAAACACATTTGCATCCGAGGAAAGGGGTGATGAGGGAATTAGTTAATTAAATGTGGCCTGTATACAGTCATTTTACTCTTGGTATGCAATGTAATTAAATGCCTTGTAAAGCTCCTTGGGATCCTTGGTTACGGGAAAAGGACTGCAGGAACGTGAGTTATTGTTGATGTATTGAGCAACCGTCAGTGAGACAGAGTTGAACAAAAAAAAGGGGTATGAATCAACAATGTAGTATTCTTTCCCGTGGTAATAGAAACTAACCTGGGCTCTTTAGCCTCTAGTATAGCTCGGCTGGAAGAACTTGAAAAATAAAAGAATAAAATGAGAAATGGATGACATTTACTTTTCGTTTCAGAATACCATGACTATATGGTTCTGATAATTGTATTTGCTTTGGGGTTCCCTTTTTCTCCAGTTGAATTCTGTACCCCATGTTTGCTTGTTTTTAACATACATTTGGACTTCGTTTTACTGGTCACTTCTTACCATAATCACTATGGAACAGTTCTTTATTTCCAATGTCTTTTTGATTTGTTTGGTGTAGGTTATTGTGAACCATCCTATAGAGTTCTATCGCAGGGAGATGAACTTTTTTGGAAAGTCCAGCCTAAGGGAGTTTGGTGCCCAAATCCCATGGTTAGTCAATCCCTCCCTTTGATGTCTTTGAAAATCCCAACCTTAATTCTCTGTTAAACTTGATAACATGTCTTAAAAGATCAGAGAAGACTATAGAAAAATAGCATTGTACAGAAATCTGTAGGGCCTTTTCATAAATGGGGTGTTACTTGTCTGGCCTGGTTGCAAGGAACCTCTCTCCTTCTGAGAGACCCCCTTTGGAAAGGATTTTTCGCCTACCTGGCCTCATTGAGCAGGTGTAGGTAGGGGTTCTGGTTTCTTTGCTTTCCCACATCTGACCTAAGACCTTGAGCGCAATTCTGGGGCCAGGAGGCAGCAAGAACAGTATTGAATGTACTACTCGGAAGGGTCATTCCACCTGCATGAGGGCTAGTCGTGACTCTAATTTCCCTTTCTAGCCTTAAACTGTCAGGAGTTGCTGTATATGAAAAGTAGAATAATCCAAATCAGATAAACCTCCCGGTAGGTCAGTAAATAGATAAATCATTGTTCTCTCTTAAGCATATTATTCAAAGTCTTTCCCTGTTGCTCACATATGACTGTGACAAAACCTAGCAGATTTACAGATGATTACCTAGGACACAATAAAAAGATGATCTCACTTTATTACAATGATTTGTTGCTGTATTTCTTTGCAGTTTAATCAGAATGTCACATGTCTGATACTCTTAGAAAAATTGCATATCCCAACCACATTAGCTACCAACATGATAAATAATGGTGCGCTTTGAATTGTTCCTCCTTGCGAACCTCTCTGGATAATTTACCTTAATTTGAGTGATGCCTGTCCTTCAAAATCCAGATTGTCTACTAGTGGAAACAGCAGAACATACCCTAACAATCTGTGGCACCTTTGTGTAGTTGACACTGTTATGCGCACCATGGCCACCTGGAAGGTAACAACAACGATTATGGTAGAACTCCTACTCCAAAATACATTTAAGCTAAGGGAGAACCTCTGCTGGCTGTTAGTAGAATAAGAATTAATGGCACACTTTTGAGAAGTTATGATTCCATCCAGCAGGGAGCAGTAGTACATGCTTGCGCACACACAAGCCTGTTCATTACAACACCATCTGAGTACACAAGGGTTTTGTGAGGGTAAGTATATTAAAGATTGTAAGTGCTCAGATATAATGGTGATGGTCCATATAAGTGCCTTAGATAGATACTGTTGAATGGGCTGAGACACACTGAGAGTTCTGAAGACAAATCCTCTTTTTTTTATCCACAAGATTGCTACAGAAATTACCATCTTTTAGTGTATTAAAAAAAAAAAAACCCAGCTACTAACTTTTCAAAATTGAAGCAGTGATCAATCCATTTCGAGGACACGTTTCAGTAGAATTCCTTTGTGATTAACATTATACAGACAATTGGAGAGCTGGCACCTAAGTATAGTTATTCAAGCAACCTGGCAGTAGCTTTTCATCTCCCTGTCTTCTCACTCTTTGAATTTCGCAAAGGAATAAGCACACTAAAAACCATTTTTGATCAGCACATTAAGTTCTGCAAATACATTCCTTCCTTTGGCTGTGGTTTTTAGTTATCCTTACAGATGGTTAGGCCAAAGCACTGGCAATCAGCAGACCTTATTACTTGGACATTGACAGTAATTCTGATACAGTTTTGGAGTTGAGGAAGTGGTTTTGGAGGACGTGGTGCCCAGCGTGCGTTGAAATGGCTGTATATCAGATAAGTAGTTAGGCTCAGCACCTTGCTAGAACAAGAATCACGGTTCGCTTGTGCTAATGATAATTTGTATTTGTCATTCATTGAAAGCTTTAAAAGCATTTGGGAAATATGAATAAAGCTTCCATGCCCCTGTGACTCAAGTATTATAGTACCGATGATATCATTGAGTAAACTGAGGTTTAAAGAAGTGGTGGTTTGCAGAAGGTCACACAGTGGCTTAGAAGTCAAATTCTGCCTGTCTTGCAGCCTGTGTGGTCACTTTGAATTCAGTGGGATTTCAAAGGGTACAAGACAGGTTACAGTTTGGCTCTTCAGTTCCCTTTCCAAACAATTAGACCACAGTGATTCTTATAATATGACGTTCTGTGCTTTACTATTAAGAGTTTTCTCAGAGATTTTTGTTGAGGAAAGAAGAAATCCTCTTTGCTACACGTGCTTCAAATTTGTTACTCTGTACATATGTTCCCACACTTGTTATATAATACAGTATTTCCTAAAAACTAAACCACTATTATCCGAGTCTTTGCAATGCCAGGATAAATGTATTCTGTTCTCAAACAGCAACAAACGCAGAATGATTTCTTAGTTCTTACAATCCATCTAAACGTGTATTCATAGAACTGTAGAAATGTAGGGCTGCTAAGGACCTCCAAAGGACATCAGATGCAGCTCCCTGTGCTAAGGCAGAACCAAGTAAACTTGATCACCCCTGGCTTTGTCCAACCTGTTCTTTAAAACCTCCTGTGACGGGCTCCCCCCGGGGTGCCAACTGGAACTGGGGTACCACTGAGCCCTCTGACGTACCAGCCTGGGCTGATGTGACAAGCTGCAAAGCCCTCCAATCTTGCACTTTCACCAGCATTCACACAGGTAGGGACACAGCCAGCTGCAGTTACATGCAGGCTTTCCAACCACCCGTCTACCAGTCCAGGACCCCAGAGCAGTACCGTCCTGCCCTGGTCAAATCTGGCCAGTATATGGGTTTAATACCTGGTCCGCCTCTCCCTCAATGTGAAGAGGACCATGCACACTAGCGGTAACCAAGCGGAGATTTTCCCCAGACACCTTAGTCAAACGTACACTGTTTTGGATTAAAACAAAATAAGTTTATTAACTACAAAAAGATTTTAAGTGATTATAAGTGATAGCAAACATATCAAAGCAGATTATCTAGTAAATAAACAAAACTACAAACTGAGTTTAACATACTAGATATGTAGGATATGAATTAGCAAATTCTCATCCTGAGCGATAAACAGGCTGACAGATTCTTAAGGCGCAAGCTACCTTTGCTTTGCAGCATGGGTTTCCCAGGTTTTCATATACAGGTTAGAAATCCCTTTAACTCGGGACCATCACTTCTCCCAGTTCAGTCTTTTGTTCCTCAGATATTACCAGGTGTGTTATTTTAGGGGGAGAGAGGTCACCAGATGATATCACACCCTGCCTTATATAGCTTTAGCATATGACGGGAACGCTTTGTTTCAAAGCTTGGTTCCCATACCAGTCTGTGGAAAAATACTACATCCCAGGATGGAGTCTAGCATCATGTGGTCTGATCACATGTCCTTGTAGAGTCATAGCAGCCATTGCTCAAGGCTGTTTGGCGTGTTCTAAGGAAGGCTCATCATCAGGTGGGAGATAAGCTTCTCCAAAGGCCTATTGTTTTTTCCTAATGGCCCATTTCCTTGAATAGGCCCTTCCCCGCTCACTATCCAGTGGGCATTACCCAGATGTAACTAGATTTGAAATAGATACATAGACAATATTCATAACTTCAGATACAAGTGGCATTAATGATCCTCTGAATTTCTATTTCTTTTATCCCAAAGTGATGTATAAAATTAACATATGTGGATCACATTAACCATCTCTGAATTGCAACTGTCTCAGGAGTGTAGTTAGGTACCTGTTTAATAGAGCAGAGTAGCATTGTGCAATAGTTTAGCACTGGAAGTGAAGAATGCAATAGTCCATGTTTTTTAATACAGAGTTAATTTAGGGAGAAAGATTATAACTCAAATTGGGGTTTGGGTGGGACACTGGTATAAACTCTTCTATTCTTTTTCTTTTTTAAAAGCACCCAGACATCTTTAATGAGTACAAGTAGACAGAACCTCAGTTTTTCATCTGATCCTAAGGACACTTATGCAGTGGATCAAATTGCCCCTGGATTGTTCTTGTGCATTCATATGCGTGTTTGTCAGGGAAGGTGAGGTGATGGGGTGGATGGTCCTAAGAAGTGACAGAGTCAGTGATGCCTTTTGCAAATTTATTTATGCACCATAAATTGTTTCTTAAAATTTACCAACTTTAGTTTTCTAATGGGAACTTCAGTTCGCTTTGTGTGTTTTCTTAAAGTATGTATTTCATTAGCTCAGTTTAGATAATCAAAGGTTTCCACTCTTTATTGATTTTTATAGTGGCTAGTGTAATTTAGTGCCCTTCTTCCTTCTTGTTATGGCTATGCGAGTAGATGTCTCAACACGCTCTTCTGGACATTGCTTACTGATTATAAAATTATTGCAGATGGAAACAGAAAGGTGTTGTTTAAAATCTGACAAACGTCCACTTGCTAGAGTCATGTTTGCTAGTGTGGAGGGTTAACTTTACAGCGCAGACTCAATTGCAGCCAACAAAAACTGTGTAATGTTTTTTAAAGCTTAGAACAACCTGTGGCATGTTCCATCCACTGCTGGCTGATTATTTTCATGATGTATTTTTGGTGCTGTACATAGTTACCCTACCAGGTCAAGGCAGAGAGGTAATTTTATATAAATGTAGGTTTAATTCTGGTTCTGAATGGAATACAAAGCCTTCCAATCAAGGGGAGATGAGAGCTGGAATGTTTTAAAGAACACAATGCATAATATTCACTCTCCTGCATCTGAAGGATCTTTTTACATGTGGCATAGCACTGTAATGCATCTTTCTCACCATTTTATTTGAGGGCTTCCCCCCCAAAGCCTCAAGTCTGTTAATCCCACCATACTCATTATCCTCCTGCATCCATGCATTCCTTTGCTGAAATTTCAATCTCTTCATGACATTTTTGGCTAAGATATAGGGAAGATAACCTGCTTTGAATCTGCTTTTAAAAATTTCCCAAGCTGTGCGAGCACAGAAATGAGATGATTTGGTGATTTCCCTTTCATGAAACTTGTAGGGAGCTGTGCTTCGTAGATTTAATAACTTTTTTGATGGGACACTGTCTTTTGCCATTTGAGCTGCAGTGGTCCCAGGGCCGGATTTCCCATTCGGCACAGTAGGCACGTGCTTAGGGGTGCCGACATTCTCGGGGTGCCTAAAAATTCAAATTTTGCTGCTCCTGGGTCCAGAAGGGGGGTGGCACCACTGAGGGAGAGATGGCCCCACGCAGTCCTGCTGGAGTGTAATGCTCCTCGCTCAGCCCAGCAGACAGTGTCACCTCCCACTGGGACTGGTGAGTGTGTCTGGGGGCAGGGCTTGGGAGAATGGGTCTCTGGGAGGGGCAGCTTGCAGGGGGGGAGTGGGAGGGTGCTGGGTAGTTGGGGCTTTGTGGGGGGCTCTGGGGAGTGGACGAGGTCTGTGTGTGTTGGGGGGGCTCTGGGTAGTGAGGGGGGTCTGTGGGCAGAGGGGTGCCTAAAAGTGGCGGAGTACCCCTACCGTCCATGGTGGTTAGGAGCTCTGAGCTGCTGCAGGAGGTGGGAGTACCCCGCAACTCCCAGGCAGTGGGGGCGGGGGCTCTGAGCTGCCGTGGTTGGCGGGGGTACCCTGCAGCTCCCTGCTGCCACAGGTGCCGGAGTGGGGAGAGGAGAGGGCTCCAAACCCCCCTGCGCCTAGGTGTGCCCAAGGTATAAATCCGGCCCTGAGTGGTACAATGAAGATATTTACATCAACACATTTTGTGGGGTTGCTTCTTTTATACTTTGATGCCATATTCAATCGCTGAAGTGCAAAGCCTGGTGTGGGGAAAGTGTCTTAGTGGTGGTGAAGTACTGAAGGACGGATCAGCTTAGAGTGAATGCCATCTCTCCCTCCCAGGATGCACTGGGCCATAATCCAATTTGTAATTGCCTTCATTCAACTGACTGAGGGTTATAAATTTAAAACAATGTCATTCTGAGTAGCAGTACCATGGTCAGATCTTGATTCTGCCAACATTTATGCACACACCTAATTTGATTCACATGAGCAAGCCCGTTACAGCCAATAGGACTGTTTATCAGAGTATAATTAAGCATGTGCTGCAAGTGTGTGTAGAAGGAGGCCTGACTTTCCTTGTTTCGTGTCCTTAATTCAGAACAGATTGCCATAAAATAATGGTTAAGTAAACCCCTGCTTACTTTTAACAGTGAACTATTAGTGGTGCAGTAATTAACAGGACAAAGTCAATCCGTTTGGACCGAATGTGTATTTTATAAATTAAAGATTTTAGTCCTCTTGAACAGAATTTATTTTTGTGATTAATTTTCTTTTAAGGGATCCTGTTGCGCCCAGGTCATTGTGCCTGTGCATTGTTGAGCCTTTGGTGCGAGAAGTACTCCCCCTTCACATTTATCTTAGCCCGCCTCTACCCACTTTTTAAAAGCATTGCAAATCTTCCCTATACTTAGCCTCCTATTCATGACCTTCCCAGCTCACTTTGCCCTTCCAGCCTTGAATTTTCACCAGCTTGGTTTATTTCATTTATTTGACTTTAAGTGGGTGGCCTTTTAATTGAATGGTTTTGTAGAACTTTGTTTTATAGCCCCCAAAGATGCGAGGGGGCACTTAATAAGTAGTTTTTGGTATTCCTTATAATTAAATCCTCTTATTTCTTCTATTTTTTTATCAATTTGTTTAGTGACAAACAACTTGCTTGTTAGTTGGCTTTAAAACTTGTCTCCCTTTATATGGAAATTTTGTGAATTGCCCATTATTCCAAGGCAGTGTTTACTATTTTTGTTCTTTTCTCATCTGAGGATGAGAATGGAAGGGATAGCTCAGTGGTCTGAGCATTGGCCTGCTAAACTCAGGGTTGTGAGTCCAATCCTTGAGGGGGCCAGTTAGGGATCTGGGGCAAAAATTGGGGATCGGTCCGGCGTTGAGCAGGGGGTTGGACTAGATGACCTCCTGAAGTCCCTTCCAACCCTGATATTCTATGAGGAGGCAGTGTTGCCTGCTGGATAAAGCAACAGACTGGGACTCTGGAGTCCTGCGTACATTTCCCGTCTCTGCCATTGGTTTGTTTAGTGAACTTGGGCAAGGTACTTCACATCCATTTACCTCAGTTTCCCCACCTGTAAAATGAAGATAATTATACTGATCTCCTTTATAAAGTGCTTTGAGATCTGTGGATGAAAAGTGCTATATAAGAGCTAGGTATCGTTATTATTTATTGTTAAATTATTTACATATTAATAACTGCTTTCTGTTTATATATTATTAATTTAGCTTCCTCGTCTCTGTTTTTGGGGTTACTGTCTGGTAAATGCCCTTTCCGCTTCCTTTATTTACTGAGACACACTGGTGGATGAAACAAACAACTGTTTTATTCTGAAGTCCAATACCATAAGGCACCTCCTTGATACAGGCTCTGTGTAATTATTTCTTTCTTGTCTTATTGATTAACTTATTCGCTCTCTCCCCCTGCAACCCAAAATGGTAATCTCTTAAGGATTTCGAACTCCATTCCTTCTTTGTCTGCTCCATTACGGTCTAGAAAAATTGCTATTGATTCCTTTGTTGATTCTTTCCTCATCTGAACAGTGGCGTTAAGAATCCAAAAGCAGTTTGATCAGCCAAGGTCTTTTGCTTCCTTAGCTTTAGTTGTAGCTGCTAAGCAACACAACCTTTTGTGTTATCAAACCATTACAAAACTGGTATGTTTTTGTTTGTTGAGACATCACAATACTGATAAGTTCAATGTGTTCAAGTTGGCAGGGTCTGATGACATTCATTATAGGGTGCTTAAGGAACTAGTTGAAGCAATCTTGGAAGAGTTAGCAGTTATCTTTAAGAACTCCAGAGGACTGGAGAAGGACAACCATCCTTATCTTTAAAAAGGGGAACAAAGAGGACCTGGGGAATGACAGACCTATCCTCCTAACTTCGATACCTGGAAAGATGCCTGGAACAAATTATTAAGCACTCAATTTGTAAGCACCTAGAGGATAATAGAATTATAAGCAATAGCCAGCATGGATTTGTCAAGAACAAATCATGCCAAACCAACCTAATTTCCTTCTTTGACAGGATTGCTGGCCTAATGGATAGAAGGGAAACAGTAGATCACAGAATCATAGAACTGGAAAGGACCTCCAGAGGTCATCTAGTCCAGTCCCCTGCACTTGTGGCAGGACTAAATATTATCTAGACCTGTGGTCACTGACCAGTCAGTCGCGATTGACTGGTCGATCCTAGAGGATCTCCCAGTCGATCGCAATCTCTGGTGGTGCAGTGGGGCTGCCACTAAGGCGGGCACCCTGCTTGCCCACGCTGCTCCTGGAAGTGGCCAGCATGGCCCCGTGGCCCTGGGGTCGGGGGCAGGGGTTTCCCTCCACACGCTGCTCCTGCCTGCAAGCACCTCCCCTCTTCACTCCCTGCAGCTCCCATTGGCCGGGAATGGGGAGCTGTGGCCAGTGAGCGTCCACCCAGTAAAACCAGCCTCTCCGTGTTCGAAGGTTTGAGAGAAAGGCAGGTATTTTGATGTACACTTGATATTTATATGGAGTATTGAGCTATAAATTTGTGACTGAGAGATGAGAGACTAAGTCATGAAGTATGGGAGATTATTGCTGAACAAAGTAAGAGAAAAAGTGAGGTGAAGATGAAGGACAAGGTAAATGGACTAATTATAAAAGCACAGCGGATGTTGGTTGAGGTTGGATGTATGAACCTCAGGAACCTAGGAGAGGAAGATATGAACTTCTGAAAATAGGAGGAAAATTGTATAGTTTAAATTTATAATACACTTTTGTAGATGAGGTGTAGCCAACTTCAGTGATAAGTTTAGCTAGAATTTGAATAATGATAGATAGCAATGATGCAAGAAAATGATTTAAAAACTAAAGTATTGACATGTAGGGCAGCAGCCAAAAGTCGACTTCAAGGGACTGGGGGCATATCTATAACCAGTTCTATTCATACATGTATTTCGGTGTTCAGATAGGTCTTGATCCTGCAGTGTGCTGAGCACTTTGGCCCTGATCCAGAAAAGCTTTTAAGCACAAGTTCAGTGGGACTGCTCACTTACTTAAAATTATGGGCATGGTTTGCTGTCTGGAGGCCAGAATGCTTAGCACCTTATAGCACGAAGGCCATAATTCTTCAATAAACTAGAAAAGTAGAGTTTTTAGAATGTGATTCAGACTTCTTTCCATGTGCTCTCCTGGGAAGTAAACCAAACAGAATATGTAAGGTTCAGAATGGCTCAGAGGCTTATCTTTGTCAGTTCTCAATATCTGGACTATGCTGCTTGTGAACAAAGTTGTATATTTGCATTGCCGTTTGGGGGCTTATATGGAATAATTTTTGGATTTCAGTTTAGTCCCTAGTCTTCATCTGAATACCACAGTCTTGAATGACAGACTTGTTGGCATTCTCAACTGTGATTAAACGGATGATCCCTCTAGATGTGAAGGTTCAGGCACATTTGTGATATTATACGTGTAAAGTCAATGCTGTACTGTTTGTGTGGATAGCTGTCTTAATTCTGGAGGGCTCTCAGTTTCACCTGAATTCTTTAGCACATAATTAAGATGGGATAATGATTTTAATACCATCAGTTTTTAATTTTTAAGAAGCATTTATGCCTATTCTAATGTACTGGAACCATTTAAACAACCATTTTCCAGTATTATATTTGTCCAAAGTATGTTTTTTGTACAACTATTGTTATTTATTAATAGAGTAGCACCTAGAGGCTCCAACCAAGACTTAGCCCCACTGTACTAGGCACTGTACAAATATGTATGGAGCAAATTTGCTCCAGAATGTAAGTAACAATTAAAGAAGACACAAGACATGGTCTTTCTAACAAAGCTAAGATAAGACGACAGCACAACCTAAGAGATCAGGGAACAATGTGCAGGATACCTTTTCTGTTTATTTTTTAAAAAGGCGGGGGAGAACATAAGGGTTTAAGAAAAGAGCAAAAAGAATAATTGTTAGAGCTTATTCCTTCACTCTCCCACTTCCCTGGTCCTTTTTGCATTAACAGAGAGCAACAATGCCCGAAGTCCGAAGGTGCAAACAATTTGATGTTTATTGGGGTGAACTTCCAGCAAGCTTAAATCCAAGTTCCTTTTTCCTTATTTTCGAATCCCAACTTACTTCCTGTTTGCCCCTAATTTATATAGTAATATTCTTAGCTATACCTTAACCAATCATTCTACTGAAATTTACCTAACCAATCTTAATATATTGTAACATATTACATCCGATGAGGTGAGCTGTAGCTCACAAAAGCTTATGTTCTAATAAATTTGTTAATCTCTAAGGTGCCACAAGTACTCCTTTTCTTTTTACAGATACAGACTAACATGGCTGCTACTCTGAAACCTGTCATATTGTAACATGATTCGCTAACCAGTTATATCCCACCACCTTAATTAGTTTACACTCAGCAAAACTAATTATACAGCATACAGAAACAATCACAGAACCAGACAGAGACCATGCAAATAAACAATAGCAACATGGGAACTATAATGACAAAACAATACAGAAGTGAGGATTTCACAAGTACATCTATAAAGACATAAGGGTTTTCCAGCTGTGTCTATTGATAAGTGAGTTCTTACCAGGCAGAAAACTATCAAACTAAATTTCCTTTTACATCTTCTAGGCTCTTCCCTTTCTCTGGAGGTGATAGATCGGATCACCTTGCTACCAGCCCCCTATTGACTAGTTTGGAATGTGAGGATGTGACCATACGCTTCCCAGCTTATGGCTGCCTCTGCTGCTTAGCCAAAGGCATTGGCCTAAGAACAGGGCCTCAGACTGTCACAGTGAGAGAAGGCCCTTACACAGATTCTTTCTTGTATACGTCTATTAGTAGCTAAATGATAAACATATACCTAAATTCTTAAAGTATAGGCCTTTACAGGCAGGCCTGAATATCTATATCCTAACAATAATGAGCCCTTTCCTGCCAATATAGTTGAAATATACATCTTAAGAAAGATAGTGGTGCATTACCAGAGAAAATGATGTACAAAATATTTTCTTATATGTCTTTACAAATGAAGGTATGCCTAAAATAGAGAATAAAAGTCTGTTCTTAGAGCTGCATATTGTGTGGGTATCACAATGATAGTGTGTGTAACAAGGAATAATTTATTTTCAATATGAAAGTGACATGGAGTTGGAAATGGATATCATTTATTATTAAAAAGAAACATTTTGCTTCTGAGAGCAAACAAGAATGAATAAATCAATTATAAACAAAAACATTTCCGGAGAGAGAGTGAGTGCATGGAACTGTAAAAAATTAAAAAGTTAAATAAAAATAAGCCTCCAATCAAGAATAAAAACTACACAGCTGAATACAAACACAAGAAGTTTGAAAGCAAAATAGGTGAACTAGAAGGCATTGCAGAGGATGACAACCTTGTTATGATAGACATTATGGAAACATAGTGGAATGAGAAATGCTAATGGGATAGCTACTCAAGCTATACAGGAAAGACAGTCTAGGTTGAAGAGGTGGAGAAGTAATGCTGTATCAAAAGTATTCTATAGATTCTAGTGAAATAAAAACTATGAGTGGAAAGGACCACACAGTTGAATTTATATGGATGCGAATCACAAACTCCTGAGAGTGTAACATATAAGTAGGAATGAACTATCAGCCCCTGGATCGAGAAAAGGAAATTGAGTACTCACAGTGCTGAGAGAAATTCAGAGCAGCAGCAAAATCTAACAAAATGATGACAATGGGTGACTTCAACTACTAGTGTAGAAACTGGTCAAATGGAACAGCAGGAAGAGGTTGAGAAAAACAATTTCTGTAAGTGATTGCTTCTTGGAACAGCTAGATCTAGAGCTCACAAGAGGAGTGGCTGTTCTTGACAGAGTCCTGGTCTACACTGGGGCGGGGAGGGGGAATCGATCTAAGTTACGCAACTTCACATACGTGAATAACGTAGCTGAAGTCAACTTATTTAGATTGACTTACCGTGGTGTCTTCACCATGGTGAGTCGACTGCTGATGCTCCCCCGTCAACTCTGCCTGCATCTCTCGCGGCGCTGGAGTACAGGAGTCGACGGGAGAGCGCTCGGGGATCGATTTATCGCATCTAGACAAGATAAATCGATCCCCGCTGGATCCATCGCTGCCCGCCGATCCGGCGGGTAGTGAAGACATACCCTTAGTCTTAGATAACACATAGGTGCTAGTTCATGAAGTGACAGTAGCTGAGCCACTAAGGGCAAGTCTACACTACAGCCTAAGTTGATACAATTTATATCGTTCAGTAGTGTGAAAAAGCCTCCCCCCGAACGACACAAGTTTTACCTCGTTCACACCGGCGCTATGTTGGCAGGAGACGTTCTCCCGCCGACATAGATTTGGCTTCTCGACAGGGTGGAGTAATTATGCTAATGGGAGAGTGCACTCCTGTCGACAGTGCGTCTTCACCAGACGCACTACAGTGGTACAGCTGCACTGGTACATCTGTGCTGATGTAGTGCTTAAATGTCGACTTGCCCTAAGTAATGGTGACCACAGCGTAATTAGGCTTACCATTCAAAGGGCAGGAAGAGTACCAGAAAGAGACATTGGTGGTTAAGGTCAGAAAAAGAGACTTCAGTAAAATGAGAAGGTTAGTCAAGAAGTCCCCGAAGTTAAAAGTAAAGGAAGTAAAATCCTTAGTTAAAAAAAAAAAAAAAAAGGCGTCAAAGGCATTTTTACCTCTGAACAAAACGGAAACCAGGAAGAACACCAGTTTGGCTAAGTGTCACTGTTGGAGATACAAAGTTGGTAAATTAATATCTTTTTATTTGGCCAACTTCTGCTGGTGAGAGAGACAAGCTTTGAAGCCACACATAATTCTTCTTCAACTCTGGGAAAGGTACTCTGAGAGATTGTCTACACTACAGGTTACTTCGATATAATTTACATCGCTCACGGGTGTGAATAATCCACACCCTTTAGCGACGTAAATTATACCGACCTAAGTGCCAGAGCTCTCTCCTGTTGGCTTAGAGCATCTCCACCACAAGTGCTACAGTGGTACTGCTGTGCCGCAGTAAGTGCTGTAGTGTTGATGTAGCCTGAGTGTCACAGCTAAATGCAAGGTGGAACAGATGGTTTAGCATAAGTCGTTAGCACATATTGTGAGGGACCATTCAATGTAGAAACTGGATTTATGGCTTATTATGAAAATCTGTAACCCACTAACACCTTCTTATCCCCTTACACCACCAGTGACCAAAGGGTGGATTAAAGAAGTGATTTTATTGCAAAATGAAAGAAAGCTTTAGAATTCATAACTAGAAATATCCTGGAGAATGTGGACACCTGGACAGATCTTGGGTCTTTAAATATATTGTTCAGTATGTTTTCCCAACTCTAGTATTGTGTGCAGATCTGCTAATGTGAGGGAGATGGACAAAACCCATGATCTGCTCTGCCTGAAACAGCAGTAATTCTTATTTAAAATAAGAAAATAAGACAAATGGGATAGTATTTGTTTAAATGCTCCTTTATCTGCTTTTGCTTCTACTTGGAAAGCTTTTCATTGGAAAATATGCATTAGCTATTTCGTCACTGCCTTCCTCCTCTCCATACCACAAATGAAGATTGAAGAGTGAACACTTTTGGAATTGAAGAACCACACAGAATTTGTTAAAAGAAAAGGAGGACTTGTGGCACCTTAGAGACTAACCAATTTATTTGAGCATGAGCTTTTGTGAGCTACAGCTCACTTCATCGGATGCATACTGTGGAAATTGCAGAAGACATTATATACACAGACACCATGAAACAATACCTCCTCCCACCCCACTCTCCTGCTGGTAATAGCTTATCTAAAGTGATCGTCAAGTTGGGCCATTTCCAGCACAAATCCAGGTTTTCTCACCCTCCGCCCCCCCACAGACACAAACCTGGATTTGTGCTGGAAATGGCCCAACTTGACGATCACTTTAGATAAGCTATTACCAGCAGGAGAGTGGGGTGGGAGGAGGTATTGTTTCATGGTGTCTGTGTATATAATGTCTTCTGCAATTTCCACAGTATGCATCCGATGAAGTGAGCTGTAGCTCACGAAAGCTCATGCTCAAATAAATTGGTTAGTCTCTAAGGTGCCACAAGTCCTCCTTTTCTTTTTGCGAATACAGACTAACACGGCTGTTACTCTGAAACCTAACAGAATTTGTTGAAGAAAGCTACAGTGAAAACCAATAATGGAAGACCTGCACTCTTGTTGATTTAAAACATTTTCAGCTGTTCAGTTTAAGATATTAAGTCCTTATACAAGGTTTAATGCAAACACTGTTAAAAACCCATCTTAAGTAAGGATAAATTGTTTCTGGGAAAGAAAGATCATCTTGATTTTCTTATTTCTAGATCATTGATGTTAAACTGTACAGTAGAACCTCAGAGTTATGAACACCTTGGGAATGGAGGTTGTTCGTAAATCTGAAATGTTTGTAACTCTGAACAAAAAGTTATAGTTCTTTCAAAAGTTTACATCTGAACATTGACTTAATAAACTTTACTATGCAGAAGACAAAACCTGCTTTTAACCGTCTTAATTTAAATGAAATAAGCACAGAAACAATTTTGTTACCTTGTCAAATTTTTTTAAAAAGTTCCCTCTATTTTTCAGTGGTTTGCGTTTAACACAGTACTGTACTGTATTTGCTTTTGTTATTATTGTTGTTTCTCATCTGCCTGATTGCATACTTCTGGTTCCAAAAGAGGTGTGTGGTTGAGTGGTCAGTTCGTAACTCTGGTGTTTGAAACTCTGAGGTTCTACTGTATTTTAATCAGGAGAAGAACATTGAAAGGGACATAATAGACTTAGACTTAGACTATCAAAAATATATTCCAGATTTTAGTTTTAGGAAGTTGTGGAATACAAGGCAAGCAGGCATATTGGATTTCTTGTAACTTTTTGGTAAATAGCAGAAAACCAAGAAGCAGACTCTACATACTGTAGTCATAGGAACATAAAAATTGCCGTACTGGATCAGACCAGTCCAGTTTCTAGTCATCAGCAAATTGCCAGTATCAAACTTCAGTTGAAAGTGCAAGAAACCCAGGGAGTTACGCAATAACTTTCTTCAGGGTAAATTTCTTTCTAACCTTCAGTATTTAGAGTTTGGTTTATGCCAGGAAGTGTAGGATTATATAGCCCTTCCGAAAGTTTTTGAGTGGTAGCCGTGTTAGTCTGGATCAGCAAAAACAACGAGGAGTCCTTGTGGCACCTTAGAGACTAATAAATTTATTTGGGCATAAGCTTTCTTGGGCTAAAGCCCACTTCATCAGATGCATGGAGTGAAAAATACAGTAAGCAGTGTATATATACAGCACATGAAAAGATGGGAGTTGCCTTACCAATTCGGGGGTCAGTGCTCACGAGACCAATTCAGTCAAGGTGGATCTGGCCTATTCTCAACAATTGAGAAGAAGGGGTGAATATCAAAAGGGGGGAAATTACTTTTGTAGTGCTAACGAGGCCAATGCAATCAAAGTGAACGTCGGCCATTTCCAACAGTTGACAAGAAGGTATGAATATCAGTAGAGGGAAAATTACTTTTTGTAGTGACCCATCCACTCCCAATCCTTATTCAGGCCTAATTTGATGGTGTCCAGTTTGCAAATTAATTCCAGTTCTGCAGTTTCTCGTTTAATTTTTGTTGAAGAATGGCCACTTTTAAGTCTGTTGTTGAGTGTCCAGGGAGATTGAAGTATTCTCCTACTGGTTTTTGAATGTTACAATTCTTGATGTCTGATTAGTATCCATTTATTCTTTTGTGTAGAGACTGTCCGGTTTGGCCAATGTACATGGCAGAGGGGCATTGTTGGCACATGAGGGCATATATCACATTAGTAGATGTGCAGGTGAATGAGCCTCTGATGCTGTGGCTGATGTGGTTGGGTCGTATGATGGTGTCCCTTGAATAGATATGTGGACAGAGTTGGCAACGGGGTTTGTTGCAGGGATTGGTTCCTGGGTTAGTGATTTTGTTGTGTGGTGCGTAGTTGCTGGTGAGCATTTGCTTCAGGTTGGGGGCTGTCTGTAAGTGATGACTGGCCTGTCTCCCAAGGTCTGTGAGAGTGAGGGATCATCCTTCAGGATAGGTTGTAGATCCTTGATGATGCGCTGGAGAGGTTTTAGTTGGGGGCTGTACGTTATGGCCAGTGGCGTTCTGTTACTTTCTTTGTTGGGCCTGTCCTGTAGTAGGTGACTTCTGGGTACCCTTCTGGCTTTGTCAATCTGTTTCTTCACTTCAGCAGGTGGATATTGTAGTTGTAAGAACGCTTGATAGAGATCTTGTAGGTGTTTGTCTCTGTCTGAGGGATTGGAGCAAATGCGGTTGTATCTTAGAGCTTGGCTGTAGACAATGGATCATGTGATGTGGTCTGGATGAAAGCTGGAGGCATGTAGGTAAGTACAGCAGTCAGTAGGTTTCTGATATAGGGTGGTGTTTATGTGACCGTCACTTATTTGCACTGTAGTGTCCAGGAAGTGGATCTCTTGTGTGGACTGGTTCAGGCTGAGGTTGATGTTGGGGTGGAAATTGTTGAAATCCTGGTGGAATTCCTCAACTGCCTCCTTCCCATGGGTCCAGATGATGAAGATGTCCTCAATGTAGCACAAATAGAGTTGGGTCTCTCGGGGACAAGAGCGGAGGAAGCGTTGTTCTCAGTCAGCCATAAAAATGTTGTCATACACTGCCACCTTAATTGAATTAGCTTTGTTAGCACTGACCCCCCCCCCCACTTGGTAAGGCAACTCCCATCTTTTCATGTGCTGTGTGTATATATATGGGAGCTTACTGTATATATATATATATACTGCTTACTGTATTTTTCACTCCATGAATCTGATGAAGTGGGTTTTAGCCCATGAAAGCCTATGTCCAAATAAATTTGTTAGTCTCTAAGGTGCCACAAGGACTCCTCGTTGTTTCTTCTGAAAGTTGTAATTTTAAATATTCTTTAAACTTTGGATATTCTTGTTATCTATAAAAAATGTCTATTTCTGCTGGGAATCCCACTAAACTTTTGGCTTCAGTTATGTCCTTGGACCATGCGTGCCACATGCTAACCATGCACTGAATGAATAAAAGATCTTGTTGCCCTATCCCTGACTTCCTCTGGACCCCTCTACACCATTCCATTCAGAGCCTTTCTGGAGATCTGCTGTGATACGCATAGGGTGCGTTCTGCCCCCAGCCCGCTCCCTTTTTCTCCCCCTTATCCTCCACACACCGTGCCACTGATGGTGCAAAGGGCCTTACTCAGGACCTTCCGACCAGGGAGAATTTAATGAAAAATGATTGATTTTGGGTGACTTATACTTCCACAGCAGCAGGTAATGTAAATCACTGGGGACTACAATTCTGCCACCTGGAACTGGGTCTCCAGATTCACATCCATCAATCTGCAGGGCTGTCGGGACATTGAAGTCTTGCCACTTTACTCTAAAATCTAAATCTTGTATGTTGGGACTTTGGAGAGTTAAAACCAACAAAATTAAACATGAAATTTCAAGTGTGAAAAGGTGGAACCAGATACTTCTTGGAAAGCAACAGGTGTGAGGCTTCATAAAGAGAGTGATGGGTGCTTTTGGGATTTTGAAGTGACATTTGGGTTGAGCTCAGAAGGGACTACTGGTAGGGTTTCTACCTCTAAGGTACAAAAAACAGGACATTTGGGATGCTTCTGAGCCATAAACCTGGACAGCTGGCAGTGCATACTGAGCACCCCAATAGATTTCCCAGGACAGCTACTTCCCAAACAGGGAAGTTGCTGGGAAAACCTTGACAGGTGGCAACCTGAACTGCTGGTTGGAGGGATTTCAGAGCTGAAATCAAGTTTGTCTGAAGCTGGGGAAAAGCAGTGAGTGCTCTTGGAAGCCTTCTCTATTGGCCTTTGGTGACAATGGTGAAAAGAAGATAGACAGACACAGCTATTTACTCCTAGAAGCTTTCACCCTGATCATTCTAGCAGGCTACAAGAGTCTTACCTGCCTCTTGATTGTGAGTTATTTACTCTCTGACTGATGCATTTAGAACTTTTGAAAATAAAAGTATATTATTCCTCCACTTATGACTGATAGGATCAGGGGGATAAAAGCTGCAGACTAATGGAAGTGAAAAAAGAAGCACTTGGGAACTGCTGGTTCCTTCTTGACAGTGATTTGTCTGTCTATAGATTAGATTATTAAAGTACACATGCTGCTTGGTTGTATTTTAAATGTGCCTGTTGGCTTTTCTTTGGCTTTGTGGTAACCCCCACTCTCTGAGCATTATTTAAAAAACCCAAAACAAACCAGTTTTCTGTCACTGTGCTTGGTTTGACCAAAGGTCCTCCCCATACAGTTATACAGATGCCCTCCTCACTTTTATTTGAGGGGTTCACATTCCTCTTTTCCACCTCTGAACTCTGTCTGCCTACACGTTGGAGGTCAGGATAGTGTTTATCTAGTCTGCAGATAGTCACCTTTGAGAGTAACAGTAGCAATAGAGTGCCTTGGACTAGCCAGCTTGCAGTGAGCAGCTGTCGTGGTCCTGCTCTCTTCCCTTCCATGGGATGCACCTGTTCTAATTTATATTACAGTAACACCAAAAGGCCCCAATCAAGATCAGGGGCCTTTTGTGCTACATGTTATACAAACACAGTGAGAAACAGTCCCTGCCTCATCAGTCTACACAGATGAAACAAAGGGTGGTTTGGGAAACAGATGCAGAAGCAGGTGGAGGTCACACAGCAGATCACCAACTGAGTAGGTCTCTTGCCCTGTCTATTAGCCCACACTCTCTGTGCCTTTTCTGTCCACTGCATGTACAAGTGACCAACTTGAGTCATTTGTTCTCGTGCCATGTTGCATGGCAAAGCTGCCAAACCACCCAGCAAACCTTTCTCATTTTTCTCAGTACCATGGATTCTGTTGACATATACAGAATGTGATGTTCCTTTAAAGTAATTTACACGTTTTGCTGCTTGAAGTCTGTGCTCGTCAAAAGAGAGAAAACCATTTGAATAGCTGCATTTGATCCACTGAAGATAAATCGCTGTCACACATCAATAAATAGGTAACTCTCATGGCTGCCAACAGTATTAGATTGCAGAAGACAATAAATTTACAGACTCCCTCGTGAGTCACAAATGTCTTAAAAAACTCACAAGTAATTATCTGAAACAGACAAGTTAATGCAGATTTGCTATCTCTTCATTTTCCCATCAGTTCTCATCACCCTTGTCTATGGTGGTAATCCAGTCCATATTTTATTTTTTAAGTAATATATGTATAAATTAAATGTACCATCACATAACTAAACACAGAGTACTGTGTATCTTCAATAGCATTGTTGAACCACATTTGTTTGTCAGGTGCAGTTGTGCCATGAAAGATGGGCTTACAGATTGGACCATGAGAATGTTTAGAAGAAGTGTAAATAGAAGCTTTAAATGGTAGGTAGCCTTCTGGAGACTGAGGATGAGGCTGCTTCTCTTTGACAGCCCTGTATTTTTAAGTGGTGTTACGGGAAGCAAAACACAGTTGTTTCACTTAATACCCTAGTAATTGGAAGAATTATGTAGCACTTTGGATAAATGAACTCACCCTTTGTCTCTGAAGTTCAGAAACACAGCGGAAAGAGAGATCCCTGGAATACAATCCCCTACAGGGTAGTATGCAAAATATGGTATCAGGATGACACTGAAATTTTTTATTCTTGCATCTGGTTCCAGTATACCGTGAGATTTAATGACACTACAAATACCCAGCCACGTTTTTATGGCCTTTTAGTTGTTGGGTTGCAGAACTGTGTACTACTGTAGATTTCATTCATCTGTCAAAGCAATATTCATGCTTAAAAATAAGCTAGTGATGCTTTTATTTCTAAACTTTGTTGGCAGTCTTTTTAGAAACTCCATGCTACTGTTGGGAAAATGTAGCCTGCTTGAGTGCTATGCATGCTAGACTGGGATCTTATTGTATGATGATTCCAAAACTCATTTGAGAAAACAAGAGTGGTGGTTATGGGTCTAACTGAAGAAAATTTCTCAAAAATAATTTGAGTCTCAGCTGAGCTCGGCAGAGTATCCGTCATTGAGTTGTCTGCTCACCATATGATCTCAGAACTCTGACTGAGTTACACAGTGGTTCAGTCTGTACCCATGGTGAAGTGCATTACTGCAGTGTGCAGAGAGTCACCTTCCTGCCAGTGAAGTCATTTGGAAATTGAGGGTGGTGTTTTGAGTCCGCATTTGGCATTTGTTAGCATCCCACAGAGCAGTGGTGGTTAGCAAGAAATGGTTGGTAGGTAGGAACGGATGACTGGCACTGCCTCTCTGGATCTAGGCAAAGGCTGGACATGGCTGGCCTTGCTGTTCGTCTTGCAAACTCCTTGCTAGATCTCTGCATGTGGTTTTGATGCTGTTTCGTGTCTTGTGTCGCTAGATGAATCCAGTCAGGGATTTAGAGAAGCAGAATGGGGGGTCTCATAAAGGAAACTGCCTGTCTCCCGAACTGGTGGAGGTACAGATATGACAATCCTCAGCCTTTGCAAATGGTTAAATCTGAAATTTTATGCTTAGCAGAGACAGCTATTGACTTTTTCTCTGACCAAAGAGCTGCAAAACAAACTAAATGATTTTAGAAGGCTTCCCCTTGCCCCTTCAGTTGCGTTCTTAGTTGCATTCTAGTACATAATTAGTATTTCTAACTGCTGTTCACAAGATAAGAGAAAATCTGCCCCAGGAATGGATGCTTTCCTCTCCCCAATTAAGAATTCTATTCAGTCTTCCTGGTGCATCTGTTCAAAGAACAGAGTGAGAAATCTCTTCAAGGTCACACACCTCCTTGAAACCAACACTGTGTTTCTCTTAATCCCATTACAAGGTCCCCAGTATCATTAGATACAAGTGTTACTGTTTAGCTTTCATTTGATAAGCTGATGAAAGGGGGAGAAAAAGACTCCCTGATGCAGAAAGACATTCAAGCAACTACTGTAATGGAGCATGTTTGGAAACACAATAATCCGCTTAACGTTGGCATTTTGGTGGCCCACGACTGGACCTTTCATAGTACAGCATAAAAGAGAGAAGGGATAGAGAGCCTAAAGGGTACTTTAAAAGGAAGAAATGGCTAGTACACTAGAGCTTTGAACAATTTCAAACTTTGATTATTTTTCCCCCACACCTGAAAATGTGAATCTTCTCTTTGCTGTGAGCTCCCCCCTCTGGCATCAGTGTCTTATTAATATCTTGTAAGATGAGCAAGCTTCTCAAAAACAGGTTTCTTACTAGCATTAGTTCAGAGGTGCATTTTGGTAAACGGTGGGGGTTCCTAGTTTTGTCTCAAAAGCTAGGGAAATCAGAATGCTGCTAACAATGTCTGCAGTGATTCTAAACCTCTGTTCATGTAACAACAGGAAGATTAGAAAACCACATTCGTTGTGAGTTTGAGTGAGAATTTCTCTTGAGCTCAGCAGCGTTCAAAGATATTGATGACCTTATAGGCAGTGCCTGAAAGAGTGGCTGTTGTATTGTGTCAAAGGTGAAAGTGCCATCGCATCAGCCTCTTGGGGTGACTAGACTTGCTCCTACAGAAGTCCAGGTCTGCCATCCTTGGTATTAGTAAGGTTATAGATGAAACCTCTCACTTTTGACCTTGCATGGCTGTTTTCTGAGAGGTGCGTTTTGTTTGCTAGGGGTTTTGCCTTTGGGCCACAACTTAATATCCAGATGTGTTCAGATCTTTAAGTTTAAGTTAATACAGCTACAAATAACAACCCTTAGCTGGTGAATCAAGAGAAAATATGGTGTTCATGTGTGTGGCATTTGTTTAAATAGAGTTGTTTTGGCACTCCATCACATTACAAAGAGGCAGCCTCTGAAAATCTTAAGACCTTATTTTTCTCCAGCTAATTCTGACAAACATAGCTAGGTATTGTATACAAACTTACTCTGTCTAGGGTTGTTTTTTTTTTTTTTAATTGGGCCTTCATAATCATTCTCTTGTTAGGTGTGTCTAGCAGACTTTTAACATAAAGCAACAGTGATAATCTTTATCAATAACAAATCAACTTTCCTATTTTTTCAACCACTTTTCATCCTCCGAATTCCTGTCCCTGTTTAGTGAGCGCTTCCTTTGGTAGTGCCCCCTTTTGTGACTGGCTGGAGGGTGGAACAGTTTTTTCCCGTTCCTGCCATTTTGAGGTCACTGGGAAGAAGTGCTGTAATTGGCCTAAACAGAGATGGAGTGGTCTGAATCTGAATAGGATTGGTGCCCAGCACCACTGACCTTTGTCCTTCCGTACTTCGTCCACTCCCTTACCGTTTAATCCCACTTGATGTTACACCTAAAATATGATGGCAAATTCTTCAGAGCAGCGTCCTCAGTATCTTCTGTTTGCACTGTAAGGTATGCAGCACACTGTTGGTTGCTGTAAATATAGTAAATACGATCAGTTTCTGATGCTGCATGTGCTTTACAGTTGTTTTCTTACTTGAGTCTACTTTTCTGTCATATACAACGTTGCCAGGGTGTGTTGACAGCTGCTAAAGATGTAACACAGTTTATTGGCACTTTAGTTTTTCATGCTGAAGGTCCTCTGTTCAGTCTCCACCTGGTGATTGTATTGTCTGTAGCCAAAATTCATTGCGAAGTGGCGCTGCAGATCGGACTCAAACTCTTGCAGAGCTCAGATACTTCTTACTATGTAATACACTGACAAAGTCCTTGTGATCGTAAGCCAGCAACTACACAGCCTGCTATTTAACTGTAAAGTGCGTGGACTGATAACACAATTAATACAAGCATCAGGATAAATTCAATACACAAGGTGAAATCAATGGTAAAAATCCGACCAACTTCAATGAGGCCAGGATTTCACCTGTAAACTTCTGCTCTCTGCATTAGCTAGCAGGTTGTATATATGTTTAATAATGAGTTTGTAATGTATGTACATGCATTGTATCGATCATTGGCAATACCAGAAGAGTGAAGGGTCATGGAGACTGTACTGCCCTCTGAGGTAGTTCAAGGTTAAAATTCAGGAGCAGTGTGTGAAATTTGCCTTGTTGCTCCCAGTGAGCCTGTCCTGTGGCTAAACACAGGGCTTCATGCTGCCATTTTAGCACCATTCAGAAGTACTAAATTCACCCCCAAAAGAAGTTTTTATACTTGTGACTCAGATGGTAATTGATGAGCTATATGCTCAGGGAGCATAAAATCCTCGTGAGTCAGATTTATGAGGGCCTTCAGGTTTCTTTGTCAGAACAGCACTGTTGTTAACAGGGATAGTGAATTACAGGGGAAGCACTGGTATGTTGGAAAACATCTTGTCATATTATTTCTGAACTGGAATATCAGTGTGCCTGTAAGACACTCTCTTCTGTGACACTTGGGGGCAGTGGCTTGGCAGGGATTAAATCCTTAGAAAAAACCAAAGAAGTTTCTGGGATATGCAGGTGGTAACAGAAAAGAATCCCAAGGCTTCCTCCCCCTTCTTGCTGTAGGAATATTGCACATTTTTTAGTCAAGTGCCTGATTAAATTTGACATTTGAAAATAGAACTTCATGCAGAAATAAGTACTGTACTTCTCAGCATTTAATTAAGATGTTTAGTTCCTGTCAAGTCTGATAGTTTCTTTTTCCTGTTAAGGGCAATACGTCTTCAACTTCTGAAATTTCAGAAACCTGTACTTAACCTTTAATCGTCATTCCATTTACATAGAAATCTGATTAACAACTTTTAAAGTTCAGGAGCTGGGAGTAAATGCAATTAAACCCGTTTTGGAGTCTGTTATTAAGAGCTGGCATTTAATGAAAACTGAGGGCATACTACTGTTACTGTCTCCACCGTAGCAGGATGTCTTAAGCAATTAGTTGGAAACATGAAATACATGAAGTGTACTACATTACCTGTGAGTTAACACGGTTGGTATTTAAACAGCATGCTGTCTTCTTCCCTTTGCTGCTGCTGTATTGAATGTGCCGGTTTCTGGATAGTAAAGCAGTTCTCATAGTATTTTGGTTGAGCTGTCGCACTGGTCATTTTGTTGTACATACTAAAGCTGTGCATTTCTTCATTAACTTAGTCTCACTCTGAAAAGTGGCTGTATGGAAAATATCTCAACCCGAATCAACAGATGAGCTTTTCTAGTGTATTCATTGATGTATGAGCTGACTTGAGTTGACCAAATATGCATTGCTGACTAGTTTTTACTCCTGTAAACACTGTGGAACCAGTGCATCTTTGGGAGACTTGTCTGGATTCTTTTTTGGCTAGGGTGACCTGACATCCTGATATTAGGGGCTTTGTCTTGTATATGCAACTATACCCCCCGCCTCGAAAAAAAGTGTCCCAGTTTTTCACACTTGCTATCTGGTCACCCTATTTTTGGCTCACATATCATTGAAAGAAATGTTAACTAATGATGATGACAGGGCCAAATTCTACACTCAGCTGCCCGTCCAGCCCCATTGTACACCTGTTCACTTTTTTTTATACTACTTGAATAAGGGGGAGTTCAATCAACTCGAAAGGCAACATGTTTAAACTCATTACAAATATACTTGCTTACACAACACTTAATGACCTCCTGCTTTTGTGCCTCTCTTGTGAAGCCTATTGCTTCTTGCACCTTTTGTGGACATACTCAGCTGGTGACCTGCACGCTTACATATGTTAGTGGGCTGTATATATTGTACAAATACTTACTAGTCGCAACAGAGAGACTGAGGATCGATGGGCAACGATGGATTGGGCAGCGATCGATCCAGCGGAGGGGTCGATTTATCACGTCTAGTCTAGTCTTGACGTTATAAATTGACCGCCGAGTGCTGTCCCATCAACTCTGGTACTCCACCGGAGCGAGAGGTGCAGGCGGAGTTGACGGGGGAGTGTCAGCTGTTGACTCACCTGCAGTGAGGACACCGCGGTGAGTAGATCTAAGTACATCAACTTCAGCTACGTTATTTACATAGCTGAAGTTGTGTAACTTAGATTGATCCCCTGCTCCCAGTGTAGACCAGGCCTAAGGATTGAAAGGCTAAATTGAATGTAGCCAATAAGCAAACAGAAGAATTACAGTTGTTACTAGGCATATGCCAATTTACGTGCCAAAGGAGATGGATGAGTTCTTCCCCTGCCCTTGGTACTAACAATGAGGGGTAAATTTTCAAAGCAGTGGTCAGTTTTTTATTTGTGTGATTTCCATTGATTTTAATGGGAGTTGCACAGCTGAAACCCGATGCATTGCTATGAAAATGTACCCCATTAAGTTTTGCTTATATCTCAAGAAAATGGAAGAAGAAAAGGAGTACTTGTGGCACCTTAGAGACTAACAAATTTATTTGAGCATAAGCTTTCATGAGCTACAGCTCACTTCATCGGATGCATTCAGTGGAAAATACAGTGGGGAGATTTTTATACACAGAGAACATGAAACAATGCCATACACACTGTAACGAGAGTGATCAGGTAAGGTGAGCTATTACCAGCAGGAGAGCATGGGGGCGGGGGGGGGAACCTTTTGTAGTACAAATTTATTTGAGCATAAGCTTTTGTGAGCTACAGCTCACTTCATCGGAAAAGTTCCCCTCTCCCCCCCACTCTCCTGCTGATAATAGCTTACATTACCTGATCACTCTTGTTACAGTGTGTATGGTAACACCCATTGTTTCACGTTCTCTGTGTATATAAATCTCCCCACTGTATTTTCCACTGAATGCATCTGATGAAGTGAGATGTAGCTCACGAAAGCTTATGCTCAAATAAATTTTAGTCTCTAAGGTGCCACAAGTACTCCTTTTCTTTTTGCAGATACAGACTAGCACGGCTGCTACTCTGAAACCTGTCAAGAAAATGGATATCCCTGATGGATTTTTTTTTTCCTCTTTGTTTTGTTTTGTGTTAAGCTTCTGACCCTGGTGGCAAAAAGCTGCCCGTCATACTGGATAATTTCTATTAAAATAATCTTTATTTAAAGAACGGCTGATGTGTAAGGGCCAAATTCAAACTCACTGTTTGTTTTCTGTCCTAATTTTCAAATTCACTCTTGGCAGTTGAAAGAAATTTGCCAGCAATCTGTTTTTTATTTTGCATGAAAGCAGCAGAACTGCTGGGAAAGAAGAGGGAGAGAGGAGGGGCAGAGGGGAGAGAGACGCCTGCACATGCACGCACATGTGGCCCTGCTAAGAGAAGAACCAATCTTCACATTTTGGGGAGGACATCTAAATAACCTGCTACATCACCGCTGTACTGTGAAGGGAATGGTAATGCCTGAAGTGGTCTACTGTATACTCTTGTAAATCAAGTGCATATTAAAAATGTAACTTCCCAGTTGCAGAACTACTCACCCATGACTTGGGAAAGGGGTCACCCTGTTCAATTCACGGTGCAGCCCCTGCTGTTACTCCTTTTGGCTAACAGCTTCCAGAAGCTGATTCACCAGGCTTACCTGGTGTGGCAGCTCTCAGCACCTCACCCTTTGGCTCTGCTTATCTTGTGTGTTGCAGATGTAGGTTAAGATGAAAACTCTAATAGCTGGCATTTCACAGGTGCATAAAGGTGGGGAGAGAGGGCATAAGGAGCCTCTTGTCTTATGCCTTTCTGCCAGCAGTAGAACACAGACTGTCTCTGTCCCCTTGCAGCCCTCAATGACAGGGAGAATCAGAGAGGGAAATCCTGGCTCTGTGGCAAATGAAAGTTTTGCCACTGCTTTCACAGGGAACAGAAGGATACCTAGAATCTGTAAAATTAGACAGACCCTCAACAAGGTGTTGATGATTAATTAGCTAAAGTTTGTACAGAACATTCAATATGTAAATTGCTATATAGTGTCATGTATGTTGGTTTATTATTTCAGCCAGAGTTCTTTTCTTGGTTGAAGGTTGAGCTCCCTTGGTCCTTCTTGAAATTCGGAGCTTAACATGTGGCCTATTAAGTGTCTTAAGGTGATGATACACAGACTGAGACTTGGGAGCTGCAAGCTCCACTTGTAGAATACATGGTCAGTTATTTTGCCGTGAGAATTATTTATATATATATATATATTAGGCTGTTGAATAATTGCAGTTAACTCACGCAATTAACTCAAAAAAATTAATTACGATTAAAAAAATTAATCACGATTAATCACACTGTTAAACAATAGCATACCAATTGAAATTAATTAAATATTGTGGATGTTTTTCTACGTTTTCATATATGTTGTATTCTGTGTTGTAACTGAAATCAAAGTGTTTTTTATTACAAATATTTGCACTGTAAAGTCATAAACGAAAGAGATAGTATTTTACAATTCACCTCATTCAGGTACTGTAGTGCAATCTCTTGGTAGTGAAAGTGCAACTTACAAATGTAGATTTTTTTTTTGTTACATAACTGGACTCAAAAATAAAACAATATAAAATTTTAGGGCTACAAGTCCACTCAGTCCTTCTTCTTGGTCAGCCAATCGCTAAGACAAACAAGTTTGTTTACATTTACAGGAGATAATGCTGCCCTCTTCTTATTTACAATGTTACCAGAAAGTGGGAACAGACATTTGCATGACACTTTTGTAGCCGGCATTGCAATGTATTTACGTGCCAGATATGCTAAACATTTGTATGCCCCTTCATGCTTTGGCCACCATATGTATGAAACAATGAATTCACACTGGTGTGGTTATTTTGGGTAAAGTTGATCCCTAATTTGGCTCTTGAACCACTGTGGTCTTAGTATCACTGGTCTAAAGACTTCTCCTTTTGCTCTGCTAATAAATATGGAACCTCGTTACTTTGTAAAATATTCTCAGATACAGAGTACATCCCTTCACAAAGTACAGTAAAACCAAATATGGTTCTGTGTGTTGTGTGTACGAAAAGGTCCATGCAATTGTTCTTGGCAGCTGCAGAAAGAACTCACAACCACATCAGACTTCTGAAATAAAAGAATTCCAGTTTTAAACCTTCCAGAGCTGGCTAAGAAGGTGTATGATTCAGTACCTAATAAAACTGCCTTTAAAGAGTTGAGTTTAAAATGCTTTTGGGGTTAATTCACCCCCCCCCGCCCCCACTGAGATGTGGAAACATTCACAGGTCTATGCTAATGGCTGTGCTAATTGAACAACTGGAATTGATAATGAATGCAGTAGAGTTGGCAGGCGTTCTGTTACTTAAATGGTTTTGTTTTTTATTTAAAAAACTTTAGTCCTTGTATGATGATAGACCTGGATAGTGCACTGAGAAAATTGAGTTTTTTTACTGTCTTGTTGTAGTTAATTTCATGCGGCGCATCAGGATTATATGGAACAGGTTGTATCGCACTAAACAGTCTTCACTGCCCCTTATAGACTGTAAAAAGAAAAGGAGGACTTGTGGCACCTTAGAGACTAACCAATTTATTTGAGCATAAGCTTTCGTGAGCTACAGCTCACTTCATCGGATGCATACTGTGGAAAATACAGAAGATGTTTTTATACACACAGACCATGAAAAAATGGATGTTTATCACTACAAAAAGTTTTCTCTCCCCCCACCCCACTCTCCTGCTGGTAATAGCTTATCTAAAGTGATCACTCTCCTTACAATGTGTATGATAATCAAGGTGGGCCATTTCCAGCACAAATCCAGGTTCCTCCTCCCCCCACCCCCAACCCACTCTCCTGTTGGTAATAGCTTTGGGTTTGGGGCGGGGGGAGAAGAAAACCTGGATTTGTGCTGGAAATGGCTCACCTTGATTATCATACACGTTATAAGGAGAGTGATCACTTTAGATAAGCTATTACCAGCAGGAGAGTGGGGTGGGGGGAGAGAAAACCTTTTGTAGTGATAAACACCCATTTTTTCATGGTCTGTGTGTATAAAAATATCTTCTGTATTTTCCACAGTATGCATCCGATGAAGTGAGCTGTAGCTCACGAAAGCTTATGCTCAAATAAATTGGTTAGTCTCTAAGGTGCCACAAGTACTCCTTTTCTTTTTGTGAATACAGACTAACACGGCTGTTACTCTGGAACCTTATAGACTGTGTTTATTCTCTCTTGGACTTACTGTGTTTGCCTTGTCCTATCTAGTTCTGTTTAAGTCTCAGTCCTTTGTGTATTTAGCCTCTGTTCTGTTGAATTTTTGATCCAGTATGGTTTGTGTAGAAAGCCGGGTTTTAAAACACAGTCGAAGAGTTTTCTTTTGACACTTTACAGGATTTGTGGGTGACAGTGGTGTTTGATTACTGAAATGCAGATAGTACAGGTTTGATACAGTTAATTAGCCCATGGCTGTATGTACTATTGGCTCAAAACATCTCTCACCAAAATTCTCATACAGGCTTTCATATCACCTCACCTTAACTTGGCTACCTCTTCTTTTGAGGGCCTCACAAAGTCCCAGCTTTCCAGTTTGTGAATAATGCTGCTGCCCATCTTCCTGCATTTACAGAGACGGGCCCACATATCATACTAAAATACCCCATTCACTTGAGGATCTGTTTTGCCATTGCCTTCCTTGTTAAAACCTTCCATGGACTTGCTTCAGCAGTCTTCACAGACAGCATGTCCTCTCTAGTCTGCTCCCTTTGCTTTGCTTTCATCAGCCAACTCTCTGCACTTTGATGCAGTTTTGCATCTGTGGGTGCCAGGGCTCCATCTGTAAACTGGCATCTAGAAAGTGCTCTCGACTGACCTTTGCTGATTGCAAATGTCAACATAAAACTTGCTTTCTCTTTGCTTGTAGCCTCAGCTTCTTGTTCTCTCTCATTAATTCTGGAATTAAAATTTAACTCTCCAAAACATTTTCAGATGTCTAGTAGGAAAGATTCTGCCCAAAGTAAAGTTAGCAACATGTAAGTACTGGCTGCAATAATAAATAACCTAAATGGACTGGTGCCATCCATCATGTTGAAAGGCAATGATAAGTTGAGAGTAAATCTTGTTCCTAATGCCAACTCCAAGTAGTGTGGTGCTGGAGATCTTCACAGGGGTGCGAAGAGGAGAATTCCCCCACTTGTCCTTCCATTTTACCACCATTAACCATTTCCTTAAAAACCAGATCATCAGGTAATCGGCCAGATCATCAGGTAATGTAAATCAGTATAGCTGCATGCAGTGCAGTGGAACTTTCCTGTCATATTCTGGTCTAACCAGACCAGTGAGGGTTTGTGTCGCTTGCCTGCCTTGTAGCCCAAAGTGCTTCAAAGGGTTCTGCTGCTGTGGTTCTCTTGTCTGCATGCTCCCAGACACCATATAAACATTGTTGTATTATATTGAGTTTTTTGATTGATGGTTTAGCAACTGTGAATCAAATGTTGTAGGAACAAATCCTGAAATCCTTACTTTGTCCTGTGGTGAAACTCCTGTTCACTTTGGTAGGCAGAACAATGTGGTTTTATTGATTTTAAAGTTTAAACTGACTGTGGTTTTTATAAGTACAGGCCAGGCTAATAATTTTTGACACTGAAATATGGAGTTTATTAAGGTCTTGCATTGTGAGGATTGCAGAGGGTGCAGAACTGCTGGAGATGTTGGGGTGGAAGAGATGCAGAAAATGTTGAGATGGATGAAGACAAGCTGAGAAGTATGTAGGGTACAATTGGCCTATGGAACTAATACAGCAGGATGTTATTGAGGCAAATAACTGAGTAAGTTTTTTTTTTTTTAAAGATGTTTTCATACATGTAAATAAGATCTGCTTTGTTAAAAATTAAAAGGGCTTCAGCTGATCCCCTGCAGGGGGCACGAAGTACTTTCCCTCATTGTGCTGTGTTTTAAAGTTGGTCAGTTGTATTGAAAGATAGTGTTTTTTCTCTTAAGAACTTGGTCTCACTGCTGGAGTCAGGACACTGGACCACATGGAGCAGTGGTCTGATCCAGTGTGGTTTCTCCTATGTGCATATTGGTATAATTTATCTGTTTTTCAATATCCATACATAGTGAGAGCCAGCCCTTCATCTTATCTTATCTATCTCTAGGTTCTGGTGACATCACAACCACCCATGTTATTTCCCCTTTTGGTTTGTGGTTGTCTTCAAACCCCTCTTATGACTGTATAACCATATTACCATACATTTTGGTGTTTGTTTGATGATGATCTTGTAGCAAGACCAGTTCTTTGTGGTTCTAGTTTAACTCTTTACTGACATCTTGTAATCCTTGAGTAAAATACTGCGTTATTCACTTCAGATATCCTGCTCATGTTAGCTCTAGATTTAGGATAGTTTCAAAATCATGGGGCCCATTATGAGTACGTTCTGTCCATGAAATGAGGAAAATTGCCAAGCTTTTTTTCCTGGAAAAGATTTTAAATGACCTTTTGTTATTTTTAAGGTTATGGATTCAAGTAAACAAAGCAAACACCTAACCAGAGAATACGGAGCAGCACTGGTACATTACTGGGGAAAAAACCCCCACAATAACCTTAGTGTAGTAATTAGTTTTTATATGGCAAGAATCATGCTTGTATTTTAAAACCTTCTCTCAGATGAAGTTTTAATTGAGATATTTTAGGAATTGAAATCAAGTTACCTTTATTTAATTGTGTTGTATCTTTTTAGAGCAATTCTCAATTGTTCCTAATTAGTGGCATGATATCGTTTGCCTAGATATTATTTCCTAGATACTATTTCTTAGTAATTTGTTTAAAAATAGACAGCACAGACCTGATGTATGCCTCTCATTATGCTCAACACTTTGATTGGGTTTGGCTGGCTCATAATAGAATGGAATGTGGAATGTGTTATCAATAGCTCCAAGATGCTTAAAGCTTCTCAAGTATATTCAGGGAGTTTAATTTCTTGACAAAAGTAAGTTTGTTTTGTTTTTGTTTTCTTAAACTGCATTAGCTTCCTTTATCTCTCCAGAGCCAACACAGCTAAAAGTGAATGAGCTGGATTGTAATCCTGTTTCTGCATAATGAACAGAATTAGTAGTTCCTGGGCCAATCAGTTAGTTCTTTGCTACTCCACTGAAGGTGTTGGGGTTGCACAGATTTTACCGAGGGTGTTATTTGCCCTTTAGAACTTCCATCATTGATGATGGGCTAGAAGAAAACTCGGCTCGATTGAGAGATCCTAAATTGAGCATGGAGGGCTGGTAGCAAGGGAGGAGAAATCTGTATTCTTATTTAAATAGAAAGTACATTTGGTCTGGTAATCACTGAGAGACAGCCATGCCATATTTTTTCAAAAATAGGACCCTCATTTTAAGCTGTATGCAACAATCCATGGTTCCTAACTCCCAGAGAAACGTACCAACCGCTGGACCATCCTTCCTCTTTCTCTAATTCAAGTACTTTACAGGCTCTGCTGGGAAAGCCTGAGGCTTCACAGCAAATAAGTGGCATAGTCAGGTTGAAAATTCAGAGGTTCTTCGCTACTAGACAGTCTTGTGTCCACACTCTCCTCTTGTATTTGTGTCCATCACTGTAGTATCTAAGTATGTACACTTGTGCTCAGTCCACTAGACCATAAGGCCTCCCTCCCTGTAATCAGCTAGAATTTAGGTGGTGATTCAACTGTTTGAATTAACAGCACTTTTAAATCTCTCCTGTTAAATATATCCATTTAAATATTCCAGGTGTGTGGTACATATATTTAAAGGGATATGATGATGTAGTTTATGCCCTAAATTTCAGTTTAAAAAAAAGAAAAAGAAACATGTCTTACAAAAAGCAATCTGAAAATAAATAATTTAATCATGCACTGTATTTCAGTAGAACTGGTATTTTGTGTTTTGGGGGGAAGTAGTATGGATATCTATGTGGTACAGAAAATTCAAACAAAGTGGCACTGAGCTGGTGCAGTAGAACCAAACATTGGAAATAATAAACAGAAGGGGAATAAAGTGTCTAATTCCTTCATTTTTAATTATCTTAAAGCCTTGTCTACACTGTGACATTTTGTAACCCCTCCTCCATCATTGCTGAACAAGTTCAGCTTCAGAGGTGTCAGCAATATTGGGAGGCCTTGTCTAGACAGGCTGCAGCTAGTGTTTTAAGCACCGTGATATGGAACCTTAATGGTAGGTATTGATAGGTCTTTAAACACCAGCTGCCAAGCTACAATAAAGTTCTCAATGTTGTTAACATCAGTGGAGTTGTACCAGTGCTGACTGCATCTGCAAAATTTTGCAAAACTTCTGGAATGTAGACAGTACTTTTATGGTGGTCTTAAATTAAGCGAGTGATTTAGGAGCTAAGCTTCATTGAAAATCAATTGGACTTAGGCTCGCAAGTCACTTAGGCACTTTTGAAAATTTTACCAATTGTCATTTTTTAGTTTAGGAGTGTCCTGTTAAGACACTTAGGATTTGTGAATAAACTTGCATCGCTGTTCTATTTCAAATGTTGCATTCCTCTTCTCCCTGCTCTCAGATGCTGCTGACAGAATACTTGGATATGAAGAACACTCGGACTGCTTCAGAACCATCAGCCCAGCTTAGCTATGCCAGCTCTGGCAGAGAATTTGCTGCTTTCTTTGCAAAGAAGAAACCTCAAAGGCCTAAAAACCCTCTGTTCAAGTAAGTGTTGTTATGATGCCAGAATAGTACCTGGCATTGAGGTTGTCTCTGGAGCATCAAGTATTGTGCACTTCAGATGGAAATGAACTACCAAAGCTGGAGCTTCTCTGTCATCCGAGAGCCGTACACTGTTTCTTCTTCACTGTAAGACATCATGCCTGCCCTGATGTGCTTACAGTCGAAGTAAAGACGAAAAGCACACAAGCGAGAGCAGAAATTGAAGGGCTGCATAGGGAAAAGGAGAACAGGACAAACAAGATCATTGTGTAAAGACTAGGCGTTTAATCATATCACATTTTAAAGGAAAAATTTGGAGTGAAATTAGAGTTGAAAGTGTGGAGTAGAATGAAGCAGATGGGAGGGGAATGTAGGCATAAGAGTGAGGGGGAGTGGGAGTTGGACATGAGAGAGGAAGAAAATATGGGGAAGCAATTTGACTGCCAGGGAGAGGGAGGTTGGTAGGGTCTGGGGAGTAATGCAGATAGGAGAAGTTAAGGCCTTGTCGTTAAGGCACTGAGTCAGGAGGGGACTTGTGTTTGATTCCCTTCTCTGCCACTGGTTTCCTGCACTAGTCTCTAACTTCTCCGGGCCTCATTTCCCCAGCTGTAAAATGGGGATGTTAATACTTCCTTTCTCTCTCCCCTCCCCCCACTTTGTCTGCCTTGTCTATTTAGACTAAGCCCGGATTGTCTTTCATTATGTATGGGGCTTAACATAAAGGGGACCCAATCTCAGCTGAGGCCTTTGGGCTCTGTTGTAGTACAGATACATAATAATAATGAGGAGGAGCTTCAGGGAGAGAGGAGGAACAGCAGGGAGCAGAGAAGGAAAATGTAAAGTCCAAATTTAACAAATCCAGTCAATCTGTTGCTCTGAGGAAACTGGAAGGAAATTAATGTGAGCATAGGCCTGTCCTGCTGGAATTGGAGGTGGGGTCCTCCTGGCTAGGTTGGCTCAGCATGTGGAAATGGGAAGAATGCAGGAACTTGGCATCCCTGGATGGCTTGCCCTAACTTCGTCAGTGGGACGGGCTAGGAGAAGATATGTCCTGCATTAACACACTCCTGCACTGCTGAAGCAGCTGTTTGTGGGGAAGGGAGGTATTGGGTGCTGGGCCTCTTTCCAGCCCTCCCTAAAGCTTCTCCTGCTTTCTTTAATCATTAAGAACCAGTCAGTGGCCTCCTTATTCTTTTTTTTTTCTTTTCTCCAAACCTTAACTATAGCAGACCCAGTTTTTATTGTCTGTGTTCTGGTAGGGCCTAAAGGGCCAGTGAGAAATCAGGACTCCGTGTGCAAGGCACAGTCACACACACACACACACACTGAAAAGATGATCCCAGCCCCAGAGAGCCTAAACATAATCCCCTGGTATCAAAGGCTTTCACTTTTTCCAGAGAGTTGGACGAACATCTGGCCCAGCCACGACTGATCCAATAGGTGGCTTTAGATCCACATCCCCAACATTTCTCTCCCCAGATTCTCTGTCTACTCCTGTCTACTCTGCCAGAACTCCCCTTTGGATTTAATTCCATTTCTAAGATGACTTGCAGATGTGCTTCAGAGCGCCACAGGGCTGCTCTCCTTTCTCCATTACTTAGCACGCAAATTCTGCAGCATTCTCAGCCCCTCTCAGTCTGAGGAGAGAGGAGGATGAATTAATCTGCTCTGTTTCACCCACAGTACTCTAAGCCTGTGTACTCCTTTCTATCAGTTGAAAATGAAGTTAAGGATAATTGGTTAACGTGATGGTGCCTAACTTCATAAGAATAGCCATCTTTTACCACTCAGGCTCCTGTCACTAAGTCACTGCTAGCACCTTAGTGACAGTGACGCTTATCAGGATCTCTCATTCTGTTATCTGTCTTCTGTCAGCTGTCACTACGTGTCTATGGAAATCTCTCTGTTGAAATGGAATTTTTCTGTCCGCCGAGGGATGCACCTGTTTGATAAAGTCATATTCTTGTCATCTATTCCATCTTCAGTTTTTTTCTCTCCAGACAGAGAGGCTCTCTTCCTTGTATTTCCATCCCCTGCTTCCAATTTAGAGAAGCCATCCACTTGTCATAAAAGTCTCCGCGTTTAGAGTCCCCACTTTGGAAATCACTTGAACAGGCGAAGGAGCCTTGCTCTCATAGATGGATAGAGCTGTATGATGTGTGAGCAGTTCGTATAGCTCCTTGGAAGCTAATTTTATAGATAACTGGGTAGAGGGAATGTGATCTAGCTACACCAGTAGAAATAAGAACTTCTGGGTTCTGTTCCTGAGATTCTGAGACTGACTTGGCGTCATTTGTTCAAGTCATTTAATTGTTCTGTGCCTCAAAATTTCCCCATCTCTGAAGTGAGTGTAATACCCATATAACAGGGCTGTTGCGTAGCTTACCTGATGAATGCTTGTAAAGAACTTTGAGATCTTCAGATGAAAGGCCCTACATTAATTCAAATTATAATGTATACTGTAATAGGCCCCAGTCAGTCATGGCTCCATACACAGTGTCCATACTGTGAAGAGCTGGCAATCTGAACAATCAAAAATGATACCCATGGTGTGTGGGAAAGGGATGGGTGTACAAGCAAGGTGGCAATGGGTCCACAACATGTTAAGCTCATGTTTTGGGGTTTTTAACACATTTGACTATATAATTGTTTTATTTATAAAAGCATAGTTTTAGAGACTTTTATCTTGGAATCATTTGCGATTGAAGTGGAGGAAAGGAAAGGATTGCATGAGTAAGAGTGCGAAGTGGAAACTGGAGGCAGGGAGCAGAGGGGAAAGGATAGAGAGGAGGGGTGGTGAGAAGTCAAGTAAAGCAGGGGGAGCGTAAAGTTGGATAGCGGTAGGAGAGGGATCTGCTGTAGGGGGCCCAACAACAAATGACAATTCAGCAACTGAGGAAAAATCCAGTCTCCAGGTCTCAGAGCTGAGTGAATGATAATGCTAGGAGGCTGATAAAGCTTGCTACTGTCGTGCCCCATCAGAAACGTCTTCTGGGCCTGGAGCCTGGGTGGGTCTCTCTGCTTCTGGTGGGAGGCTGGAAGGCTGGAAGGCTCTTTCACTTCCTGTCCCCCAAGCTCCATCTAGTGGGGGCTGCTTTGAGGAAAGACTTGAAATGGAGATTTCCATAGTTAGCTCCCTATGGGCACCTCTTGGCTGCTGCTGAAGCAACACAATAATAAATAATTGAATAGTTTGTTACTCCTAGTTTTCCAGGGGAGTACTGAGTTTTAATCACTGGCTGCAGCGCTTCCCTGTTAAGAGCTGAGGTGTGTGCTTAGTGCGTGGGTTTGGTTTTGTGGAATCCACCTGTTTGCTGGGTCTTCTCTGTTTGGAAAGCGCCTAGCTGTCAGAGCTAATGGAATTAAGTAACAAATAATTTCTCATTTAGTCTAACACAGTATCTCAATCTTTGTGGCTACAGAAAAGGCACCATGAGTTGTGTGACTGACTGCATGCTTTTTATTGCAGGTTTGAGTCGTCCTCCCATGCTATTAGCATGAGTGCCTATTTGCGTGAGCAGAGAAGGGAGCTCTACAGCAGGAGTGGAGAACTTCAAGGTGGGAAGCTTGATAGCTCATTAGTTTGGTTGATTGCTTTGCCAAGTATCTGCAGACCCTGCCTGGATGGCTCAGAACTGTTGTTAGCTCCTCTCTAACAAACCATATGTAGGCCATAGTCTAAGGCCATGTCTACACTAGCGCTTACGTCAGCAAAACTTGTCGCTCAGGAGTGTGAAAACACACCCCCTAAGTGGCATAAATTTAGGCGGCATAAGCCCCTATGTGCACAGCGCTATGTTGATGCTCTCCTACTGACATAGCTACTGCTGCTCGTGGAGGTGGTTTTATGATGTCGACTGGAGAGCTCTTTCCCATCGGTATGATGCGGCTACATGAGTGCTCTTACAGCGGCACGGCTGTATCGGTACAGCTGTGCTGCTGTAAGCTTGTAAGTGTAGACGTGGCCTAAGACTCTGTAAACTTGGCCAGCTCATATCCTCTATTTATTTGCTCTAGGTAGGAAGGCAAACACTTCTATATTTTCTTTTTTCCCTTTCTAACCGCACATACTATAGGTGTGAGTTTAAAAGGACACACATAAAACAATGACTTAAAAGAAAAAAGATCTCACTCTAAATGATGCTTTTGGAAGATTGAAACTGATGTTTGTTTCCTTACCTGAAATTTATTTTCACACTGGCACATGCACATGTGCCCTGGCTGGGTCATCTGCAGGGACTGAACTCTGCATCTGAAAGCATGAGCCTCTACTGCTTGAGCTAAAGGACCGTTCTTTTGCCGACGAGGCAGTTACAGGCACACAAGTCTCTTTACCTGATCCAACCACTAGAGGGGGGACAAAGAACCACAATGTGTTAATGTGGGTTACATGTTTTTTTAAAAGGTAGATTTGGAACGCTGAGCTGTTGTCATTAGTTTGTTGTTCATGAGAGATGGGGTGTGTATGCAACAATATATATATATATATACACACACACACACACAAAAATGTACATATATATATATGTAGCATCTTTCCTCTGAACATTGAACAACTGTAAATTTCTCTTCCTGACGGCTTTATCCATAAGGGATGACTTTTTTTCAGCAGCAGGGGAGAGTGGGACATTAGGTAAAATCTTCTGAAAAATCTTCATAGTAATATGTATAAGAAAGACCAGATTGGTTCTATATAATCTGATCCAGTCTCTTACAGCATGCATATTGCCCTAATGTAAGTTGATTATGGGATCTCCGTTGAAGTCATTGTTGTCCAGATAGCAATGATGGGCAGAGGCAGAATTGTACCCTGAAATCCTATTCACAAGAATATTGGGGTGATTTTAACAGACTCTAGATATTTACAGCTGAGGTATCAGGTGATTTGTAGTTCCAGTTCCCTCCCCAGTGACTTACATCCATCCTCCAGCCAGAAGTTGACCCTACAACGACTTGAGAGTAAACTCTTATGTAGAGTGTTCTTTTGGATGGTTATGCTATATCTAGCTTAGCTGATGTTACAGAATATATCCATATAGCAAGGCTTGGATGCTCTGTTGATGGCTCTCTGGAAAACCCTAAATTAGGTAGACAGACACCTAAATTGACACTTGACCTTCACTATGGTCTGACAGTTTGTAAAAATAAGATAGAGGTGAAAATGTCTATCTTTGAGGTGTGATATCATGGTCTAAGCACATTACGGGGTGTTCAGTTTACTTCTCTTCATCTTAGAGGCTAAAACTGTCAGCTGTAGAAACCTGCCACATGTATTTATGTGCTGTGAGAAACACGTTTGTGGACATGTGGTTAGTGGCTGTGCAAAGAAGTTTAGAAAGATAAGGCAAGTAAAGCACTGTCCTATTATAGGGAATTGGGGAAGCTCAAAGGGTGGGGTTTCATTTTGTTATTACACCCACGCAGTTCTAATATCAAATCTAAAAAATCCTGTTTTTAAAATTTTGTAGTAGTAATAATTCTAACAAGCTCTACCGTGCTGCATCTAAACTACAGTACGCACAACCCTCACCTTTCTCGTCATAAATTATCAGATTTTTCCATACCAAATGGCTGTGGGATTTAATTACTGACTGTACCAATGCCACCCATTGCATCCCAGAAATTAGATGGAGCAGCACGATCGAAATCCAAGAGTGGGAATTCCTGACAGGAGTTACATGCTTAAAGCTGTGAGAGGAGCTGCCACTGCTTCCTTTCAGTTTAGGTATCTTCCTTGGTGCTTTCAGGCGTACTGGGATTGTCCTAATTGCAACCCTCCAATATAACCACCATGTCATCTCAGGACCTGGCTAGTTTCCTATTTAGCCTTTAGAAAAGAGGGGGTGAGAAAACAATATTAACCCATCCCACGTACATTCCCTCTTCCAGATCTGCTACGGCTGAGAGGTTGTGGTGATAGTGGTTTTTCATATATAATTATGCTGTTACTTTGAATTGATGGTTTATTTTATATAGCTCTGTTTATTGATGTGATAGTGCTATACAAACATTGATGAGGCATGTTCCCTTCCCTAAAGAGTTCTCTACCCATGGCCCTCATCCTCCAAGGGATTGGAGCCTAAATGAGGCCTGGCCTACTGTAGAAAATTAGGTCGGAATAACTACGTTGCTCTGGCATGTGAAAAACAGAAGAATTCTTCCGTTGACCTAGCTACCGCCTGTTGGGGAGGTGGATTATCTATGTCAATGGGAGGAGTTCTCCTGTCAGCATAAGTAGTTTCTACACTGACATGCTACAAGTGTGCTGTTTTAAGTGTAGACAAGCCTGAGATAAGACAAGTCATGGGACAACAGTTCAAGAGAAGGGAGAGTATGAAGATTTCTGAAGAGAAGAACTGGGTTTTAAGGAAGCATTAGAAGTAGAAAAGAAAGAGAGCTTAAGTGAGATGATGAGGGAGACTGTTCCAGGCATAGGGGTGGGATGTTAGGAGTGGGAAGAAAGGAGGGGGAATCACAGGACTTAACAAGCAAGAAAAGTCATAGATGTAGGTGGAGACAAGATTATGCATCCCTTTGTGTATGAGTGTGAAAAGCTTGACTATGATGCAATAGGAGATGAGCAATCAGTGCAGGGAGTCGACAGGGAGGATAGATTAGGTGAATTTAGTAAGAAATCATCACTATTGAGCCAGAGGGGAAAGTTCCCTGTTAATTTTTTTTTCTGTGTTAAAAATCTCCCCGCCTCTCTTTCCATTATAAAGTGCAGTTGTTCCCTTTCAGCTAGCCCATTTATCTGCCTGATCCCTGGATCACAGCCAGATCTGCATTTCCATTGATCCCTTAAAATATAATTGAATTGTTCAGTCAGGTTAGTGGAAGGCTGACTTGCAACACCATGCTCCTCTGAACATCGCGAGTTGCTCTTCTCAACAGCCTTATCCATGGGGATGACTTTTTCAGCAGCAGCAGGGAGAGGGTGGAATACTAGGGAAAAAATCTGCTGAAAAGATGTTCAAAGTAACACATAAAAGAAAAACTTGAAGTTCATTTCACGCCAACTTTTTGAAATAGGATTTTAATTTCAGTTGCCTTAAAATCCACAACGATCAGGCTGACGCTTGGTCGTTAAGTGGTGCCATTTGGTCTGAAATATTGCAGTGCATATGGCATGCATTATCACCCACTATTGGAAGAGACCCTGCTGCAAGAAGGTTAGGGATGGAAACATTAATTCTTGAGGGTCTAATCCCAGTGAAGTCAATGGAAGAAGAATCAGGCCCTAGGTTTTTTTGCTTTTGTTTAAGCTGGACGCCTCACATTGTTTGCAAGAGAAGTTACATCAATTCACAGTCATTTAAAAAAATGGAAAACATAGTATTCCTTCCTCTGAGTTAGTACAGAACCCGTGTCCCAGCGTGGTGGTGATGGGGTGTAATGTTTCTGGAGGGTTCTATCTTTTTTGTATGAAACATAAAACATGGGTTCTGACCACTTATGGGCATTTGAATTCCTATGTATCTGCTGCTGATGCAGCTGCAAATGCAGGGTTGTTAACTGATGTATCTTGGTCAGATTCTAATGTTACACTTTCCTTCTTACGTTTCTCCTGCAGTTTCAGTTGGATTGGTTATTCCTCTTTACTGATAGCCTTAGGTAGGTAGTATTTTGCTGTGCATTGTCAAAAAGCTGCTGCATTTCACCTCAGAGGTGACTGCATGTCAGTGGTCAATGAAGTGATTTCTATGTATAAGCTATATTTCATTTTGCTTTTAGAGTGCTTTGGAAATGGAATCCCTTGGGATGCAAAGTGTTGGTGGCGTTGGGGCAACTGTTGCTAGGCCAGCATGTTCGTCAACTGCCGTGTGCTTTTTGTTCTCATTGTACTGGGTGAGATTTGGACATGCAGGACATAACTTTTCCATTCAGAGGAGAAAGTTATTGTGAAATACATACATTGTTATACCATTTGTGGTAGTCAGATCATCATTTTGGGGAAGTTCTTACACATCATTTGGTCTTGCTGGATAGACAGGCTATAGTTCAGCTCAGAGCTATCTGAAGTTTAAGGGTTGGCATAATTTAAGAAGATGGTTAAAACAGTTCAGTTCCATCATAACTGCAAGTTTGAACTGTATAGGGGGATCTGGATTACCAAGCTGTAACTGCTACAAAAATGGTGGTATTTGCAGTGTAGATGGGACTTAAAAGAGAATATAGAACCTTAAAGGTGGGTCATCATCTTTGCATTCCATTCTTTTGTTTTTTAGTTGAAACCATTCTGGACAGTACCATTGCCTGTCTGTTTTTTATTTGTATTATGGTAATGCCTTACGCCCCCAGCCTAGAGCTGGCCTTCGTTGTGCTAGGCATGATACGTACATGTGGAGACAGTTCCTGCCCCGAAGAGTTTACAGTCTGTTGTTTTTCATGTTTCTCTAGCTGTCATCAGCGACAGCTGAACAGTGCGGAATGTATTGGGCTCTGCATGGCAAAAGACAAATGATGATTGACATGATTAAACTCTGTGTGTATGTAGCTGGAATGGAAGAGGGGCAGCAGGGGGAATTTTGGAGCTACCTTGCTAACTGGTTCAAAGCACACAAGTACAAAATACACGGGAAAAACAGTGGCAGCCAAAAATTAAAACTCAGTGGGTTATATCCTTTTTGTCTTATGCATCTGAGGAAGGAGTCTAACCTAAGCTGCTGATCTTTCTTACCAATAGCTATTCCTGTGTTTGCTGGATTCAGAACACCTGAGGTAGAAAGGCCATAGAGCATCTTATCAGCAGGCAAATACCATAATAATGTTTGTTTTGCTAATAATTTCTAGCACAGTTATCATTTTGTTGAAGGTGCCATTGGTCATGGACTCTTAAATACATCAAGTGTTATATCAGGTCCCTGTCGCTGCAGGTAGTTGTGTAGTTGTTTGGAGTGTTTGTAGAAGCTGTGGCCTCAGTTCAGTTTATCAGCAGAACTGGTAAGGGAATTTTTATGTGCTGTGAAAATCCTGAAGAGCCTTAAGGGGACTGATCAGCATGGAAAATAGCATCCAGTCCCTCTCAGTTTTCTGTGCTAGTGCAGGCCCTAGCAGTTCATATCAAGGTCAACTTTGCTGGTGTTGTGCATCTGGGGTTTGGATTTTTAAGAATGAACTGTTAAGAGCTGCTGAACAGTTAATGGCATCTGCAGCTGCTCAGCACCTCTTAGAAGTTTGGACCCTCATTTCTTTCATCTGAGGATCTCAAAGCATTTAAAGATAAGTATTTTATTCTTATTTTATAGTTGGGCAAGCTGAAGCACAGAGTGAGTAGTCCAAGGAGTGTACAGACTGAGTAGCAAAATTAGGGTCAGAACTATGGAGTCCTCACTTTTGAGTTCCTTGTTGTTCAGAACAATAGTGCATGCTGACTAGGTGTCAGTATACATTAGCCCACCGTTGATATACTTGCTGGACTGATATTCTCGCCAGATGGTGTCTCTCTGAAATTTCAGCCTGTAATAATGTGCAGTGTATAATGATCAAAATGTTCTAGTTTCTCTATTATTCCCTAGAGTGTAAGTTCCTTGGAGAATGGCTGTCCTCCTTCAGTGTTTGGGAAGCCTAGAGCAGGGGTTTTCAAGCTTCATTGCACTGTGACCCCATTCTAACAACAAAAATTACTACATGACCCCAGGAAGGGGGACCAAAGTCTGAGCCTGCCTGAGCCCCCACACCTGAGGCTGTTGTTGGTAGTGGTGGGGGGGTGGCAAAGCCCAAGGGCTTCAGCCCCAGGTGGGGGTGGGGGGGGGCTGTCACCTGAGCCCCGCAACCCAGTGCTGAAGCCCTCAGGCTTTGGCCTGGGCGGTGGGGCTTGGGCTATGGCTTCAGCCCCAGGTGCCAGCAAGTCTAATGCCAGTCCTGGCGACCCCATTAAAATGGATCCCAACCTACAGTTGGAAAACCGTTGGCCTAGATCTGTCTGTCTACGGTAATTATATGGTCTCTATCACCATAGTATCTGAACTCCTCACAAGCTTTCGTGGGTAGAAAAACACTTCTTCAGATGCATAGAGTGAAAATTACAGATGCAGGCATTATATAATGACACATGAAGAGAAGGGAGTTTCCTCACAAGTGGAGAACCAGTGTTGACAGGGCCAGTTCGATCAGAGTGGATGTAGTCCACTCCCAATAATAGATGAGGAGGTGTCAATTCCAGGAGAGGCAAAGCTGCTTTTGTAATGAGCTAGCCACTCCCAGTCCCTATTCAAGCCCAAATTAATGGTGTTAATTTTTGTTTATTGCCCATGACCTGTCCATGACTTTTACTAAAAATACCCATGACTAAATCTTAGCCTTAATTATCAGTAACCTTATGAACATAAGGAAACTAAGGTCTTAGTTTGAGTCAGAGGCAGAATTAGAACTGAAGACTTCCACGGATCAGTTCTGGGTCCAGTTCTGTTCAATATCTTCATCAATTATTTAGATAATGGCATAGACAGTACACTTATAAAGTTTGTGCACAATACCAAGCTGGGAGGGGTTGTAAGTGCTTTGGAGGATAGGATTGAAATTAAAAATGATCTGGACAAACCTCAGCATGTTTGCCCAATCCCTTGTAATATTTGCAGGTCATAGAATCATAGAAGATTAGGGTTGGAAGAGACCTCAGGAGGTCATCTAGTCTAACCCCCTGCTCAAAGTAGGACCAACCCCAGTTAAACCGTCACAGCCAGGGCTTTGTCAAGCTTTGTCAAGCTGAGCCTTAAAAACCTCTAAGGAAGGAGATTCCACCACCTCCCTCCGTAACCCATTCCAGTGCTTCACCACCCTCCTTCTGAAATAGTGTTTCCTAATATCCAACCTAGACCTCTCCCACTGCAACTTGAGACCATTTCTCCTTGTTCTGTCATCTGACAGTCGAGCTCCATCCTCTTTGCAACTCCCCTTCAGGTAGTTGAAGGCTGCTATCAATTCCCCCCCCCACCCCCCTTTCTCTTCTGCAGACTAAATAATCCCAGTTCCCTCAGCCTCTCCTCGAAAGTTATTTGCCCCAGCGCCCTAATCATTTTCGTTGCCCTCCGCTGGACTCTCTCCAATTTGTCCATGTCCTTTCTGTAGTGGAGGACCCAAAACTGGATGCAATACTCCAGATGTGGCCTCACCAGTGCTGAATAGAGGGAAATAATCACTTCCCTTGATCTGCTGGCAATGCTCCTACTAATGCAGCCCAATATGCCATTAGCCTCTTGGCAACAAGGGCACACTGTTGACTCATATCCAGCTTCTCATCTACTGTAATCCCCAGGTCCTTTTCTGCAGGACTGCGGCTTAGCCAGATGGTCCCCAGCCTGTAGCAGGTGCATGGGATTCTTCTGTCCTGAGTGCAGGACTCTGCGTTTGTCCTTGTTGAACCTCATTAGATTTTTTTTTTTTTTTTAGCTCAATCCTCCAATTTGTCTAGGTCAGTGCTACTCAAAGTGGTGGTCCGCGGACTGGTGCCGGTCCGCGAGCCATCGGCTGCCAGCCTGTGCGCACATTTGGAAAAAAAAATTGCCGGTCCCCCACATCAGATAGCTTGAGAAGCACTGGTCTAGGTTACTCTGGACCCTATCCCTACCCTGTATCTACCTGTCCCCCCAGTTTAGTGTCATCCACGAACTTGCTGAGGGTGCAATCCATCCCATCATCCAGATCATTAATGAAGATGTTGAACAAAACCGGTCCCAGGACTGGCCCCTGGACCGGCCCCTGGGGCACTCCATTTGATACTGGCTGCCAACTAGACATTGAGCCGTTGATCACCACCCACTGAGATACACATGCAAATGATTTTTGGTGGGGCTAATAAAGCCCCATTTTTTAATTCAATTTACGGAAGTCAAATGATTCAATGTTGAAGTTGCTACAAGACAGTAGCTGGCCAGATTGTGAGGTAGTATGTTCAAACTATATTTGTATATTACTTTGTCTCAACCTTTTGCCAAAGACCAAGTGTAGCATCTGTTTTAATAGCTAAATAATCTTTTACAATAGGGATGTATCCATCCCTTGAAGTACGGAGGATCTGAAGGTTGTCTTCATGTAGGTCTGTGGTCTGGTTGAGTTACTTATTGCTGTGGCAGGGTCATGAACTTTTAGAATTTTCTGACTCTTGTGCATTTAAGATCTCAACCATAGCATACTTTGTACCCCATAAGTGGATCAGAAGTAGAGCTGCAAGAATGTGAGCTCATATAAGGAGTGTATGGATAAGTTTTACCATCAGGGAGCAGCGCCTGGAAATTGAGATGTCATATTATATATATGTTTATAAATGAGTCTCAAGGGTTCCCAGAGCCTTGGATGGATGCTCTTTGGTGGAGTTTTAAAATTTCAGTGTCCATAAATCAATACGCTTATTATGGTTTGGACCTGGGTGGAATGTTCACTATTGGTCAAGTGCTAAATCATAGAATATCAGGGTTGGAAGGGACCCCAGGAGGTCATCTAGTCCAACCCCCTGCTCAAAGCAGGACCAATCCCCAGCTAAATCATCCCAGCCAGGGCTTTGTTAAGCCTGACCTTAAAAACTTCTAAGGAAGGAGATTCCACCACCTCCCTAGATAACGCATTCCAGTGCTTCACCACCCTCCTAGTGAAAAAGTTTTCCCTAATATTCAAGCTAAGCTTCCCCTACTGCAACTTGAGACCATTACTCCCTGTTCTGTCATCTGCTACCACTGAGAACTGTTTAGATCCATCCTCTTTGGAACCCCCGTTCAGGTAGTTGAAAGCAGCTATCAAATCCCCCCCTCATTCTTCTCTTCCGTAGACTAAACAATCCCAGTTCCCTCAGCCTCTCCTCATAAGTCATGTGTTCCAGTCCCCTAATGATTTTTGTTGCCCTCCGCTGGACTCTTTCCAATTTTTCCACATCTTTCTTGTAGTGTGGGGCCGAAAACTGGTCGCAGTACTCCAAATGAGGCCTCACCAATGTCGAATAGAAGGAAATGATCACGTCTCTCGATCTGCTGGCAATGCCCCTACTTATACATCCCAAAATGCCGTTAGTCTTCTTGGCAACAAGGGCACGCTTTTTACTCATCTCCAGCTTCTCGTCCACTAACCCTTAGGTCCTTTTCTGCAGAACTGCTGTCTAGCCATTCGGTCCCTAATCTGTAGCGGTGCATGGGATTCTTCCGTCCTAGTGAAATAAATACAAGTGGAATATGCCAAGCATAAACATGATTCTGGTTTGCACTGGATAACTGGTATTATTCCTGTTAAACCTCAGCCATTGTGTGCCATTGTTTAGGCTTGTTCTGCAGTTGGAAATTCCTTACCTTTTTTTTTTTTTGGTTTTGTTGTTGTTGTAATTAATGAAATCAAAGCAAACTGCTACTAATTAAGATTTTTCTTTCCTCGTTGAGAGCTGAAGAAGCAGTGATGGCGGCAGCAGCAGCAAATGATATCTCAGACTGACAAGTGGTAAATTAAAACTTGTACATTAGGCCAGGCCCAGAAAAATGCAGTTATGTGTAGGTGCCTTGTTCCATTTGAATTAACCAAAGGGCTGTCTGAGGAGGCCAGCTGTGTTCTCTGATGACAAAAACGAATCTTGACATTTTGGATAATGAAAATTCAGTTCAGCACCTCTTAGAGATGCATATGATAATATGTTGTCAGTCAGATGCTTGCGGGGGAAACAGAATTCTTATCTTATTACAAGAGAGAGTGTGACAAGTGGACAGTCCCAGTTAAAAATATACCCCCACAAAGGAGAGACGGTGGGAGGGAGTCTGAGGTGTAGAAACTCAGTTGCGTTAAGAAGGGGAAAATTATTTGACGCGGTGAACCCTCTTTCTGGCGGCTGCCTTTGTCTCCCCAGGATGCAAAGTATCACGGTTTTATCTGAGGGTGTAGGGAGGTGGGGGGCAGAGAATCACTTTTTTGTGATTTGACAGTATTAATGCAATCATCCAGTTCAGACCTTGTAAACCCACTTATTATTTCCTCTGCGTGTGTTTTTTCTAGTTTAGTGGATTAGCTGCACTGTCTCTTCAAAGGCTATCCAATCAAAAAGGGGTTATTAAAACCAGGGTGCTTTATGACTGAGAATTAATTAGAGCAGCATTTTCATGCAAAACATCCAATTTTTTGATTAGCAATGGAGCAGGGCCGCAATTAACACTTTAGGAAGCTTACATTTCCAGCATTTTGATTCTCAGGAAATGAGATTATCAAACCAGGGTTAGACACTTAACAGCAAAAGGGGGATTATGTGTAAGAAAATAATTTGTTTCTTGATTTTGCTTCTGAGATTGCCATTAAGGAAGCAGTGAAATCAGAGGGAGTTAAGAAAGGGGGGAGGGGTGGGAGAAAAGAAATGGACGCAGGAGAGGTCCCTGTGCTTCATTAGTGTCCCGCTTGCTATGCAAAGTGCCTTCTTCGTCTATTTTAGTTTCAGCACATTTTACATTTGAAACACAGCAACAGGTTTTTATTGCACTGTTGTTATTATACAGCCTTTTCTAATAGATTTCTGGGATTCTTCCGCAGTTGTTAAATATTCAAAATATTTATATCCTTGGGGAGGAGAAAAAGATCCTTTCAGTAGACACACAGCTTTGTCTGTGTTGCTTTAAGTAGATGTGTGCTGGTTTATTTCCTAAACCATTTTCTGATCTGCTGTTGGTATCTGAGGACATAGATTGCAGCTTATTAAAGGCTGACCTTTGCCAGGAGTATGTGTCTGTGATAAGAAGCAAAGCATCTTCGTCACTGTTGTAAAATGCTGAGCGTTTCCATCTCTAGTTTAATTGTTCTCCCTGTTCAGGGAGACACAAGGTAATGAAAGTCAGACTTCGGGCTGTGGAATCTTTTCATTCCTCAGTTTGTGTCTCCATCTTACGAAAGGCTAAAAAGAAACGGATCTCGTTTGAAGGCTGATCAATCGCTGCTTGTTATTAAGTGCTCCAAAGCTGTGATTTAATGTCTTACCTCAGGGGAAAGAATTAGGGGGCACCTGTCCTGCCAGTCTAGTTATATTTTAAAATGGCCATTTAACTCCAGTTTAATCTTTTGATATTTTTTAAAATTTATATTTGGATGAAATTGTTGCTCATGAAAGTAATTAGCTAACAGTGACAGTCAGAATGCGAAAAGGCCCAGTATAAGCTGCCCCCACATATCACTTCTGCCTGGGCATCCCCATCTTGACTTGCAATGCCCATTAGCCTGCAGCAACCATTTGTCTTCCAGTGTTGGTCCCCACACAATTCTCCTTAGTTTTGACCTGCTAGTTCACCTCTCCTCCCCACTGCTGCTTTGCTAATGCATTCTAATTCTGACCTGCAACATCCTCTGCTATTCTGTTTCTGGATTTCCATAACGCTCTTGCTAAATAAGGTTCCTCGGTCTTGAATTTCAGCTTCTCCTGCTGTTCGAGTCCTTGGCCCACCATACAGCTCTGCTGGTATACCTCATTTCTGAACAGCATTGCCTCTGCTATTCCAAGTCAAGTCAAAGGATGTCAGCCATTTGATTGGGACAGACTAAAATACCAGGAGTGCTGCGCACTGAGAAAAGTCCTGTCAGTAGAGCAGCTTGCTGAATTAAGATCGAAACCCAAAGGTTCCGAAAAAGAGGTTCATGAGCCCCCCCCCCCCCGAGTCAGCTAGTCACATGCTGCTTCATTCTTTTCCCTGTATGGAGGAGAATGTTGAAGGAATGTTCAAATGAACAAAACCTTCAATGGATGAATGTTTATAAAGAATCACTTCTGAAGCTCTAGGTGACACTAGTGCTACTGGGTGGTAGGCCTCTACAATTGTGAGTTTGTGCCTTTGCAGGGTTTGTGTTGGCATGGTATAGCTGTCTGAAGCAGTTTTTTTCACAGTTGCATTCCTTCTGACTGTTATCAGGCGGGTCTAGTGAAGAACGGTGATGTCGTGTGGTGAAATAGAAAATATGTTGAGAGATGATCTGTTACTCTGCAGTGCAGATTAGTAAGAGAAATAGGAGGGTAGTTGGCAGATAGAAAATACATCTGCTGCTGATAATGCCCTACTCTGCCTCTGTTGTAGGGCTTTTAGTTATTTATGGCCTACTTTTCGGAGGTGCTGAGTAGCTTCAGCTTTCATTGAAGTTCATGAGATGTGCAAGTCCTGGACACCTTTGCCATCAGGTCACTTGGGTCTTCATCCTCTTTTGGGTCTAATTGGACATTGAGGAGTCTAAGTGAACATTAGTTGTGCATCTTGGTACCTCTGACTTAGAACAGCTGTAAAAGGCATGGGGTGAAATTAAATACATTTCAGTAATATGTCTCCCCCAAAATCTGTGAAGATTTTTCCTCCATATATACATGCATCCCTTATGCAACAACCAATGCAGAGGCATGGTTGGCTAGAGTGTATCATGAGGGGGACCTGTCAAATAGTGTTCAGCCATTGGTTTTGCAGCTCTCAGATAGTTGTTTGGCATGTGTCTTTCTCCCCCCACCCTCCCGCTGCTGAACCAGAGTGGAACATGTAAATGTTGTTTTTCTTTATTGATGACCTTTCCTCAGCGCAGCCTGCAAGCGTGGCAATATTTCTGACAGTCAATCATGGGATTCCTCTTACTGCAATTTGAAAAAGCATCTTGGTCTTTTTAGCTTCATAAAGTTTCCTTTTTCTTCATTAACCTTTTGGACTTCCACTCTCTCCTCTGAAGTATGTGTGTGTTCTTTTTGTATGGTGTGTGATAGAGAAATGTTTCATGTACCGTGGCTTGCAACAGCTGGGTGTTTAAGAACATGATTCATTGACCCAACCTGGCCCTTCATGCCCTAGGCTGACATGCAGTATTGTGTGTCAGTCTCCTCTAATACCCCCTCCATCTGTGAAGGAATATCCATTGCTACATGAATCAGCATGGACTGCAGTCCAATCTTGAGCTAAGAAAAAGAGCTGCTTCTTGTAGCTTGTTAAGTTGATGGTACAAAATTTGTCTTCCAACCTTGGTTTATTCAGTACTGTGTTATAGTCGTCCCCCATACTATGCAATCTGGACCCTATTCCTGAGTCTCAGTTGTCATTAGAGAGCCATTCACTGCAAAGCCTTCTCTGTACCATTTGAGGAACGTTACTATATTGTGCCCTCATTATCATTTGATACAAATTATCATTGCACGCCTTTGGGTACCTCTGTCTTCTCTCCCTGCAAATGTCTCCTTGTTGGCCTTCGTGACAAAAATAGTTTGCACTTCTATAGTACCTTCATCTGGAGATTTCTAAGTGCTTTAATTAAGTCTCACAACACCCCTATGAGGTAGGTTAAAGTGAAGGATGCATAAGGGATTACTTCATCCATCACAGAAAAGCATCCATGTCAAGTGGAGTGCAGCAGCTGTTAAACAGTGCACAGCAATGCCGTACATCAGTTCAGGAAGTGAAGTGAAGAATATAGTATTCAACTGAAATGGCAATGGGAACGTAGGTAGACTGAATGTAATTACCTGAGTTGGAATTTGCCCAGGACATTGGGGCTAATAACCTTCCTCTTGCAGAAAGCACAGTGGGATCTTTAATGACCACATAGGGTCAAGTCTTCTGATTTATGTCTCATCTAAAAGACTTCCAGCAAAAGGATTCAACTCGTTCTAAAAGCTGCATCTTGAATTATTGCTTTACTTTAAAAGTTCAATTCATTCTCAAGTCACTATGTTAGCATGAAATATCTGCTTGCATAGTCTTTAAATCTGGATTGTGAATTAGTTCAGAGCTCTGGGGCATCTTATTTGCTTGAGTTATTATATATGGTGCTGCTGCCCACACTTTGCTTTTCAGTGGTTTTGGATATCTTGTTGAACTCTGTCTTGCATCACAAGTAATGGATGCAGTCAAGAAGTTTCTGTCACAAGTTCTGACTTGTAAGATCAGGAACTTTCTGTCTTTCTCGCTACCCCAGTTATATAACAAAACACTAAAGACATTATTGTTTGGTATAGCGATTATTTCGCTTCTAGATTGTGTTTATCATTTTCTACGTTGTTTGGTTCTAGTTGTACAGGTTGAGCAGATGTCACTAAGAGAGTTAAGGTTTATGTTTCCTTTCTTCGTTTTGGAATTGAACCCCAAAAGCATTGCATAAAATTTGATTTGTTATAATCTACTCAGAAAACAAAAATATTTTGCTACCAGTGGACAAATGGCCCCACTTGGATGAAGGTGAGTTTGGTAGCTAAAGTGACAGTGTTTGATTTTAAAGGAAAATAGATTTATATTGCCACATATTTCTAGGTACTATTCTGAAATTCAAAAACAATCCTTCCTTTTAAAAATAATTTGTCCTCTGGACTACTCTAATTTCCACAAATGGACTATATGAACTAACAAGAGCAATGGAGAGTGTGAACAGGTACTGTATGAACTTCCTCCAGCCACAGCTTTACCGCTGCCCTGCAGTCCTCATTTAAACGGCAACCACCCTGAACCCCCCTTGTGGGACTTTTCTTAGAAGGGACCAGATGTATTGTTAATTGTAGCTTTGGAGCCACAGAAAGTTCTATGTCTGACGATGACCAGTCTTTCTGGTTTTCTCAGAAAAGGAGCACTCTCTACATGAATGAATGGAGCAGACACCTTTGGAACTGTTAATCTATATAAGAAGTTTCCAGGAATGTCACTCAGTGTGTCACGCTGAAGCCTGGAATGTCTTTTTAGTCTTTGTGAAGCAATGGAAGCAGTTACGAACATAGTTGGAAGCTCTTTTTGTTCAGAATATCACTGGGCTTTGTGGCTTGTGTAACTGTCCAATTTTTAAATTCTCAACCATTTTGACTTACAAATTACATCCGTGCAGTGTACAGCTACAGTAAGGCACATATCTATGGCCTGCCAAGAGTCCTTAAACCATTGTGATATCAGAGGTGACTAACCCAGTAATCCCCTTATTCTACAGCCAATGTGCATGCAACAGTTTCATAGGTTGTGAGAGAGAGACTGTACAGATAGATGGTGGATCACTTGGCCCAGCCACCACATCAGTGTGCCTTGCTGCCATCTACACAAATCAACACAAATCTCCCAAAACAACCAGCACGCACAATAACCCCAAATGTCACTCTGAAGCCTCAAAAATCTGTTGAGCCTGCGTGAAGCGACGGAAACAGCTGCAGGCATGGTTGAGAACTCTTTTTTTTGGAATATCACCTGGACCAGTCATTTATTGGGATTCGTGGTGTATTACCTGAAAGTTTTTAAGTTCTTGGTCATTATTGGCTTTTTTTATACACACGACTTTATAAATTATACTTGTGTGAGATCACAGGCTTTCAGCTACTAGTAGAATACTAAAATCCTTTAATCTCTGGGTTAATGATTCTAATTTAACCCACTAGTTACAAGCAAGAAATCATTTCCACCTAATGGTTTTTCTGTATCCCACAAGAAATAAGTTGTTGGTCTTAGCCCAGTTTCTAGCAGTGAGTCACTTTTATCACAAAAAGCAGCAGCACTGTTGGCTTTCTTATTGGCAATCTCAGCAAAAAGGTCAAGGATTGAACTGGCCGTGGAGACTGAACTGCCCTCTTGCTCCTTCAGATAGTACTTCTGTGGCCAACTTGGGGCATGCCATAACAGAACCCAGATAGTACTGTGTGTGGGGTTCACCAGAAGTATAGACACAGAGTAAGCTCTCTTTGGTACTGTCCTGTGTTGTACCTGCTCAGTGGATAAAGAGAGGTGTTTGGTGTTAAGCCCTGTCATTCCAATGCCTTTCACCACTGCTGAATTCACATTAAAAAAAGAAATAAAGGACATGAAACATTGTCATGATCTTTAAGGTGAATTTTTAAAAAAATACACCAGTAGCAGCTGTATTAGTATTTGCATTTTTTTTTCTCTTCTTGCTTTGACTGTCTGACCTTTTTTTTTTTTTTACTGAAGAGTTTTATCTGATAATGTCAGAATGAAAAGTTACAGTGACAGAGTGGTGGGAAGCTGGATGGAGCCCTGCTTTCAGTTAGGGTTAAAGCCATCTAGGTGAGTGTGAATTAACATTTCCCTTGTCTTGTAAAAGGTCACCCTTTAATTGAGATTCAATGCGTTTAGTCCAAAACCTAGGTTCTAGGAGACCTCTGTTCACAAAGAGGGCACAAATAGGCAGCATAATCTCATCAGAAGCTTGGGTTATATAATAATAAATCATTGAATTCAAAGCTAAGGTGACTGCTACAGAGCATAAAACAAGATAGATGCTTGAAAGACTTGCATGGCTTGTTGTTTGAATTACTAACTCAGACTTGGAGGATTTGTAGGTGTCCAGGGTTTATCTTGATAAGGAAAAACAGGTGGGGGAACAGAATTCTTACTTCATTACAGGATTTTAAAAAACATTCCGATTTGGCTTTGTTAGTTGTTGTTCATTCCAGCCAGTGTGTGAATTTGAGGTGTAATGTACTGTATAGCTGTATGCATATGAGATTTGGGAATTTACGTTACAGCTTTATTTTATGTAACATCTTTCATATACACTTAATCCCCAAAACAATTTACGGAGTTAAATGTTACACTGAAAAGTTAATTTATTTCCCCCTCTGGTATTAAGAGGTGATGATGAGCAAGAAAAGTTTTTTATGTGGTTTTATGGACATAAATATAAAGCATTTTATGTGCTATGAAGATGCAGAGGATAAAATTTGTCAAAAATGTGTAAGGCCCCCATTTTTAAAGGTGTTTAGGCATTGCTGTGCTCAGCATTGCAATGCCTAACTGATTTAGGAGTCCAGGTCTTGTCTTCAAAAACGATTTAGGCACTTAGGAGCCAAAATCCCTAAATCCCTTTAAAAATATGGACCTAGGTGACTTAAGTGCTTCAGTATAATTGAAAATCAAACTGATTTAGGCTCTTAAGAAAATATTCCAAATACAATATTATTGAAATAGTCTCTCAAATGAGATCTTAAATGAAAACGGAATGGATAAGGTCGATAGATGCAAAAAGTCTGTTCTGGGTACAGGAACTTAAGGGGAGAAGCACCCTCCAGTGGGCAGTGCCAGCCATTCCTTTGCCTTGGAGGTTAACAATAGCAGCATCTCAGTCCCTGAGTCCCTTTGAAGTGTTTCCCTGTCGTGTCTAGCTCCCTTATCCACTGAACGCTCACAGAAACGCTAGGTCGGTTGTCCCCAAAGGAGCAGTGCACACACTAGTGTGTATGATTCAGCTCAGGATCAGAACTTTGCTTAATATCACAGCACATATTTATAGTGGAAACAATACATTTATGATCAAAGATTCAAGTGACAGTGAGTAAGAATATTGGAAACAAATGGTTACATATAAAATAAAACCGTAACACGCTTCTAGAACTTAAACTTAACAGGGTAACTGCCTGTCTAAAGAAGTTTTATCTCACCCAATGTCTTCTGCAGCTTTTCAAAAAGGTTGGCTGAGGTCCCATTTTCATGAATGTGAACACACTGCCCATTTACTTCCTAGGTGCAAGATAAGGGGTTGTCTGCTTTGCCTTCTGCTTGTACTCCCCAAAGTTCATTATCCAAACTCAGAGACAGTATAACCACCTGTGTGTTGCTTCCCTATTGACTTCACACTTCCTCATCGTCTTCGTACATAAATGGTATCCATTGTGTTAGCCTACAATTAATAACTCCTTACACACTATCTGTACATACATTTCACATCAATATTAATGACCAGAGTGTCCCTGACTTTCATTTAAGACCTCACATGACATTCTTTGATGAACTGGAATGTACATACCAGAATCAGGATGTTCCTGTATCTCCCTTGCCAGCTGACATTAAGGAGTTCTTAGGTCACAACCATCTCCTTCAGCTCCAGTACTGACTCCTGCATCATCTTCTGGGATGGTACCTGTTCGTCCTCAACGCATGTTGCAAGTGGCTAGGAAGCTGTTCATGCATCCTCCAGAACCATGCCCCCTATGCTGGGTCTAGATCACAGTCATCAAGGTCCCCTTCTGGTATTGCACCACCCTGGCTCTCAGGATATTCTGATTCCTTGTCAGACTCTGAGGTAGATTTGCAGATATCTTGGTACTGAGAGTCCAGAGCTTCTTCCTGCGCCTGGTTCCATACTCACTGGCAGGGTTTTGAGAGAACTGCATGCTTGGGGCAGACTTGCGTGGGGCCTGATAGGGGCATTGTGGGGACTGGTATACTATCGGATACTTCCAGCACCCAGATCTACTTGCAGTCCTTTGAGATCCTGGTGGAGATGAAACAAACAATTGAGGACCTCCTTTTTGAAGGGTGTGCCTTGTTCTCATCCAGGACAGATGAGGCTTTGCACATGTAAAGGACTCAAGTGGTGTCAAAATCATTGGGCCCTTACAAAATATCGTGCTCAGAACAAGCTTAGGGAGCAATCTTACCCCTTCTGGCAAGCTGGACCAGTCCAAGAAGAGGCAAAAGTTACATAGCAGGAAGAAGACTACACCCTCTCTTTCCTCACTCTCCTCTTCCCAGCAGTCAAAGGCCTTGGAGCAATCATTTTGACTCTCAGGTTGAGGACAGTGAACAGCCCAACCTGGATCTCATTGTCCATTCGCCTTTCCAGGACAGGTTATCCCATTTCCTACATGCCTGGCTATCCCACTGGTATATACCCTCCAGTTCATTTCCCTCCCCTGCTCCCGGCTCCTTACAGGTTGCCTGCTCCTCTGTGCTGATCCATCCTGGCCACAGTAGATGCGTGACGTTTGTTGTACGAGATAATTGATAATTACCAGTGCAGTGTTGTCGTCCCCCCCTTCCCCCCCCCCCGACCTATTATTAGCTCTGAGAATATTTACCAAGTGCTTGGCAGTAGTGGCTGCATACCTATGCAAAAGAGACGTCCTCAGGTATCCTTACCTGGATGCCTGGTTAGTCCAAGGTCATTCTCGTCATCACATGTAGGTTGCTGTGCAGCAAATCCTGTGTTTGTTCAGTGCCCTAGGCCTGAAATTAAACAAAGAAAAGTTGACATTAGTACCTGTGCAGAGGGCAGAGTTCATCGGTGCAGTCCTGGATTTGTCCTCAGCCAGGGCTTCTCTGCCTCTTGACAGATTTCACACTATATGGGGCCTTTCTGCATCCCTCAAGGACCATCCATGCACCCCTGTGAGGACTTGTCTCATGCTCTTAGGGCTGGACCTCAGAGCTTTGCAGGTATGTCTAATGCCAGTCTATGAGCCCCAGATTCATCATCTAGACAAGCTACTGTGCCTCCCAGACAGAGTGCTGTTGTCTTTGACCTGGCTGAAGAGCCAAGACAACCTGTGCAGGGGCGGCAGCGTCTTTCCCAACAATGACTTCGGTAATGGACATGTCAACCATGGGAGGTGGGTGGGGTACACATCTGGATGACCTTCAGTCTCAATGTTTGTAGATTGCCTATGAGGCCAGATTAAAGATAAATATTTTTGAACTGCACACAACGTTCCAGGCATATCAGTACTTTGTACCACACATTCAGGGAAAGACCGTTTTGGTGCTTACCAATAGTGCTGCAGTGGTTTTCTATGTGAACGAGCAGAGAACAGCCAGAACAGAGCCTCTGCCAGGACACAGTCAAGCTGTAGAGCTTGCATATTCGGAGATCAGTCACTCTCAGAATGTCACACCTGTGGGGGGTTCCGAGTGGCCTGCTGGATCCTCTGAACCCGTGGTTCTCAAGCAGGGGTACACATACCCCTGAGAGTATGCAGAGGTCTTCCAGGGGGTACATCAATTCATCTAGATATTTGCCTAATTTTACAACAGGCTACATAAAAAGCACTAGCAAAGTTGGTACAAAGTAAAATTTCATACAAACAATGACTTGTTCATACTGCTCTATATATTATACACTGAAGTATAAGTAGAATATTTATATTCCAATCGATTTATTTTATAATTATATGATAAAAATGAGAAAGTAAGCCCTTTTTCAGTAATAGTGTGCTGTGACACTTTTGTATTTTTATGTCTGATTTTGTGAGCAAGTTTTTAAGTGAGGTGAAACTTGTGGGTATGCAAGACAAATAGACTCATAAAAGGGGTACAGTAGTCTGGAAAGGTTAAGAGCCACTGCTCTGAACAGATGCTTCAGTTTGGACCATGAATAGTCCCACAATAGTTCTAGCCTGGGTGTTTCATGTAGGGGATGTTCTGTCCCTGGGCCTGTTTATGGCTCCACAGAACAGTAAGTGTCCACTGTTCTGCTGCTGAGTGGGTCAGAGCGCAGGATTGATATCAGACACTTTTCTGTTTTGGTAGTGTAGGGAGCTCCTCTGCATGTATCTTCCGGTACCCCTGATTCCCAGGATGATGATCATGCTCGAGCAAGAACATGGCAGAATGATCCTTATTGCTTCAGCCTGGCTGAGACAGATGTGGTATTCAGACCTCTGCAAACTGTCCACTGGAGAATCTCTGCCAGTAACCAGAGACCTCCTGACATAAAGCCAAAGCCAGGTGCTGGACCCGAACCCACAAGTGCTGCACTTCACGGCATGGTTCCTTTGTGGCTGCTACACAAGAGGCATGTTGTTCAGCGGCAGTCCATAATGTGCTCCGTAATAGCAGGAGACACCTTTCACAGGAGCTACTTACATGAGTAAGTGGAAATATTTCTCTGTCTGGTCAGTCTCCCCTAATGTGTTCCCAGCGTGGGCTAATATTCAGATGATCCTGGATTATCTGTTTTACTTCAAGAGTCAGGTCTTGCCACTGGCTGTATCAGGGTGCATCTGGTGGCCATCTCAGTGTTTCACCCTCCAATTGAGAGTAAGTCTGTTTTTACACAGACTATCACATTCAGGTTCCTAATAGGTCTGGACAGATTATTTCCACCAGTCAGAGACCCAGTGCCTTCCTGGGATTTGAATCTCATGTTGTCTGCACTTATGGACCCTTTTTTTTGAAATGTTAGCATTGTGCTCATTTTTACACTCGTCAGCAGAGGTAGCCTTCTTGGTGGCCACCACCTCCAGCAGGAGTGTAGGTGAACTGAGTGCATTGGTCATGGATCCCTGTACACTGTTTTCTACAAGCACAAGGTGCAGCTGCGACCTCACCCCAAGTTTCTTTCAAAAGGGGTTTCTGATTTCCATCTGAATCATTCTATCTACCTGCTATTTTTCTTCTTGCAAACCCATATGCATAGTGATGAGCAATGACTCCACACCCTAGACATTCATCAAGCATTGGCTTTTTACCTCAATAGAACAAAGCCCTTGAGGGTTTCTTCCCAGCTCTTTGTCTTGTATGCGTAATGTCTGAGGTCTCAGCCAGTTGCCACTCAGGGGCTCTTGAAATGAATCACAAGCTGCATTACAGTATGTTATGCTGCCAAAGGAGTGACACCACCTCCTAAACTCACGGCATGCTTGCCCAGAGCACGTTCGATCTGAACAGTGTTTGTTGCATGTGTCCCAATTATGGACATCTGCAGAACGGAGACATGGTCATCCGTTCATACTCTTACCAGGCACTATGAGCTGTCTGTGCAGTCAAAGGAAGATGCAAATATATACAAGGCGGTCCTACAGTCCCTCTTCCGATGAGACTCTGAGTCCCAGCAGTAATTAATTGGGACATTACAGTGTAATGGGCATATATAAACACGTGAAGAAAGAAAAATGGTTACTTACTTTTTGTAAATGTTGTTCTTTGAGTTGTGTTGCATGTGTCATTACACGATCCACCCTCCTTCCGCAGTGTATCGGTGTGTATCATAGGTTTCCAGTGCAAAAGAATTTGAGTCTGGGGTGGGGCAACTCCACCCTCTGTGCCATCTTCACAGAGCACCAGGAGCTCATTGATGAGAGGGAGCACCAGGAGCTCATTGCCCTGACAGGTCCCGCTAGGGAAAACTCTCTGGCACCAGTGCACAAGTCGCATGCATGCACACCTACAGTGTAATGGACATATGCAGTACACTTTGATGAATAGTTACAAAAAGATACATAACCATTTTTCCTTACTGTTGGACTTAAGAGGCCATCTCTAGGGCTGACAGGGATGTTCAGGCCTTGGCTTCACTAGTGAGACTGCTAACATGGTCACCAGATAGTACTGATAGGATTGGTTTATTTTTGTGTGTAATTTAGAAATTTACAAACTGGGAACTGCACTGAGACCCCCAAAGTCATTTCACTCAAGCCATCAAATGGTAAATGACTTGCAATCACTATCAACTGAGAGAAAGCTCAACAGACAGTCTAATGTTGGAAAGCTCTACGTCCCATTACCAATCCCCTGAGCCATCCAGTCACCGCTGTGAAATCTGTCATGGCACCAGATGTTTCTGTGAGTTTTCTCCATCATAAACCCCTTTTATAACTCAGCTTGTGGCAATTTACTCCAAGTTAGTTGGAAAAACCACACTACATTTGTTTCCTCTAAGTAATGGGTACAGTTTAAGTACTTTTTGAAGATCTCATTAGTGTTTTCAAATTTCAGTCTAATTACTTGACAGTATAATAACAAAGACTTGATGTGCTGTAACTGGATTCTCTTAAATAATATAAAAAATATTGTAAGTGATTACGAGCTTGGATTTCTTCCCGTGTTCCTCTCTGGGATTTTTAATTGCAGTGATTGTGTAGTTGTGTTTGACTTAATTGTCATCAGCAGCTACTGGATAAAGTCCCCTGTGTAAGTGCTGTGTATTCATTGCACCTCAGTGGCATCTAGAGATGTGTGAATAAATTTAACAAATGTCACTTTCTTTGTGTGTTTAATGAATATATAAATGCTTTCAAATGGCCTCTTCCCGAGACTATAACTATATATTTCTCTTTTAATGGCAGATGTGCTGATAATACATGGAAAAGCTGTAATTTAGATAATAATTGGTTTATAGTGTACTTGCCGCCTTTCCTGCAGCTGGATGAGAGATGCCCATTTTAAATAACCCCAGGTTAAGTAAGTAATAAGTAACGCATGACCAGGTGTGTGCTTATGGGATATCTCTATGCCTGGGGTGAGTCATGTGGAATAAGAACTATTGCTTTTTTACCCAATAGTGAGATGGGAGAATTTTTTCATTATCTTAATTTTTAAAGTGAGTTGTTACATAATTTTTTTAACAATATATGTTTAATTATGTAAAGCCAGTAACTACACCAAGGTTAAGCAAGCTTTAAAATAACATGGTACAGAGCAAATTGTATCACATAGTTTGTATGACTTGTGGAGAAGGAAGGAAGCTATTACAATTGTATTTTAATTTAATTAGCTATTACAGTCTAATACACTGAAAAATGGACGTTCCTTTGTACACCCAGTGATATTTGATGTTTAATTTATTTGGGCCATATATGGCTAATGCATTTCTCATTATCTGGCTGTTATCTGGTTGAGTCACAAAATAAATAATAATGCTTTGAATGAACATAGTGTTGTTTTCATCCATAGATCTCAAATCACTTTATAAAGTTGAGTGAGCATTATTATGTCCATGTTACATGTAGGAAAACGGAGGCACAAAAGTGACTTACTGGCAGCCATGCAGCAAAGTAATTGCCAGAGCCAAGAACAGAACTCAGATCCGATGATTTCCCAGCTTGGTGCTCTCTTGTTGGTCACCTGTTACTCTATCCTATTTTTGATCATACCTAGCACTTGCTATCTTCCAGACATTAGTTACATACAGTGGGATTTCAGAAACTTAATCATAGGTGATTAAAATTGAGTTTATAATGGGAAGTGTCTTGAAAGCCTAACTGGTAGACATTTCAATGGCTTTCTAATACTAGTGAACTCTGTGTTTCTGAATTTTTCTGAAATTTAGACTTTTAAAAATAAAATTCCAATGTTCCCAATTTCAAATATATGTCCCAGTCTATTCAGAGATTCAGGATTTACATGCAATAAGAAAACTTTCTAATGGTGAGATCTGTTAGTATGCTGGGAAAAACCCTTTTCTTAGACATTTAAAACTAAACTTGTTGCACTAAGCATTATCAAATATAGTATAAGGAACAATCTTATGTTGGCAGAGGAATAGACTAAATCAGATCTTTTCTATCTCTGACTTTCAGTGATTAACTTGTAACTAGAGAACTGTGCTATATAAGTTTAAAAAGAAATCAGCAGTGACTTGCTGGATTGTCCCCCTCTTATTAACACTCGGGTATTTCTAAATGTGCTCTTTAACTGAGTATCTAGGTTCTATCATGTTTCTTGCCACCTTTGACTTTCTAATTCTGTTCCTTAGAACAGGAGGGTCTATTAGTGTTAATACATCTATTATGTGTGCACACAGAGGGGACATTTCCAAACAAACATCTGACAATTCTGGTTGTGTTAATATACATCTGTTAGCACTAATTGATGACTGCAATGGTGTGTTGAGTATTCCACACGTCAAAAACCTGCAGGCCTTTCTTGACTTTGTAAGGTCCTGAGGTGAGCTGAAGAAAGGCAAATGTTTACTTAGAGTTGTGATAAGTGGAGACACACTGATGGAATACCCAGTGGCATTGGTCTCACAGAGATGTCTGGCTGTAATCATTAGTTTCAGTGGAGCAATCAGTTTAACATTATACTAAACAAACGAGATAAAGCACTTGTCATTAGCATTATGCTACATCTCGGATTATATAGTCTTATTACTATTTTTTTCTCTTAGCGGCTGTTTGGAATATAGAATATTGGGGTAAGGATAAAAGGAAAGGACGGTTTTTATTGACATTATTTATAGCATCCTTTTTTCAGCAACTGTCTTCGGGGCAGGGATCTTGTCTGACTTTGTGGTTTTGTTAAGTGCCGTATATTCTCTCTTACTAGTAATCATCACTCACTCAATCCTCTTTCAGTGCCTGAATTTTTCAAAGTGGAATTATTATAACAAGTTACAGTGTCCTGACTAGTTCAGTCAAGGACACTGTATCCTCCTATCAGCAGATGGAAATGGGGGTGGGGTGGGAGGTGGAAAAAACCTTGCGACATCAGACACACTATAAATAATGCTGTGCCAGCTGAGCATCCTAGTTCTATCTTGTCTCCCACCAGATGGGAAGAATTTTTTGTCTGCTAAGCTATTTTGTTTGGTTTGTTTCCCCAGCTACCTTGCTGTTAAAGAAGCCACTTGGGAATACATAGAGTTTCCATAAAAACACTTGGAAGCTGATCTAAGTAATATACATATGTTATGTATCAAATGTTCTGGCTTGATGAACCATTCCACCATTCTTTGCTCCTCCTACATCCCTCATGACAGATAGCCTTTTTGTCCTACAGTGGTAATTGACAGGCAGAAGGACCATTAGAGAAGCTGAAAGTGTCTGTCCCTAAATGTCTCTCTAATGGTTACATTCCAGAATAATTTCACTTCTGTTTTGCCTGCAGAATACAAGAGGAGCTAGTCATCTCCCTTAATTTGTCAGAGGAAAACAGGTTTGGAAGTCAAGTGTCTGAGAACAATGAAATAAAGCCACGTGGGGGCTCTTAGTAGGTGGGGTGGGTGCTGCCTACCATGTTCTGAACTGAGTATGCTATGATTTTTATGCACTTCTGTAAGCTGGAATGCACCTTTATGTGACCATTACACTTACACAGTTTCAGATGCAACCAGCCGACAATGGAAGAAAGAGGAGAATAAACACTCTGTACCTCCACTTTGCTGAATAGAGGCCACAGGACTGATATGTGCAGAAGTGGTGAATTTAAGGAAGGAGGAAAATATAGGCTTTCCTCCTCAAGCTGTCAAAGGACAAATGCCCTACTTAGCAAGTACATGATCACCGCTTCTTGTCTCTTCCTTGCTGCTGCTTTTCCTCTGTGGAAATCTCAGAGGAGTCCTCCCTCACAAACCTTACTGCTGAGGATATGGGTTCAACACTAAAAATTATGTTAGAATCTGGGCTTCAGTTACTATGCAGAGTGTAGAAAGGATTTACTCATATAGTGTAGAAGAGACTACCCATTTCCTGTCGTAAAAAGCCTTGAAAAAAAGACAGAAATGCCATCTGAGCTTCACCACTTATGCAGAATATCTGGTATACCCAGGACCTTTTGTAGTCCTTTCCGCCTGTGCAAAGTGAATATAGAATTGAATCACACCAATTTGGTAGGTTTCAGAGTAGCAGCTGTGTTAGTCTGTATCCGCTAAAAGAAAAGGAGGACTTGTGGCACCTTAGAGACTAACCAATTTATTTGAGCATAAGCTTTCGTCAGCTACAGTTCGCTTCATCGGATGTATTCAGTGGAAGATACAGTGGGGAGATTTATATACACAGAGAACATGAAACAATGGGTGTTTGAAGTGAGCTGTAGCTCATGAAAGCTTATGCTCAAATAAATTGGTTAGTCTCTAAGGTGCCACAAGTACTCCTTTTCTTTTTACAGATTTGGTAGCGTTCCGTGCTCACATTGCATTGGTGGAAATGACTGCACATGGTTAATTGGGCCCTCATCCTCATGGCTTACACTGTATGCCATACTGAGAGATTAATGGGATTTACGGGGCACAGTACTTTCATGGATCTACTGCCACTATGGCAGGCTCTAATTATTTAATTTTATTTCTTGCAAGCATTTAACAAGGTAAAATAATTTATGATTAATATAGCACCGCATGCAAGTATGTGAGTTTGCAACAAATAGGAGACATGGTCCCTCCCCTGGAGAATTTACAATCTGGATATGATCTCAGAACCATTGTATCACTTTGGCAGGGATGTTTCTGTGCCTAATTCTGAAGACAGAGAAATTGAAGCCGAGGCTTAGAAAGAAATTTGAATTCTGCCCCCTGGGTTTAGGTACTGATTTGTCAAATACTTTTAGCCAGAGCTCATCTTAGTTTGTGTGAAACAACTAGATATGTTTCAGAGTGGTAGCCATGTTAGTCTGTATCAGCAAAAACAACGAGGAGTCTTTGTGACACCTTAGAGAATAACAAATTTATTTGGGCATTAGCTTTCGTGTTCTAGCCTACAAATTTATTTGGGCATTAGCCTTTTGTGTAGGCAAGAACACGAAAGCTAATGCCCAAATAAATTTCTTAGTCTCTAAGGTGCTACAAGGATGCCTCTTTGTTTTAACTAGATATGTGTGAATGGCTTAAAAGGAAAATTCTTCAGAAAACAAGGAAACGTTTGGAAGCTCTAGCTCCAAACTTCATTTTGAGAGGCATTCTCGGTTCACAGGGCCAAAGGAGGCCATTCTCTAGTGGCCTGACTTCTGAATCCCAAGAAAAGTCTGTAAGGAAAGAGATCTCAATTTTAGTGCCTCTAATTTGGCTAAGGTGCACTTTATGGGTTTTCAGTTACTGGCGAAGGTTGCCTTGCTTCATCTTCCGGTGACAGCCTATTTAATATCATAAGGTCCCATTTCCCAAACGGGCTAAAAAAAAATTGGCCTCTAGGCATTACTTGTGAGCAAGGATATCCATTGAAAAGTTAGGAATTAAATCCAAAAAGGTAGTCACGCCCAAATCATATTGCAGACAGTGTCCTGTGACGTATAGGAGGTCAGACTAGATGATCTGGTGGTCCCTTCTGGCCTGAAACTTATTGACTAAATAATTTTTTCCTCAATGCAGTAAATGAAAATCCTTAGAATTATTTTTTCTGGATTGTTCTGGTATGTCATGTTAGTGTCATGAGACCAGGGAGTTTGTGACTTTGTGTATTGGACCATCTGTCTGCTAGTCATTCCTCTGATAATAGAAAGCCATTCAGTTTACACTGATGGAGCAAAACTGCAGAAACACTATTCATTATTCTGTTATTCCTATTTGTTATTTCTACCACTTCTCTTTGCTGGGTCTGGTATCTCCTGAATTAGTCTAACCAAGTATCAGCTGTGTCTGATGTACTATAGAGAATCATTATAACTGAGTAATGCCGTGTGATTGAATTAAAGGTGGGGAAAGAAGATTGAAACCTTTTTCCATTTGAATATGAAGCTGATGCAAATGGCAGAAGATAAGCAAATTGCAATATGTTTTGATGAAAATGTGTGGAGTTGGAATGATAGGGTTTGATTGTCTATATTGGAAGTTAATGATGCAGTTGTGGTGAAGCAGTATGGAGGGATGAAGACAGTGGATATAATATGGTGAAATTAAACAGGCTAATTTCCGTCCTTGATGCAAGACTGCATTATTTTGAGCTATGAGTGCAGATTATTACACGGTTAGATAATGGGTTTAACCCTCTAGATGCTTTCTGATTGTGCCTAAAGACACCAACCAAAGGAAGGAAAAACTTTAGCTTTATTGTTTTTTTCCTTCATTCCCATGAATATAAAAATTCTTCATCAGAAAGTAGCCATGTCCAGTGAGTTCAGTGTAATGCAGATGGCAAGTCTCACGTCTTATGAAAGTGCTTTGGGATCTCTAATGGTCCCATAAAATAGATATAATTTGTATATTTCATCTGAAATATTTACATAAAAAGTTTCCATACAGTTTACTCTAAGTTTGATTTTAAGCTGCCCCTCAGTATGGTCTAGTTTCGGCAGGTCCAGTTCTGAACCTGCTTTTTATGTCTGTGCATGAGTGTGTGTGCACACATGCAAGTGCTACCAATTAATTGGAGGCAAAAATATTGGCGCATTCTGAAACCCCAAGGAAGTCAATGGAAAGAATCCCATTTTCTCTCTTTGGCTTTGGACCCTTAGACAGCTAGGTACTGTATTCTGAACAAATCAGGTATCTCTACGTCAACTGAAAGGATTTGCACCTACATTTAATTGCTGGCATAATTTGAACCTCTAGACCAGGAGTGGCCAAACTTACTGACCTTCCAAGCCATATACGACAATCTTCAGAAGTTTGAGAGCTGGGGCGCACCTGCCAGGGTTCAGCGCTTCAGCCTCTTGGAGAGGTGGGTCTAGAGGCTTCAGCCCCATGGTAGGTGGCTTGGGGCTTCAGCGGGGCATGCTTTTTGTGTTGCACCCTCCCCTTACCCCTGTCTGCGCCTACCCCTCCAGGAGCCGTGGTCGGGGGCCAACTCCATGGCTGGGGGCCGGGAGCTGACACTGTGGCCGAGGCCGTGGCCGGAGATTGGGAGCCGGTCTGGGCTGGGAGTAGGGCCACTGCCAGGTCATGGTCGGGGCGAGCAGCTGGGTGCAGGGCCGAGGCAGAGCTCCGGGCAGAGCAAGCCTGGTTGATGCTCCCTCCACGTTCCTGTGGGAACTGGCCAAGGCCCCGCCACACTCCCCTGAATGTTCCTTCACGCCCCCCTTGTGAGGGAATCCCACAGTTTGGGGACCACTGATCTAGTATGTAATATGACATCATATTGGTAGAACTATCTGCATTTTTTATGCCAGTGATACCCAGAGAGGAAGCTGGAAGTGCTCTCAGTTACATTTTTCTAACACCATTATTTTGCAATTATGCCCTCAGTGACACTGGCACAACCCAGGAGGAAAAAATCTATTCTCAGATTTGCACAGGTGTAACTGATTGGAAATTAGCAAAGAATTCTTTTGATGCCAAAAGGGAATAGAATCCAGCTCATTGTCTCTTACTTGTATTGGCTCTGAATGGCAAACAGGAGTCAAAAATGGTAAACATTTTTCTGTATGCCTGCATGACAAGAATAAGAATCCCCACAAGGGGGGGACCTGTTGGGTAAATGGTGTATTTTTACATAGTCACATTTCAGAGATGGGATCCCACTTTAAAATTTTTTTTCCCATTTGGTTTGCATCAGCCAGTCACGTGCAGGGGAACAGCATTGGATTAGAAAGTCACCTTTTTCTTTGGAGACCTTGGCAAATAGGAAGTCATATTCTTATCAGCTTGAATCTGTGCATTGTTGACTATTGAGAAAAGCGAATCCATAATTGATACTTCTCATTAGTGTGGTATAGCTGTTTTAACCTTAGGTAACAGAAAACCTAACTACATTGTATTTACAGCCATTTATGCTGTAAGCTGTGTGTGTGTGTGTGTTTGTGTTTTTCACTGGGATCTGGGTTGAGTTTTCCCCCTTAGCTATGGGTCTGGCGCATCTTGATTTCTGAATGTTCTTGACTGCAGCTTCTCTTGTGGTCCTAGACAGATAATTTAATGGCATGGTATTCAAATACTATATTAATTTCTTTATTTTCCGAAGACTGGTACAGGCATGTTATGTTCATAAATATGTCAAGGCTATTCCTTTTGCTGTGCAACTCCTGTTGCCGTGAATAAAAATTAAGGGTATTATAATGAATCCAATCTTACTATTTTTATTGGGTGGAGACCATTCCCTTACTAATGACTGATAGCTTACTACCTGAGCATACTTGGGCCTCATTTGGACAGGATATAATCTTTGTATACATGAAAAATAATAATGCTTTGAACAAATTAAAAAAATGGATAACACTGAATGGAGAAAGAAAACATTAATTCTAGGCCACATAAAGACATGTTTTTCCTAACACAATTGAATATATGAAATAAGCAGCTGGGAAGAATCTCTTACAACACAATCACAGTGCCATACATAATGAGTTTTTTTTTAAAAATAATGGTTGATTGTTAAGATTGCTGCTAGGAAAGAGAAAAGCTACCTCTACTAACACGAAGAAAGGTTTTTGGTATCAAGGATTTAAAATCCCATCCTAGAAGTTTCTCATTTGACTAAATCTAGAGTTTTACTTTCTCTTTGCTGATGCCAAGAGCAGAAAATGCCTCTTAGATGAAGGCTGTTATGTAAAATTGCTTTTGAAAAAGTAAGACCTCTCTCTGGTGTTTAATTTACTCCCTAATGTTTAGATTCACCTAATGCCAACAAGTAACTGTGCTGAAGCTGCACGCTGCCATTATCACTGCTTAACCTTTGTTAACTCCTTGGCGACTTTGGGATACTAGCCAGGAGAGTTGGTCTCTTGAGCTCAGTCAGTCAGAGCAGATGGACAAACAGAGGAAAAATATTAAGCATAAAAACAGATAAAACAAATACCAGAGATAAAGAAAATAAATGAATTTGAAAAGGACATGATAACATAGGACAAAATTTGATTTTTTAAAAAAATATTTGTAATCTCATAGAGGATGTTTTGTGGATTAATTTTTTTTTATCATGTACTCCCTGGCGGAGAGATTTTTGTGAGGCCTACAGAAAAACAGCACTTAGCTCTTATGCTGCCTATGCTAGCTCCACATCAGCTAATTAGCATGCAGTTTTCCCTGTAGATTTTGCGTGTTCTTGGTCTTGGTGCCTGAAAAAGAAACAAACGAAATGGAGCTATTGGTATCAGCTGCATTTGAAACCATGGTGTCAGGGGGAATATATTTTTTCCAAAAGAAAAAAGAGCAAACACCATTAAGAAATAAAATTGATTTTCAAGCATCTAATAGTTTATCAGTTGGTGCCAAAATTTTTCAAGACTTCAGGTTAAATTTTCAAAAGTGATTTAGGAGCTCATTAGAGACACAAGGTGGGTGAGGTAATATCTTTTATTGGACAAACGTTTGAGCCTACATAGAGCTGTGTGACTAAGGGCTTGTCTACATGGGAACATCCAGGGAAATTAATCTGAATTAATTGAAAGGTTATTAACGAATTTGACGTGGATTAGTTAAACTGTATTAAACCCCTGTGTGAACACCCTTAATCAGAATTAAAGTGACCTTAATTTTGTTTCTCTTAATTCACTTCCAAAGTATGTTAAACTAAACTGAATTAAGGTCACTTTAATTCTGAATAACACGTCCATACAGGGGTTTAATTTGTTTTAGCTAATCCACTTCAAATTCACACTTTAGTTAATTTGGATTAATTTTCCTGGATGCCCCCATGTAGGCCAACGCTTAGTCTCCTAAGTGTCTATTACTTTTTAAAATGGGATGTAGGCTGCTAGGAGTTTATCTGCGCTGCCCCACTGTTCACACTATGGGGATGTGAATAGCCGTGCGAACCAAAGTGCTCCACTGCAACTCCCCCGTTGCAGGCACAATCTAAAAAGTTCCTGATTTACATTAATGTAGCCCTCTTCAAACAACACTACATTAATGTGAACTCGGAACCCTTTACTATGAGCCTGCAGTGTACACACCTGGGAGTTACAGAGTAGCACTTAGGTGCACGCTGCTATTCACAACCCTGTAGTCCAAAATGTGTACGCTGTGTCACTTCGGTGCTGTAGAAAACTTTACCCTTCAGCCCCAAATGGCAGAAATCTCACTAGACCAGATTTTTTTGTGACATTTATGTTATCGACAAAGGTTACAAAGGGGGCACAGATGCTTGGGTACCTCAGTTCCATATGAAGTACAAAAGCTTAGGTGTATGAACTGAATGGAAAAGAGGGAAGATCTGATGTGGAACCAAAATGGCCGGGGGAGGTTCAGTTCGGAGATTCATATCCTGCCTCTGAAATTCAGAGGGGTCTGGAATTGAGTTTTTGGTTTTAACCCATCTCTCTGTGATAAGGGGTTTGTTGTTCAAAGACACAAGCGGCAGTAAGGTGTGCTCACCTCCCACTCATTTCAGTGGGAGTTGGGCACTGAACTGTCCTTTGTCCCTTTGGAACATCTCCCCCTAAATGCTTACACTGCCATGTGCAAAGGATGGCAGTGGAGACTGCAGAACGGAGCTGAGAGTTAAAGAGGGGTAAAAATAAAAGCGGAGAGTGAATAGTCTTTAAGCTGAGTTTCTGATGAATGCCACTTTATTCAAATAGATGAGGATACAGGGTTTACTCAGGGAGACAGGGCGGAGCTGTATGAGGTACTGAGGGATGTTTAATTTGCAGGAGAGGTATAATTTGCAGCATTGTGCTGGCTTTGCTGTAGTTCTGGTTGAAGAGGCACTGTCATTACAAGCTCCTATTTTCAAGAGTTTATAACTTTCAAAAATTGTCCTCGTGGAATGAAACTGTTCATGCTTCTTAGCTCGTAGATAAATTTGGTTGTTAAAAGTTTGCTTGAATTCCTGTCAGCTGCTTTTGAGCTAGCTGAGTGGGGTTGGACAATGGTTCTTTTCACAGTATAGGAAATGTGTCAGGATTTTTGTGGATGGGGTGTTGGGAACTGGGTGGATATTTTAGGTTACTTTAATCCCTATTTTAGACATTGCTTTACTAACCAGACATGGACTTTGCCCCTTCGTGAGATGCCTTTGACCTATTGAGACACATTTGGTCTTGAAGGTCTGAGTCGTGTTTCTGAAAGTCATTGACAGCACAAGTGCTGGATGTGAGGTACTGGCAAACATGTATCATAGCGAGCTGTGGAACTCCATATTTATGTCTGGGCATGACTCTGTCTGGAGCTCTTCACAGCTGGATTTGTTTCCGTCATTATACGTTATGATCTGATCCTGCTCCCACCGAAGTCAGTGACAAAGCTTCAGGGGTAGAGGATCAGATGCTTATCTTCCAAGTGTAAGATGGGATACCTCTGGGGTGCCAAGAGGGGACTTCAGCAAAGGGAGTTGTCATAAATATAAAGGGAAGGGTAAACCCCTTTAAAATCCCTCCTGGCCAGAGGAAATCTCCTCTCACCTGTAAAGGGTTAAGAAGCTAAAGGTAACCTCGCTGGCACCTGACCAAGATGACCAATGAGGAGACAAGATACTTTCAAAAGCTGGGAGGAGGGAGAGAAACAAGGGGTATGTGTGTCTGTCTATATTTTGTCTTTGCCGGAGAGAGACCAGGAATGAAGCCTTAGAGTTTTTAGTAAGTAATCTAGCTAGGTACGTGTTAGATTATGATTTCTTTAAATGGCTGAGAAAAGAATTGTGCTGAATAGAATAACTATTTCTGTCTGTGTATCTTTTTTGTAACTTAAGGTTTTTGCCTAGCAGGGTTCTCTATGTTTTGAATCTAATTACCCTGTAAGGTATTTACCATCCTGATTTTACAGGGGGGATTTTTTTTTTATTTCTATTTACTTCTATTTCTATTAAAAGTCTTTTTGTAAGAAAACTGAATGCTTTTTCATTGTTCTCAGATCCAAGGGTTTGGGTCTGTGGTCACCTATGCAAATTGGTGAGGCTTTTTATCCAACATTTCCCTGGAAAGGGGGGGTGCAAGTGTTGGGAGGATTGTTCATTGTTCTTAAGATCCAAGGGTCTGGGTCTGTAGTCACCTAGGCAAATTGGTGAGGCTTTTTACCAAACCTTGTCCAGGAAGTGGGGTGCAAGGTTTTGGGAAGTATTTTGGGGGGAAAGACGTGTCCAAACAGCTCTTCCCCAGTAACCAGTATTTGTTTAGTGGTGGTAGCGGCCAATCCAAGGACAAAAAGGTGGAATATTTTGTACCTTGGGGAAGTTTTGACCTAAGCTGGTAAAGATAAGCTTAGGAGGTTTTTCATGCAGGTCCCCACATCTGTACCCTAGAGTTCAGAGTGGGGGAGGAACCTTGACAGGAGTGCAGGAGAAGTGAGCAAGAGCTCCATTAGTTGCCAACCCAGCCCCCCAAGAATGCTATTATCAGAGCTCCCTCTGGCCTCCCTCTCTCCAGTACACAGTGCCTCTCAGCGAACCCTTTCTATCTGCAATATACTGCGCGCTGTATCACCAGTTCTGCCTGGTAGCCCCAGCAGAATTCTCCTGGCAGCTGCCTATCTGTTTTGGAAGTGAGGTTGCTTTTCAGATACCCCTTTTCATTGGATGTGCTCTTCCCTTCCTGTCACCAATTAAGGCGGTGGGCACCACCAGAATTTATGCTAACAGGCAGCCAGGCAGTTACTGTTGCGGCTCGCCCCCCTGCTGAGCACCTAGGGCCTTAGCCTACTGGGATTGTTAAGCAGAATGCCCCATTGAAATCAGATGGGGGTTCTTCTGAAAAAAAAACGATGGCATAATATGGCTCATAGCTAGCAGTGCCCAGTAGGGTTAGGGCTTCTCTTTAGACAAATGGGGCCCTTTGGAGCCCCAAAGTGACATAAATTTATATTTTACTTTTTTAAAAAATAAACCAAGACTGACACGTTGCTTCCCAATGGCAAGGTGGTCTCTCAGTTGTCTTTTAAAGTCTCAACAATAATGTCAAATTAATATAAGTTTATAGATGATGCACAGAGAATGTGTTTTTACTTCTAAGTTTCTGTCACAATGTTCACCAAGGAGTAGGGTAGAAAGATGCAGGAACACAGAGATTAGGTTTTCAAATTGAAAAAGGAGGGAAAAAAAAAGGTAGAAATCAGGCTTGCCCAGAATCAGAAATTAGGGGGTCAGGAAATGGAGACAGCTGGAGACATCAAGGTCCGCTCGTATCCATCCTAAATTTCTGAAGGAAGTGGCCCAGGACGTGAAAAGGACCTTGAACAGATTGATTCAAAACTTCTTTGCTAGAACTAACAAATGTTAATGAGGGCATTAGGGAATATCCAGTAAAGTACGGCTTTACAAACTGGGCATAAGCAGTACAGTAGATGATGCTTTGCAGGATATAATGAACTGTGACAGAATACGGGTACACCCAGAAGTTGTTTATAGTGATACCTCTTTGAATGTTATAGTTAAGAAATCCTCAGCATTTCCATGATTTGTTTTCTAGTTTATACACATGTTTATTCAGTTTAGTATGTCCAAGCTTTTCTTTCTGATCACTTGTCATGACTTCTAGGAGAAAAAAAGACTTCAAATATATTAATCAACTAAATAAGCATGACTTAATGATGAAAAATAGTTCCACGACCCCCTCCATCCTTTCAGCCACACCCTCAGCAGAATCTGAATAAATACCTAAACCTTGCAACATATCTTGATGTTCAACAAATCCCAGCTCTGGATGACCCTCTGCTGTCTCACCTTCACAGAACACGAATGAGCTGAGACATCTCAGTCTATCTCTAGTACTGGATAAGAGCATAAATAGAGAGGTTGTCTCTCGAAATTGTGAGCACTTTGTTTATTTATTTTTACTCTTAGCATGATTATAGCAGGAGTTTTCAGTTACAGGCATTAAAAAAAATAAAAATTCTTCCACATCTCTAGAGATTCCTTTTTGGAGCCATATCTCCTTTTGGACTGCTGCCCCTCTGAAAGTGGAATTCTTCCAGCTTTCCCTGACTTTATCTAAGCTCTCAGAATATTTTTTCTTTCTCTTATCTTAGAAAACATCTTTCATCTTTGCTTTAAGTAGTCAAAAACAAGAATTAATCAAATCATCTATCTTGGGACTTGCCCTGATTTGGGGTGTTCCTTTGGAAGTGCTAGCAACATTGCGTTTTAAAGCTTCTTATCTAGCAGGGCTCTAAGTATGGACCCTCATGTGGAAATTGGAAGGCATAGATAGAGGTTCTCACCTATTAAATCTTTTCTCCAAAAAGAGGTCTGTCATCCCTCCACCTATTTTTTTTATTTGTTTGACCATTGACATGCTCTGCCTAAGATTTTCAAATGTGGCTAGTAATTTGTTGACTCAGTTTTTGAAACACCTTAATGATTGAAGATCAGCATTTTCTGAAAATCAGGCCCTCCACTAATAGGCGTCTCAAGTGGACACCCCAAAACCTAACATGCTGAAATTCACTAGTTAGTTTAAATAATGTTGGCCTCTGTCTTTCAGCTTCTTTGTAAATACAGGACCAACTGTACATTCAGCAGAAAATGGGCACTAATAGAACGTGGCTCAAAGGATGATCTGTGCCATGTTATTTCAGAGATGTCCTCTGCTTTCTTAGCACAGCTGCTGTGATTAGGTTAGTGTTGTCACAGATTAAATCAGCTATGGAAAATTATTTCCCTGGTGAGACAAAGCCACCTCAGCTCTTTTCCAGGTCTTTATGAAAAATCAGAGTATGAATAATAGGGATTTTTGGTTTTGGACCGGGCTAGCAAATATTTCTAGATTCTAACAGAACTATGACCATATGTGTTTGCTTGGACTTTTCTTAATGTTTACATGTGGTTTTCTGGACACTTCTGGTCCGTTTGTATTGGCAGGTTTTCTGAGGGGATTGCCATCTGGTATTTTCAGCATTGCTATATATCACCTGTCCAAAGGGCTAAAGTGACTTTGCTCCTTGTCTTCCTTTCTGAGATGAGTTCATTAATTAAAAAATTAACAGAGGAGGAAAACAATACTTCACTATGCATACTTAGGATACCCTGGATCTGCCATTTACACTACTGGGGAAGAGACAGGAAGTGCAACTCACCATCAACGAGAGAGTGAAGCTGACTCTAGAGAGAGTCCTTTAACATGCACAAAGTAAAGAAACTGGTGCGAGGGGAAGAGAGAAATAATGCTTTTCTTCTGATCTTTCATTTATAATCATCCTCACTGTTACTTGAACAGTACTGTGATTTCAATTTGACCGTGTCCTTTTAAAGGAAGAGCCTTCGTCTCCTGCTTCTCTACCTAACCTGATGGGTCGTCTTACACAGTTGATGATCTTGACAAGTTCTCAGCTGGATGATCAATGAAAATCACATTGTTTTCTCTAATATGTTGTCTTAGCACATCACGAATGCTCAAGTACATACAATGCAATGACTGGAACTTTTTTTGCCATCTTTATTGTAGGCAGTCATTGAGGTGGGCTGCAGAACATTATGCAGGAAGTCCAAACATCAGAAAATGGGACATTTGGCTTTTTTTAGTGACCATTTATATATGTATCTCATTTTCCTTTGTAAATTCTTGATGTGAAAGGCCTGTACTCCCATCTGTTAGCTGACCCAGAAGCAGTGCAATTCTTTAATGTAATCACAAGACAGTCTCTTTAGATGTCTCTCATTCTAAGCCCATAGCTTCAGGATCATTTACAGCACTGGTTTTCAACCTTTTTTCATTTGCGGACCTGTAAAAAATTTCATATGGAGGTGCGGATCCCTTTGAAAATCCTATACATAGTCTGTGGACCGCCAGGGGTCCGCGGACCACAGGTTGAAACCCACAGATTTACAGCAACTAAATGTATAGGTTGTATAGAATTGCTATTCTGAACACCAGGGAACTCTTTCAGAGGGAAGAGGTTATGCACTCCTTCCCCAGCATTTAAATAATCAGTGGGCAAATGTTTTGCTTAGCAAATCCTAAATAATGCATTTCCTTACCGCCTAATGTTCTCACACCTTAACTGAAAATCACTTGCTGGCTTGCAGCCCTACCTCTCCTTTGAATACTGTGGACCCCGCATTTCATACAAACGGGTTCCTTTCATACATCCTTCTCTTTTTTGTTCTTGGTATAGGATGCACTCAGATATCTACTTTGCATTGTGATGGTCTTTGCACTTATATAAAGGCTTTCACCCAAGAGTAACAAAGTGTTTCACAAAGATGAGTTGTGTTAGCCCCACTTTTGCTATCTGTAAAAGAGGAATAAGCCCATTATGGCAGACCTGGAAAAAGTACCCTGATGACCTCACTTCCAGTGCCCCACTTCTAATTGCTATATACGCAGTCATCTTTTTTCAGGGGTGGGGGAAGGGGTGTGTGTGGAAATGCACCATGTCTGGTATGCTTCCTTCTGGCTCAGCTTTGAGTATTCGTCTATACAGACTTAAAAAAAATCAAGATTTCCAGAAGTAGGCACTAATTCCATCCACCTTTGAATATTTAGGGATTCTGTCCTCACTGCATGCTTTGTAAAGAACGTGGATGCGGGTCGCGGACTATATCTCCAGTGTTTTGTCAAAGGAGTCTCAATTTTTTTTTACCTTCTCCGAGGGTTTGGTGGTTCAACACTGAATCTCTAGTTGTATACTTTTGTTTCTTACAGCCAGGCTTCCATTTTATTTTCTTGTCATTTGGAATAACAGGTATAGAGCCATCACTCATGGTCTGTTCTGCATCAGTTCTCCTGTCAGGTAGGATTTGTGCAGCAGAGTCAAGTATTGGAGCCTACTCGGGTATCAAAAGTTATACCACTTTCATAGTCTGTTACATCTCAAACCAGGAGTGTTAGAAATAAGTGCTGTATGCCAATGGATACCTGGTAACTGCTTTTCATTGGCATCCAGTATTCAATGCCTAAATGCTACAATGATGGGTGCACTACAAATACTAAAAAAATTCATTTATAACCCTAGTGAGTCACATAAAATTGGCCCATAAATTCACATCTCTCTAATTTACCATATTGACTCTTTTCACCCCACATCCATTTTAGCTTGTTTTAGTAGCTGCCATTTCAAGAACTACTAGAGCTTGGAAATCAGTGATTTATACCATCTGAAAGCAGCTGGGGATTCCAGTTTTCAAATATTATAAAGCATTAACCTCTGACACTAGAGGTTTGTGATATATTAGCTGTTACGATCATGCTAGAAATGAAGAATGTAGGAGGAAGAAAGGGAAGTAGGATGGTAATTAGAGTGATTGTATTTTACAATTTAGGTGTCAACTGGTTTTCAAAGGGCAAAGTTCTGTGAGGTTTTACAAAGCTAATAGTCAATAAAAACAACTACTGAAAAAATTATTTCAGTAAGTTCCCCATAAGAACCCAAAGTTGCAGCCCACTGGCTTCAATGCTGTTGTGATGTGCATGCTCTTGTGATGCTTCTGCATGCCCTTTCATATAGAAGAGATGTGTAGAATTTACTTGGGATGAAACCAAGACAGTTCTATATAATAAGGCTTAGTGAAAATTACTCTAAAAATCTATGGAATTTGAGAGAATGAACTCTTTTCTACAGAATTTTTAAAGTAGAATGTTGTAGAAGAATGCAAATCTCTATTGGGGAGGAAAGGCTGGTCTAGTAGGTAGGGCCCAGGTCTGGGAATCAAGAGACCTGGGTTTAGTTCCCAGCTCAGCCACAGTCTTCCTGTGGGACCTCAGGCAAGTCTCTTCATGTACCCTGTGTGTCTGTTCCCCTTTTGTGAAATGGGGATAGTACTTCCATACCACACATCAAAATTAATTAACAATTGCGAGATATTAATATGGTAGAGCGCCGAGGGCCATATAAGTACCTAGAAGGGGCTGGTCTACATAGCGCTACAGTCCAGACTGCAGGGGTATGATTTGTAGAGCATTTTCTACAAAAAGTGCCCCAATTAAACTCTGACATCAATTTCCATGCATTGCACTTCAGTGGGATTCCACAGCAGCTGCCCCTTACAGAGAAGTCCTATAGAATTCAGGAACGATCTTTCTCCACAATTTTTAATACAACCCACAGAATATAATGTCTATCTATCTATGAGCTTGTTAAACAGTGCTGCAGTCCGGACTAGGAGGGTGTGATTTGTAGAGCACTCTAAAGTGTTGCACTCTTGCTGTTCCATGTAGACCCTGCTGGCATGAACTGAAAGGTGCCTAGTTCACATTGATGTAGTCATGTTTCAAACAGTATTATGCTAATATGAACGTGATACCTTTTAGTTCGCACCTGTAGGGTCTACATGAGGCAGCAAGAGTGCGACACTTCAGAGTGGTCTACAAATCACACCCTCGTAGTCCGGACTGCAGCACTGTTTAGACAAGCTCATAGATAGACAGACATTATATTCTGTGGGTTGTATTAAAAATTGTGGAGAAAGATTGTTCCTGACTTCTATAGGACTTCTCTGTAAGGGGCAGCTGCTGTGGAATCCCACTGAAGTGCAGTGCATGGAAATTGATGTCAGAGTTTAATTGGAGCACTTTTTGGTAAGATTGTAGTGAAGATAAAAATCTTTGTATGAATGAAAGCAAATGACAAAGAGAAGGTACAGAGCCTATAGGAGGGAAAGTGAGTTACAAATTATTTCAATATTTTGTCTTTTTGTTACAACAGCTGAAATATTTTTCCAAACCTTTATAATGTACTGAAGCATTCCATCCGTTAGCCAGCCTTCTAAAGACAATCTTCCTTCTTCAAGCCGTGTTCAGCGGTATTTGTGACAATGCCGCATGGAGTAGGCAAGGTCCTCAGAGCAAATGGAAGGCTGGCTGGCTCCATTTTTGGAGGAACAAGTTTATCTGTGTAGATTCTTATATGGTACTCATCCCCAGGGAGGCTGAGTACCCAAGTTTAAAATCTGAGGTGTTGACTGTCCCATACTGTTCAAACAATTCATTATAGAACCTGAAAAATATTTCATTTGTTAAAAAACAAAACAAAAAACCCACCCTGAACAAAGATGCCTTTGCTTGCTTGCTTCCATGTTGTGTAAGCATATGTGTGTTTATATCTTTGAGTCTTTCTAGTCTTATATTTTGAGGCCATCATTGCATCAGGGCTGCTAAGGAAGAATCTGAGAAGAGCAAGCACAAGTCCAATTATTTTGTTCACTAGAGGCAATAATTGACTTGTTCAGAAGTAATGAGATCATTCAGATGTAAATTCATTTTTGAGAGGGAATTTTAATAATGGATAGTGTAGGAAATTGTGTTATAAATGAAATAATATTTTGTTTATAAAAGGAACCAGTAATGTGACTACAGAAGGTTAAGGCCATTTCAGCTAATTCACAGCTGGAAAATAATTCTGGGAGACTGTGTTTGACTGATGCATAAATAGTATGCATTCTGGGATGTTAGTGTGAGGTTTTAACGAGGGAATTATCATATGAATACAGATCGTACATGTCCCTGAAACTGCACTAAGGGTACTTCTACACTGCAAAAGAAACTCCTACAGCAGCGAGTCTCAGAGCCTAGGTCAACTGACTTGGGCTCACACTGCAGGGCTAAAAATAGTAGTGTAGGCGTTGCCACTTGGGCCGGAGCTGCGGGAGGTCTCAGAACCCGGTCTCCAGCCTGAGCGGGAATGTCTCTGATGCTATTTTTAGCCCTTTAGCGCAATCCCGGGTCACTTGATCTAGGCTCTGAGACTAGCTGCTGGGATTAATTGATTTATTTTTGCAGTGTCGCCATATCCTGAGACTACAGGTGATAGTCTTTGGGCATGTAAAGTTTTAGGTTTTGATACAAGGGTAACCCATTTTACTGCTGTATTTTATGACAATGGAATTCCCCCTGCTGTGGATAACACAGAAGATAAATATGCAGATGCCCATACCCTGAGTTGCTCCAGTCTGGAATAAAGACACCAAAATGTAATAAAGCCGCTCAGACTAAGAAAAAAATCTTTGTTTATAGGAAAACAGTTTGAGGGCTAATTAAGATTCTTTATCAGTCTAAACACAATTTTATCATTACAGCAATACAGTAAATACTATGCAAACAAAAATAATAGTATCAAACATACAGTTTTCTTCAGTACCAAAAGATACACAGGCCACAAATTTTATGCATTTAAAACATGCATCACTGTTTTGGCACTGTCATCACCACGTCGTCCTGAGCTGAACAAACACCAAGTGCCCAGTTCTTTGCATAGGCTGATATCCTTCTCCTTGTGGTTATCTTCGTCCTGCAAGAAGTAAAAGCAGGCCTGTAATTGTCGGCCCTCGGAGCAGAGGTCTTCACCTCCTCTCCAATATGGCTATCTCCCTCTGGGTCTGGTTGAATTAATTGACTGAAGAGTTTTGAGCAGTAGCTCCCTGCCTCGCCCACATAAAATATACATCACAAACACACAATACAGTACCATATTCTTAAACATCTAACAACAACAGTTCCTTACAGGGAATCTCTAACTAAGTTTGCTTCTAACACATACCTGTAATAAGTAAAAACAGGCCTGTTAGCATCAGCTCAGGGCAGAGATCTTCACCTCCCTTCCAGTACGGTTGTTTCCCTCGCGGTCTGGCTAACTGAAGAGTTTGGTTCCCTCCCCCACTTTTTTTTCCCCCCACTTGGGAATGGAATTGGACTTCACTCTTGGAGATGCCATGCTCAGAATGCTCCAAGTGTTTGTGATTTTTTTCTTTTTCCCTACTAGTCCCAGACTAGCTGAAGTCAGTAGACAGCTCCTTCGCTCTTATGATGAAAAAACCTGACTACTACTGTTTAAAGGAGCAGCGACAGAAACATGGGTTATGCAAGCATAACTTCATCGATTTGCTAAATTTGGGGTCCTACTCAGGCCCACCTGTAAACAGAGTCCAGTTGTTGACTGATATGTGAATTCTGAGTAAATAATATTTAATGTTCTTCTTTAAGTGCTGGTCCTTATGTGTATGCCATGTGCTCTGTGCACCCAGAGATGGAGAATTTTAAAAGCAGTGTCCATTGGTCTGGATGTACACCCTTGATGAGCTCATGCCTCCAACTGAGGGGATAAAGGGCAGGTTGGCTGACCTGTTCCTTCTCACCACTGCATGGAACCTCTCGTGTCCAAAGTTTCAGCTTTATTCTTTTATCTGTGAACATATATTATACATCTGTAAATAGTTTTAGAAATTTTTAGAGGTTAAAGTTCTTTATCTGATGGTTTTACTATTTTATGGTTAGTTAGACTCCCTGACCTGGGGAACCCCATGCCTCCCCCATATCCCGTTTTGGGTACTGGACTATGCCCAGGACTCCAGGTTACAAAATTTGTGCTTCCCACCTGCACTCCTTCTTGGTCAGCGATGACCACCAATATTCCTTGTGCTGCCTTGAGGAAGCCCCCATTGTGGCAAGGTGCAATATCTGATGTTCATTCTCTAGTTGTGCCTGAGAAGGGCAGGAACTTTGTCTTAGGAATCACCTAATGGAAAAGGCCATGATGCCACAACTGAACCCAGGCTGGGAGACTCCACCCTTTACACTGACCTTACTCAGCAAGGAGTTCATCTCTTACCACAAGGTCTGACTCTGGAGCGAGGGAGCTTACCCTCACAGATCCCTCATTTAGGTCTTGCTGAGAGAGCTGGGAGCATTCTCATAAGCATGAGATTAAATCCTTCTCCAAATTCACTTCAAAGAAGTTGGATTCAGCCCTTTCTAAACCGAGCAAGTCTCTAAGCTCAGCCCAAGAGAATTTAGTAGTCCTAAATCTCAGGAGAATGATGAGAAAGCCCACAAGTTTAGGACTCCATTGCCACCGGATTGTGATTTGGAGGGCATGATGCCTCTAGAACCACCCAAGCACAAGTTCCGGGTCTGTTGGCACCTACAAAGAGCAATCAACACTGGCTATCCGTGGTACCAGCTTTGTCTTCCATGGCTGTGGCACAGATTGTCTCTACTGCAGCTCCATCAATTCATGCAAACAGGACCCCACACACCCTGGGAAGAGCCAAGATCTATGCTCCTCCTTTACTCTCCCAGATCCAGTGTCTCCTGCTCCATTGGTTCCCTCCCTCTCGAGAGTGGTCCCAACTCCACCGGGAGAGCCGACTTTTGGGAAGAGTCTGCCTCCCATTCCATCATTGGATTTTAACTTCCCTCCAGCGGCACCATCAGTACCGCCACTGGATCTGGAATCAGCTTTCTTTTTCTTGGAAGATTTTGAACTGCCTGATGAATTGTTATTTCCTCCTCCAAGACATGTCTTCTCGGAGAGGTGGTCTGGACCCACTTGGGACCAGCCTCCACCTCACCACCTGCCTCAGAGCCATTGGTACACCAAGCCATTAGGACCTCTGCAACCTCCATTCAATCCATCCTGTTGGCCATACTGGAGGCCATGGGGGACACACAACATCCCGCAGAGTGGGTCTGGTCTGCTAGGGAGTCCTCCCATCCCCTCTCTCCAAGAGGGCAACTCGAGATGCTTCCTGATCCTGTTGAGAAGGAGGAATACATGCTGGATCCAGTGGTTCTGTGAAAACCAATGAGATTGCCACATTTGTCCACAGAGGAGTTAGTAACTCCAGTGTCTTCCTTCCCTCTCCCTTCCACCCCAACCCCTTCCCCCCCCCCCCCCCGATGACTAGAAGGAGTTCCAAGAACTCCTTCTCAGAATTGCTGGTGAGCTGTAAATTCCTCTTGAGGAAATTCGGAATCCTCAACATAAGCTCCTGGACGTCCTCCAGTTCCATTTGAATAGTGCTCCCTGTTAACAAAGCTGTCCTGGACCAGCTAGAGCGGTCTGGTATACCCCAGTGACCTGAACCCCTACTCCTAAGAGGGCAGAGGGATGCTACTATGTCCCAGCCAAAGGGGTGGAATTTCTGTTCTCTCATCCTGCCCCTAACTCTTTAGTGGTCAAGGACTCCATGGAGAGATCTAGGCAGCAACACAGTTATCCTGACTGTTAAGGCGGGCAAGCATCTAGACTTAGTGGGAAGTAAGGTCTTTTCTTCTTTTAGCCTTTTGTTCGGGATAGCCAACTACCAAGCGCTAATGGATGAGTATGATTTCCTGAATTATTCAAAATGTGTGGACTTTGCTGACAGGATTCTCAGCAGGACAGAGCTCATTCTAGGCTCTCATAGAAGAAGACAAGATGGTTGCCAGGACAGCTCTTCAATCAACAGTAGATGCAGTGGATACATCTTTGAGGAATATGGCTACTCGCATTGTAATGTGCAGGGAATTGTTGCTTCATGCTTCAGAGTTTCCCAAGGAGGTTCAGAACACTATTGAAGAAGACCTGCCCTTTGATGAGAATAATCTGGTAACCAGAAGATGGATGAGTCTTTGCATACCCTGAAGGATTCCAGGGCCACCCTTTTTTCCTTGGATATGTATACTCCTGCCCCCAAAAGAAAATTTCATAAGCAGCCATACAAGCCTAAACCAGTGGCTCAACAATTCTACCACAAGAAACCTTATAAGCCACTCCATAAGAGGAAGAGGGTTCAAAAGCCCTACTTCCCTGCACCTTCCACAGCATGTTCTTTGTCCCAATCCTGAACCTCGGCTAAGCATTATTTTTGATGGGAGCTCAGGAGCTGCAAACCACCAAGTCCAGCATCTGCCAATACCCATGCACCTTTTGGGGATTGTCTGGCACTCTTTTTCAGCACCTGGTGTGCAATAACAGACAAATGAGTGCTGAACATCATCTGTTCTGGCTATGTGATAGAGTTTACATCTGTGCCCCCTCTAAACCCCTCTTCCTCACCCTCTTTCGGAGGCCCTTTGGAACTGTGGTCCTTTGTTCTGCTTTGCCATCTGCACCCTCACACCCACCTCCTACTTGAGTACTGCTTGTCAGTCACCCACAATGGAATGCACATCGGGACCAGCATTCGAAGAAGAGAAAATTACTTACAGTAACTGGAGGTTGTTTTAGGTTGGGGTCAGAGGCGCCGACTCCATGGGTGCTCCGGGGCTGGAGCACCCACTGGGAAAAAATGGTGGGTGCTGAGCACCTACTGGCAGCCCACATCAGCTCTCCCCACCCCAGTACCTCCTGCCTGCTGGCGGGCCCCGCAGATAAGTGCTTCCCCCTCCCTCCCTGCACTTCCCACCCACCACAGTCAGCTGTTTCATGGCGTGCAGGAGGCTTTGGGAGGGAGGGTAGCGAGGGCACGGCATTCTGGGGGGAGGGGGCGGAATAGGCTGGGAAGAGGCAGGGGCAAGGGTGGAGTGGGAGTGGGGTGGGGCTTAGGGCAGCGTTGGGGGTTGAGCACTCCCCCTCCCCGGCACTTTGGAAAGTTGGTGCCTGTGTGTGTGGTCCCAATATGTATTCCACTAACCACCCTCCTTCCTCTCTGCTTTGGATCATCTTTGCGTTTGTGATGGACAAGGAACTGAATAGGTGGTTGGTCTGCTCTGCCCTTTATCTCCTCGGTCAGAGGCACAAGTGAGCACGGGTGCACGTGTAGACTAATGGGCAGTGGAATTCAGATAGGGTCCACATATCTCAAAGAACCTCCAGTTACTATAAGGTAAGTAACTTTCTCTTGCTTGTGACATCTTTCAGATGCTTTCAAAAATGCACCACTGTGTCCTCCCTCTAGTGTTTAAACAGATGATTGGTGAATCCAGAAGTTTCTTGACTTTGTTAATTTCAGAAACTGTCACTCTGAACACTAAATGATATCCATTATTTAGAGGGGGGACAAGGAGCCAGAATTTCTGGGCTCTGTTCCTTGTTCTGTCACTGGCTTGCCTTATGACTTTTTGCAAGTCACTTAGGTTAACATTCCCCAACTTGGACACCTACATCCAGTGAAGTCACTGGGTGCTATCAAGCCTCAGTACCTCTGAAAAGCAAATAACTTATTACGTGCCCAAATTTAGACATCCAAGTTTCAACTTTAACTTAAACTTCTTTGTGCTTTAATATACACACTTGCAAAATAGCAGCATGTGTTGTGAGGCTTAATTAATTTTTGAGACCCTCAAATGAAAGACCCTGTTATCTTAATGATGGCCACGGTAGGATCACAGAGCTTTTGAGTCTGGGAGCTATATCTTTTTTCCTTTGGGTGGGTGAATTTTAGAGTAGAATTAATGGCTGCTGGCTCGTACCAGGCACAGTAGAAACAAGAATGTTACAGCACCTGGCGCTGCTGTAAGGACCAACCTAGGGGCACCTCTGGGAAGTGTTGGGAGGTTGGAAGCATGCTGGCTTGAGAAGGTGGAAGAAGGAGGATTGATGGATTTGAAGGGCAGAAGGCATATGGAAGGCGTTGAGTTTTGGTGGAGAGAAGAGGAATGGGAAGTATGAAACTGGTGGATTTTGGTGTTGGGAAGGGAAGTATGGGGATGATGAGACTTTTGGAGGGACTAGGATTTTTCTCTGGGCATGCCCTGTATTATTAACTGGAGTTGACCGTTCTTCAGGGAGCCCCTTGTTGTTAGCATTTTGACAGGACATCACTGGTTTCGCCCCACTCTGTCTTTTAAATTGTGTCTCGTGTGTTCAGTGTGTCATACAGGGGGACCCTGATTCTAGTTGGAGCCCCTGCAATCTGCCACAACATAATAAATAAAAATGAATAAGCCTTAACGTTTAAACTAGTCTTTGATTACTGCACTGATGTATTGTGGGGGTCCAGGATTTCTAGGAAAGTTGTGTAGAAGTTTACAGTGTTCTGTGTGATTATAATAAAAGAGGAGGAGGAAGAGAGGGGGAGAAGAATATAATTGGTTTCCTTTGCACTTTGCTGATAAACACGTTGCTCTTGTCTCCTTTTTGCTTCAGGAATGTTTGTTGTGCTGCGAGTTGTGTTCCAGGCTCCTGTTTTGTCCTGTGCTGAGGAACCTTGGTTAATTTTAATCAAGCCTGAACTGTCATTCTGGTTCATCAGTGTCACATTAGCATCATTCCCGTTCATCCATGTCTTAGCAGCAAATCTGAAATTGCTGATTATTAAAGTGGATGGAAATCACAGCTCTGTGTGTGGCCAAATAGCTACTCATCAGTTGGGTTTTTGACGGCGGCTGATAGTGTAATGCAGGCCTTAATCAAGGGCTTCCAAGTATTTTCTTTGCTGGTTTTAAACTTCACAGTATTGAATTACATTAACACATACACAGACACCCTGCCTATGTTATTTTAACATTAAGCACCTGCTTTAAACATATCTGAGCAGTGACATTCTAAAACCAGTTGGTTACTTCCTTTTTGTTAGGCTGTGCTAAGGAGACAAAGTATCACTGGCACCTAAGAAGAACGGAGAGATTAAGGAAGGGGGAGAATCATCCTGTGGGGAGTGTGAGCTCTTGTGTTTGGAGCAGGGGCCCCTGAGCCCAGACGCTACCTGTTCTATCCACTGCAGAGTTAACTCTGGCTCTTACTCGGGTGTTGCCGTTAATTCCCATCCTGCCCACATACAAATCCCTCTCACCGAAGTATTGTGATGCTTTAAACGCAGGCTTGCTGGTCCAGTGGGAGTGTGCGTTAGAATTCAGGTGCTGCTTACACTTGGGCTGGTAACTCATGCACTTCTCACTGAGCATGCAGGCTAAACCACTTAAGGGCTGGTAGTCATCCAGTGCCTTCTCAGAATTCTACTTGTGTGCCGAGAAGGACAGACAAGTTTTCCCATGTTTCACTGGGAAAGAATCATAGGGCATGTCTCCACTTGGAGCTGGAGGAGGATACATACCCCCGCTAGCTCTGATGGGTTAGCATACTAAAAGAACAGTAGATGGGATGGCAGGAACTAGCTGCCCTGAGGACATACCTCGTGACTTGGATAGGTATATACTCGGGTTTCAGAGTAGCAGCCGTGTTAGTCTGTATTCGCAAAAAGAAAAGGAGTACTTGTGGCACCTTAGAGACTAACCAATTTATTTGAGCATAAGCTTTCGTGAGCTACAGCTCACGAAAGCTTATGCTCAAATAAATTGGTTAGTCTCTAAGGTGCCACAAGTACTCCCTTTCTTTTTTGTATAAACTCAGGGTGGCTAGTCCCTCCTGCTGTTTGCACCAGCATGTCTGTACTCTGTTCTTAGCACACTAGCTCAATCAGAGTTAGAGTGAATGTCTTCTTGACCTGGAATTTGCACTCCAGCTCCAAGTGGAGACATTCCCACAGAGCGGCTCAGCTTACTCAGCACAAAAAAACGTGGGAGGTGGCCCCAGAAATCCTAGTGGCTAAGGTGAATACAGCACCAGTGAGGATACTAACTCAGGTATAACTTTGCAGTGTTGCTGCTGACAGGTAGGCAAGGCTAGGGTGGTTACTTATGGCTTGTCTACACTACCAGCCAGATTGACAGGCAGCGATCGATCCAGCGGGGGTCGATTTATTGTGTCTAGTATAGATGCGATAAATTGACAGCTGATCGCTCTAGCGTCGACTCGGGTACTCCATCTCAAGGAGAAGCGCAAGGTGAAGACACCGCGGTAAGTAGAGCTAAGGACGTTGACTTCAGCTACGTTATTCACATAACTGAAGTTGCATAACTGAGATTGATTCTGCCCCGTAGTGTAGACCAGCCCTTAGATTTGGGTTCCAACCTGAGTTAACCCTGCGATAAAGACAGGGCCGTCCTTAGGATTTATGGGGCCCTATGCGGTATTATTAAACTGGTGTGTCATGCCCGACGGCAGTCCCGGCTCGCATGTGTATTTTAGATAAGGGTGATCTTTTGAAGGTTTCATTTAAAAAACTATATGTCTGAAGATCTAAGCATTTAAGGCTAAAGATGAATAATCAGACTGTGCATCTAAAAATCGATGCAAGGATTTTTTAGAGATGTGATTTTATAAACTTCAGCAACACACTAATGAAATATTTTTAAAGCATATTTTAAATGAAGGTCCTGTAGACCAGCATGTTCTGAGTAAATATTACAGTAATGCACAACTGTTTTTGTCAGTAAATTCAGAAACTGAGGGTATATACTTGGGGTTTGGCAAATGCCTGTTAAATGGCTTCCTTACCCTTGAATGGCTCTTTAACAGTTTCAGTGTAGTGCTAATAGGTCTGGCAGACTGGAGGCTTTTTCACTTTTAAGTACTAGATCCCCTCTGGAGGAAGACTCACCAGCCTGCAAAGCCAGCTGTGTTGGGAGCCTGCAGGAAGGGTCAGAACAGAAATAGGAAGAGGGTGAAGGGTGGACACTAAGACCCAGGGCTGCCCCACGCAGCCCAGTATGCTGCATATGCCTAAGGATGGTCCTGGATAAAGACATTCCACAGAGGTGAATGACAAAAGAAAATGTAACCTGGTCCAGCAGTAGTTTGTTTAAAGCAAAAAAAATTGACCTTCCCTGATTCAGAAGCTTTCACCCTAGCAATAGTAGATGGTTTTTGTAGCAGAAAGGAAATCGGGATTTGTCTGATTTGGGCCAAGTGAGTGAACGTTTTCCGGGGTGAGGGGGCCCTCATAGGAATTCCGCAAGGAGAGCTCCCCTTTCTGCTGTAACATGGGGGCATCAGCTCAAGTGCCTCTGCTTCTGTGCCAGACAATGGAACATTTTTTCTTTCTTTTTTATTGAATAGCTTTAAAACTTAGGGTTCAGAGTACCCCACACTAGCCATGTTGAATTGATTTCAGTTTTTCTCTCTGTCCACACTAGCACTGCCCTAAACCGTTTTAATGGCTGAAAGTTCTGGGTATCTTTTCCACAATTCCTGCCTCAGCTCCTAGAAGCAGTGCGTTCTGGAAGATTTTGCAAGGTCTGCAGTACATTGTGGGACAGGAAGAGGAGCACTAGTTTAACCATTTTGGCTTGTCTTGATCCAGACTGTTCCTAGACTTAGAGATAGACTTCATTGGCGTGACAAGCTATACAAATGTTACCAAAGTAGAGAAAAAGAAAAAGCCCTAAGATGTCTGTCAGTGGTATGTATGACTCTCGCAAGGTAGAGTTATGCTAAACCCATTCTGATGAGCCATTTAACCTGTAACCAGTTAGTTATTAAGGATGCTGAAAGGTGCTTATAACCAGTTATTAGAGTAAACCGTTTGTGTACCATTTAGGGGTTTTTGTTTGTGGATACAAAGTGTTCTACAAACATTGATGGGGCATTGTCTGGTTTAACGTTAGGATAGACCATGTCTGTAGGTTTTGTTGTTTGCCCTCATGTGACTGGCCCGTTTTAAAAGGATCCAAAGTAGGGCTGTCAATTAGTCGCAGTTAACTGACATGATTAACTTAAAAAAATTAATCGCGATTAATCATGGTTTTAATTGCACTGTTAAACAATAGAATACCAATTGAAATTTATTAAATATTTTGGATGTTTTCCTACATTTTCATATAGTATTCTGTGTTGTAATTGAAATCAAAGTGCATATTTTTATTACAAATATTTGCACTGTAAAAATTATAAACAAAAAAAAATATTTTTCAGTTCACCTCATACAAGTACTGCAGTGCAATCTCTTTGTCGTGACAGTGCAACTTACACATGTAGATTTTTTTTTGGTACATAATTGTACTCAAAAGCAAAACAATGTAAAACTTCAGTGCCTACAAGTCCACTCAGTCCTAATTCTTGTTCAGCCAGTTGCTAAGACAAACAAGTGTGTTTACATTTACGGGAGATAATGCTGCCCTCTTCTTAATTACAAAGTCACCAGAAAGTGAGAACAGGCATTTGCATGGCACTTTTGTAGCAAGGTATTTACATGGCAGATATGCTAAACATTCATAGGCCCCTTCATGCTTCGGCCACCATTCCAGAGGACATGCTTCCATGCTGATGATGCTCGTTTTGGGGGGTGGGGGGAAGCATTAATTAAATTTGTGACTGAACTCCTTGCGGGAGATCCTGTATGTCCCCTGTTCTATTTTACCTGCATTCTCTCATACATTTCATGTTATAGCAGTCTCAGATGATGACCCAGCACATGTTGTTCATTTTAAGAACACTTTCACTGCAGATCTGACAAAACGCAAAGAAGGTACCAATGTGAGTTTTCTAAAGATAGCTACAGCACTCGACCCAAGGTTTAAGAATCTGAAGTGACTTCTAAAATCTGAGAGGGACGAGGTGTGGAGCATGCTTTCAGATGTCTTAAAAGAGCAACACTCCGATGCAGAAACTACAGAACCCGAACCACCAAAAAAGAAAATCAACCTTCTGCTGGGGGCATCTGACTCAGATGATGAAAATGAACATGCATCAATCCGCTCTGCTTTGGATTGTTATCGAGCGGAACCCGTCATCAGCATGGCTGCATATCCCCTGGAATGGTGGTTGAAGCATGAAGGGACATATGAATCTTTAGTGCATCTGGCACGTAAATATCTTGCGATGCCAGCTGCAACAGTGCCATGAGAATGCGTGTTCTCACTTTCAGGTGACATTGTAAACAAGAAGCGGGCAGCATTATTTTCTGCATATGTAAATAAACTTGTTTGAGCAATTGGCTGAACAAGAAGTAGGACTGAGTGGACTTGCAGGCTCTAAAATTTTACTTTGTATTATTTTTAAATGCAGGTTTTTTAGTACATAATTCTACATTTGCAAGTTCAACACTTATGATAAAGAGATTACACTACAGTACTTGTATTAGATGAATTGAAAAATACTATTTCTTTTGTGTTTATACAGTGCAAATACTTGTAATAAAAATAAATATAAAGTGAGCACTGTACACTTCGTATTCTGTGTTGTTATTGAAATGAGTATATTTGAAAATGTAGAAGACATCCAAAAATATTTCAGTAAATGGTATTCTGTTGTTGTTTAACAGTGCGGTTAATCGTGATTAACTTTTTTAATTGCTTGACAGCCCTAATCCAAACTGATTTAAAATGGGTTTTGTAACCAGTTCTTAATAAATCCAAGTCACAGTCTTCTTTGGCCATGGCAAGTTTCTTTGAGTAAGTCAAGAAGTTAAAACGCTGAAATTTACAGTACTGTTGATGAAATCCATATTCTTTAAGGCCCAGTACAAAGCTGTTGAAGTCAATGGAAAGGCTCATAGGGGTAGTGGCTCAGACCCTCATAGAGCTACTGGGAGCTGCTACAATTGGAAGCCTTGTTTCACAGCCTGGCCCAGCCCTGCTTTATGGATGGACACCGGTCTATTGTGATTGGATCCAACCTCTGAATCCTACATTCGTCCAAGCCCACTGGATCTTGGTAGTGACTGGTCACGATGCCTACTGCTGGGTCTCTCACGCACTCCCAAGGTGCAGATCTCATATCTGACATCCTTCTTGGGAACTGGGACCCCACAGTCTGGCCACCTAGGTCCCAGAGCCAATGTCACAATCTTCTCAAGCCCCAGTTGCTTACACACATGTCCTTTCCCCGCCCCAAGTCCACTTGACTGTGGAAACTCTGGTTTACTAGTTATATCCTTCGGGGACAATGTGACAGTAAAAGCAAGGCACGCATGTTTTACTGTTAAAAATCACAAGAGTATAACCTTTGGGTTTTCCCAAATCCTTAGGCTAGGTAGCACTTCTGGATCTGGCCATTATCACTTGCTTAGAGCAGCACCCCTTTTAAAATTGGCTTTATCCCCTGTTTCCCCATGTGCTGCAAGCTGGGGGGAGGCCTAGGTTTCAGTCCCCCATCCGTGACACTCTCCTCCCTGTCAGCTTCTGTGTAGAGACATTCAAAGTCAATGGCTCTGTTGGTGAAAATCCCATTATTCTACTATGGAAGAGTTGTTCACCATTGATGGCTCTTGATTGCTCTGTTGGAGTGTCTCATAGTCTGTCCATTAGGTGTCAGGTGTCTGCTACAAAATGGCTGCTCTAATCCACAGTGCTTTAGAAGAATACTAGGTACTGAATGGAATGGATGTGTAACAAATGCTGAGATTAATGCAGAAAGTTCATCCATGCCTTATGTAAAGTTATTCAGAAAAAGAGATGGAAATATTTGGGAAGTGTTAAAGACGATGCTAGCATATTGCCCAGGCAGATGTGCCATTGGGTAGCTGGAAAAAGAAAAGGGGCTGACCAAAAGAATCTCTCAACCACTAGTCAAAGAACTTAACCTGTAGAACTTAACAACACAGAGGACATGCAAAGAGCGGTCCAGGACTCACAAGGATGCCAATGCCTTGTTTGTGCCCTAAGTGACCTCTGATGGTGCAGGAGGGATTCGGGTTCAGAACCCACCATGAAAGTTGGAATCATAAATGATATTCACAAAACTAAATGGAATTCATAATTTGACACAGATGTATCCCCAAACTGTCTCACCGTGATCTGAGGTGAGAGGCTTATCTTTGTCTCAAAGTTATAAAGAAATTAATGGTGCTCAACAGATGTAAAGACAGCCCTGAGCTGCAAAATTTAGATCTGGAGCTAACTCAGGGTTTGGTTAGGCCAGTTTCTAAACAGAACCATGAGTCCACCAGTTGTTGACCAGTTGTGGTAAGCATGTGATTAATTTAAACAGAGGTACAGAAGAAGTGTTACTATCATACCAAAGCACAAATGGGCTATTTAAGAACAGAGGCACCACACACCTCTAACTTTGTCTTTTCTTGCTTTTTTTGGCATATATTTAGCCCTTCTATGGTGCTGTGAGGAATTGTGTGTGAATGTAAATTACTACCAACATTTATTTTTTTAAATCATGCTGAAGTACAGGCTGCTTCTTTATGCATAAAATAGCTACCTCGTTCTCTCTTCTGTCTAAACCTGTCTTTGAAGCCATAGTTCTCATTTATGTTGCACTTGGCTTACTTGAGGAGCGGAGTGTCTGTACTTTACTCCCCCTATTTGCCAGCTGTAACACAGATTTAAAAAAATTGATTGAAAGTGATTTGAAATGTGGGATTTTGCATATTAAATGCGCACATGGTGATGGAATGTTGTTTTCATCCTATTTATCAATGAGTCATTACTGGAAATTTCCCAACACCACAGTATAGGGAGCATGGAAATGATGACACCATTAAAAACGATTGCACTATTCAACTGATTACACACCATCACATCTCTGCTCCCTCTGAAAACTATTAAAAGAACATTACATTTCTGAGAACTGCTTCACTTTCATAATCTATTTATTTAATTGCTATGTTGAAGTTTTATTCATTGCCCAAAATCCTCAAGCCTTTTTTAATGCAGTTCAGCCTATAAAAGCATATAAAAGTTAGCTATTCTTTTCCATATTCTCCGTACACTCATTTTTGTCATTTCTCCTGTATTCAACTAGTTCACTCTCTGAGAAGATCTGTTGTGTTGTATATGATACTTCCCGGGAGTACACAGGATCGCCACCAGCTGCCTTTAGCATGAGGGAGTCTTGTCTGTGCCTGCTGTGGATCAGCTTACTGAAACCACCAGCCTTTGGCAACACAAGCACTGCCTTCCATTAGCATTAGACTCAGTATGTAAATATGCCTCCATTGTAAAGTTGGTAGTACTTTGTTTACATGTAGCCAGAAAGAGAGACATTTCTTACTTCCTGTCTGGTGGAACCATTCTAAGGCATGTCACCTTACATGCTTTAAGAACATAATTTTTGTACAGATTCATAACTCCTTAAATATCACCTGTGCATACATCTTGCAATGATTAAGGGGACCACTATGACACAGGCTTTCATTAGAGACCTTACAGGACACTCTTTGGTGAACTACAATGTAAATACCAGACCCAGGGGATCCCTGTAACCCTTGTGCTTCCCTTATGCCCTCTGCCAGATGGCATCAACAACTCCCTGGGTCACATTGTACTAATTATTTTTGTTCAGCTTTGAGCCGGTGCTAGCTTTGCATGTTAGTAGTAATAATAATTTATCAATAAATAGTGGCTCCTTGTAGAGGATCTTGAAGAACTCTACAAACATTTAACTAATTAGTCATTGCAGCACTACTGTGACAGAAGTCAGTGTTATGTCCATTTTAAAGATGGGTAACTGAAGCAAAGAATGGTTAAGTGACTTTCCTAAGTTCACACTATACCAAATCCTCCTCTGGTGTATATTGGTATAATTCCATTGATTTTGGAGTTATGCTGAGTATCTTGTCCAAAACACATGGCAGAAGCAAGACTGCATTTCGCTGGTAGTTAACATGAATCCTTCAGAGTGTATGTCAGTTAAATTTGTAAAGCTCTTTGGGCTAATAATACTTAGCCTTACAAAGTGTCTCACATCTACAAATGTTAAGTAATTCTTCAGGATGAAAGTTTCTATATAGGAACAACATTATCATTATTTTATTATTGAATAAGTGGACTGTAAATCATTTTGAATGATAACTTACCTACAAAAGAGACATCATGGTCCAGTTATCAGGGCATTAGACTTGGACTCCGGATGCCTGGGTTCTCTTCCCAGCTTTGCCAAGGACTTAACTATGTAACCTAGTGCAAGTCATTTCATCTTTGTCGGTTTCCTAACTCATTCTTTGTTTCTCTCTTGTGTTTAGATTTTAAGCTCTTCAAGGCCCTTCCTATGAGTACCTAACACAATGTGGCCCTGGTATTGTTGGGGCATCTAGGTGCTATTCAATAATACAATAGTTGCATAGCAAAAGTCAGAAGCTGTGATTTCAGTTTCTTCCTCACCCCTGCCTTCCTGTTATAAGTGGTGGTGACTGGAAAAGTTACTGGGTCCAAAATAACTTGTTCCAGGATCCTCTAGTGTGTCTGTGTTCAGATGGGAATGTGTGACGGTACTGACCCTTCAATTCATTTTAGGATGTGAAGTGATTTCTTAAATCTTGGGAGTTAGAATCATAGAATATCAGGGTTGGAAGGGACCTCATGAGGTCATCTAGTCCAACCCCCTGCTCAAAGCAGGACCGATCCCCAACTAAATCATCCCAGCCAGGGCTTTGTCAAGTCTGATCTTAAAAACTTCTAAGGAAGGAGATTCCACCACCTCCCAAGGTAACGCATTCCAGTGTTTCACCACCCTCCTAGTGAAAAAGTTTTCCCTAATATTCAAGCTAAGCTTCCCCTACTGCAACTTGAGACCACTACTCCTGGTTCTGTCATCTGCTACCACTGAGAACTGTTTAGATCCATCCTCTTTGGAACCCCCTTTCAGGTAGTTGAAAGCAGCTATCAAATCCCCCCTCATTCTTCTCTTGCGCAGACTAAACAATCCCAGTTCCCTCAGCCTCTCCTCATAAGTCATGTGATCCAGTCCCCTAATCATTTTTGTTGCCCTCCGCTGGACGCTTTCCAATTTTTCCACATCCTTCTTGGAGTGTGGGGCCCAAAACTGGACACAGTACTCCAAATGAGGCCTCACCAGTGTCGAATAGAGGGGAACGATCATGTCCCTTGATCTGCTGGCAGTGCCCCTACTTATACATCCCAAAATGCCATTGGCCTTCTTGGCAACAAGGGCACCCTGTTGACTCATATCCAGCTTCTCGTCCACTGTAACCCCTAGGTCCTTTTCTGCAGAACTGCTGCCGAGCCATTCGGTCCCTAGTCTGTAACGGTGCATTGGATTCTTCCGTCCTAAGTGCAGGACTCTGCACTTGTCCTTGTTGAACCTCATCAGATTTCTTTTGGCCCAATCCTCCAATTTGTCTAGGTCCCTCTTTATCCTATCCCTACCCTCCAGCATATCTGCTTCTCCTCCCAGTTTAGTGTCATCTGCAAACTTGCTGAGGGTGCAATCCACACCATCCTCCAGATCGTTTATGAAGATATTGAACAAAACCGGCCCCAGGACCGACCCTTGGGGCACTCCACTTGATACCGGCTGCCAACTAGACATGGAGCCATTGATCACTACCCGTTGAGCCCGACAATCTAGCCAACTTTCTATCCACCTTATAGTCCATTCATCCAGCCCATACTACTTTAACTTGCTGGCAAGAATACTGTGGAAGACCGTGTCAAAAACTTTGCTAAAGTCAAGGAACAACACGTCCGCCGCTTTCTCTTCATCCACAGAGCCAGTTATCTCGTCATAGAAGGCAATTAGATTAGTCAGGCATGACTTGCCCTTGGTGAATCCATGCTGACTGTTCCTGATCACTTTCCTCTCCTCTAAGTGCTTCAGAATTGATTCCTTGAGGACCTGCTCCATGATTTTTCCAGGGACTGAGGTGAGGCTGACTGGCCTGTAGTTCCCGGGATCCTTCTTCTTCCCTTTTTTAAAGATGGGTACTACATTAGCCTTTTTCCAGTAGTCCGGGACTTCCCCCGATCGCCATGAGTTTTCAAAGATAATGGCCAATGGCTCTGCAATCACATCCGCCAACTCCTTTAGCACTCTCGGATGCAACGCATCCGGCCCCATGGACTTGTGCACGTCCAGCTTTTCTAAATAGTCCCGAACCACTTCTTTCTCCACAGAGGGCTGGTCACTTCCTCCCCATGCTGTGCTGCCCAGTGCAGTAGTCTGGGAGCTGACCTTGTTCGTGAAGACAGAGGCAAAAAAAGCATTGAGTACATTAGCTTTTTCCACATCCTCTGTCACTAGGTTGCCTCCCTCATTCAGTAAGGGGCCCCCACTTTCCTTGACTTTCTTCTTGTTGCTAACATACCTGAAGAAACCCTTCTTGTTACTCTTAACATCTCTTGCTAGCTGCAACTCCAGGTGTGATTTGGCCTTCCTGATTTCACTCCTGCATGCCCGAGCAATATTTTTATAGTCCTCCCTGGTCATTTGTCCAATCTTCCACTTCTTGTAAGCTTCTTTTTTGTATTTAAGATCAGCAAGGATTTCACTGTTAAGCCAAGCTGGTCGCCTGCCATATTTACTATTCTTTCTACACATTTACTATTCTTTCTACACTATTCTTTCTTTACTATTCTTTCTACAGTTCTGGAAAGCCTGTGTGTATTATCTCTGTCTCTTCATTTTATCTTCTTTTACCCCAGCTACTGTAATCCTTTTAACACACAGTTAAATTGATTTTCTGTAAAATACTTCTTGGCCCAATGACCTTTCTTAGTGATTTCCTCCATATGCTCATTACCCCTTTCTGTGAAGGTGATTTTGCTAAACTCTCCTTGATTTTAATACCTTGATTTTTGAGCATATGTCCTTTCATTTTTTCTTTTTTACCATTAGCGGGAATTTCTGAATACATCTCCTTGAGACAAATTAAATTAGGTCACAACTCAGCGTCCCATCCATATAAATTCTTTGGCTTTGCTTTTTAACTTAAATGTTTGAACCTTGGCACTGTCTTTTGTTGTTGTTGTTCTCTCAGTGTGTTAGCACCAGGACAAAATTAATAAGCACTTGAGACATCACCGAATGGTAGGTCAGGTTGAACCAAGTTCTTGAAATGGAAATTAGAGCATCATCTTTTTTTTACATTCCCTTTCTTAAACAACAGGATATTGATCCAGTGGGCTGTTCTGTTATCTTCCTAGTTTGTTTTTCTGGAGGAGCATGCTTTAGTTACCTTTACATTTAACATGATGAAAGAAGATGGAGATCAGGTTTAAGTTATTATGAAGCTAAGTCTTCCCCTTCTTTCTGTACTTTCTTATTCTGACTTATACGACTGATAAAAGTCAGGGGATCTGAGGCTGAGCTTTGTCTGAAAGTTTTTGAGCTGTGAAAAAGGTTCTTGTTAAATATCTATTTAAGATTAAAGCAAGATGCACAAAAAAGCATTGATGTGTTAAATCTTAATAAGTGAATTTAGTTCCTCTTTTGGTTTTCCATGTGCTGCATTATGGGGCAATAAAACTCTGTTTGGACAGAGTCTTTCATACAAGTAATATCTGAAACCCCATACATAGTTAAATACTACAGTAAATTGGAAATTGAGAGCCTCAGGGGAGAGAGCTATTATTATTATTTGTACTACAGTATTGCCTAGAGACCCCAGTCAGACGTCAGGGCCAAATTGTGCTAGACACTGACCAAACATTTCGTAAAAATACCCCTGAGAATTGGTATCAAGGTTAACAACAAGACACAACAGATGAATAAGAGAAACAGCTGCTGCCCATTGCACTTCTCCTAGCCTTCTAGTTCCAGCCTCCTTTCTGTCCCTTGCCTTTTGATATGGGCATCCACTCTTCTGCAGCTTCTGCTGACCAGTACTGGCTCATTGTTTCCTTATACTCCCCCAAGATGGGCCATCTAGGGTATATCTATACTACCCACCAGATTGGCGGGCAGCAATTGATCCAGTGGGGGGTCGATTCATCGCGTCTAGTCTAGAAGCGATAAATCGACTCCCCAAGCACTCTCCCGTCGACTCCTGTACTCCAGCGCCGCGAGAGGCGTAGACAGTCAACGGGGGAGAGGCAGCAGTCGACTCACCGTAGTGAAGACACCGCGATGAGTACGTCTAAGTATGTCGACTTCAGCTATGTTATTCACGTAGCTAAAGTTGTGTAACTTAGATCGACCCCCCTCCCCCTTCCTCCTCCCCCCCCGCCCCTGAAGTGTAGACCAGGCCTTTATGTTCTCTCATCTCATACATTTAGATTATATGCTCCTTACAGTACGGACCACCTTTTTGTTTGTTTGTACAGCGCCTAGCACAAGGGGGTCCTGGTCCATGACTTGGGCTCCTAGGAGCTATGGAAAAACAAATAATAAATGATGTCTGGAATAGTTTACATCTCTCCTCCTCACTCTCTCTCTCCTTTTTCCAGATCTTTCTCCTTTGGCTGTGCCTCTTAATAATTATAGATCAGATATGCTGTGTGTGTGTATTTGGGATGATGTTGGGGTGTTGTGTGTGTCGTATCTATTTATTTATAATACGTAACATAAAAACATTTGATTTTAAATAGCATTTGATCTATCTGCTATGCACAAATGGAATCATGCTCCTGTAATATAGCCCTCTATTGTCTAATCATGTCCTCTGTAGAATGTATATGGATACCCAAGACTGGCTTATTTTTGATTACTGCTTTTTCCCAGCAGTATAACTGATAGCTTGCTGTGGTGTGTCCAACAATGAGCTTTGAAATACATATTTTAAAATGATCTAATCAGGCATTGCGTTGATTCCCAGAACTGGAAATGGGTTACAGAGCCTTTCAGCTCCACATCAGTGATTCAGATTTGGTACTTGTCCTTAGTGACCAAAGTTACCATCTGATGGCTCTGTGGCATATGTGAAATGAAATGATGGTCCCAGTTTTCAGTAAGCAAATATTCACATCACAGAATCCATTGTCACAATTGGCACCATCTTCGTACAGTTATTGTCAATGTCAGCAGAGGCCCCAGCCTGAATGCGTAATAATGAAAGCACTGCTGCATAGCTGTTGTTATTTCTGCCCAAGATTGAGGCCTAAGCGGAGAGCTTTGAGTTATGCATTGTATTAGCATGATAAAGGTGAGCTGAAGCCCATGTCTCCTCACACGCTTACTCTCCATTATCCCTTACCCCTTTTTTATACCTTTACACTTGTCCATAAAGCTGGTGCACTGGAGGTGGAGGTGTGGTGTTGAGACTTCATACGTGCAGTGTGTAGGGCTATGCCTATTGCTTCCTGTAGCTTTCTGAGCCTACGTGTGCCCTTTATTTATGTTGTAGTGCTACTGTTTTACACAGCCTGCTGTGTACCATGCAAGAACTCGCTTGAGCAAGAACTTAATCTGTCTCCGTCTTCTTTTCATCCCTCATAAAAAGGGGATAACGATACATACTACTTCACAGCGGAGTTCTGAAGTTTAATAACTGTTTCTCAAGTGTGCTGAAATGAAGAATGGGTCCAATCTGGCAAGCACTTGTTAGTGGAAGTGGTTCTTCTTGACGTATGTAGTTCCATTGACTTCAGTGGGACAGCAGGCTGCAGGAAGCCCTGTGTCCACTGGGCCATGTATTGTTCTCCAGGGTGCTGTATCAGTGATTACTAAACTGGTATGCTTTGGGTCTTTTGTTATCTGTCCAGCTCTGAAACTTTCACACTGCAGGAGGAGAGTGGAAGTTGGCTCCCGAGCATTTGATGGCCTACATTGTACAGTATTTTAAATGTCTTATAGCACGTGAGTGCTAGGACTAAAATTTAAGTGGCTGAGGTCAGACAGAGGGAATTAATACAGTGAGACAGCCAGTTGTTCTGAAATCACATCCAAGTATTTTGTCATATGCTGATATCGAGCCAAAGCATATGGATCTCCATATGGTGACTCTTTCTAGTTTTGTACCACCTGTAGTCAAGCTGATTTTCAATCACTGAATTCGCTTGAGAGGTAAAGCAAAATAAATATGGTAATGAAAATAAGATGGCAGTGTTAAAGTGCTGAAGTTTTGTGTGAGTTATTGTTATTACAATAATTACTAGAAGAAGAAAAAACAAGTTTATTTAATGAGCACATTAGTAATATACAAATGAGTGTTTCTAACACCTTGTTAGCAGTGGTGGGGTGGGTTCTGTGCACTTCTTTGTCTCTGAAGAGAGGGAAACTCATTTTTGTTTTGACTGAGTTTCCATGAGAAGATGGAGTTAACTCATTTCAGGTATCTTTAGAAGTAATATCAGTGATAATCCATTTAAATGTCTTCGTGATTCAGGAATAATGATATTGTGAATGACATCCTGCATTTTGATTGAATAAAAAGAAAAGCAATAAAGCTGCTCACATTCTAGCTCCATGCTATTTGCAGTAGCTTTATACCATTAAGGGAGCCTTGATTTAAAAAATGAGGAGAAAATGCAGTTTTTTTAAATGTAATTTTTCATTCCCTTTTTTTCCTCCCAGATGCATGGGCTGTGTTGTTGCTTTGTGTGGCACGCAGTCATTTCGCTACATCACATGTTATTTGTGGGAGAGGGTTTTGAAAAGTAAGTGCCAAGGCAGAGAGGATGTTCTGAGTAGCTGGGTAGTGTGGCGATGCACACACACAGTGCGCTCTGCTGCGTTCCATTTGCCCAAGTGATGCTCTAGCTCCCTCTAGCAGAAAAGCCACCCAAAAGCGGGGGGGAGTCACAGAAAAACTCCTACAATGCCTACTCTAACTGCTAGCCAGAGGTTTTCCAAATGTCAGTAAGAAATGGCTGGTGAGGACGCGGTAGCCAGAGCACCTGGAGGATTTGCTGGTTCAATGCATCCCTCAAACAGTCTCTGCCAGCAGGGCTCCTACAGTGGACACCACTTCCTATCATGCTGACTGATATCATCTCCCCCATCTGTCTGTCTCCATCTGTAGTCTCTTGTCTTATATTTGTCTTAGATTGTAAATTCTTTAGGGCAAGGGTCATCATTTTGTTCTGTGTTTTTGTACCGTGCCTAATGCAATGGGATCCTGGTCCATGACTGGCGCTCAGAGGCGCTATGGTAATAAAAATAATAATCAAGTAAAGCTGCCATCTGCTGTGCCCTAAGGGTGAATCCCCTCAGGTGTGCAGCCTTCCCCATTGGTGTGCGGGGAGCTGTTAGTGGCAGGGGGTGTGAATCAAGTCCGTTAGTCATGGTGTGTCCAAAGATCTCCTCCCTGAGCTAACAGCATGATGGTATGGGGATAGCATACCCATGTATTTTCTTCAGAGTGCCTTTTGAAGCACTCCTTGTGGCTCCCATTCGACAGCTTGCCTGATGGATGTTGATGATGATGTTGTCTTGCAGTGTGGCAGCTCTGTTCTAAATTAATCACTGGCAGAATGGGCACAGCTCCATTGACTTGGTTGTAGCCCCTGCTCAGAAGTTGGTAGTAGTTCCATACAGCCTTTAGGAACACAACTTGCTGTCAGTACACTCTTAAGGGGGGGAGGGGCTATTGCAGGGCACACTCACTAAATTCCACCTGCCCAATCTCACCCTGCAGAAGAGCTCTTTGTAGATCAGAAGCTTCTCTCTTTCACCAACAGAAGTTGGTCCAATAACATATATTTCCGCACCCACCTTGTCTCTCCAATCTTACTTGGGCAGGTGGAATGTCGTTCGCTTTTCATTATTGCTAAAAATGTGGGTAGGTTTTGCATCTGGGGTGGTAAATTGTCATGACCTCTTTGTAAGGATTGTGCTGATGGGAAGTCAGTAGAGCAGCATCGCAAGGAACTACAGAGCCAGAGGCTAGATCTGTGGGGATCTGGAGTTGGATTTGCTGCTGCTTTGGTGTGTGTGTTGTAGGGAAAGGGAGGGGAAACAAACCTGCTGATAAGAATATTCGGAGGCCACTCCACAGAGGGAAACCTTGTGGAACTTTCCTTGTCCCCTGGGTGTCTGGTTGTGGTTTCCTGGTGTTAGGGCTTATCTGGGCCACAGTGAGTAGGTGAAAGCCATTGCTATTAGAACTGTATCCTATTCCTTCCCACCACTTCCTTCCCAATGTCTTTATTCCGTGTAAGCATTAGAGCAGGGATTGGCAACCTTTGGCACGCAGCCCGCCAGGGTAAGCTCCGGGCTAGTTAGATTCCCTCACTTTGTTGAGGGACATATTTTAATAAGCACTAGATTCAATTGAAATACGGAGCAAATTGTTGCATTTCAAAGAGAGAATTTACTGAAAATTCCAAATGCTCGTGAGGAAAGTGAACACGGCATCTCTGAAAAAAAAAATACTGACTGAAGTGATTTTGCACAAACTCTATTCTTGCCTGCAGCTGCCCAGAGTTAAGTCATTAAAATACAACCAGCTACCTGTATTCTTTAACTTGCCACCAGATATGTTCTTAATAGATTGTTGTAGCTTTAATGAAATCCAGCCTCGCTGAATCACTAAACTTGCTTTCTCTTGGAAGGCTCTTTATTGGGACCTGACAGATCACTTCTCCAGTGCTTCCAGACGTCCTGGCTCTCTAATTCTTCTTCATAACGAGTTTTGTGCTGCATGATAAAATATTCATGTTAAAATAGGTTCTAAACTAATTATCTGCAGCCAGCAGTTGCCAGTGCAGTCATTTGCTATTAGCTTGGCTCAAGTTAATGGCTTGTATTGCAGTACAAATAGTCCCTCCTGGCTGTTTCCTGTCGTTGATTCTTATCCTAAATGGAATTTCCATACATATCTAGACTTAATTCTTCTTACTTTCACAGATGCTTTTTCTTCCTGCTTTTTGCACCCTGTTTTTAAAGATTAGGAGGTGTTATGTATTTTTTTCATGCAGTAGTAGCTGCAACCTCATATTCCTCTGAAACAATAATCCAATAGGTCCTGTCTTTGTATACAGTGAGCCTACATTTCAAGTCTTTTTTTTTTTTTTTTTTTTTTTTTTTTTTAAAGTGGCCAGGTATTCTTCGCAAGAATAGAAAGTGGCCGTTCTATGGAAAGTGATCTTTCTGTTTTAGCACTGAAGTTATATAAAGAAAAGAGGGGAAGGTGGCCTGTGTTTAAAAAAAGAAAAAGAAAAATTATTTTAATAATTTGATCTGTCTTGGTTTTGGATAAAAAGTTGTTAGCTGAAGTCTTTCTGACATAATTAAAAAATGTAAATCCACCCATTTTAAGTCTTAGCAGTGTACTTAACAGACAAATGTGATGTAAGAGAATTGAATAAAAGTGTGTTGGATATCATAAGGTTATTAACATCTTTATTTTTCTTTGTTGCAAGTGGGAGAGGCCATAAAAACTTTACCCCCACCCCCAAAATGATTTATAAAAATTTCCTCTTGACTTTAAAGCAACAATATTACATCTCATATGAAATATATTTTTCCTAATAATATCTTATGCCCCAGTTCTGCAAAAACTGATACATATCAATAAGCTAGCTGAAGTAATTAGGACTAGCTACATGCCCAATGTTTAGGTACATGCTTACTTGTTTGCAGGATATGGGCATAAGATTATTTAAAATGGAATGAATTTAGAAATTTCGTTTTTGCCATTCAGGCTCTTTGTTTATATTTTTGGGGTAAGTCCTATGGCCTGTGTTATACAGGAGGTCAGACTAGATTATTACAATAATTCCTTCTGGCTTGGAATCAATGAGTATTTCAGACCCTTTGCATGGTAAAAATAGTCTTGTCAATTTCACTCTTGTTTCTGTTCCGTTTCAGTTTCTGGTTTGCATACTCTAGGGGCACTGGGGTTCCCGATTCTAAGGGAAACTTTAAATCCAAATGAAACTGTTGTCATTTGAAATTTTTATAGGTGTAATTACAGCAATTCTATCAAGGTTTTGTACAAGTGGTTGGTTTTTTTAAATCTATGTTTGGGGCATAAAGAACGTAACACACATCCTTTTAAATCAGGGCTCCTCAAACTGTGATCTAAGGCTTTCAGATAGACTGTGAAGCCGTCTCTTGATTCTCAAAGTTCAGCTGTGTGTGTGATTTCCTGGCCTCCTATGGAATCCATCCCAAGCCTTTGTAGAAAGCTGTCCTCCTTAAATGGCCTCTCCACATTCTGCTGCTAGGAACTTAAATATCATGGTGATGGACATGGTATAAGAACTTGATTAGAATAGAATTGGTTTGCTCCTTTGGGAAGAGTCAAGCAGGCTTCATTTCAGATCAGTTGGGAAACAAAACAAAAATTCCGTGTTAATAGTCATCTCTGTTATGATGCCTACAAAACTCATCTGTTGATAATGGGTAGGCGGTTGGTCAGATATGCCTACTATTTACTGTGCAAAACCTGCATATTTCACTGTTACCTCATACTACCTAGCCCCATTTGTTTGTTGCATCTTGATTGTAAACTATGTAGGATAGGGGGCTGTTGTTAATTTCATATTTCTAGAGAGCCTAGCACAATAGGGCCTTAATCCTAGATTGCAGCATTTAGATGCTAATTGAATACAAATAATGAAAACAAAGAAAGAAAGAAAGAAAGAAAGAAAGAAAGAAAGAAAGTAAAGTAATTTGCTCAGCCTAACAGCAGTCAGGAGTAGCTATTCTGTCAGTTTAAGGTCTTGAGTAGATTATTGTGCAAATCAGGAACAAAGTTGCTTTTTCATATGGTTGGTCTTTGGCCCAAACGTCAGTTTCATAGTTGTCCCACAAATAAAGAGGAAAATCCTGTTAGGACCGTACAAATAATTTTTTCCAGTTTAATGATTTTCAAATCTCAAGCATGTTTTTGTGGCGAATAAAAGTAATCATGTGAAAATAAAATGTACGATGTAAATTTCCGTACCAGGAGAATGGCGGGTGGACTATTAGGGAGAGGTGTGGGGAGGAGAGAGAAGCTTTCTTTCTGTATTGAATACTGTAAAGCTCTCAAAGCTACATGGAGTTTTAAATCATGTGGACAACAGTACATTTTTTCACTATCTTGTTTTATTGTAGCTGACGTTTGGCAACATGAAAATACTGTCGCGGTGTCAATGGGATTAAGGAGTATATACTCTTGTAAAGGGAAGTTGATCTCAGAGCAGTTGAGGGATTGGGATAGTTTTGTAGTGTGTAATCTGTTCCACATTTTATTCTACTCTTCTCCTTTATATCATTCTCCTCACCATAGTATCTGAGCATCTTGCAAAAGTGCTTTTAAGGGTATCTCTACACTATGAGCTATGGAAGTGGTTCCCGGTTCACACAGGCATACTTGTGCTAGCTCACATCTGAGCTAGCATGCTAAAAATAATAGCGTAGTTACAGTTTCATGCACAGCGGTAGTGGTAGCAGGAGCTACTCTCCCTACATACACACCCAGGACTGCTGACCAGGAGCGGGGTGGGGGAAGCAATTGCCCAGGGGCCTGGGCAATTTAGAAGGGCCTGGGGGCCCCCGGCTGCTGCCGCTGCTGTAGTAGCCACGGCTGGGAGCTCCAGGCCCTTTCAAATTGCCTGGGCAGGCTGCAGGGCTCCTGGGCACGCGCGGGGTTGTGCTGGTGGTGGCGAAGGCCAGCGGGTGGGCATGTGGAAGCCCTGGAAGAGCTGGCAGCAGCTCGCTGGACACCAGCCAGCACAGGCGCAGCACAGCCCAAATATCAGGCAGACCATGTCCCCCTCTTTCCATACGCCTGCAGTGCAGGATACCCACTACATGACTCACCCCACTATATACGACCTTTCCCCTGCTAATGTGGGACCCTCCTCTCTAACATCCCTGATGAGCCTTTCTCTGGAGCTGGAGCACTGTCTCCCTGGTTCAGAAGTGTCCCAGGCAGGATCACACAAGACGGCCACAATGTGATTTTTGGGTCCACCTCTGCAAACTTTGTCCGCCCATGAGCCCTCCTGCTCTCTCTTGGTGGTTTAACTTTCCTCCTTTGGTCACTGCTGGGATCCTGGCTGTTGTTCGGGGGAGGGAGGCCAGAAAGCAGGAAGGACGTTCCCGGTTTCCTTAAACCAACACCTGCGAGCAGGAAGCTTTTACAGATCTCCCCAGGAGGAGCAAGACTTGTAAAGGTAAGCAAACTGTATCAAACTGAATTTCCTCTTGTGTGTGTCAAGGGGGAGCATAGGAGAGGTCCGATGCCCATTTGTTCTCAGCACTGCCTCCCACTCTGTGCACAGGTCTAACGATTCAGGGGAATGGATGAACTCTTGGGAAGCAACGTAGTCATCCTCTGACTCCTTGGGAATTCTTGAGCTGAGCAGCAGCACCCCAAAAGTTGTCTTAGCTGAAAATGACCTGCGTTTGTGGGGTAGGAGGACAGGGTGATTGGGTACGAGGAACGTTTCTGCTTCATCAATCACCGGTACTGATTTACGCCAGATTTCGAAGGCAGTGGCGGTGGCTGGGGTGGGCAGCTGCCCGGGTAGCGCCAAAGCCTCCCTCTGGAGCAAGAAGGCAGCCCGAGCCCATGAGCAGAGGGGCGACAAGGCCGGGGGCAGACAGCAGGCTTGGGGGAGGAAGGGGAAGAGAGATCACCCCCCACCACCCCCCACCCAGCAGCTGGGAGGGTCGCTGAGAAGTGAAAAGCAATGCAAATGATTAGCGTCCAAAGGGAGGTGACCTGCATCCAACGTTTTCCCTCTGCATGGCCAGCCTTTTCCCCCCCTGCTGTTTCAGGCAAACCTCCCCAAACCCCTTATACGCACTGCCCATGCTGTTCATTTCCCCCCCTCTTTTCCCCTGAAGGAGAGGAACGTGTTCTGTTAAACACCTGCAAAGTGAAGCAGTCATTAGAGGAAGGAGAGAGACCAAGTTTTCCTGAAGGACCCCTCCCTCCATTTCTGAAAAAAGAAAAGGAGTACTTGTGGCACCTTAGAGACTAACCAATTTATTTGAGCGTAAGCTTTCGTGAGCTACAGCTCACTTCATCGGATGCATCTGAGTGATTTCTAGCATCTCTTTACAAAGGGGTTTGAAGGAATGTAAAGGGAAGTTTTACATTCTCATTCAGCAGTATCGGGCACTCCTGTTTCATAAGAATGCTGTTAGTGTGCTCTCTCTCAATGTATTGCTAAACTGACCCTTCCTACTGCTGCGTAAAAATGCCAGTTGTTCTCAGACTGGTGGAAAATGGAGATTCCATATGATGATTGCTCCAGTTCATTGATCACTGTTGCTTTTGTTGTTTACAGCTATTCAAATTAGTATTCTGTTCTCATTACCCTGCTGCTCTAGAAAAATGATTCTTACCCTTGCACAGGAATGAAAGCTCTTGTCTTACCAGGTGATAAACAGATATGTAAAAACAAATCAATAGTGTCCATATTCAGTTTTTGCTTCGAGAGATATTTTTAATGGAGACTGTAGGGATGGAGATAGAAGAAGCTCTAAATTGGAATAATGCACCTTTATTATAGACTTTTGGCCCCATTTTCCGAGGTGTTGGACACCCGCAAATCCAGCTGAAGTTAATGGTGGCTACATGTGCTCAGCACATCTGAAAATCGAGCAGCAGGAGCTGCAGCATCTCTCACAGTGCTCAGCACCACCATCTCATCACAATGAACAGTAAACAGAGCACACAGGAGCTGTTGGTCAGCAATCTTCCCCAAAAGTTTGTAGTCTTCACACAGCCTTGAGAAGCACGCCCTACTGCATTCCGTCCAATCAGCCACATCAAAGAATAGCCATACTGGGTCAGACCAAAGGTCCATCCAGCCCAGTATCCTGTCTACTGACAGTGGCCAATGCCAAGTGTCCCAGAAGGAGTGAACCTAACAGGTAATGATCAAGTGATCTCTCTCCTGCCATCCATCTCCACCCTCTGACAAACAGAGGCTAGGGACACCATTCCTTACCCATCCTGGCTAATAGCCATTCAAGGACTTAACTTCCATGAATTTATCCAGTTTTCTTTTAAACCCTGTTATAGTCCTAGCCTTCACAATCTCCTCAGGCAAGGAGTTCCATAGGTTGACTGTGCGCTGAGTGAAGAAGAATTTCCTTTTATTTGTTTTAAACCTGCTACCCATTAATTTCATTTGGTAACCCCTAGTTCTTACATTATAGGAACAAGTAAATAACTTTTCCTTATTCACTTTCTCCACACCACTCATGATATTATAGACCTCTGTCATATCCCCGCTTAGTCTCCTCTTTTCCAAGCTGAAAAGTCCTAGCCTCTTTAATCTCTCCTCATATGGGACCCGTTCCAAACCCCTAATCATTTTAGTTGCCCTTTTCTGAACCTTTGCTAATGCCAGTATATCTTTTCTGAGATGAGGAGACCAAATCTGTACGCAATATTCAAGATGTGGGTATACCATGGATTTATATAAGGGCAATAAGATATTCTCTGTCTTACTCTCTATCCCTTTTTTAATGATTCCTAACATCCCGTTTGCTTTTTTGACTGCCGCTGCACGCTGCGTGGACGTCTTCAGAGAACTATCCATGATGACTCCAAGATCTTTCTCCTAATTAGTTGTAGCTAAATTAGCCCCCATCGTATTTTATGTATAGTTGGGGTTATTTTTTCCAGTGTGCATTACTTTACATTTATCCACATTAAATTTCAATTGCCATTTTGTTGCCCAGTCACTTAGTTTTGTGAGATCTTTTTGAAGTTTTTCACAGTCTGCTTTGGTCTTAACTATCTTGAGCAGTTTAGTATCATCTGCAAACTTTGCCACCTCACTGTTTACCCTTCCTCCAGATCATTTATGAATAAGTTGAATAAGATTGGTCCTAGGACTGACCCTTGGGGAACACCACTAGTTACCCCTCTCCATTCTGAAAATTTACCATTTATTCCTACCCTTTGTTCCCTGTCTTTTAACCAGTTCTCAATCCATGAAAGGATCTTTCCTCTTATCCCATGACAATTTAATTTAAGTAACATCGTACATAACATCGTTGAACCAACACTAGCTGCAGGTGCCATATGGCGCTAGTTCCTGAAAACCTTGCTTTGGCAATCTCCCTCGTTCATCCAACCAACATGTCTCATAAACTCAAGCTTCCTTTGTTTTAATGTCTTGATGATACCAGGTATCACTGCAGTATTCAGATACCCACATGTTTCAAGCACTTTAATTTTCTGCACTTTAGTATTCTGAAATCTGAATTGCTTTCCCTGGAAAATCCATCACCGGTGTCATAGCATTAACTTTCTCTGGTCATTTTCCCTCATGAGTTGTCAACAAATCAAACAAAAACTAGTTATGGACTAGTTTATAAATCCTGTTTGTGTGGTGGAGATGGGTTAATACAATGGGGAATTTAGTGTAAAAACTTGTTACAAAATCTGTGGCCTTTTGAATACTTTTTGTCTTCCACCCCTGACGTAAGGGGGGATATGATAGAGGTCTATAAAATCATGACGGGTTTGGAGAAAGTAAGTAAGGAAGTGTTATTAACTCCTCATAACACAAGAACTAAGGGTCACCAAATGAAAATAATAGGCAGCAGGTTTAAAACAAACAAGAGGAAGTATTTCTTCATATTTCTGTGGAACTGTTTGCCAGAGGATGTTGTGAAGACTATAACAGGGTTCAGAAAGGAACTAGACAAATTCATGGTGGATAGGTCCATCAATAGCTATTAGCCAAGATGGGCAGGGATGGTGTCCCTAGCCTCTGTTTGCCAGAAGCTGGGAAAGGGTGACATGGGATGGATCACATGATGATTACCTGTTCTGTTCATTCCTCTGAACCACTTGGCATTGGCCATTGTCAGAAGACAGGATACTGGGCTAGATGGACCTTTGGTCTGACCCGGTTTTGCCATTCTTATGTTCTTATGATGTTGATACTAAGATCTCGCACCACTCTTTAAAATTACTTTTAGAGTCTCGATTCTGATGAAGCAAACCCTTTCAGGCTTCAAGAATGTAACATAATTAACGTCCTTTAAATTCCTCAGTATCTACAGCACACATGCATCCTTTGAAGGAACAATAGTATTGATGGAATTTATGAACGATTTTTGATAGCAAAATGTATTATTTTTGAAACCTCATAATAGCATCTTAGTCTTCAAGATCTCTAATTAAAATAATCTAGCACACTGCTACACAATTCGTCATGTGCAGCGGTTTCTGTATAGGAAAGGCCCAGGATGGAAATGGTGTATTTTTATAATTTGGGATTGAGGTGTGTTAGCACAGCTGTGAGTGAAGTTGACACTGCTACTATGTTTTGTTCAGACCAGAGTTGTTCATCGGTTGCTTTCACAAGCATTAAATGTACTTACTTTTATATATTTATATTTTTAGAAAAGCCCATTTTAACATGCTATGACTTCTAATGTACATGAAGGCTCAGTAATGTAAAAAGTTAAAGGAAAATTTATCCTCCTTAAAACTCAGTGTTTCACCTACTTCTGTTTTTGGATTGCTTGTGGTTTCTGCATAGCACTGACTAGCCCCACACTAGAGTGGTAATGTTGTTTAGTGGGGTAGGCATGGGGTTGGTAGTCATGAATGCCTGAATGTTAATTTTGCTCTACAACTGGCTCTCTGTTTGCCATTAGACAAGCCACTTAACTTTTTTGTCCCATCATTCATTGATTTGTGAAGGAGTGTGAACATTAACGATGACCAGCAATACCTCACTGGATCATCGTGACGAATGATTAGTTAATGGGTGTACAGTGCTGTGAAAACGTAAAGTGCTCTCTACTGAAGTTTCACTTATTTGTTACTAATGGAGCGCTTTATAACCCAAGAAAGGTATTGGGTTTACTTAGAGCACTTCTAGATGTTCTTTCTAAAAGGCAGTAATGAGAATTGAGCTCAGACTCTGATACTGAACTGAAAGGCACATTCTGAGCTAGGCAAGGAAGACAGAAAAGAATCTGTAGAAAGGTTTCAGAGTAGGAGCTGTTTTAGTCTGTATCCGCAAAAAGACAAGGAGTACTTGTGGCACCTTAGAGACTAACAAATTTATTTGAGCATAAGCTTTTGTGAGCTACAGCTCACTTCATTGGATGCATGCAGTGGAAAATCTGTAGAAAGTACAGCTATAGCGATGGTTTGTTGTTTTGGATGGAATGGCTAATGTATCTTGTGTCTCTGATGTCACACTGGCCTGACTACTCAGGGACTCCAAAACAAAAAGGAGCCTAACATGCCATTATTAATCTTCATGCCTCTTAATAAGAGCTTTTAACTTTCATTTTCTGAACCATCAACTTTTTGCTTTGAAAGCCCTGGTGACATAACCAAATACGTTCCTAATTAGTTTTAATAATAGGAAGACTTATTAGTGATGTGTGTTGGTCTACTGGGAGAGACCATGATTGAGATTGATACCAGGGAAGACAATGAAATCAATTTTGGCATTTCAGTGGAATTTCTCTGTAAGACAGGAGCTGAAGAGGGGAAGTGGAGTACAGTCAGTGGTCAGCAGTGAATAGGTTAAATGTGAAGTTTGATCTGCTTGGTTTTAGATTGAGTGGGTAGAGACTGGGAGTGAGGGTTGGAGGGACTCTTGGTGGCATACATAACTGAAGGAGCTCTATTAACCTTTTTTTATGTTTTAGAGAGCCCTAAAGAAAAGTAGGCTTTGTGTACCAAGGCTCGAGAGTTTTTAAGAAAGTGGGTCAATCTGGTTAAATTGTGAATGAGTATTCTCCTGTGAACATCTGTAAACTGTTGAGTTTAATTGGATTGCAGCTGGTGTTGATTGTAGGTTTCTGGGGATTTTTTTTCTTCATTTACTTTATATCTCATTTCCTCTTTCCTACTGTTTCCTGGTGCAGTTTGTTTTTTCTGGTGTGTTTTAAAAAAAATTAAAGAGCCCTAGATAGAAGTGGGTTTATCTGTTAAGCCTTTTTTCCCTGCAAACACCTGTTTACAGTTGAGTGTAATTGGGCGACACCTGATGCTGAGTATGTATGGGAAGAGTAGATGGTGTTTATGGACTGACTTATTGGGTTTTACGTTGTGACATTCTCTTCTTTCAGATGCTTTGATGTCTTTTAGAAACAGGTTAGCAAACATTTTTTGAGGCTTCTTAATGCAGGGTCTGTTCTGAACAATAACTAGTGAAAAGGGCAAATTCCTATTCAGCCTGTTTTGTTTCTTTTGTGCATTTGGAGTCAGAACAGCTGAATGCAATGACAATTGCTTTTTACTCCCGTTAGTCCCGCAGAGCCAACACAGCTGAGAGGTGACTTGAATTCCGCTCCTTCTTGTGCTTCTGCAGCAGAATTGTTCCAGTCAGCTTCTCACCTATACATTAAAATTTCACCTGTGCGATTGCAGGCAGAATTGGAAGGCATTGTGGTTGTACAGGTAAAGAGCCTAATTTGGCCTTCAGAAGATGTACTACTCGAATGGATGCACAAGAAAGTAATAATGTAACTTGGTTTTCAGAAGCCAGAGTGAGGATTGCATGGTTACTGTTAACTAGCCATCTTTATTTACATTAGATGGTGAAATTGGAGTACAACAAACATGGAATCCCCAAAGCTATGTTTATAGAGTTACTTTTCAGGGTAGAAAAGCACTTTAACAACATACTTTAACCCAACTAGCACTTTTCTTTCGTTGTTTTTTTTTAAGTCACGTACCCCTTATCAAATGTGTTGCACAAATTGTACAGATCCTGGTTTGTGACCCTATGGAATCAGGCCCCTAAAACTATAAGAGAGGTGTATAGAAAATCATAGCATACAGCGGAACCCAAGAACACAAGATATCTTTACAAATGTGTACCTGAGCTTTTGGGAAAGTGCATGACGTGTTACTATTTGCCAAACTCCATACAATTATAAAAAGTCCCTAAGTGTTCCAGGGGTTTGTGTACAGGTGTCTACTAATTGCTGGCTCTGCCAGGGACCAAGATTTTTCAGTTGTTTCTCCTCCTCTGGATGTGGTCTCAGACAGGTAGATGCAGGCTGGAAAGAAGCTGTAGGTATCTTAATGGATAAATGCATTTGGTGTAGTAAAAGTGGGTCTGTCCAGTGTGCTGCAAGATTGCTGGCTTAAAGAGCTGGCCATGGTACTACCCAACATTCAGGTGGGATGGAAGGGTCATAGTTGAGATGATGTCCAGAACACACTGTGGATGCCTCTGGATGTAGTACATAGGAGGGAGAATTTAAGAAATGATTACCATAATCCTAGTATAATCCATGGTTGGTATGGCTATTTGTCCATCGCTAGTGGCTATAACCCTTAGAGAGTTTGGAGTTTGCTACTGCCTCTTAGTTAATGGGCCTAATCATTTAGTGTATGCAGTAGAGGCTTGAATTTTTAGCTCCAGAGGTTCTGGGTTCATTCCTTGCAGCCGACCCTGCTAAAGAAGCCGGCCCTGTTATGCTAGTTTAATTTGTAATTAGGAAGATAAAGTGAGCTGAATTTCAGATTTTCATATTTTACAAGTATAAGAGTCATTATATGGAAACAAAAGGAGCTGAAAAGCAGCTGTGGAGAAAATTAGAAATGTTAAGATTAAATTAGTGTTTGCCCTTCTTATGGTCTGTGTATCCTTTTAACAGAAAAATAAAATACCAAAGTGGATGAAACAGCTGATGCAAATGCACTCACTAGTAAAGAAAAAACCTATAAAGTTTAAGGTTAAAATGAAAGAGTGGGAAGACTGTGGAATGAAGTCAAGACAGAATAAAAATGATGCAGAAAAAAGGAATGGTGGAGAAAGGAAAAAAAAGATTGTACAATACGTTTGAACATATACAAACATTTTTCGTAACAAACCAGGAGGAGACAATGTCAGTGAAGGAGTAAATACAGGCTTTCAGAGACTAGGCTAATAGAGCTAGACATAGATTCAAAAAATCATCATATGAATGATTTGGCTCAGGGTTCACAAAGGAAGATGATGGAACAGTTGCCAGAAACAGAGAGAGACGTTTCCTAACGGTGGAAGAAGAAACTATACGAACTCAGGGCCATGCCAGAACAGGTGATCAAAACCCATAAATGACTGGAGTCTGACAAAGCTCAAACTGGATTCTGTCCAGAATTCTGAAGCGGGGAAAGAGAGCCGGGGAAGGAGAGCAGTGCCTGGAGATGACAGAGAAGCTAACCTAACACTTGTGTGTAGTAAATAAGGATTCTTGGTTTTGTTTCAAATCAAAAGCAGTTGATAAAACAGCAATCCTATTTTTTAAGCAAGTAAACACTGATAGAAATAAAAAATGGCAATGGCAATGTTCCTTTAAAGCGTGTTTTACCTTTCCTTTGCTTTCTGTTCATACTATCCACTGCTACTCTTTTTATGTTCATATTTGCTGCTGTTCATTCTTTGGTCATGCAGGGCAGGAGTGTGGGAATTGCTAGAGCAGGGGTTCTCAAACTTCATTGCACCACGATCCCCCTTCTTACAACAGAAATTAGTACATAACCCCATAAGGGGGGACTGAAGCCTGAGCCTGCGAGCCCCACTGCCCTGGGTGGAGGGGCCAAGCCCAAGCCTGAGGGCTTCAGCCCGCAGCGGGGGGTCTGTAACCTGAACCCCGCCACCCAGGGCTGAAGCCCTCAAGGTTCAGCTTTGGCCCCGGGCAGTGGGACTCAGTCTTTGGCCCCAGAAGGCGGGGCTCGGGCCTCAGCAAGTCTAATCCCAGCCCTGGTGACCCCATTAAAACAGGGTCTTGACCCACTTAGGAGTCTCAACCCACAGTTGGAGAACTGCTGTGCTAGAAGAAGTGGTCTGTGTGCATGAAGACGCTAGATTGCCAGAAGGCAATGGACTAATACCGTACATCGTGGTTCAATGGTGAACGTCACTGCCACTGTGTTGTGGCAAAACAGTCGATTTAAGCTCACAATTGTATAACCACAATTAAAATAAACTTGTAGGAACAAATTTTCAAAGATGTGAAAAAGCAACAAACTACTTACAGATAAACACCTAATATTAATGAGAACCAGAAACTGAAAACTGGGAGATGGTTTCACTTTAGCATGGGGAACAATACTGGTGAAAACTCCCATTGACTTCAGTGGGCTTTGGATCAGGCCTGTGGAAAGTAAAGGTTGAAATGAACATAAGCAGCATTTATCACCAAAGTGTGTGAGGGGTGGTAAATGGTGTCCATGATTTGCTAGAAGTTTATTATTGCTTCTGAAGGTAGTATCCTACAAAAAAGACTCTTTTGTAAGATCATATGAGTATGGTATATGGGATGAGCTACTTGAGCAGTTAAAAAACTAGCTTGGATATTAAAATTAATGTGCCCAATTTGTTCATTTCATATTGCAATGACCTGGAAAAGTGATATACAGTAATGTGATCAAATTTGCTGATAATTAGGGCCCTACCAAATTCACAGTCCCTTTTGGTCAATTTCACGGTCATAAGATTTAAAAAATTGTAAATTTCATGATTCCAGCTATTTAAATGTGAAATTTCACAGTGTTGTAATTGTAGGGGTCCTGACCCAAAAAAGGAGTTGTGGGGAGGTCGCAAGGTTATTGTCGGGGGGTTGCGGTACTGCTACCCTTACTTCTGCACTGCTGCTGGCGGTGGTGCTGCCTACAGAGCTGGGCAGCTGGAGAGCAGCGGTTGCTGGCTTGGAGTCCAGCTCTGAAGCCAGAGCTGCCACCGGCAGCAGCGCAGAAGTAAGGATGGTCTGGTCTGGTGTTGCCACCCTTATGTCTGTGCTGCTGCCTGAAGAGCTGGGCCCTCAGTCCACTCTCTGGCCGACCAGCTCTGAAGGCAGCAGTAAGGGTGGCATGGTACGGTATTGCCACCCTTACTGCTGCTGGTGGGGTGCTGCCTTCAGAGCTGGGCGCCTGGCCAACAGCTGCCACTCTCCGGCCACCAGCTGCTGCTCTCCAGCCACCCAGCTCCGAAGGCAGTATAGAAGTAAGGGTGGAAAAACCGTGACCCCACTAAAAACCATGCAGTCCCCCCTGCAAGTCCCTTTTGGGACAGGACCCCCAATGTGAGAAATGCTGGTAGTCTCCCCCATGAAATCTCTATAGTATAGGTTAAAAGCACACAAAAGACCAGATTTCACAGTGGGAGACCAGACTTCACAGTCCATGACACGTTTTTCATGGCCTTGAATTTGGTAGGGCCCTACTGATAATCCAAAACTGGGTGAACCCATATAAGGGAGAATTCAAGGCCATGAGTACAAGAACCTCATAATGGCTTGGATGAGGTAGGACAGGAACACCTAAAATACAGCCTGAAGGTGAAATTCAGGTCATGATTGTTGCCCTGTAGTTTGTGGCGTGTTATATGTAAGGGTACAGCCTATGGAGCCCGAAAAGCTAGATTTTGATCCTCAAGCTGGTTTAAGTTTGTGACTCGGTTCAAGTCAATTTCTCTCATGCATATTTGTCCAGATGCAGCCCTTCTGATTATCAGGTTGGACAAAGGGGGCAGGGTTTCTTTAGACTGTTGAGCGCTTGTCGGATGCCTACTGAACATGTGCAGAAATGGTTTTTCAATTGCTAACAGCCTCATTAAAATCAGGTTTCAGAGTAGCAGCTGTGTTAGTCTGTATCCGCAAAAGGAAAAGGAGGACTTGTGGCACCTTAGAGACTAACAAATTTATTTGAGCATAAGCTTTTGTGAGCTAATGAGTCACATTATTTGTTCCTGCATTTTTGCTGTGACCCCATAAATTGCATTGATGTGCTAAATTCTGATTGCTAGCTCAGTGGCGTAAAACTAGTGTAATTCAATTTAAATCCTTTATTTACTCCACATTTATAAAAACGGCAACTCCAGTCAGAATCTGTTCCCCTGTTACTCAAAGTGGGTGTAGAAGTAGGGCTATATTTTTGGAAAAGAGGAGAGCTCACCACAGTATACAAAATTCTGCAGGGAACAGAGGGTAGATAATACATGACTATGTAATCTAACATTAAATGCAAGACCAGTGGGGTATGATCTTCTTTAAAGAGATTTAAAACACAATTTCTTTAACCAGAGAACAGTTAATACATGTATTTAAACTGTTGAGAGCAGCAGAAGCAGCAACTGGTATACTTTTAAAAGACTAGCTGAATAAGTGCTATGTGTACAGGGGAAAAATATTGCAGGGCAGAACTGTGTTAACTCAAAGGAGGAGACAGATTTTAGATGAGCTTTTTGGCCTGGCTTTGTCCTAAACTTTCCTCTGTTCCAATTGGATGAAAAGATGATCCTCTTAGTCTTAACGACCATCGCTTTCAGGAATTGTAAAATTACCAGATCTCATTAATGCAGGGCTCTATCATTCATCAAAGCTCTTCTTATGCATCATGCTGGCTTCTTTTCTTTCCACCTCTTAATCTTTCTCTCATTATAACTATGTGTCTGCCCTTTGGACCTAGCTGCTTCCAAGAAGTTGACACCTGCAGAGATATTATTTGGCAAAGATTTGTTAACTCTTTCACAGTTGGAATGGTATGCTGAGCCTTCAGTGGAGGACAAAAAAAATCTGTTGACAGCTGCTGTGTAGAATGAGCGCTGCTGTAAATATCATAGCAACAAAGACCAATGAAGGGATGGCACACTAATGAAAAGTAATTATTTGTATAACTATCCATTGTGTACTCTTGATAAATTATTAGTATAGTTTCCTGCATGTACAGTTGCGCATCAACATTTCTTTTGCAAAGCTCCACTTCGGCGGCTCTCTTCTGATCGAATAAATTTTTCAGATGTGCCTCATGTATTTGGATAATTCAGGAAAAAAAGATTTAAAAATAAGACCAACTTTCCATGGATTGTAGCCCTCAAAGAGGGAACGTATCTTCACAAAATCTAGTACTCAAAATGATACTAATAGTTGTATAGCTCCTTTCATCTAAAGAACTAAAGCACTTCGCAAACACTCATTTTGCAGAAGCACTGCAGTGATCACGTGTTTTAGCCAAATGAATACTGTTTATAAAGGAATTGTCAAGAGTTTTTTAGAAATACCTGTCACTGGTCCAGTGTCTTTGTTCATTGATTAGGGCTCTTATCTCTCTCAGTGGGGGATGCCAATTTAATGATGTATTTTGCTGTTTTAAACCCAGTTTCAGGAGCATATTAGGGCTGAGAAAACCCATGTCCCGTTGCAAGTAAGAATTTGAAAGTTGTTTTAAGTTGATTCTGTAAATATATATATTTTTAAGTTGGCTGATTTGTGAGCTGTCCTACTTCCTCTTAAAGTAACCAAGTCATTTTTTATATGTAGTTTATTTTAAAATAACTTTAAAATTTGCATTTGGCATTTGATTTAGTACTGCTCTACATTCTTCTTTTTAAAAAATTGCACTATACTCCATCAATAGAGCACACGTTAAATGGATCAAGGACTGGCCAACTGACAGTCTTAAAAAGTAGTTGTCCAGGGGAATTATAGAATCATAGAAACCCCCTGCACTGAAGTAGGACTAAGTATACCAAGACCTTTGCTGTCAGGTGTTTGTCTAACCTGTTTTAAACAACCTCCAATGATGGGGGATTTCACAACCTCCCTTGGAAGCCTATTCCTGTGCTTAACATCCCCATTTGATGACATAAGGATAGTTTTTGTTGAGGGTTCCACAAGGATTGATACTAGCCCTGATGCTATTCATTGTTTCATCAATGATCTGGAAGTAAATATAGAATTGCTGCAGATGATACAAAGACTGTCAGAGTGGTGAAATGATGTTAGGATAGTCAGTCATACAGGGCGATCTGGATCACTTGGTAAGCAGGGCCCATTCAAACAAAAGTGGGTTTTAATACAGCCAACCGCAAAGCCATGCATCTAGGAACAAGGAATTTAGGTCTCACCGACAGAATGAAGAATTGTATCCTAGAAAGAAGTGACTCTGAAACGGAAATTCAGGGTCTGCATTTTAAAGAGAATGTTGAAAAAATTGAAGAGGTGCAGAGAAGAGCCACAATATGATTGTAGGACTGGAGAAAATGTCTTTCACTGAGGTATAAGAGCCTTCAGAGGAGAAAATACTGGATGGTAAAGGACTCTTTCATCTAGTGGAGAAAAGCATAACAAGAACCAATGGCTGGAAATTGAAACCAGACAAATTCAAATTAGGAATTAGGCACAGATTTCTAACGGTGACCATGATTAACTATTGGAACAAACTACCAAGGGAAATAGTAGATTCTCCATATCTTGATGTCTTAAAATCAAGATTGGATGCCATTTTGGAATATATGCTTTAGTCAAACACAAATTATTGGGCTCAATCCAAGGGTAACTGGGTGAAATGTAATGGCCTCTGGTATACAGAAGGTTAGACTAGATGATCTGCTATGTTTTCTGGTCTTAAACATAATATATTTCCATTAGGAGATTCATTTTTCAGTCATAATCTGCTTCACATATTGTCAACATGGCATCTCCATGTCCTGTTAATGATTTTTTTTTTATTATTATATGTCAGCCAGTTGAAAATAACGGTCTTGTAATTGATTGGCATATCACTTCTGTTGCATTGCAACTCAGAGCAGTGGGACAAAATTTAGGAGTGAATTCCCTCTTCCTCCTCCCTTTTCATTTTTTCCACTAGAAGACTTCCAGGTCCTCTACAGTCCCAACATTTGCTTGAGTTTGTCAACATAACACAGTGATAGGTGGGAGGGAGGGAAATGACTGTTCAGCCACACACTGAGGGTTAGACTTCAAAAGTGCATAAGGCAGTTAAGTACCCAGTTTTTACTGAAAGTTAATAGGAATTAAGTACCTAACTCCCTTTTGGTACTTCTGATAATGCCAGACAGAGTCTTTGTAAACTCAGGCCAAGTTCTTGTCCCCGATCCCTGAAATGGCTATTTAGCTCTACAATTTAATTCAGTGGAGTTTGACTACATTCTTATGTTGCAGAGAGCAGAGCAGTTCCTTAGGCCCATGCTTGATTGTATATAAATGAAAATAATTCCTTTTCTTGCCCTCAGCACAAAATGGCATGCATCATGGGGAATTCAAAAGATTTTGGGTGACTGACACTCGTTAACTGCTATTCACCTGCTTTGGTGGACCAGTCCTATCTCTCATAACGGCAATCTGCTTTCATGTTTCTTAGCCTGATTTCTCTTGGCAGCCAAACTGGATGTGGTTGACAGATTATGTCTGAAAAGAGCTTTGGTAATTGCTCGATCTGTTCAGCGACTATGTCAATGACAGATGGTCGCACTGAATGTTTAAAATGTTCAGGACTTCTGGATGCTCCTTAAGCTTATGAGCAGCAAGCTTTACCTACATTTCTGCTATCTATTAGCAAAAAAATTAAAATATTCCCGTGCATTGCTGTTTTCCCCCCCAAGTCTTCAGGCATGTTCCATGTGGATCTGTGTTTTCCTGATACTTTCTCCTTTTTTTTTTAAGTAGAGAACGTCTCAAGATGTTACTGCAGACTGGCATAAGTAAGTGCCAGCTGCTCTTCCAGACTCGTTAATGAATTTATTTTTGCCTGAGAACTGCACATATGGCCCAGAGTGGAAATATTGGGGTCTGTAGTTGTTGCGAGGGCTGGCAGATTTCATTTTAGAAGAAATAAATATATTTTTAATCTATGTCAGGGGTTTCTTAACTTTTTCACAGCATTGACCATATCTTAATGGGGAGATTGTGTCATGGATCAGCTCCCCTCCAATTCATAATCACATAACATCCATGTGGCAATGGGAGCAATTGCATACATGGAGAAATAATGTTAGGAAAGTAGCTAATTCATTTGTAGCTGTTTTAAATACAATGCAATTAACAGTTGCAAACAAGGGGAGCCAGCACCCTCTGACCTGCTATTCTTCTATGGAGCACCAGTTGTCTACAAATCATGGACTGAGAACTGCTATCCTACAACATATGGCTTGGGAATAGAGTTGTATACAGTAGCACATAATAGTTCATATAATGTATGTCTTCCTCTCAGGTTGAAATACTCATTTGGATATACTTATTTATTACTCTTCTTTTTAAAATTTTTGTTTATAGGTGCTTTCAGTCATTTAAGTTATTCTTAAACTTGACCACTGCCTAGGGAACAGATATGGGCTAAAGCTATTTAGGATCCTCTTTCTTCTCTCAGGTAACTTGATGACACAAATTAGGAAGAAAGATACAAATTTTCTTGAATTTTAATAGGCCTTCTAAGATTTTCTTCCCCCATCTATTTCTAACCAATTATAATATGGTTAGCTCCGTACACTGTGACCAGATTGTCAAGGTGATACCAGGTTCTAGCATAGTTCCTTTGCTGCATAGGTGGAAATGCCAATCAATCCGTGTAACAAGCCAGGCCTCCTGCACCCACCTCAGGTTTCTTTGCATAGTGCCATATGTTAATTTCCAGCTACTTGATGACGTTAGGTCAACCATACCATGTGTCAGACCTACCTGTGCCACCAGTGTGTGGTAAATTGATTTAAAATGGCGGTTACTTGCTGTTGCAAGCCATAGCGGTCTCCTAAGCACACCATTCTATGGGATAGCTGTATTCTTGTGCTAGCTACATGTCTGGAATAGAAGAGAAGTGGGTGGGAGTGGGGGTTTGTTCTTTAAAATATACTTGTTGCTATGTATTTATGTTAGAGAAGGTTTTCAGTCCTGTCTCCTTTATTGCACAGTTAAAAATTAAACATTTTTATTGGAGCTCCTCTTTAACATACTGAATATATGGGTTTCAGAGTAACAGCTGTGAGCTGTAGCTCACGAAAGCTTATGCTCAAATAAATTGGTTAGTCTCTAAGGTGCCACAAGTACTCCTTTTCTTTTTGAATATATGGGAAGGTTGTATTCCCATCACTTTGTGCTCAGTCTTAAGCCAGAGTTGTACTGTACGTTCTAATAGCAGAGCCAAGGATAATACGAACCCTCAAGGAAAGTGAACTGACATTTAAAAATACTTTTGAGTAACTTCTGAATGAATAATTGTTTCAGGTGTTGAAGCCAGCACCTGCTCGGTGTGTTCTATCTAAAGCTGCTATTAAAGAGCCGATCAGGAAAGCTAAGCCAGTTGTGATAATGCTCACTAGGAAATAGCTGCATTTGCCAGCATCAGCTTTAGATATAGACATTGGCAAGCTGGCACAAATATTCAAGGAGTATTGGCCCATTTCCGTGCTATCCTTTTTAATGATCTTTGTATTGCAGAAGATTTGCAAATTCTACAAATACCATTGTGCGGTACCTCTGTGGTTTGATTGCCACAGGTTTTACTGGTAGTTTCTCTCTTTCCCAAAAGCAGCTTCTCCAGGTTCTTGGATCTGCCAGTGGTGGGGCTGTTGGGCATTGCCCTAAAGCAGCCCTCAGAACAAAGGACACTTAGCCTTTTGGTCCAGTATGTTCTGGATATTTGTTCCATATGGTAACTGGGGTGAGAGGAACCAACTTCTGTACATATTTATTTTTGAAAGTTTTCCCCTTTCTGCACACAACAATCTGAATAAAAATAAGAAAAAGAGCAAAACACACCCATCTGGTCTACCTGGCAGAGCATCGTAGCCCCCATAGGAGACCTTCCAGCTCAACACAACAGAGAAGAATCCAGTAAAACTAAACCAAAAAGCAAAATTAAAACATCTCAGTCTTTTAAACTTGTGGTTCATAGAATCATAGAATATCAGGGCTGGAAGGGACCTCAGGAGGTCATCTAGTCCAACCCCTTCTGCTCAAAGCAGGACTAATCCCCAATTTTTGCCCTGATCCCTAAATGGCCCCCTCAAGGATTGAACTCACAACCCTGGGTTTAGCAGGCCAATGCTCAAACCACTGAGCTATCCGTCCCCCCATCACACACAGTCCTGGCAGGTTGAGTGGGTGCATAGTAAAAATGCACCATACTCAGGGGTCATATGTAAAGTGGCTAGGAGAAAATCTAAGGCAGTATGACATGAAACTTCTGCCAGTCCTTCAGTTTGTAAGTTGTATCAGTTTAGGTTCCCTTAAACCCATTTACAATGTGTAACTTATACCCCTTTTCAGATCAGCTGTGAACGTGAGCATAGTGATGTGTTCAAAAGCTTGTTTTTAAATGAGGAAGTAGTCCTTTTGACTTTCCACAGTACCAATGATTGAAAAGTGCAGTTTAATTTTTAGAGTCTGGGTATTTTTCTAAGTGGTTTCTTATGTAAGCAACTACACATTGCTATCTTGCATGCCAGATCTTCTTTCCCATCTCTCTTCCATTTGTGGCCTGTGATTCTATAATAGACTATCAGCTGATCTGAGAGAGATACTGCAAGATCTTTTTGAGCACTGGCCATGGATTTCAAATTTTGCCAGTAGTTAATTGGGTAGCTGTGTTACCTGATGTCCTTCACTGACCCTCACTAGTCTGTCTCATAATGTTGTTCTCGGGATATATTTTAATGACTATCTTTTAGCCACTGTGTTTCTTGAAATTGTAGCAGTGGTCACAATAATAATATTAAAGTAACTCACTTGACATGCTTTCACTTTTGAGTCCAGCTTTTAATTAAACAGCTCATTTCAAAAGCCATTGCTAGAAAAGTTGCCAGAAGAATTACATTAATTTGAGAATATAAGGCCAGAGTTCCCTATAGTTAGTTACAGCTGCAAATGAATGTAATATTGAATTTAATTGAGGACGTTACTGGCACCGTTGTCCGTCATACAAACCAATACCTTTTTGTTGTTGCTGTAGCTGTCTTCCAGCCTGAAAGTGATGAAATCTTTAATAAATGTGTGACTGCATGGGGTCTCCTGGGCTGGTGGTAAATACCAAGCGCCAAGATACTGTTGAAATATATTTGGAAACATAAAAATGTAGCACAGAAAGAAAAATAAAATAAAATATGTAAAATAAAAATAAACCCCCTCAAAGTCATGGAAAAGGGATGACTTTGAAACTCTCTGTAATTATTGTGCCCCAAACTCTGCGTTCAAGAGTGCTTGTTAATCCGAAAAACCTCCAGGATTACATAAATAATGAAAGAGCTAAAAATGCCTTGGTTTTGTAATGTAGATGAAGGCAAGGTGTCATGTCAGGACCACATTTACATACTAGAATTATTTAGTTATCCTGTCTTGCCCTCGAAAGAAGTGAAATGATTATAAATATTCATAGGCTCAATTAAAATATTAATGGCACACTGATACTTTTGTTTTAGGTCTCCAAACACCCGTAAAGAGTCTCATTTAAATATGATGAAGAGTGTAGGGGATAGCGTGTAAGGAGCAAGAATTGTCCTTTTGCATGGGGATTCACGCTTATCCTGAAGTTACAAGTAAATAAGTTATTTACTCTGTGTTTACCGAGCAGTATGCAGTAGTTTAAAAAAAAAAAAAACTTTGTTACAATAGTTTGATACAGTACTACATGTACACATGTAACTCCCACTGACAGTCATGGGTATTCGGGTAGTTTAAGAACTGCAGGATCAGGTCCCTAATCAACGAATTATTGAGGTCTACTAACTAGTCTGGGAACATGTGTAATTCCGTGGACAAGTTTATGATAGGAAGGTAAGGGAGATGTCATTTGATTTGTAAAAATCTACCAAATCATAATTTCGGTGGTGTCATACTCTGTGGCATGGCACAGGGGAATCACTCTCCTCCTCCCCCCCACCCCCCCCGCCCCGCCGCATGTCAAGTTCAAGGTCCTCTGATTGGTGGAAATTGTGAATAAAGTATTGTTGGAAGTGGGTTGAGTTGGGTATCATTTGAAAGCCCTTTCTCCCATGAACACTATGGTACCAAGTATGGCAAACCTAGAACAATTACCAGTGAGTAGATATATATTCAAGAAAATATTTACAAATCAAGCTCTTTTTAATTATACTTTAACACAGGGGTGCATTGCTTGCATAAAAAAGACATTCATCTTTGGTAATCCTATGGAAATTAGCCTTGACATGTGGGACTGAAAACATTTATTCATCAAAGTTATCATCAGTTTTGTCTCCATCTAGGACACTACTGCTAGACATGTTGTTCCACTGATCCTCATCCACACTGCACTTGCACATCTCTGTACAAGGCAGGCTGCTGGCCAAACATTTGCAGGTTGGTGAGCATCTGGTCTTTAAAGCACATGGGGATTTGATTATCTGACAGCTTGATTTGGGAGCACATGGTATTTCACACACAACTGGTGTGATGCGTCCCTCCTCCAGATCCCATCCATGCCCAACAGAGGAGGCTAGTTTTGGATGTGCTTGATCATCCTGGAGCCATACCATTGCTTGATAATTTGCCTTCTTGACAGCTGGTGTAAATGCATCCCTTGTTGGTGGCAATTTTTCCGAGCAAACTGAGCTATCAACGGGGCTAGCAGATATGATTGGCAGGATGCATACAAGGGTCATTTTCTGTGGCACCTCAAGTAGTGCTGAGTTAAAGACTGACCATGTTGTAACGTACCTGACTCCTGAAATGGTGTGGTATGGTAAGTCCTGGGTGTCCAAATCATTTGATGGTCCATCTTCTATCTCTTCAGCTGAAGCCATATTCAATGATTTTTTGCCTGTGGAGTACATCTCACTTTTGCATAATAGCTATGTATGGTCAAGGTTAGTGAACACAGAATGCTTTACTATAGTCTGTTTAACTGATGCATAAATGAAAACCGGACTTCATGGTTCCAGAATTTTTGCACCTTAGTAGGAAAGTGAGTCATGAAATCAGGAAGTTTCTTCAAAGAATGGTTCTTTGCTGGTCCAGACAGCCCTTGAGGCTGGGCTGAGTTGTCCCCATTAATATGCTTCTGATAGCAGACCATGACAGTAGCATGAAGAGTACCTTTGCTATCTGCTGTATATTCAAGGAAGTCTAAGTTATCAGCAGCACAACATATAAACCTACTCTTGATGAGGTCTGGGGTAACATACAACATTTCCGTGTGGCAAAGAACCTCACTTGCAATTTCAGTCTCCAGGTGGAGTACTTCATTATAGTCAATGGAGCAGGCAATGCCATGCATAAGCTGCACAAGGAATTTGCTATGGGTTTTGGAATGAATTGTTAAACCAACAGCCACGTGTAGATTTTGATTTATACCTGTGTCGCACAGTTGGGGTGTGTGTGTGTGTATGTGCATGTTGGAAACCTTGCTTTCACTCAAGCACTCGTACATGGTGCTTTGTGATAAAATGGCAGCCTTGTGTTCCATTTGCTCACTGTCATACTTGCTGGTGCTGATGTCACTGTGAGTGCAGGTCACATGATAATGTTTTTTCCGGTTTGTCAGCAGCTATAGATCCCTGAAGTGCCCACGTACTACAGGACGAAATGCTTTTCCATAAGAATTTAGCAGCTGCAAACAGATCTTCCTATTACTGTTGATACAGCAGCATGTGGTTTGTAGCTTTTAAGGATATGCATTTTGATTAATTTCTGCAGATAGTTTTTAGTAATCCTGTGCCTATATTCCACAGTTCATCTTCTGTAAGTGCTTTAAGAGTCTTTCTGATAAACATTCATTCCCCCTTCAATCCTAGTCAAAGCACACATTTCTCTGTACTTTGCCTCTGCATCGTCATTTTCAACACCATTTTCCCATCCATCAGAGTTCTGTGAGGCAGTTTATGAGCTCCAGTTGAGTTGCAGTTTGCAGTAGTAAAATCAGTATTTGTTTCTGTTGCTTTTACCTTTTGACCCAACATATTACACACATTCTTGGTGTAACACTCAATGTGATATGCAATGTCATATGCGTGAGCATCTTTTTGGTCATTGCACCCACTTAACATTACTTTCCGTGCAATGTTCTTGCTAAGAGAGACTGCTTCGTACAGTTTCATGTGTTGGAACTGGCCTTAGTTGATGCCTTTGGGCTTCCAGCTTACTGCAGAAGAAGCAGGTGTTCTTCTCAAAACGCATGCCATAGGACTTAGTATAAGGCATGTCTCCCCCACAGCTGGCACTTGTCCCAGCATCTCCAACTTTTTCCTGATGCTCAATGTACTTCGTCTTCAACCTTGCCAAAATCTGTTTGTGGATACATTTCTTATAGCATGTAAGGTGCCACCAAGCATTGTGTTTAACCAGGTTTTCCACTGTGGTATCAACTAATCAGGACTCTTTCTATCCCCATTGATGCCTAAAAATGATCCAGATCAAAGTAAAAACAAAGATTTTGTAATAAATTACTTTGAGATTGTAATTAATTATGTTATGTAATGTATGGTATGTAATCAGACATGACAAACCCATGTTAAAAAACACAGAAATTGGGCTTGTTTTTGGCTTAATTGCCTTGTGAGTTGCTTGTTGGCTAGTTTTTGGCTTGTTGTTTGTTTGGCTTGTTGCTTGTTGTAGCTTGTTGCTTCTTGTTTTTTGATTGGCTCCCAGCAAGGTGGGGGGATGGGGGGCAAGCAGAGGCCAGGGGCAAGGGGGGAGAGAGAGTTAGGGGTGCACAGCAGGCCCACCACAGTCGCAGACTGCATGCCGGGGGGATCTAGTCACGTAGAGTGGGGATTCTTAGAGATTGGCTTCTTTTGGCCTTGTTTTGAAGTGGGATTAGCTTGATTTTTGGTTTATTGTGAAAGTCTGGGTGCTTATTTAACGTATGAAAGTTGACAATTGAGTATGTAATATGTGCGTATCATTTTGGATGGATTCCAGTAATCTACCCAACTTGACCCATTTCTGATGACATCGTATTATCAAAATTTCCACCAACCAGAGGGCCTTGAGCTCGGAGCCAGGGGGCAGCAAGTCCCCTCTGCCATGCTACAGCAGGTGACACCATTGAAATTCTGTAGATTTTTACAAATCAAAGGACAGCTCCCTTACCCTTCTATGACTAAGTTGCCCATGGAATGAGATTATCCTACATTATGCTCCCAGACTTGTCCTCCTTATGTGCCTAAAAGCCCCATCAATGGCAGTGAGGAGCCACATCCACTTGTTATGCGAGGGAATAGATCCCAATGATGTGTGAATTGCTTCTTCAGTTCCGTGACCCCTTTCAGATGTGGGTTATTGATGTGACACTGGAGGAATTCACACACATGCTTACTGCACCTGGTGCAAGACGGTTTTTTCAGCAGTGTGCTCTGTGTCATTTGTTTCTAGCATTTGTAGTATCCAATGGCTCCAGCCGTCTCATGTTTTACTGATGATCCTATGTGATCACAGCACGTATAATTGACCCTGGGCACTTTAAAATAGGTTAATTTAAAGCCATCTCTTTGCAGTTAAAAATCTTCGAATTTAAGTGGTAACAAAATGTACCTGGAAGTTCACCCTATTGGATCTCTCTCTTGAAGACAGCCAGTAAATATTTCACATGATTGAGCAGATTTAACTAAAGGAATAAAAAGGCAAAATAGAAACCCGAACAACAGATGGTTCAGAAAAGTTCAATGAAGCCTCAGATCTGAATTTTTAATAAAGACATCTCCCTAGAAGAATGGAAAATAGGCATGCAGCATTCAAGAAGGTACTATGAAGGAATGTACTACCCCTTTAAGGGACATGCTGGAACCTACATCTGGGGCAGCCTAGGGTGTAATCAAGGAGGTTCTGCCTAAGGGCTGCCCTGTGAAAATGAGGAAAAGAAGCTGTGAAAGAGAGGGGAGTAGAAGCCATGCGGGCTGCAGTGGGTGATGGTGTTTTTCTCTCAGACTCTGAGAGACCAGCCTAATCAGAGACTTTGTTTTGTGGACTTGGAGTTGGGGGCCTAACCAAGTTCCTCAGGTGAGGACCTTGTGGACTGTGCCTTGTAATTTCTTCTGTCCGGAAGCCTTATTAAATAGGACATGATGTTTTGTTAGTGTGTGTTGGCTTCTCCATTCCCCAGGATGTTAAAGAAACCTATTGCCGTACCCACATCGCCATACTGGACCACAAAGGGGCGTGCAGAGGCTGCCTGCACCTTTACAGGGTCATATATATACCAGTTATTTTGCCTTTTTCCTTACAAATTTGGAGTATGTTTCATTCACATATAGAAAAACAAATACAAAGCCCCCAGACTAAACTGTGAGGTGAATGTGAAAATAACCTTTATGTTGATAAGTTGTTTGGGAGTAGGCATGGTGGAGTAGTGGGTAGAAATGTGTTTTGTATCTTGTCTGAGCAGGTGGGCAGTGGCCCATTCTTTCAGATGCTGACATAGCCTAATTTTACTTCTATGCTAGGATACCTCAGTGTCTTCTCCCTAGGATCTACTGTGAAGCTCATGCAAAAGTTTCACTAGGCCCCATACACCACAGCTCATTTCCTGTTTGGGACACAGAACCTATTACTTGATACTCTGTACTCTACATTGATTTCCCCTGCAGCCCTGGGCTTGTTGCCAGGTTGTCCTCCTAACCTTCAAACTTCTTAATGGGCCAGGGCAAAATTCCCTCAGGAGGCCACCATTCTTAGAATAATAGAATTCACAGCTACAGCTGAGGGCACTCATGATGAAAATCTCAGTGGCTGAAGCAGGGTTTCTCAGCACAATGCAACTCCCCTACTGGATGTTTTCTTCTCACCAGTGGAACATCCTACCACTAGAGATCAGTCAGATGGCTTCTCGCCTCCTTTACTGCATGGTACTTAAGTACTGACAATGTTTTTGGCACTAGATGTGGCATAAAGACAGTCCTTGCCCCAAAGAGGTTACAATATGAAAGCCGTTCACAGTCTAAAAGATTGGACATGCAGCAGTATGTAAAAAAGGGACCTTCTTAATCAACATATCTGCTCCCTGTATGTTGTCTAGATCCTACTACTTATGTCTTGGGCCTAGGTGCTGCGGTGAATAGCACAATATGAGTATGTACATAGTCAGTCATAGCCGCTTGCTTTAATGAAGGAAGCAAATTCTTATTTCGGTTTCACCTACAGAGGAAATACAGCTACGTGAGAATGAGTTGAATTCTCTTCTGCCTTCTGCATCATCCACTACATTGTCAGCGATGCTCTAGTTGCAGGCCCTTTAATATTGGCAATGCTGCACGAAGATGAAGATACGCATCTTGATTTTTGGGTTCCAGGGTGAGTTTGCAGCATTGGCAGTCAGAAAAATGGTCCTTTGGCTTGTAAAAGAAGCCAGCTTGATCAGGAAGTTATTGAACAAGAAGAAATATGGAACTCCAAGATGCTATTTGTTCAGTCACTTTTAAGAATACAATATAACACTGCTTTATTACACAAATTCTAGACTTAAAATGCTCCCTTCTTCAAGTATTACTTTCATTTCAGGGAGAACTTTGAAACTATTTTTGTTAAGAACAGATGTGGGGAAAATAGAAAAAAGATGAGTCAATTAAGTGACAAAACCTTTCACTACATCTCTTACACTATATAGGGATTCGATTGTAAGGGTTGACTAAAGAAGTGTCAGTTAATATCCTATATGGGCATATTAGCTGATGAACATTACTAATTAAAACATCGTTGTGGTCCCTTTTCACTGATACCTGTAATTAGCTGATATAAATTTGAATGATATATTATCTGTACTTACATATGACTTATAATATTGATAAGTTTCACCACAAAACTTTGCAACCACAGCACATCATCTGGGCTCTGCCTTGTGAAATCAGGGCAGTGCCATCCTCATTAAGAAACAGCTGATCCTCCATGATCAGTCACATCACCTGCAGTTGCAGTTCCAGTACTCTCATCAGGTTTACACATTCAGCTTGTTGCATGAGGGCTGCCTTGTTCATAAAAACAGGTCTGTTGTTCATAGAAATTATCACTGTTGCCAGTGCTGGTGGCAGTGCCACTGGGCAGGGTTTTAACCACATAGTCCTCTAACTATGTTTAGAGCAAATCTAGATGACAGCGTGGTTGAAATGTTGGCAGCCTCTCGATCATAGGACTCCCAGTGTTGCTATCGCTGGTGGAGCTGCACCAGGCACTGCAGTGGTGGGGAGAATGAAAAGGGGAAAAGTCTGGTGTTGTATTATTATTTGTTTTTGAGTACACATGGAGACCCCAAGCATAAACCGGGACCCCATTGTGTTAGGCACTGTATAAACATGGTCTAAAAAGTAGGGCTGTCAATTAATCATAGTTAACTCATGCGATTAACTAAAAAAATTACTGTGATTAAAAAAATTAATTGTCATTAATCACACTGTTAAACAATAGAATGCAAATTGAAATATATTAAATATTTTGGATGTTTTTCTACATTTTCAAATATATTGATTTCTCTTACAACACAGAATACAAAATGTACGGTGCTCGCTTTATATTATTTTTGATTACAAATATTTGCACTGTAAAAATGATAAAAGAAATACTAGTTTTAATTCACCTCATGCAAGTACTGTAGTGCAATCTCTTTGTGATGAAAGTGTAACTTACAAATGTATTTTTTTTTTTTTGTTACATAACTGCACTCAAAAAGAAAATAATGCAAAACTTTAGAGCCTACAATTCCACTCAGTCCTACTTGTTGTTCAGCCAATTGCTAAGACAAACAAGTTTGTTTACATTTACGGGAGATAATGCTGCCTGCTCCTTATTTACAATGTCACCTGAAAGTGAGAACAGGCGTTTGCATGGCACTTTTGTAGCCGGCATTGCAAGATATATACATGCTGGATATGCTAAACATTCATATGCCCCTTCATGCTTTGGCCAGTATTCCAGAGGACATGCTTCCATGCTGATGATGCTCGTCTTAAAAAAAAAAAAAAAAAAAGCGTTAATTAAATTTGGGACTGAACTCCTTGGGGAAGAATTGTATGTCTCCTATTCTATTTTATTCACATTCTGCCATGTATTTCATGTCATAGCAGTCTTGGATGATGACCGAGAACATGTTTGTTTTAAGAACACTTTTAAGAACACTTTTATAGCAGATTTGACAAAACAAGGTACCAGTGTGAGATTTCTAAGGATAGCTACAGCACTCGACCCAAGGTTTAAGAATCTGAAGTGCCTTCCAAAATCTGAGAGGGACGAGGTGTGGAGCATGCTTTCAGAAGTCTTAAAAGAGCAACACTCTGATGCGCAAACTACAGAACCCAAGCCACCAAAAAAGAAAATCAGCTTTCTGCTTGTGGCATCTGACTCAGATGATGAAAATGAACATGCATCGGTCCGCTCTGCTTTGGATCGTTATCAAGCAGAACCCGTCATCAGCATGCACGCCTGTCCTCTGGAATTGTGGCTGAAGCATGAAGGGACACATGAATCTTTAGTGCATCCGGCACGTAAATATCTTGCGATGCCGGCTACAACGGTGCCATGCGGAAGCCTGTTCTCACTTTCAGGTGACATTGTAAACAAGACGTGTGCAGCATTATCTCCTGCAAATTGTAACCAAACTTGTTTGTCTGAGCAATTGGCAGAAGTAGAACTGAATGGACTTGTAGGTTCTAAAGTTTTACATTGTTTTATTTTTGAATGCAGTTATATTTTGTACATAATTCTACATTTGTAAGTTCAACTTTCATTATAAAGAGATTGCACAATGGTACTTGTATTAGGTTGTAATAAAAAATAAATATAAAATGAGCACTGTACACTTTGTATTCTGTGTAGTAATTGAAATCAATATATTTGAAAATGTAGAAAACATCCAAAAATATTTAAATAAATGGTATTCTATTATCGATTAATTTTTTAAATTGCACAATTAATCATGATAATTTTTTTAATTGCTTGACAGCCCTGCTAAAAATATGGCGCTTGCCCCAAATCTCAATATAAGGTAAGAGACGATAGGTGGTTACAAGAGACAGACAGAGGTAGGCAGTGCCCAGGAGAATACCATGGAACCATCCTGCCTGACAGAAATGGAAACTGTTCAGGAGGATCCAAGGGTGACAGGAGACTTTATTGCTCAGCTAGGGCAGTTGTCACAGAATTTTGCACAGATGTTAGGAAGGGAGGGGGAGAGAGAGACACTTTAAGTATGAGTGTAGAGGAGGATATGGAAGTGCCATAATACAAATTACCATTTCTGGTGACAGGATCTAGAAGAAATGTTTGCCTCTGAAGGGTTAAATGAAATTCTTGACAGCTATGACGTGAAGGCTACATAGATATTATTGCATTTATTTTGAACTTTAAAAACCAACAGTTTGATTAGCCGGAGCAGGTTTTCCCCCTGAGGGAAGACTGTGGAATGTAATTTCATTACAAAATATAGTGCTTGGACTTGAACTGAAGTAGGATTTTTTTCTTCCCTTAGGTAATTGACATTTCTGTTTCTTGACATTTCTCCTGTTGTTAGACTAGCTTCTTCGTGCTTATTTTTTCTGGTGAAATTGTAACTTTGTCTCCTCAAAGCCAGGGATGTCTTCTCCTGTAGATAAAACTGCTAATAGTTTGAATTAGCTTACCTGGTAGCATAATAGGCAGATCATTAGACAGCAAGGATATATTGACGTATTTAAATATAGGGTACCTGAAGATACAATGAATTATAGAAAAGGAATTAAGCGGCAGTCAGTGAAAATGGATACATTAAAATTGCCGTTAGCAAAAAGTTTTGAAAAATAAAACAACGACGGGGCTTAGGGTGAAAAATGATAATGTGCTACCTACTGTATGTTGCAAAAAGAAAAGGAGGACTAGTGGCACCTTAGAGACTAACCAATTTATTTGAGCATAAGCTTTCGTGAGCTACAGCTCACTTCATCAGATGCATTCAGTGGAAAATACAGTGAGGAGATTTATATACCCTACTGTACCTTAAAAGCTCTGGGTGGATGCATTTTAAATGCATCAGAAATAGAACAAAATAATGATTAGCTTGACTCCTGCAGCCCATTGTTTTAAAGATGTCACTTGTTTGCCTGCAGCTCAAATAACATTTTTGATAGGGTGTCTGGGACTTAGGCTCTCTCTGTCCTCTGCTCGATTTCTTTGCCAGCAGTCAGCCTTTGGGCTAACACATGGTGTTGCATGTCATTTGGTATCTAATACATTGGAGTATCAGATACATGCGTGGGAGTGGAATTTATGATCTGCTAGGTCTTTTCCAACCATTATGATTCTGTGCAAGTCGTGTCACACTGGGTTGTAGCAGGGTGGAGACATCTTTCTTCTAGTCGTGCTTACAGGACGAAATGCTTATTTCACCCCTAACTGAGTAGCATATTGGCTAATCCAACAGTGACGATGCATGGTTCCCAACCTTTTCCAGTTTGATTCCTCTTCGTAGTTCATCTGCCAAAGTGCTGGAGAGCGTTTTGCTCGTAAGGTGAAGAAAGTACTCGTTCCACTCAGCAACTGACTTGCTGCTAGATGATCTTAATTGCTTTCCATGCTTACTTAGGTCCTTTAATTTTCTCCTCTGTGTGTGAAAATTGAAAAACTGAATCCCCTTCATACAGAAATTAAAAGGATAGGAATAAAAAAATTCAAAAACTCTTTAGTCCTCTTTATCAGGTATCTGCTCTCTCAGGCAGACCAGCTTCCATTGTGCCTGAGAGAAGCTGTCTACCAGTAACTTCCAGCATCTCTGTTTTAGCCCATGTATTGGTTCTCTGTGATGCAGGAAACTGTTCAGAGCTCCAGTTTTTCCTGATAACTGTGTTGCAGCAAGCCTTTGCATTACTGAGCTGCTCTTCCCAAATAACGGAACTCCTTTGCCATGATTTGATCTGACTGCTTTCCCCAATCTGTAATTAGCCTGAGCAGAGTATAGATTTAAGCAAGATATTATAAATAAATTCTCTATCAGATAAGGGTTCTCCTATTTTGGGGGGGATAGAAGAGATGTGTCTTCTGATTTTTCATGATGAACAGGGTTTTTCAAGGTAGCTTTTGTAAATACTTGAAACCAAAAGATTAGGACCACAGTAGATGTGGGGACCCTGAACTGAATACGCCTTTGCTGTTTGCAGATGCAGATGGGCTTAAGTCCACCCTTAGAAAGAAAGGGATGGATTCTCCAGCCCTCATTTAGAGATGGCACACAGCTCTTCGGAACGTAGAGCTAGCTAATAGTGAAAAGCTCACTTCATGCTCAAATAAATTGGTTAGTCTCTAAGGTGCCACAAGTACTCCTTTTCTTTTTGCGAATACAGACTAACACGGCTGGTTACTCTGAAACCTTTCCACAGTATGCATCCGATGAAGTGAGCTGTAGCTCACGAAAGCTCATGCTCAAATAAATTGGTTAGTCTCTAAGGTGCCACAAGTCCTCCTTTTCTTCTAGCTAATAGTGCAAGCTTCTCAATATTATTACACAAATGAGCCTTCACATTTAGAAAGTTTACCTCCTAGGGGTATAAGGATAACTTAGTTGTATGCCCATTCACTTCTTTAGCTCTCTCTATACCTTTTGATTTGTTTGCACTTGGCACCAAGTGTAATCATGGCCTTTGTGATGTAGACATCAGAACTGAGCTAAGGACATCCAAGTCTGTTCTCATTAGCGACTGGCCACCACCAGCTTTAGATGTGCGTGATCATATTCACACCAGTGATGTAGATGAATGAGGCCAGGTCTACACTACAATTTACACTGGCATAACTACATCGCTCGGGGTGTGTGAAAAATCCTTACCCCCTGAGCAATGTAGTTCTACCAACCTCTAACCCCTGATGTAGACAGCGCTATGTCGATGGGAGTGCTTCTTCTGCCAACATAGCTACCGTCTCTCACAGAAGTGGATTAACTAAGCTGATGGGAGAAGCTCTCCCCCGTCATCTTAGAGTGTTTTCCTTAAAGCACTGCAGCGGTGCAGCTGCAGCTTTTTAAATGTAGACCTCCTTGAGATTTATCACATCACTAGTCAGGGCATTGGGGGAGAACAGTAGTCTTGGGTGTTGTGAAGTAAATCTTCATAACTTGTGTTCTGTGTTTGTACAGCACCTAGCACAATGGTTGGGTCTTTTAGGCATGGCTGGGCATCTTAGGTATTGCTGCCATACACTTAATAATAATAATAATAGGTTTCAGAGTAGCAGCCGTGTTAGTCTGTATTCGCAAAAAGAAAAGGAGGACTTGTGGCACCTTAGAGACTAACTAATTTATTTGAGCATAAGTATATAAATCTCCCCACTGTATTTTCCACTGAATGCATCCGATGAAGTGAGCTGTAGCTCACGAAAGCTTATGCTCAAATAAATTTGTTAGTCTCTAAGGTGCCACAAGTCCTCCTTTTCTTTTTGCAAATAATAATAATGTATATCCTTTTCCTTACTGCGTTTTGAGAATCAAAAGCACCTGTCATTAGCGCTCGTAAAAGTGTGAATAAAAGTTGTTCTAAAACACAGGATGAATGCTGTTCAGAGGCTCGGTTATTGAGGGTGGAGGCTGATGAGTCAGCAAGAAACCTGGGTTTAATTTTTACAGTGAAATTCAAACCTTCATTTCCCCATTTTATTGCAAGTAGATGTTTTTTATTACAATTTGACAATTATTGCTTCTGTCTACCTTCTTGATTTTTCTGACACTGAGTTCTGTGCTTTTCAGCCTTGAAATATCTGTGTAAAAGTAGAAAGAAAAAATCCTAACAGTATTCTGGAAGATGTAGGTAATAACTGTTCTATTCTTCACACAGGAGAAATCTCGTGTTTCATTGCATCTATAACATACAGAAACATATGGAAAGGTCTATTCATTTTTTTCCCTGGAATTTGCTAAATTAGGTCCAGCATGATTCTGACACACTGGCTTTTATTAAATTGGTTTTTATTAAAGTCTGCAGGTTGTTCTTGTGCTACCAGTGGCTTTGATTAAGCACTGTGGTAGGGTCATATCCTGGAATAACAGCATTTCCAAATCCCTGGCTGTGTTTGAAAGAATTGTGATTAAAGTTCTGGCTGTTTTCCCGCAGTTGCTAATGTCTGCTGAGGGTTGAATTACCATGCTTGTTATTGGTGCTTGATTTCTGTTATAGCCCCTTGCGCTTTCTTGCCAATATCAGTGGCAGTCTCTGGAGGGAAGCAGTTTTGCATTGAAATGGGAGAACTAAAAACTGTAACAAAATTAACAGAGGGGTCTAGAGTTTCTGATGTGACTAGAGAGCCAGAGTGTTGGATGTTTTCTAATGTCTAATTCATCTTTGATTGAATTTCAGACAAGACAAAGCAAGGAGGATGAGGAGGTGGGGAAACCCATCTAAAAAAGATTATGGATGAACAGGCTGAGAAATGCTGTCCGACAGGTCATATTCTGAGCAATCTCATAATTTCTGCTCGAGCCAGGAATTGTTTTTGTGCATTTTGTTCGCTGGCATGGACAATCCATTTAGGGCTCCCCGTGGGAAAATCCATGTTATTAGCACAGATCTTTTTGCATATTGCTGGAAAATGAATTAATTCAAACTAGTTTCTGTACATATGAGAAGAAATGGCACACTTTTATGGTTGCAAATTTATAGAGACATCACAACGCAGACTCGCCATGTTGGATGATTTTTTTTAGCACTGCCTGACATATAGATCATGCTCCTGAGCAGTAATATTTTCATAACTTGTCAAAGAGCTGACATGTTTATCTGCATTAGAAATGATTCATTCATGAAAACCTGGGAAGCAAATATACCACAGTCCCCTGGATGGTATCTTAGGCACCAGAAATCCAGTTGTATAAGGTTCCTAAATCTTCTGCTTTCTTTGTTTTACATGAAGAAGGAAGGTGCTCACATACATACATACACGTGAATATACAGAGTGTATGTGTGTAACTTGTATTTCTATAGTACCTTCCCGCATATGACCTCAAAGCACTTTACAAACATTGATCGATTGATTAATCCTCGCAACAGCCCCATGAGAGAGGCAAGTAAAATAACCCCATTTTACAGATGGGCAAAGTGAGGCACAGAATAATTGAGCCGTTTTCTCACAGTCACACAGCAAGTCTGTGTAATCAAAGAGTAATCAAAGCCTTGTTGAGTCATGCTTGTGCTCCAACCACTACACATGCTTCCTTCATTTAAAAATTCTGTAAGAATTAAGCTAAGTTAAGTTATGGTAGATGAAATATGGACCTGCTTTGGTCCTGCTTTGAACAGGGAGTTGGACTAGATGACCTCCCAAGGTCTCTTCCAACCCTGATCTTCTCTGATTCTGTGACCTCCTTTTAGGGAAGATATGTGAGCAATTTCCAAGAATATAAAATAACAGATAACTATATGGCTAGAAATATCTTTGTCCTTTTTTCTCTCTTTCTTTCTCTCCAGTTATTTTTCAGACATTCACTTTGAATGTGAAACATGTCAGGAATATAAAATTTCTAGATAGGAGCTGGTTGCCACTTAGAGAGATAAGATAGTGAAAGGATGCTGTGAAAGGAAAAAAATCTTAAACTGAAGGCAGTGTGGCATGTGGGTAAGTAATCACACTTCATTAGCACTGGCACGTTCTCTGGTTTCCGATAAGGATTTGTACTGCACCCATGCCTTGGAACGGATTATGTCTGTAGACATTAATTTTAGGGAGACCAACAAAAATAGTAAATATGTGAGCTGACAAATACATTAATCAGAGTTCCTGCTTCTGAGTCCTGAACTTAAAAAACAAAAACAAAAAACCCCCCATGAATTTTAAACTTATTATGGAGCTGAAAGGAGACTTTGCATATGCGTCTGACACTCTGATCAAATGATAAAGTGGAGTCAAACTGAACCTCAACCTTTTGTACAGCCTGTGAAAATGAAGGCACATTGCAGTTTTTCAAGGCAGATGGAGTGTGAGAAACTAATAAATCAGGTTTTGAAACATTAAAGAGCAACTTATTTGAATGCATATGGTGCTGGATCTCAGACAAGGCAGTACTGGGGAGTCTAAATAGGTTTGGGCATGGAGACATGAGCAGAAAAATATGTCTGGGCATCAACTGCATGACCATATCTGAATCCATTACTTGCAATAATGTCCAGAAATTTAGTAATGGAGGATAACATTTTGTCAAAATATGCGTAGGAACCCCACGGAGTTGCAGGCAAGCGATCAGAATAAGATGTATTCAAACAAGCTATCAGCTCTCATTCTGCTAAATTTGGCTCATACATATTGTTTATAGAGCAGAAAGTTGCAAGGCTTAAGTAATAACCTCCCCCCAGCCAGTATGATAACACTTTGTTCTTTTACAGTGCTTTTCTTCCATAGATCTGAAATAGCTTTACACAGGAAGGTAAGAATCATCATTCCCATTCTACAGATTGGCAAACTAAACAGCAGAGACCTGAACTAACTTGCTGAAGTCATGCAGCAGGCTGGTGGCAGACCTGGGACTAGAATCTGGGTGTATAGCTGAACAACATTAATATATTAAACGTGGGTTGCCTGAGCTGCATTGACTGCCTATTGTACTCTGGATTGATTCTAAAGTATTGGTGTGACTCTGAACCTTAAATGGCTGGGACCAAAGTACGGAAGATGCCCTGCTGCTGTAATTGTGGTCAGTGGAGTTGCTTGAGCTGAGGCTTCCTTGGAATAATAGAAAAGCCACAGCTGGTAGGGCACTGTCTCTTTGATTTCCTTACCTTTGAAATCATGCCCCCTCCCCAGCTTTGGGTCTGAAACAGACCAAGTTTGTTGAACTTCAGGGCATGCTGCAAGGTTCATCCTTGCTCCCTGGCTTTTAGGGAGAGGGGAGATGGGTGAGGTTGGGTAGGGGTGGAAGGTTCTTTTGGGAGATTGAATTTTGTGTAAATTTTGCTGCATTGGGGCGTTATGTTTTGGAGGAGGCCTGTTTGCTTATTTATATATTTTCAAGGATTATCAAGGATGCCTGGAGCTCTCTCGTAGCAGGAGTTATATATGCTGAAATAAGTAAATAAATGTAGAAGGAAATATACACGTGTGACCCATACACAATCAGCCCAGTGTTAAGATATACCTGGCGAGACAATTTCCATAGGGAGTGCTTAAAATGTAGGGTAGTAAGAACAATGGTAAAGTATGAGACAGTGTTCCCTGTTAGTAGGCATATAACCAAGAGGTTATTAAGCTGATAGCAGGAACTTGTTTCTGATATCACTTATACCAGTAAAAATCAGTGCTAACTCAGTCACTGGATTTGAAGTGGTTTAAAACCATTGTCAGGTACTCAGAATCAGGCCATAGGTCTGCAAGCAAAAACTAGCTAGTGTGCTCAAAAATAATGATATCCTAAGGCAGGCAATATATCAGAGAGAGATGGATGCAGTAATTCATGCAAATAAAGCTGGAGAGATGGGGGGACAGTGTCAGGAGAGAAGTCAGGAAGCAATTGGAACATTGAATTGTGGGATTAACAAATCAAAATGAGTATTTTGGCATGAAAGTATTTACTATTTTTAACACTCATAAATAGTTAATTAAGGGAGCCTCTAAACTTTACTTTGAAAGTATCAAAATAAACAAGTGGACAAAGCACTAGGAATTGTATTGCAGGAAATAGTCAGCTAGGTGATCAAAGGAAACAGTGTGAATGAACATTCTAGTCAAAGGGGTCTTGTCCATCCTTGATTTTTCACAGTGCTGGGAAACATTTCTTGCCTTTAGCAGAGAAAAAAGGGTAGGGTTTTCTAAAGAGCCTAGGTGATTTAGGAGCAAAAATGCTAGTAAGTCACACAGACTTTGAAAATCTAGAGCTTTGTTATGAGTATGTTGAAAGATCCTAGAATGAAAATATACTTTATATGGGGGCATTTGAGGGAGGGTTCAAGAACTGGTTTATTTCTAGTAATATTAGGACTAGTATTAATTTTAATATTTATTGTATTTTAAAGTAGTGCTTAGTGACTCCAGCCAGCATCAGGGCCCTATTTTGTTAGCTGGTGTACGAATGCATGGTAAGAGACAAGTCCCTGCCTTAGATTCACAAATTCTAAGGCCAGAAGGGACCACAGTGATCATCTAGCCTGACCTCCTGTGTAGCACAGTCCGTAGAATTTCCCCAAAATAATTCCTGGTGCATATCTTTTAGAAAGACAAGCAGTCTTGATTAAAAAATGGTCAGTGATGGAGAATCCACCAAGACCTTCGGTAAATTGTTCCAATGGTTAATTACTCTCACCATTAAAAATTTACATCTTATTTCCACTCTGAATTTGTCTAGCTTCATCTTCCAGCCATTGAATCATGTTATACCTTCCTGTGTTTGAGCTTGAAGAGTTTACAATCTAAATAGACAAAACAGACAAAGGGTGGGAGGAGACAGGGTTACAGAGAGGGGAAGGCATGCCCGAGTTTACACAGCATATAATTAGTGGAGCTGGGAATAGAAACCAGATATCCTGAATCTCAGACTAATGGATTTATCCCCTGGACCATGCTGCCTAGGGAAGGAATAAATATAAATGATAAAGCAACATGAATTTGAAGTACAGCAAATCCAGTACAACACAAAGGATAATTTTTGGTGGATGTCCAGTTTCTGCTGATTGGAAGAGAAAAAAAAACACACTTTCCTGCCTGTCATTACTTAAGCCTTGTAATGCTAATCTTCCCTGCAAAGGAAGACCTGCAGAGAATCGCTAAAAATACTGGTACTGATAAGAGAACTAGCAGCTCCCAGAATTAGGAACGTCTAGTTTTAGTTTTGCCCCCAACATTTCAGCTTTGATAGCTTGAATTCAAATGTAGAGCATTACACCACTGAAATAAGATCAAGGGTTTCAACCTGCTCTTGTCTTGTTATGTGTTCAGATCTCACATCTACCATACAACCGGCAATCCATGCTCAGGAGATGACTGGTATTAGAATAGCTGCAGTGTTACAGGTCAGCAATTAGGAGTGTCAGTAGGCTGTAATTGGGAAACTTTCCCTCCTGACAATGATTGTTTTGCTCTTACCAGGGCTATTCATGATTAGTTTTTGTGGCTATTAAAGCCTGGAATAGGGAGAAATAATGTTAATATTAAGTGACAATCAGGTGTTGCAATTTTCTCGTCATGATACAGACAAGAGCAATTGTTTTCTAAAGGTACAAAGTATAGAGAGAATTTTTCTTAACTGTTAAGGGAAGACGGTCTTGTAGTTAAGGAACATGACTTAGACTCTAGGTCTGTGTTCTGTTCCCACTTCTCATTCCTTTGTGACCTGGGAGAAATGAGTAGTCTCTCTCTGCCTCAGTGTTCTCATACACAAAGTGCAGATGACAAGAGTTGTGGGATTGTTGTGAAGCTTAATTAATTTGCAAAACATTTGAGTTTATTGGATGAAGGGTGCTATAGAAGAGCTAAGCATAGGCATTATCATAATGTTTATTAATATAATATGTGTTGCTCATGTACTGTACATTAAGTGGGTGCATACACTTGTAAGTCTTTGAGGGGAGTGGCACTCCATCTTGATGAGCTGGAGAACTGCTTCTTAAAGAACTGAGTTGCAGAGAGCCCTGAAATCATGGTACAGTGTCACAACGTGGCCTTGAGATTATGGGTCTTCACAGCATGAGCTCCTCGTGTACTGATGTAACCTGATTATGAGAATATTTCCAGGCCATGTCAGGAATTTGGTATATGATTTAGTGGATCTTGGCTACTCCTTTTATTTAATAAAATGTCTCCTCTGCCTTTCTTCCTCTCTCCTCTTGTCTGCTGAATGGGTGAGGAAGAAGTTTTCTGTCTGTACCACTCTGGCTAGTAAAAGAGGTCCCTGAGTTACTGTGGCACACAGAGACTTTCCCAGTGATCAGTCAGATAAATCCTCTTGAGACCCAAGCAGCATGGGATCCGGGGGTTGGAAGTGGACATGCCTGATGGGAGCTGCTACTTACAAAGAGAAGTGCAGAAAGGAAGAATCAGAGCACTCTGAGATTCTCGCTCTCTTCGTCATCTGCTCTTGCCTTGTGTTTGCTCATTGTGTAGCATGACATTTCAGTGGCTCCACTACGGAACCATGTGGTACATTAGTAACAGACCCATCTCTGACTCCCACCCAGAAAGATATTCACTTCACTGATGGCACAGCATGAGGATATCATTAACTTTGAAAAAATTTCACTTCACCTCAAGTGTTTTTCCCTTGTAGCTTATTACTCAGCAGATTAAATCAGCAAGCTGGTGCTCATGAGAAGAAATGAGTGCAACAGTTGCATTTCTTGTAACAGCTGCAACACGTTTACGTTGTTCCTGGTTGCTGTAAAATGTGGCTATTGCAGTTGCCTGTCAAACTATTTTAAAGTTTAAAAAAAGCAACCAAAGATCATGCTAACATGTTGGGGGGCGGGGGGGTGGGGAGTGGGTGTTTTGTCTCTCTCTATTGTCTACTTCCTAAACTTGGTATCAGTCAGGGATTCCACTGGGAGGCCACTGGTTTCTTTGGGTATGTGTGCAAACACGCCCCCGCTCCCCGCAGCAAGTCTCAGAGCCCAAGTCTACCAACTCGGCTTGTGGGGCTTGTGCCGTGGCACTAAAAATAACAAGGTAGATGTTCCCGATCGGGCTGGAGCTTCAGCTCTGAGACCCAGGGTGGGATGGGTATCAGAGCCCAGGCTCCAGCCCAAGCAAGAACATCTGCTCTATTATTTTTAGTGCTGCGGTGCATGCCTGAATCTGTGGACTCGGGCTCTGCGACTCACCGCCTGGGTTTATTTTTCTGTGTAGACATACCCTTTGTAGGATGGATGACCGGATACCTTCTGCTGCTGTGGAGCAGCCAGGAGTATGGGACACTGTGTTGGCACAGCGATGCGTATAGTGTATTACAAAACAAAGACCGTCCCTGCTCTGAAGAGCTTAGTCTAAGGCCTTGTCTAACAGGGGATTTCAGCCATCATTGGCCAGGCACTGCACATCTGCACCATTTGTATAGGCAGACAAAAAGTCTGCATTAAGAGTACCCATTTTGTATGCAGACAAAAAAGCCGAAAGCCACAGTATGCACCCATGTAGTTTATTCCTGCTTGGAATCAGGAATAAACTCTTCTGTGCAAATCACAGTTTTTCACAGTGTAGTTGTATCTATACTGATAGCTGGCCTCCAGCTAAGTTCAGACAGAGAGTAGAGGTGGGAGGTCACAGCACAAGGAGAGGCCAAGGGAATGAGGACAGTTGTAGGTTATATTTTAATAGAAAGGTTTGTTGCAACGGTGTGCCTGTTTTTGTATATTTAAGACATCATTGTATCTTTCCGGTAAAATATTTTAATATAAATAAAATTACTTTTTTTTGTAGTTCCCACCTACGCACAGAGCATCTATTATTATTAATTGAAAGTTTAGGAGCAGAGAAGATTAAAAAGCATATCCTTCTGCCTGAGTTCTGGTTGCATAATGTGCTCAAGCAGATAAGACAGATTGTTTTATTCCTTGCTATGAAGTTCGTCCCAGTCAATAATATTGATTAGTGTAGGGTGACTTGACGTAACAAGAATAACGCCCTTTTCTTAATTTGAGCCTGTATTTCCTAATTCATGCCTCAATAGTTCATGCTTGGATGAGTTCTTCAATAAGTCAGTTAGTGACAGACGCCACTGGAAAATGCAGAGTCAGACGTTAATGGGAGAGATGAATAATTGGCACTTTTTTTCTCCTTTCTACATTTAAATTCTGTCATATTTGTGAGGGTTTTTTTAAGTTAGCTTGAGCATAAACATTTCAATTTCATGTTTTGAGAATTGTCCTTTCTTTAATTGGAAATAGAATATATTTGTGAACTGTGTATCCTTAGCTAGTTGTGTGTGTTCATTGAATCCTCTTGTTAGCACAGAAATTTTCATATGTCTTAATGTGCCCTAACTCTTCTGTTAATACTTATATACACATCTGGAGAGCTGAGTTTACTTGTTAAAGTACTCTAAGTAACTCTAAATACCCCTGGTTTATGTGGTTAACTCACTCCTCCATTTACCCACCCACCCATTTTAATGATCTCATAAAAAAACATGCAATACAGCATACAGAAATATCTTTGACAAAGATTTTCATCATAGAAATACTGTGTAGTGGAACCTAGAGGTCAAGACTTGAAGTCCTGAAGTCTGCTCTGGGTTCTGCCCTTGACTCAGAATCACTTAACTTCTGTGTATCTCAGCCCTGGTCTAAATTACAAACTTTTAGTCGGTATAACTATTGGAAAATCCATACCCCTGAGTGACGCAGTTATAGCAACCTAACTCTTGGTGTAGACAGTGCTATGTTGATGGGAGAGCTTCTCCTGTCGACATAGCTACTGCCTCTCGGGGAGGTGGAGTACTTATTCTGACGGGAGAAGCTCTCCAGTTGGCATAGGTGGTGTCTTCACGAAGCACTGCAGCAGGTCAGCTGCAGCGCTGGAAGTGTAGACAAGCCCTCTGTTTCCTTATGTATTTAATTGGAATTTTAACGTTTACCTACCTAATAGGGGTATTGTGAGGATCTCTTTGAATCAATATCAGGACTGCAAATTGTTCTATATCAGTGTTTCTTGACAACCTATCCGTGGACCAATGCCAGTCCCTGAGATCTCCCTCATGCAGTTTAGGAAGGTGACAAGCCTATCTCTGGTATCAAAAAGGTTGAGAAACACTGTTCTGTATAACAGTACTGAACTGGAGGGACCATTGCTAGGGTGGAAAGGGAGTTGGCATCTCTCACCTGATTAGTCCCTTATCTCTGTACTAAGATTGTTAACACAGTGACCAAATAGATCAAGCTGTGGTAGAGCTTTTGCATGACTTGAATACTAGGCAAAGGACTGAGGCATGTAAACTTCACTCTGAAAAGAAGATGGGAGTCATTTATTCATTGGTTCTCACCTTTCCCCCCTCATTTCAAGATTCAGTCTTCCTTCCATCTCATGGGAGATAGATATGAAGGTCAAAGAGCATTGTAGTATTGTAGATGAGAAAGAGGCTATCAAAATAATGTGACTAGGCTCTTTATTATTTATTTTTAATTAATGGATGATTCATGTGTATTATGTGCCATTACAAGAATACCACCAAAATATCCTTACAAACATAACCCAACTGACTTAGATTGCTTAGGGCTAGATTCAGCCCAGGTTCTTAGAGCCTAACACTTAGAAGTAAAAAAGGGGAAAAGGTTGTGTTTAAGACTCCATTATCAACCACAAAGTGACCAGTGCTGAGTGACGGGGCCAAGATGATAGGGTAATATAATATATCGAATGATCAAAGATTCCACAGTCAGAAATTTTTGTCATTCACATTTGAGGCAGAATAGACTCCAGCTTGCTCTCCCATCGTTTTGTTTAGGGTCAACAGGAGTACAGTCTTGTTACTGTCAAGAGATATGACACACAGAATGAATGGCTCTGTCAAGTAAGAAAATGCCAGTTTACCATTATTTTCTTTCTATATCTGTGCTTAAAGCCAATTGATAATAGTGGGATTTATCTGTGGCAGTAACTTTGGTACAGATGTAATGACACAAGACTGGTGTTTCATTTCTGATTTTAAGATCTTTAGTCCAGATTTCAGCTCTGTAAATCACACTAAGTATGTGTATACTGTACCTTCCAAGAGATGGCCTTGGATTGATTAACTGATGCAAGTGAATGTGCCAGATCAGATCTGTTTATTTCTGCTATATCTGCAAAACACTGATTTTGCATGTACTGTACCTGGAATTTCGGCAGAGAAGTCACAAGAGTCAAACAATGTGGGAAACTGTTTGACTCTTAAAAGACTTTATAAGAGATCTAAAAAAATCAATGGAGCTACACAAAACAAAACGAAATAAAAAGGAACAATAGTTATGCTATCATAAGCTACACAATATAAAAACCAAGCTAGCTCCTAAGGAAACAAACAGCAGCAGGGTGGAAGGTCCCTACCTGCAATAATATTTTGCACTTTTATAGAGCCTTTCATGCTAGGATCAAAAGCACTTTCCAGACATTATAGTTAAGTTTCCAAATATCTCTTAAAGGTAGGTGGTGTTATCCCTGTTGACCAGAGCCTGGTTGTTAGCTCAAGCAATAGAGACACTCATTCTTTTGAGAAAGGATGGTTCAGTGGTTGGGGCACTAACCTGGGACTTGGGAGACCCGGGTTCTATTTGCTGTTTTTCCACAGACTTCCTGTGTGACCTTGGGCTAGTGACTTTAACTCGGTTCCTCATCAGTAAATGGGAGAAATACTTCTAGGAGTGTTGTGAGGATAGAATCCATTTATAATATCTGATCATTTCAGAACTATGGTAATGGGGCCATATAAGTATCTAAGAAAGATAGGTGGGTAAAGTGAGGCACAGGGCAGTTGATGGTTTGTTCAAGGACACACAGAAATTCAGATGCAACAATGGGAATTGAAACTGGGGCTAACTGATGCTTAATTCTGTGCTCAGTCCTCTAGGCCAACTCTCAACCCAAACTGTTGCTAACAACCAGGAAGGAATACAGTCTCTTATGTTTACTAATGGTGATCTGATTCATGTCTTTATTTCGTCTTTTGGTCAGAAGTAAAACATTAGAAGCCCAGTTTATCCTAATAGAACAGAAGAATTGAAATATGTTCATTTAATTACAGACCTTTCATGATGCATGCTGAGGGAGGGGAGGAGCCTGAAATCATTTTAAGATGCTAATGAATTTTAGAAAGGGTACATTCAGATCTTGTAAGAAAACTCTTCTTGTGTGTTTTTGTTTTCAAGGAGGTCCTGATGATAATTTAATCGAAGGTGGTGGATCAAAGTTTGTCTGCAAACCAGGCGCAAGAAATATTACTGTCATCTTCCATCCATTACTCAGGTAAGATTTCATGTATATATATCTATAAATACAAATAAATGGAGCAAGTTAAAATAATGTGCTTTCCTGAATTGTGTTTGTCTTGCGGTTTGTTTTGTTTTGTAGAGAGGAGTGGTGTTTCTGTTTCTGAGATGAAATACCATAGCAGTGATGATGTATTGATGCTCTTGCAGTAAAGTTATTCTCCTAGATAAGTTCATGGAGGATAGGTCCATCAATGGCTATTAGCCAAGATGGGCAGGGATGGTGTCCTTAGCCTCTGTTTGCCAGAAGCTGGGAATGGGCAACAGGGGATGGATCACTTGATGATTACCTGTTCTGTTCATTCCCTCTGGGGCACCTGGCATTGGTCACTGTCGGAAGATAAGATACTGAGTTAGATGGACCTCTAGTCTGATCCAGTATGGCTGTTCTTATGTTCTTCTGTAAAAAATCTCTAGGTAGCTTTAAAGCAGATGTGCACTTCACCTCTTAAAGCTGGATAGCTCTCCTGCTGGGCTTACTTGCTTGTTTTGACCCCTTTTGCATCAAACAGTGTAATTTTTATTAATCAGGGCTGGGAAAAGTTTAATCACAGCTTGTGGCAAACTGTTGATCACTCATTGTCCGTTATGTTTAATAAAAGTCAGAGGAATATTTTCTGTGCTGCATGGTAAGTTAATTTCTCAATAAACAGGTACAACTTACGGACTGCAAATTAAGTCCCTGGTCTAGGATGCAGCATCAATTATTAAAATACATTAGAAATTCTTAGCTGAAAGCTCATCAAGGGCTGTTGGAAGTTTTAAAATATCTGAGCTGAGTTAGTTAGAAATAGGAGGCTTATTGCAGCGCTGTTCAATTTTAATCTCACCCTTTCCACCTTGTGATTAATTTTCTTTTTATCGTCAGTGCAGAATAATATGAGGTTTCTGTTACCAAGCGATAGCCTACAAACTTGTCTTGCACCTCTAGTTTTTCACATGATTCCCCCCTCTCATGCCTGATTTTCCCCTAGTCAGTCGCAGACCAGACCTCAGAATAGTACCATCTCTTAACATTATTTATATTACTATTAAAAATCACTGATGTTAGTGTGAATTTTTGCAGCACTTTATAAACATTGGGCCTCATCATAAGAGGAACTGAAACCCCCCAATTGCCATAAACGTTTGAGTGCTGTGGGCATTTATTATTTCTCAGTGTCAGAGTTATGAAGTAAAGCATGTTCCTTGCCCTGGAGGGCTAACACGCCGATATTTGTTTGAGGTGGCCATGTTTAGTGATCAGAGCTGGGAGTAAACTCCAGAGTTCTGTTCTCCTCCCTGCAGATGGCTTGCTAACTGCTTTTAAGCAAATTACATAATGTTTCTGTGCCTCGATTTCTTCAACCATAAAACGGAGATAAAGTAATATATCTTTGACAGGGTCACTGGCCTAGTGAATAACAGGGAAGCTGTAGATGTGATATATCTTGATTTTAGTAAGGCATTTGGCACAATCGTACATGACAGTCTCATAAACAAACTAGAATTGTGGTGTAGATGAAATTACGATAAGGTGGGTGTGTAGCTGGTTGAAAGACCATAGTCAAAGAGTAGTTATCAATGGTTTGCTGTCAAACTGGGAGGACATATCTTCAGGGGGTCAGTCCTGGGTCTGGTACTAGTCAGTATTTTCATTAATGACTTGGATAATAGAGTGGAGAGTATGCCTATAAAATTTGTAGGTGTCACCAAGCTGGGAGGATTTGCAGACACTTTGGAGGACAGGATTAGAATTCAAAATGACCGTGACAAATTGGAGAATTGTTCTGAAATCAACAAAATAAAATTCAATAAAGACACGTGCAAAGTTCAACACTTAAGAAGAAAAAATCAAGTGTGTAACTACAAAATGGGGACTAACTGGCTAGGTGGTAGTACTGCTAAAAGGGATCTAGGGTTATAGTAGACCACAAATTGAATATGAGTCAACTGTGTAATACAGTTGCAAAAAAGCCTGATATCATTCTGTGTTGTATGTAAGAAGACAAAGGAGGTAATTGTCCTGCTCTGCTCTGCCCTGGTGAGGTCTAGGCTAGAGTACTGTGTCCAGTTCTGGGTGGACCAGTTTAAAAAAGAAATGTGGACATGTTAGAGAGAGTCCAGAGGAGAGCTATGAAAATTATAAAAGGTTTTTAGAAAACTTGACCTATGAGCAAAGATTAAAAACATGTGGCATGTTTAGTCTTGAGAAAAGAGTGAGGTGGGGACCTGGTTAGTCTTCAGATATGTTAAGAGTTGTTATAGAGGACAGTGATCAAATATTCTCCATGTCCATTAAAGGTAGGGCAAGAAGTAATGGGCTTAATCTGCAGCAAGGGTGATTTAGATTAGATACTGGGGAAAACTTTCTAACCATAAGGATAGTTAAGCTCTGGAATAGGCTTCCAAGGGAGATTGTGGAATTCCCCATCACTGGAGGCTTTTAAAAACAGGTTAGACAAACATCTGACTGGGAAGGTCTCCGTATACTTGGTCCTGCTTCAATGTAGGGGACTGGGCTTGATGAGCTCTCATGGTCCTTTCGAACCCTACATTTCTATGATTCTATAATAGCCTATCTCTACAAGTCTTAAAAAATAAATCCCTGTATGTGGCAAGAATATATTAATTAAGATTTGTTGTGTGCTTTGAAATCCTTGGATGAAAGGGGCTACATATATTCAAATTACTACTGTATGATACTGTATGAGCCAATATCAATAAATGAATTAGATTATTTTTGTTAACAACATTTTATTTCCCCTGTCTCCTTTACATCGGAAGAAACACTGATTGCTAATTTATATGCTGTACTTTTTTCTTCTTCATTTGACAAGGAGCTTTTGCTCTTCAATTAAAATCTTTGTTTAATGAATTTACTGGCAATTAATAACTACTGTGTAAATAGCTCCAGAAAGCATGTTGCATAAAGTCATCAATCACTTTATTATGACAGAGAAAGACAACTATTATTATAATGTGCTATACAAAGTGACCATTTTACCATGGCATGTAGTTCTGGCTGTTCATCTTTAGTGACTCTGTTGGCTTGTCACAGCAATCAGATATTGCTTTATTGCTGACAGACTTTACAAGTGTGTGAGGTAAATGAAAACTTCTTTACCCCTTTTCTCTCTTCTCTCACTCCCACCTTCCCATCCCCCGCCCCAGTCAACACAGATGATGCATTTTGAATAGCAATTTTCATGACACCCTCTGGTTTCATTACCAGCTTGATGGGTAGGCAGTGGAAATAATTTGTGTCATAAAAGCCGTTACAACAAGATTTAAGATTGAAAGATCTCGGCATGCAATATGCTTGTCACACAGTGAGAAAGATGGCATTTGCAACATTTTAACTTACTTTTGTGGAGTAGCACATCAATAACTGTGAAGAGAAAAAATGGCTTTGTGGCACAAATTATCATTTACTTACCCCACTCTACAGTGAGGTGAGCCTCGGGAGTGGAGAGTTGTTAGTAATGTGATTTGTTTAGCATAATGCCACTAACCATAGAATCATAGAATCATAGAATATCAGGGTTGGAAGGGACCCCAGAAGGTCATCTAGTCCAACCCCCTGCTCGAAGCAGGACCAATTCCCAGTTAAATCATCCCAGCCAGGGCTTTGTCAAGCCTGACCTTAAAAACCTCTAAGGAAGGAGATTCTACCACCTCCCTAGGTAACGCATTCCAGTGTTTCACCACCCTCTTAGTGAAAAAGTTTTTCCTAATATCCAATCTAAACCTCCCCCATTGCAACTTGAGACCATTACTCCTCGTTCTGTCATCTGCTACCATTGAGAACAGTCTAGAGCCATCCTCTTTGGAACCCCCTTTCAGGTAGTTGAAAGCAGCTATCAAATCCCCCCTCATTCTTCTCTTCTGCAGACTAAACAATCCCAGCTCCCTCAGCCTCTCTTCATAAGTCATGTGCTCTAGACCCCTAATCATTTTTGTTGCCCTTCGCTGGACTCTCTCCAATTTATCCACATCCTTCTTGTAGTGTGGGGCCCAAAACTGGACACAGTACTCCAGATGAGGCCTCACCAGTGTCGAATAGAGGGGAACGATCACATCCCTCGATCTGCTCGCTATGCCCCTACTTATACATCCCAAAATGCCATTGGCCTTCTTGGCAACAAGGGCACACTGTTGACTCATATCCAGCTTCTCGTCCACTGTCACCCCTAGGTCCTTTTCCGCAGAACTGCTGCCTAGCCATTCGGTCCCTAGTCTGTAGCGGTGCATTGGATTCTTCCATCCTAAGTGCAGGACCCTGCACTTATCCTTATTGAACCTCATCAGATTTCTTTTGGCCCAATCCTCCAATTTGTCTAGGTCCTTCTGTATCCTATCCCTCCCCTCCAGCGTATCTACCACTCCTCCCAGTTTAGTATCATCTGCAAATTTGCTGAGAGTGCAATCCACACCATCCTCCAGATCATTTATGAAGATATTGAACAAAACCGGCCCCAGGACCGACCCCTGGGGCACTCCACTTGACACCGGCTGCCAACTAGACATGGAGCCATTTATCACTACCCGTTGAGCCCGACAATCTAGCCAGCTTTCTACCCACCTTATAGTGCATTCATCTAGCCCATACTTCCTTAACTTGCTGACAAGAATACTGTGGGAGACCGTGTCAAAAGCTTTGCTAAAGTCAAGAAACAATACATCCACTGCTTTCCCTTCATCCACAGAACCAGTAATCTCATCATAAAAGGCGATTAGATTAGTCAGGCATGACCTTCCCTTGGTGAATCCATGCTGACTGTTCCTGATCACTTTCCTCTCATGTAAGTGCTTCAGGATTGATTCTTCATACCCATCAAGAGAATAAATAGGTGTGTAGATTAGAAGACCTGGCTGTTTGGTTGTAATTAACAAGAATATCTTCTGCTACAATGAAAGCCTTCTTGCCGTAACTGCAAATGAGAGCTGCCATGACATGGACAGAACTGGTTCCCAACACTACTGTTTGTGGGATGAGGGTAGCACTGATTTTTTTTAAATAAATAACAATAATAACCCAGTAGAAATAAGGCAAAATAGCAGGAGCTGAACACATTCCTGACAATGTACTGGTTTACCAGATATAACCCAGGCAGTAATTTAGCCACTGACCTTAAAACTAACTGGCCTTACTATGTCATTTTTGGATGAAAAGAGCAGAATTTGATGGACTTTTGTAAATAATGTTGACATTTGGGAGAACTCACAGCGCAAAATCTTGCAATTAGTGCGTGTTTGCCAGACCTTTGACAACACTGTATCTTATACACTCTTGTATTAAGGGCATAGCTATTATGGAGAGAATTCCTTTAGACCAGCGTATTTTTTACTTTTTTTTATTTGTTAGGGCTTGTCTACATGAACTTTTAGTTTGTTGAAAGCTGATATGCAAACCTACCCCACGCTGGGCTGCCTATCTGCATGGCCCTTTCTGACACACATTAACAGTTCATTAATACCCTTTCGTCTAGTCCGGTTTCCAAAACACTAGATAAAAGTACATTAATGAACTATTAATGTACGTCAGTGGGATCCACATGGACAGTTAGTGTGCAGCAGGGTAATTTGGGGTGGATTCACACCTTAGCTTGCTGCAAACTAATATTTTCTGTTCTTCACCTGGTTAAATTTTTGCACCAACAGGAAAGTTTTAAAAATACCTCAGATACTAGCTGTTGTTTATTCAGACTCTTAATGACTGGAAACACTGAGCTGCCTCAGGATCACTGAAATTCCAATGAATGTTCTAATGATATAACACTCCTGTCTTACGTTTTGCTAGCCGAGTGTGCTGTCACTTAATGTCCTGCTGCGTTGAATCTTGTGTGGAGTGGTCTAAACCACAACCTTCCAGCTTTCCTGGTCCTGAGTTTGAATTAATCTCTCATTTTTGTCAGGTTTCAGAGTAGCAGCCGTGTTAGTTCTGTAGCCGCAAAAAGAAAAGGAGGACTTGTGGCACCTTAGAGACTAACCAATTTATTTGAGCATAAGCTTTCGTGAGCTACAGCTCACTTCATCGGATGCATGCAGTGGAACATACAGTGGGGAGATTTTATATACACGGAGAACATGAAACAATGGGTGTTACCATACACACTGTAACGAGAGTGATTAGGTGAGGTGAGCTATTACCAGCAGGAGAGAAAAAAAACCTTTTGTAGTGTTTTTACGTAAAAGAATAAATGGACACAAATCAGATGTCAAGAATTATAACATTCAAAAATCAGTCGGAGAACACTTCAATCTCTCTGGTCACTCGATTACAGATCTAAAAGTCGCAATTCTTCAAAAAAAACAAAAAACAAAAAAAAACTTCAAAACCAGACTCCAGCGAGAGACTGCTGAATTAGAGTTAATTTGCAAACTGGACACCATTACATTAGGCTTGAATAAAGACTGGGAGTGGATGTGTCATTACACAAAGTAAAACTATTTCCCCGTGTTTATTCCACCCACACACACACACACTGTTCCTCAGACGTTCTTGTCAACTGCTGGAAATGGCCCACCTTGATTATCACTACAAAAGGTTTTTTTTCTCTCCTGCTGGTAATAGCTCACCTTATCTGATCACTCTCCTTACAGTGTGTATGTTCTCTGTGTATATAAAATCTCCCCACTGTATTTTCCACTGCATGCATCCGATGAAGTGAGCTGTAGCTCACGAAAGCTTATGCTCAAATAAATTTGTTAGTTTCTAAGGTGCCACAAGTACTCCTTTTCTCTCATTTTGTGTTTCTATTCTGAAAAGCAGCTGTTTAAATGATAGCCTGGGGCTCCATGTTTTCTGTGTGTCTGTGATTTCCCAATAAAATATGCTCAGATTTTTTTTCTGACTTACATCTTGGGCTCTGAAAATCAAGTAGGGATCTGTCCTTTTCGCACACACGGATCAAACCTTGATCCAAAGCCCACTGAAGATTGTGGAAGTGTTTCCGTAGACTTCACTGGGCTTTGGATTATCCCCATTATCCCCAGTAATATAGGTTCTACCTGTGCACTATTGTCTTGATTGGGTTTGCCCGGGTGGAAGTGACTGGAACTTAATAAAGAGGCAAGGTGGGTGAGGTAAAATCTTTAGTTGGGCCAACTAGTGTTAGTGAAGGAGACAAGCTTTGAGCTACACAGAGCTCTTTTCCAGGTCTGGGGTGTCTCTTTCACCCACACAAATTGGTCCAATAAAAGATTAAAAAAATATTACCTAAAATATTATTAAAAGATATTACCTTATCCACCTTGTGTCTCTCATATCCTGGGACCAACATTGCTACAACAACATTGGAACTTAATAATCAGTTCTGTTGAGGATTCACAAGAAGCAATAAAATGAAGTTTACTTTTCCGTAACTGTACTGGCTCTGCGAAACTACAAAGAGTTAAAAGCAGTAAACACTTGCTTTAATCACTGAAGTCAGCAAAATGCTTGTGAATGTGCACAGAGAGCAAATCTGTTGAGTGAGGTGCTTTTTTTATGTAGCCATTTGTCAGAATAAAACCACCCTTTAAAAATGCACTTGTTTTTTATTTTGCTTCTGAACTCTTACATACTGTTACTCCAGACACAACACTTATGATTTCAAAATGTCAAAGAGGACAAATATGTGAACTGTTTTCAAAGTGTGCCTGCCTTAGAATTCATGTGGTGTAGCAAGCCAGAAATGGGAAGGGAAATGCTATGCAGCTCTGGGATATGGTCCTAATTTCCACTAGGACAAATAAGATGCACCCCCCCCGATTAATTACCAGCCCTTAATGATATACCACCCCACAAGTAATAAATGAACAATGGATTTTCAGAAGGCAAGTGGGTATTCAAAAAGAGATGATTCCTGGGAATAGATTTTTACTAGCAGGTTTTGAACATATGAAAACTAATTGCACTTACAAATTGAAAAGGAATACACATCTGATTTTCCTTAATTACATATTGTGGGAGGTGTTGAAGTATAAAAGTTAGCACAATGAGAGTCCAGTTTCTTTCTTCATCCTCCACTGATAACCAGCATCTGCTTGCATTGTTAATGTGACAGGCAGAAGGTGTTATTGGTGTGTGGACTCCCATTGGCGGAAGACAATGTGGAGGACCAAATCCAAACTCCTGTGCATTGTGGAATCTTAACAGCCTGAGTGACAAGTCTGGTCTAACATTTGCTTGGTGTTCTTCTTTCTTTGTTTGTTTCAGCTGGCATTTGAAAGGCACATGGCTCTTCAGGGTAATAATCATTTTACATATGCTTTATGGAGTATGTTTATTACCAGACAATTGAAGAACAGATGTCTGCAGTCTTGAGGCTGTGTGTGTGGAAGGGGGAGATGGACGAGAAGGAGCTGGAGACATGGGGATAACATTTCAAATTGTGAAAACCCTGTTGATCCTAATGCAGTTGAACACTGTTTGGATGTTAGGTATCAGGGCCTCAAGGGGGTATCTCTTTATTAATATCAGCCACACTTTATTAGGATCAGACCGCAATTAAGAGTTGTAGGATGGCACAGACAGCAAAATGCTGCTCATCAGCCTGAAAGAAGCAGTTGCTTCTTATCAAGTTTGTATCCATGTCAGGAAATGGAATGGGAAAACTAAACTGTCTTGGCACCCCAGTTTACCTGTCTGTCTGATGGGTAGTCTCTGTCAGATAAGTAGGCAGCTGCTTGAAAGGAAAAATTGCAATGTAATATCGCTGATCTTCTAATCACTGCATCCAGTTGCAGAGGGTGAGTAGTTAGAGAGTTTGTCTTACATAAAGTAAAAGGGACTAACAAACAGGAAGCTGCCATCTTGATAATCTGGTCATATAGTTTGAGACACAGGAAACACAGCACAACAGTTAAATACATAAATGATGGGACACCTGTCAGTTGCTGAAAGGTAAGTTTTTGTATTGCTTTGAATTCAGTGGGGGCGAGGTTAATTTAACAAATTAAACTATTAGGTCCACATTAAACTAACTCCCATAATTCTAAAATAGCAGTGTTTGTCTTACAGCAGCTTAGAAAGTTCCTGTCTCTTTCATCCATTCTATTGCTGAAACAGTGAGAAAAGCCGTGTGTGTGTCTTTGTGTGTGTGAGAGTGTGTGTGAGCGTGAGAGAGAGAGAGAACACATATAACATACTGACAGCATGTGCTTTGTCCCCCTCTAGGGGCTGGTTCTAGGGGATAATGGTTTACTCTACTGCATGTTGGAATTACTTTGTCAGCCAAGTGTTATCAGTCTGTGCTAAGGTGCTGAAGTTTGGGATTCAAATCCCATTGATAATCCATGAGGGAGTTTGTTACATATACGTAAATACTATGCATGATATATATGTAAATATACATATGTATATTTGCTTAGTAACTATTGCCTGGCAGCATTAGAAATAACCATTGCAAACTTTAATTTTTGATAGGTGTTTTATAAAATGAAGGTCATTGTTGACTTCCGTTAAAATGTAGCAATTACTAAACGCTTTGGCAGCTTTGAAAATAGCAACCTAAGGGTTTTGGATGCTATATTTCCTAAGCAGCTTTGAAAATGTCAGCTGCAAATACAGTCTGGGTGTGATTCTAAATGTATGTCTGTAAATAATTCAAATGAAAGAATCCACTTACACAACCTATAGGTACTTTACAGGTAACACTTTATATAAAAGTAATATTTATGAAGTTTTACTAGTTAATGTTTTATAAAAAGCGTTTTTCAATAAATCATAAATTGTGCTATAAAATTCTGTAGAGAAGTACTACAAAATTACATCAGTATTTCATATTACTTACATTCCTATTATATGAAACATGCAAATGGGAAAACGAACAGGTTGGTGTATATGGTGTGTGTTAATATATATGTATAATTAATTTATATTAAATATATATAATTGTCTTTGCACCATATTAAAATAATCTTGAAATAAGTTGCCAGGAAAATATATTTACATTAATAATTTAACTGTTAATGTGATTATTAAATTAAATGCACAATGTCACATAGTTTTAGGCCTAAAACTATGGTTTTACTAAATATATATGAATAAAAATGTTTTTATCTTTTTAAAATGAGTAAATTTTAAAAAATCCTCTGTATATTTGGTGAATCAAAGTGGTATTGTGCTAGTGCAGGGGAATCAGATAATGAAAATTACTCTAACTCAAAATGAAACTGACCATTCTTACTTCAGGGATCAAGCTGAACAATGTTCAGAAAACAACCAAGTAGCTTACACAGAGAAGAGAAAGTAGATTTTAAAAACTCAAATGTAATAATTTAAGATGTTAGTTATACATATAAGGAATTGTTAAACATTTGCCCAAAAAAACACATCAAACCATCAGAAACCCTGTTTAAAATGTAACTATTTATCTTTCATGAATAAGAATTTTTAATGTTGTATCAAGACATATTGCTTATAGCCATTCTGTATCTTCAGAGCACTGTACAAATATTTAGCTAGTTATTCTTAACACCAATAGTACAAGGCAGGTACTGTCCAAACTTCACACATCAGGAGACTGGAAATTACTCAAGCCGCATGGTTAATCAGTGATGGATAGCATTTAGAACTTGGGAGATCTTGACTCCTGATTCCGATAATAACAATGATGTTTAATGCCCACGTCTTTATTTTGGAATCATTAATGTTTGTTCTAGAATATGGTGAATGTTTTATGCAACTTTTCTTAGACTAGGTGTTTACTTCAATTGACCTCTGGATTTCAGGCAACAAAATCTTAAGTGAGCAAGTTGATACCCACCTAGTGAATCTTTCTCCCTGTGGTTTAATGAGTATTTAGAAGACATTTAGTTGAGGTGTCCCTTGCTGTTGACATTTAGTTCTTTATTCTGTTGACAGCAGGAATGAATGCTTCTTGCAGGCGCATCCTAACTCTCTTTCTTTTGACAGGCTCTCATAAAGTCTGTGTAGCTGAATTACAAAGACACATTTCAAAAAGCTTGTTGTTGTGACATTGCTAAGAAGAGGGTTAGTTCTGATTCAGGTCACTGCAAAAATGCTGTGTGTGAGTGGGGGCGAGATTATTAACTTCTGCCATTTTTTAATGCTTTATGAGAGCTGACAGTCTTGCTTTGTGCGTCTGATTAAAGATGACAGTTTATAAAAACCTTAAGGTAAGGCTGTTCATTTCCTCTGACAGCAAATAAAGTGCCCCCACCTCCCACACAAACACACTTGCACACCAAAAAGCTCCTAATATGTGATACATTCATCTTATATTGTCTGTCAGAGAAGGTGCTACATCAGATCTGTCGAGTTTTGAGTTTGCAAACATGCTTCGTCCATACTGTAAATCAGACAGCCTGTCATAAATTTCACATCTCTCCAGCTCCTCCTACCCCCCCCAGAACACAATCAGTGGAATCCTAAACAGCGTACACATTTTGACACACATGGTTACTTGTGCAGAATGGCTGAGAGTCCTGTTCACAATTTTCAACCCTGCCTGTTGCGAATACCTGTTAGAAGTGTATGAAACCATTTTTACATGTTACTCCTACAGATTTTTTGTTAATTAATACTTAGCAATTAGTAGTTATTTTCATCTTCAAAGCTCTCTACAGGCACCAGCAAATCTTCAGAGCAGCCTTGTGACGAAGGTAACTGAAATGTGCACGTGAGGAAACTGAGGCATAGTATTTGAGGCGGACCCAAGGCCACAGAAGACATCAGTGGGAAAAACATAACTAGAACTCTGCAGTTCCTGGCTTCCAGTTCTGTGATCAGACACCGGACCTTACTCTCTTGCCTCATGTGAGCATGCTGTCACCCAGTAGCTATAGTCTTTGAAAGAAATCTCTGCACACTTTCCATCCCTAAGGAGTTCTCCCAGTGCCTCTTTCCTGAAGAGGTTTTAATGTGTCTGTGACTCCTTGGTTTTTCAACATTCTTTCTATGCAAAGCCTCACACATTTTCTTCCTCTTTTCACAAGGGCAAACCCACTAAAATGGGTTCTGCCAATGTGAGCATATTGTCAACAGATTCGTGTGACTTTACATAAAACAGACATCTGTGGCAAGGAAATGCTCTTACTATTAACTACACCACTCCATGCTTGGAGCTGGTTACAGTGGCGACTGGCTGGATAAATGAGTTAGTTCCAGCTTTCATAACAGAACAGGATACAGGTGGTAGGCATGATTCGCAAGATGCCCAATACTGTTTCAAAAGGAACCTGAACCTTCCCATACCAACTTGGATCAGCTCTAAGTTGTAATCACCTATTGTCACCCTTATTGGCAGTCTCAGTAAGTTAGGTTAGAGATGTTTGCGGTGTTTGGAGACTAAACTTCCCTCGTCTATCTCCAGAGGATCATGTCTCCAAGTCAGGGCTGAGACAAATTCATGCAGGTTGGTGTAGTAGAAATATGCCTCCAGAATTGTACCAGAATATTGCTTTCTTATTTATTGCATGTAAACGTGACGTTTGGAATATTTTTTGCAGTAGTCTGTATGCTATTAACCAGGAAATTCAAGCTGTTTTTCCCTCTTAGTAGTCCAAACACTAGTGAAATGGGTGTTCATGTGCCTTCTGAATACTGATGATTTTTATCTTAAAGCATGTACATGACCATTAATCTGCAGATCTGACAGTGGATAAAGTTTTGTTGACATACCATATAAGATGGTGGAAAGAGGTTATGGAGGGAAATCAGAGATTCACTGAGTCCAATTCAAGAGTTTTGTCCGTATCTTCAAGTCACTCAATGGTCTGGACCCAGGGTACCTAAAAAGTGTCTGAAGCACCAGGATGAGAACCATGGTCATCAGCTTTGCTCTTCAGGCACAACAGAATTGTCCACCACAAACTACCTGTGCAGGAGACAGCTTTCTCAGAAGCCAGTCCAAGACCCTGGAGTGAGCTCCCATGAGTACTAAGAACTGCCTCAATCCTCCTCAACTTTCACTCCAAGTGGAAGGCCTTTACTTTGTCCTTGACTTCAGTAATAAATATACAGAGCACAACAGAAAATAAAATTTAAAAAATGGAACCTCACATAATTTTTCACTTGGGGAGAAAAGAGAGAAGGAGAGAACCAAATGTGACAAATTCTAGTCATGTTCCTGCGTGCACTTCTGGAACCTGCTCAAAAAATATGATGAAGAGGGTGTTATAAGAGCCTGAATAGAATAGAGTAGATCCAAGAAAGAAAATCTACAGTGCGGTAAATGTATTAAATATTAGAATATCCTGAAGCACCTTGCTAGGGAACACATGTCTTCCATAAAATTCTTTCAGTTGTTGATTCAGGGACAGAGAGGGGCACAACCAGATTCTTAATGAAAGTAAAGGCAAAATATCTTCTGCTTTTTGTCCAGATTTGACAAGGTGTAAACAATGAATAGGGATACCACTTGTATTTTCTTCTTACTGTAAACATATAGAGATCATGGATCCAAAAAAACCAGAACACAGATTTTCATGTATTTGGAATTGCATAGTTTACAGGCACTTTTACCCTAGGAAAAGTTTAGGTAATGACTATGTCAATTCTGAGTTTCAAGTAATTTATGTCAGGGGCTCTGAAACCTCTGTGCTCGTTTTAGCTGCATTGTTCTGAATTATTTGCACATAATTAGGAGGATCTTGAATAGAACAGAACGAAATTCAGAATGTCCATGGTGGGGAAAATTCTGACATTTCAACATTTGATTTCATCCCAAATTGGAACAAAAAGTTGAAATTTTTTACTGAATGGAAATTAAAAAAAAGATTCAGAAATGTTGAAATGATCAAAATGAAACATTATTTCATTGTTTCTTGAATTGACCCTAAATGCTTCTTTTCCAGTCACTTCAACAGTAAACTGCATTTTCCCATTGTGGTGCATTGCCTGATGGGAATTATGTTTTGGAAGCCTGATACTCCCAGTCGCTCTTGTGGACCAGGCTCCCTGGCCAGACTGTTATATTCCCATGATATACAGTAACTCCTCACTTAACGTCGTCCCGGTTAATGTTGTTTCATTGACACGTCACTGATCAATTAGGGAACATGCTCATTTAAAGTTGCGCAATGCTCCCTTACAACGTTTGGCAGCTGCCTGCTTTGCCCACTGCTTGCAGAAAGAGCAGTCCGTTGGAGCGAGCTGGTGGGGGCTTGGAACCAGAGTGGGCCGGCAGCCTCCCTATCAGCTCCCCCAGGTTCCCTGTGGGGCGGCTGCCCAGCAGGCTATCAATTACCAGGAAGTTCAGGTGTCTTTCCCCCCACTGCCTTGTGCTGCTCCTGCCCTCTGCCTTGGAGCTGCTCCCAGGAGCTTTCTGCTTGCTGTGCAGGGGTGGGGGGGGGGTGGGAAAGAGGGGTGCTAATGTCAGGGTGTCTCCCTCCGCCCACTCCTTCCCCCTGCTTCTGTACCCCATCTCCACAGAGCTGGGGAGGGGGGCATGACAGGGCTCAGGACGGAGGGAGCTTGCTGGCAGCAGTTGCTATCTCAACTTGCTGATCTACTTAAAAAGGCAATGTACTTACAGTGGGGTCAGCATATTTAAAGGGGCAATGTGTGTGTGTTTCTCTCTCACACACACACACACTCTCTCTCTCTCTGTCTCACACACACATGCACCACCCGGCACTTCGGAAAGTGGAGGGAGTGGTGCGCTCCAGTGAGATAGCGTGGGTTCATCATCACATTCAGTTTCTGCAGGGAGTGTTTGCAGCCACTGCCATGCGTCGATTGTGTCTCCTCCCTCCATTCGTGCTGCCTTGTAGAGTGTGAGGCTACATTAACAATGTGTTAACCCTTGAGGGCTTAGCCGAGTGCTAGTTCATCGTTTAGCAGCAAGGCATTCCCTGGGAAATATTCCACCCTCTGACTCCACCACCTCAGCCAAGCTTCATAATCATCATTGCTGTGTACAGTATTAAATTGTTTGTTTAACACTTATACTCTGTGTGTGTGTGTACGTACATATATATTTATATTTATATTATATATAAAGAAAGGGGGCCTGAACTAGACTAGGCAATGTGCTGATAGAGTAATGCTGTTCAGTGTTTTATTGAGCTGATTTGAAATGAAACATTCCAGGTCATTTCAACACAACAGAATAATCTGAATTGGGTCGATCTGACCCAAAACAAAATCTTTCATTTTGATTTTTCTGATGGAAAATTGAAAACTTTCTGGAAAATCAAGATTTGCCCATAGAACATTCCAACTTTCTGGAAGGTGCATTTTCTGTCTGAAATATTTTCTGACAGAAAATTTCCAATCAGCTGTTGTCTCAGTTCTGTTAAGAAATTTTAGCTATGCTATGGAAATCCCCAAGTAGCTATAATTGAATTCTGCAGAAAAGGAATGGTCCTATATTTTGATTAGTTGGGTCCCAAAGTAATGGCGTACCACATATATTAGTAGTAATTAGGGCTGTAAAGTGATTAAAAGAATTAATTGTGCTGTTAAACAATAATAGAATACCATTTATTTAAATATTTTTGATGTTTTCTACATTTTCAAATATATTGATTTCAATTACAATATAGAATACAAAGAGTACAGTGCTCACTTTATTTTTATTTTTGATTACAAATATTTGCACTGTAAAAAACAAAAGAAATAGTATTTTTCAATTCACCTAATACAAGTACTGTAGTACAATCTCTTTATCATGAAAGTTGATCTTACAAAGGTAGAATTATTTACAGAAAAAACCTGCATTCAGCAATAAAACAATGTAACACTTTAGAGCCTACAAGTCCAATCAGTCCTACTTTTTGTTCAGCCAATCGCTCAGACAAACAAGTTTGTTTACATTTGCAGAAGATAATGCTGCCCATTTCTTGTTTGCAATGTCACCTGAAAGTGAGAACAGGGGTTTCCATGGCACTGTTTTAGCTGGTGTCGTAAGATATTTACATGCCAGATGTGCTAAAGATTCATATGTCCCTTCATGCTTCAGCCACCATTCCAGAGGACATACATCCATGCTGATGACTGGTTCTGCTCAATAACGATCCAAAGCAGAGCGGACCGATGCATGTTCGTTTTCATCATCTGAGTCAGATGCCACAAGCAGAAAGTTGATTTTCTTTTTTGGTGGCTTGTGTTCTGTAGTTTCCACATCAGAGTGTTTCTCTTTTAAGACTTCTGAAAGTATTCTCCACACCTTGTCCCTCTAAGATTATGGAAGGCACTTCAGATTCTTAAACCTCGGCTTGAGTGCTGTTTCTATCCTTAGAAATCTCACATTTGGTACTTTTTGTCAAATCTGCTGTGAAAGTGTTCTTAAAACGAATATGTGCTGGGTCATCATCCGAGACTGCTATGACATGACATGAAATACATGGCAGAATGTGGGTAAAACAAACAGGAGACATACAATTCTCCCCCAAGCAGTTAATTCACAAATTTAATTAACACTTTTTTTTTTTAAATGAGCATCATCAGCATGGAAGCATGTCCTCCGGAATGGTGGCCGAAGCATGAAGGGGCACATGAATGTTTAGCATATCTAGCACGTAAATATCTTGCAACACCAGCTACAACAGTGCCATGTGAATGCCTGTTCTCACTTTCAGGTGACATTTTAATTAAGACGTGGGCAGCATTATCTCCCATAAATGTAAACAAACTTGTTTCTCTTAGCGTTTGGCTGAACAAGAAGTAGGACTGAGTGGACTTGTAGACTCTAAAGTTTTTCATTGTTTTGTTTTTGAGTGCAGTTATGTAACAAACCTACATTTGTAAGTTGCTCTTTCATGATAAAGAAATTGCACTACAGTACTTGTATGAGGTGAATTGTAAAATGCTGTTTCTTTTGTTTTTTACAGTGCAAATATTTGTAATAAAAATAATATAAAGTGAGCACTGTACACTTTGTATTCTGTGTTGTAATCGAAATCGATATATTTGAAAATGTAGAAAAGCATCCAAAAAATTTAATAAATTTCAATTGGTATTCTATTGTTTAACAGTGCGATTAATGGTAATTAATTTTTTTAAATCATGATTAATTTTTTTGAGTTAATCGCATGAGTTAAGTGCGATTAATTGACAACCCTAGTCGTAATTGCATACTATTACTTAGTATTTCCATGACTCCTTTCACCTGATGTTTTCAAGCCCTTTACAGGCATCAATTAATTAAACCTCACAACACCTCACTACATGTAAACCCTGATTATCTGACATGTTGATGGGGCATCTGAAACATTCAGATAATCAGGTGGAATTGTTTCTGTATGGATTTTGGATTCCTGGGATTTATTTAAAAATCAGATAATCTTAATTTGGATAATCTGGATTCAGGTAATTTGTTGAATATTACACTTCAGGAGACCAACTGACTTGCCCCAGGACACATACGTCAGAGTCAGGCCAGTGCTCAGAATCCAGATATTCAGTCCCCTGATCTAACCACTAGACCACAGTATTGCATAGCTTTTAGAGTTCTCTCTCTTAGACAACACAGCTTCCTTTAATTTTATATTTAGCATACAGGAGCTCTTTCACACAGGAAGTTTTGTGAATATACTTCATGACCTCCAGGAAGCTTTTCTCCCCCCCTTCAAATCACTCCTAAAGTCTCATTTTTACCCACAATCCCTCAATCAATCCTTTCATTCCCTACAGATTATTTAAAAAGTCACATCCTTTTTCCTGCATCTTTGTCAGAAGACAGGTTTCAGAGTAGCAGCCGTGTTAGTCTGTATTCGCAAAAAGAAAAGGAGTACTTGTGGCACCTTAGAGACTAACAAATTTATTTAAGCATTAAATTTGTTAGTCTTTAAGGTGCCACAAGTACTCCTTTTCTTTTTGTCAGAAGAGAGAAGGATGGTCCCATGTTTAGGGTGCTAGCCTGGGAGATGTCAGTCCTCTATCCAAGGTTTCCTGTGCCACCTCATGGAAGTCACTTAATCTGCCTTGGGGGGATAATAGAAGTTCCCTGCTTCATAGGGGTGTTGTAAGACTCAGTACGTTAAAGTCTGTGAGGTGCTCAAAAATGATGGTAATGGGTGGCCATATAAGTCTGATAGCATTTGTCCATGTTGTAAACTCTTCAGGACAGGGACCTGTATTTTTTCTTTCTGTTTATAAAGCTATTCACAGAGGATTTAGTACTGCATAAAATAAGGTATAACCCCATGGTAACTTGCACATAGATGCTGGACTTTACATTAAAATTATGCAATCCTCTGTTTTTTCCCATCTTGTAAATGTTTTTGAAATGACAACTGGCCGTATGATCCAAAGTGCCATTTGATCAAACTCAAGCTAAATTGCTATCTTGCACTTCAGCTTTTGATCTGTGGCTGGGTTCCTTTAAATAATGCAATTTTCTTGCCTCTAAATGCACCTCTGCTCTTCTTCCCACCTCTTTGCCTGATTTAAATGAATTTTAAAGCAAGGTGGCCTGGTGGGGATATGAAAGGAAAAGGGACATCCTTGTTCTGGATTTTGATTCCTTTGAACTTAATGGTGCTCACAAAATAACAAGTTGAAGAGCATTTTCTGCCATTCCTTTTTTTTTTTTTTTAATCCAGTGCCGAGAAGCCGGAGCTCTTATGTACTTTTTTTGTTTGTTGGTTTGTCTGGAAAGGTAGTTGAATGAAATTGATATGTTGGTTAAGGAGTTGTTGGAGCCGATATCCTTGATACGATTGCAGCAAAATCAAAATAGTGTCAAGTATTAGAGGGGAAAAAGCAGCAGGCAAATGTGATTCTTTTTGCCCCTTAATTAACTATCTTTTGAAGTCAATATCTATTCTCTTCTTTAATGCAACTGAATTCTTCCATCTTGACTTTTAAAACTAAACTTTAGATGGGACAGAACATTGGGAGAGAAGAAGTCAAAGAGGAAAGTTACAGGGCTTTTAGCAGCAGATGGCCGTGAGGTTTTTGTGTTGGTATGTCCAATGGAAAATGCTCCAGTAGTTCTGAACTCACTGTTACCTGAATGTTTATAATTTATATTTGGTATTTTGGTAGCAACAGTCATTTGTCTGTGATTTTCTCGCTATACTTCTGATCAACATTTGTGTGAATGAAATAAAATGCGCATGAATTCTCTGTTTTGTCCCACATCTGTATTAAATACTCAAAGAATTGCGTAGTTGTTTGTTTGTGCATTAAATGAGCGTTTTTACCATGGATTTTCTTCCCCAACGTGTCAAGTGTTTTCTGTTTGGAAAGATAGATCATGGTGTGTGGTTTGATGGTCAAAGAAGGCTAGTACAAGGGATCATTCATCTGGGTTGTGTTCCCAGCTCTAAAACGGATTCCCTGTGTGACTCTGGGCAGGTCACTTAATTGCGCTGTACCTCAGTTTGCCATCTATAAAATGCGATATGATGACACCTGTTAATTTAGTATTCTAGTAGTGAAGTAACTTTTGCCTCATGTGCATGTATAATGAACCATTACTGCATCTATCTACGCACCTTGGTCATCACTGAGCGAGTGATAGAAATCTGTGTGTTTGATTCTGAAGGTCATTGCTTGAATCCCTATGAACAACTATAGCGTGTTTAGTTACGTAGCCACGTTTTGTTGCATACTCACTCACTGTGGCTAGTGCTCATAAGCACATCCTACAATACCCGCAGACAGATTCTAGCCACTTGGAAGTGTCACAGAGAACTCATGACAGGAGTTCAATTAGGTATGAACTAGAGATGAAGGAGGCGTGGTCCTCATGGTCATGCACACGTTCTCCCATATCAACGTGTACCCTAATGCACGAAAGCCAGCCACATAATCTCGTTGTTGTAAGCCTTCTTGTCCTATTTCCTTACACCACCCCATTACAGTGGTTATTGCTTACCTTGTATCTGAAGTAAGATAGTGAACCCCTTTGGGGCAGGAACTCTCTTTTGTTTGTCTCTCTAGTTTCAGGTATCCTTATGACATTACTTAATTCTGATATCCAACAGTGGTCTCTCGGCATTGTCTCTTGCGGAGATGATTTTTTTTTCTTGTAGTAGGAATGGATTATGTAAGAGGATTGTGTGTTTGTATCTGGTCTCAGCCAAAGTAGTGATGCATATTAATACTTCTAGAGCAGCAAATGTGTGCTTATTTGGGTGGCACCATAATGCCTCTTCCAAGGCAATAAATATAATTTAGCTCTATTGTACTGGTTCTGTCTGTATTTTCAGGCATTCTTTTCAATCCAGTGGTATGAGTCTTATACTGGCTTGTTCCAATATTCTCTTCTTCAGTTGTAACCTATGTTAAAATGTCACACAGGCCTCTGGGCATGGAGCAAACTCTGAAGGCCTCCTATCAGTTTGATGGTTAGCCTTTCCCCCTCCTGAAGTTAGAATGGTCAAGTGGAGAGAGCACAGGATTAGTACTAATCCTGGACTTGTTGTGTGATCTTGACACATTTAATCTCTTTTGCCTTTGTTTTCCTATCTCTAAATGGGGATACTGATACTTCCTCTCCTATTAATCACTTTGATCTGTAGAGGGATAACCCTATCTAAGTGCTAATTTATTTTAATTTTGCCTTTCTTACTTTTGTTTTATAGTCAGTTGAAAGCATATTTCCTTTCATAGACAGTGTGTAATTAGAGGAGTTTTATGTAGTTTTTCTGTTGAAGCATTCCCAGTGAATCACAGATGGTTTGAGTACCGTAGACATTTATTTTAGGGTATGGGCACCAATAAATAGTTTTGCTTCTGTGAAAAATCTGGACAATAAAATACATCCAGAATTTAATTTGTGAAATGGACCCTTTAAATTCAATTTTTCCTCTTGATAGTGGCAACTTGAGGTCTTGAAAGCTAAATAGTGCCTTTTAATGTCAGGGACTTAGACCTATTTGTATCTTCATACTGGTGTTTTGTTTTTTCGGCAGTGACTGTGAAATAAATGTTGCAAGATAGAAGAACCTAAAAGCTTGACCATTTTTTTTTTTTTATGGAGGCTAAAGCACCAATCCTGTAATAGTTTTTAAAACTAATGGAGTGGTTGTTCCAGGGGCACTGAATGATGTGGTAATGCCTCTGAACAGAGAAGTGCGTCTTTTATTAAGGTGTTGCACTGGCTGGTCTGGTTGGCTTCTCACAGGATGAAAAGGCTGCAATAAACGTGTTTTATTGGTGCTGTATGTCCTGTAAAAGATACTCACCATCAAACACTGTCTCTGCTGCTTTGTCGTGTTCATAATTTTGGAGATTTTTAGGAATCCCATTATTTCTGCAGTAATCCCGGGGAAAGTGAGTATTTTAAAAGAAAAAAAAATGATTCCATATGCTAGCACTCCATAAAATGTTATAGCCCTTCTAAGATAAGGGCTCCGATCCAAGCTTCCTAGCAAATATCTGAGGCATCGTGCTTGGGATACTTGGATTGGTGCCTTTTAGTTCTGGATAAGGCAGGTAACTAGTTCAGTGGACAAGAGATAGGTTACATTGATATAGTTATTGTGATTATAAAGGTAACTCAGAGATTCTACAAATAACAAGAAGGAACAAAGATCCAAAGAACCGTCAGACTTGGTTTTCTTTAAATAGGTCCCAAGAGCTTCAGGTAAAAAATCATCATCCTTTTGTCAGTTTGGTTTTTTTTAAATGAAAATGACTGACAGCATTCTCAGAGAGCCCTGGTTTAGTTGGGGTCCAGGCAATGGATAGATCACAGCAGAGAAGATCAAAACTCTGCTGCACAGAGTAGGAAAGTTTACATTTTCTGAACTTGTATAAAGCTGAGGGGGGGAGGAAATAAGCCATCCTTGTTTCACCTTCACAAAAAATGGAGATGGGGTTCCTTCACCACTCTGCAGTCCAGAAGCACTGTTCATCTGTATTTATGAGGCACCTCCAGTTAATCATTGCAATTAGTTCATCATGGATAAATCATCCCTAGTAATACACCAGACAGTTGAGTTTCATGAAAATTGGCCTTGGAATTCACCATGAGGATCAGATTGAGCCCTTGCCTCACATAAATCATTACTCCAAGGTGAAAATCAAATTGCTATTCAGAAGTAGCATTCTGATAGAAATTAGTTAATTACAAGGAATCTATAGATTGTTGGAGTTGCTGTACTCTGCTTTCTTTGCTACACCCTCTTTCCATGCCTCATACTACTCTGTTATCCTCTCTCCTAAATATTCCCTTTGGCTCCTCCTTCACAGCTTCTTTCATACCACCCCTTAGACCTGGAGCAGTTTCCGACTCACTAAGCGCTCCCACTTTTCTCTTTAAGTCCTCTCTTAAAATCCACTGCTTTACAGAACCTTTTCAGTATTGATTTCAGTGACAGTCTGATTATCACTGATTATCACAATTAATCCTGGCATATTTCTAATATACATTCGTTGTGTTCGTGTCTAGACACCACTAGCCATTGTTTCCATGTGCTTCATCCTTGTGTTTACATGCTCTTCAGGACAGAACTTTTAATGCACTGTTTTTAACAGTACCATGTACACTTACAGTACTCTGTTTAAAAAAGAAAAAAGACTGTTGTCCTTGGGGCTCAAATCTGTGGAGGCTACTTGCAAAAAATGGGTAGTGGTTGCCAGTTTGGGATATGGACAGAGCAATGGCTCGTCGTCCTTCTACACTCAGTTCGATGGAGGACAGCAGCAGGTTTAGTTGGTGATTGTCATTCTTAAGGGTAGAACGATGCATTGTATGGTTCATTCTCATAAAGTACTATTAGTATGTCCAAGTTTCTCTTCAAATGTTTGAGGATGGTTTTTAAAATGATGTTAGTAAGAACTTTGAACTGAAAATGGTAGCTGTTGAGAGGAATGGCTAAGGCTTATAGCGGCAGATAGAGCTACGTTGATTTATTGGTGAATGTAAGACTTCACTTCAGGGCAGGATTCAGTATGACAGAGTCACCATGAAAAGGCACTTACCATGTGTTAGGCATCACAGGTAGTGTGTAGTTGAAATACACACTGGGATGTATTGTACTGTGTATGTGTACTCAGTCTCAATCTCTCTGTTTATATTTATAATATATATTTGTTACAAAAATTGGCCTCCCAGTAATCCTAGACACTTGCACAGCAAGTAAAATGTGACCTCCTTCAAAAATTAAAATCAAACCAACTAGCAAGAGAATGTGAAAAAAAATACCCCATCTTTTCTCCCTATGACTTCAAATCTTCCCAAAAGCTCAGGAGAAATAGAAAGGCCGTGAAGCATGCCCTCAAGGTTTGCGAATGTGAGTTATTTCAGGCTGCTATGCGTGTACTTTTTGAGTTTCAGAATTGAGGGCATCTGCAGAAAACAGTCTACAGGGAGCTTCGTTCCATTTACACGTAAGGGACCTCCACCTCGATTGCTTCCGCTGATCTCGGCTGTGGTGGTCTCAGACAGGAGAGAGCTGATTTTTCAGGTAGAGTGGTCCCAAAATGTCTACCAAAATTGATGGTAGAGAGTGATAGATGGGACAGATATTCCAATTTGTATCCACCTCAACTGTTTCTACAAATGACTAAATTGATTCCTACCTAGCCATGTTGATGTAGAATTACCAGATGTGCATGCACCATCATTTCCATGGTGTGCATAATCTTGGATAGAGCTGGCGAATTTTGTTCAGTGTTTGGGTCGGATTGAGTGAATTGTTTTGGCTGAAAAAAAGAGGGAACGTCAAAACAGTTCATTCTGACATTTTCACGATGAACTGTCTAGACATTTTGCTTTGAAATGACATTTGTGAAACAAAATGTCAGTTTAAATTGACCCAAACTATGTGTTTTGGGGTGTTTTTATTTTGGTTTGGGACTCTAAAAAAAAATACTAAACAAAACAAACCAGCCGCACACATTTTTGGTACTCTAAAAAAACCAAGAATTTGATTCAAAGCGAACCATTTTTTAAAAATATTTTTTCAGTTTTGCAATTGAACAGAAAAGTCAGTTGGCTCAATTCCAGGCCTGGTGCAATTTCTCGTGTACGTTTTTGCCCATCGGACCATTGACCTCTGTTTTTGACAGCATGCATACCAGTGCCCTTTCACGTTTCTGTAACTTTGTCGTGAAATGTTGAATACCCCAAATTCTTTAAAAATGTGGTATTAGTTAAATTGAATGTGATGGAGGGACATGATGCAGTTGCATGAGCACCACAGAAATCGATCGCAACTGATGGCATTAACAACAGTGAGCTATCCTGTTTACGTTCTTTCCACTGTCAGTGTTGCAAACCTTGATATAAAATAAAAGCATCGTTATCTGAATTAATTGGTCTTCAGGCCCATTTGGCTGTGAGACGTATTCATATTAGTGGAACACCAAGTGTAAGATGAGTGAAGGACAGGATGCTTGGTGTCTATTTTATTTTAAATGTCGGTCTTCAATTAAAGTATTTAAATATATGCAAAAAATGAGCATTTTTTCCAGAAGGGTGGCGTGCGTGTATGCTCTGATGATGGGATTTGTACTGTCACAAACTAAATGAAATTTAGCTAACAAATGACATTTTAAAAAAATGCTTGTTCATCTAATTTAACACATGTTGAGAAAAGAGATAAAGATCGCCTGTGAACTAATCAAAAGTGGCAGATTTTGTTCTCTTCCTTAGTAAAGCCTCTAAAGATGACACTGTGTGTGTGTGTGTGTGTGTTTTTAAATGACTGTTTTAAACTTCTAATATTTAAGTAGATCTTTTGAAAGACATGATGTGTATATTTCAGCTGGCCTTGCGAATTTTATTTTAAACAAAATTTTAAATGTAATTATTTTTTCCCCTTCCATACAAAATCAAACTGAGATAACTGGGACTGACAGTACATTTGTATAGAACTTAATAGGTGTAAATCCCTCTCTTGTTGGAATTAGCATCAGGCACAGAGAACCTGGCTTGGGGAGAAGAGGATGTCATTGTCACTCATGGGCATGAGCTAAGACTTCCCTGTGTTTTGTGGCTGGTCCCAGCAGCTTAACACAAAAACAAGTCAAATTGTCAAAAGTCATTAGTGATTGTCACTTCACAGACCGTCACTGTTGCACCCCCTTGGAATCTCAGCAGAATGTTTTTTTCCCCCTTCCCTCTTCCTTAAGTAACTAGGGCAATCTAACATTGTGTGTGGACAGATACAATTTAACCCTTGTGGAGCTTTTTGGATTTTGGATTAATGGGAGGTGGAAAATCATTACTTTTCTGGTCCAGGACCCTGGATATTGAGCTCTGACATCTATATACAAGAGAGAAGAGAGAGAGAGAGATTACTTTTTTGGTGATCTTTATAGTCTGAGAGGAAGGATGGTCCAGGAGTTAGGTTGCTAGTCTGGATTTTGGGATCCCTGGGCTCAGCTGTAAACTTCCTGTGTGACTTTTGGCAAGTCAGGTAGTCTCTCTTTGTGAATCCCACAACTGTGAAATGGGAATAATAGCACTTCCCTACTTCATGGGGTGGTGAGACTAAATACATGAAAGATTTGGGATGCTCAGGTGGGGGCACAGGTATCTTAAATTAAAAAAAAATTCGTTTGCCACTCCCTGCCTTCAACTCCAGATTTCCTCAAGTCCCTAGGGATACAGTGTCTTATCTACCCTGGGATTTTAGCATGTTAGTTCACACACATTAAAAATACAACCTCTTTTCCCACTGTAGACTTGGCCGTAAAGCATGATAGGTCAAAACCAACAAAAGGAGAGAAGGGCCGAGATGTAAGTATTCTTCTTCTTCAAGAAGGTCGTGTCATCTGATTCACTCCTTGTGGGCTGGGTCCTTCCTCAGCTAATTGGACTGTTCCTGTGCAAAAAGAGCTCCCAGCTGCCTGCTTGGCATCCTACCCATCTGGCAGTAAATTGGTGGGAGGAGCTCTCTACAAACCTAACTAGCTGCCTGCCATCCAAATAGCAGAGTGGACCCAACTCCCAAGCAGCAAATCAGAGAGAATGTGCCTTCTTTGAGAACAGATATTGGCAGATAAAGGACAACATTTTGCTTTATCTGCAGCATACAGCAGTGGAAACTGAGGAACACAGAATCTAAGTGACTTGCCCAAGGTCCCATATAAAGTCAGTGACAGAACTGGGGATAGACTCCAGATTGCTGGATTTATCTTTCTCTGCTTTCACCACACGGTTTATCTTTTCTCCTCTGGGATGTGCAAGATGCACAATCCAATAGTTGTTACCACTGCACAGATATTTTCTTTAGCTAATGCAGATTAGTCTTGAATTAGTTGCTTCCCTCCCCAGAAGAACACACTATGTGATCCTGATTGTGTGCCATAATCAACAGACTGGGCAGTGAGTGATCTGTTTCCCAGTGTATTGCTTCACTCTGTCTTGGGAACAGGGTGAACTTTTGATCAATCAACAGATGTACAGTCTAAGGAGTGTTTATGTAACTCTGCATGGTGCTTTAGGCATGTGCTTTCCACCACAGCAGTCATTGGAGTTCAGCTGCCTGGCTCCGACACACTGTAACAGGTTACTAATATGGCACCAAGATGCTACGGTAATAGGAGAATTAGAAATGCTAATAGGTAGAACGAATACAAATAACTTTCATCTCTTCATCCTCTCTCTCTCTCTGGCTGCCTTAACAGTCACTGGTATCTTGGGGTCTGTCACCTGCCTGAATAAATCCCACAAACAAACAGTAGTCACTCTTGGGTGACATTGGGCAAGTCATGCGACCTGTAAAATGGGAATATTATTACCTCTTTTGTAACTTGCTTTGAGATCTGCTAATGAAAAATGCTGTGTAACAGCTGAGTATTCTTATTATTGCTGTTTATACCTTACTGCAACAAACGTGAAGTTATGGCATTTGTCTGTGGCTGTTCGTAAGTGGATATCTTTTCCACAGATCTATTCCCCTATTTTCTTATTAGTTTCATTTTGATTATTAATTGAGACAGACAATTTAATGTAGGAAAGAGAGAGGTGTTCAGAGGACAAGAGGGATTACTGGGATGTAAATAGGTAGGCTTCTTGTGGGACATTGTCATCACTTGTGATGAGATCATTCAGTGATTGGGTTGCTACTGGTGTCGGTTATATAGGAGCCATTTTCTTTATCAGACATTGTCATACAGTATTGTAAAGCCTAGTTTACGCTTAAGTTTTGCTGGCTTAACTCTGTCAATCAGGGGTGTGACTTCCGCCCTCCTTCCCCGTGCCTGACTGACATAGCTATGCTGGCAAAACACCTAGTGTAGATGTAGTTGTCTCATCGTAAAAGTCCTTGTGGCAGCACATGATAACCAGGGGCACCCTAGACTAGCTGCCAGCAACTGGCGCTCTAGGTGAACCATGCAATCGGCGCCCCCAAACCCAAGGGCAGATCTAGGCTGAGGTTTTTGGTGAACAGAAACATTTTGCCCCTTTTTTCCTTTTAATGTTTTTTTAAGTGCTTTTTTTTTAAACAGAGGCTTAATTATTTGGTTTGTCTGTCCGTCTGTCCAACCAATGTTTCCGAGATCAGATAAAATAGAGACATGCAATTTTCAGAATGGATTTATACATGACAGCTAGATGATATTTCAGCCTGATTTCAAATAAAAATGTTAATTATAATTCATATTATTACAAATCCAAAATCATCCATTACACTATCTTGCTTTAACTGCCATTACCACCACATCCAATATAGAAAGAAATAAGAAAACTCTTCAATTAACTTTAACCTGTATTTACAAAACACTCTGAATAAAAAACACTGTGTTCTTAAAACATGACTTTTCTTGCTTTAAGTTTTGAAAATTCGATCACTAGTTCTTTTAGATCCAGTTTTCCAGCTATTTCATGCTCTATTGACATTGTGGCAAGTCCAACAAGTCTCTCTTGCACCATTGTTGAACGCAGACATGTTTTTATCAATTTTAACTTTGAGAAGCTATGCTCCCCACTAGCTACGGAAACTGGCAAAGTTAAAAGAATGCATAGAGCTATAACAATGTTTGGGAAACTCTGAGTTTATTTTCACAAACAAACTTCAGGAGATCTTCAGGAGTGGACTGTTTCTTAAATCGTCTTGAAAAAGCCTGAAGTTCACTACACAAATGTGTAGCATCAATGTCTTTTGAATTTTCATGAGTCAATGCCAACTCCATTTTATACAAAATTCTCTTATCTGTTTTGTTGTTTTCTTTTGCAAGCTGTAGATATCGTATAGAAAGCCAAATACTGACTCTAGCTGCTGCACTCAACCGAGTGAATAGCAATATCAAAGACTGCAAAGTAGAAATTCACTTTGAACTTTTGTTTTGGGTTCTGAATGGGTGTATCTCGTCCTTCATACAAAAACTGCTGTTTCTTTTGCTGAATGCAAACGGGCTCTGGTTCAAATTCTGTCGGAAAGTCTATTTCTTCAGCAGGCTCGAGAAAATCTACCAGTGTTCTTTTGAACCCTTCATCGCTTCTGAATTCCTCCAGAATATTTTTAGTTTGCTGCAGTTTTTAAATAGCAGAATATATGTTCAGGTTCTTTTCCTGCAGCTGCTTACTAGTGAGGTTAATCTCGAAAAGCATATTCTACCACAAAATGAGTGAAGTCACAAATTTGAACTCGGAAGGGCCATTTGCAAGAGCTTCTGCATCTGAATGTGCCATCTTGCCAGACGAGCCAGTAAAGGTAGTATCAGAAATTTCAATTCAGGCACCATAAATGTTTCCAGGTTCATAGCGAAAAGGCTTCAAAGCATCAACGCAACTCTCCCATCTTGTCTGACTAAGTGGTTTCGCAGTTAAAGAATTCACATGGCGAGTCAGAATCTCCCAACGGCATGTTGAGCCTGAGAAAAACACATAAACACGTTGCACCAGGTCAAAGAAACTGCTTGCCTCCAAACAGCATCTAGCAGCATCATTGACAACCAAATTCAGAGAATGCACACTGCAAGGAACAAAAAAGGCCCTAGGATTGATTTCCATCATTCTCCTTTGCACACCATTGTCTTTACCCTTCATATTACTCCCATTATCATAGCCTCGGCCACGTAAGTTTTCAACAGATAAGGATGTTGTTTCAAGCTCTTGTAGAATAGTTTCAGTCATAAATGCTCCAGTTGTCTCCTTCAATGGTACGAAACCCAAAAAATGTTACTTTATGAGCACTTCAACATTATCTTCATTTGAAGACTTTTCCATAGCCACAAAACAAATGATCATCGTCATTTGTTCAACGTGACTCACATCTGGTGTACAGTCCAGTATTATTGAAAAGTATTTTGCAGAATGGGCAGCTTCTACAATTTTCATTTTAATGGCATTTGCTAGGATTTGAGTCACTTCATTCTGCATATTTTTTCCTAAGTAATGAACCTGTGTTGCATGATCAGTTATTTTACATAGATGCTCCTTCATGACTGGATCAAACAAAGGTAGGTATTCAACAAATTTTTAAAAGTTTCCATTACCTGGAGTGTATAATTTTTCATTTCTACCACGTCCGCGGAATGCAAAATTTTCCCCACCAAGAACTCTCACTAAAGCAATCAGATGCTCTAATATTTGTTGCCAATATTCTTCCTTTTCCTTGATCACACGTAAATTTTCTTCATCGATAATTTTTCCTTTTTTTCAATTGTAATTCAAGTTCTTTCCAATTTTGAAAACACTCCAAATGTTCTGTACTACTTTCATGTGAAGAGAGAATTGAAGATATGTTTTTCCAGTCCTTCGAACCATTTTCAGTAAGTGATGTACCAATTCCTTGATTTCTGAACAACTTGCAGCAAAAGCAAAACACAGAGTCCTTCGACACTGAATATTGTAACCAGTTTTGATGAATTTCTTCCCCATTAATGAGTTTCCTCTTGTAATGCTGAGCAGAGAATTTTCTTTTATTCCCATCCTTAGAGAAGGGAAATTCATGAACTTGTTCTGGTCCATGTTCCGCGAGTATTTGCCACACATTGTCATCACATCTCGGCCATAAAGCTGGGTCCCCATACTGTAACTTGTTTGTAACTTCCTCATACTTTCTTCCTTCAACTTCATTTACTTAAATTTCTGTATAAATTTTCTCCACTTCCATATCAGTCTGATGCTGTGACGTCACAAATTGAAAAAAAAAATTCACTAAAATATTATTTATTTTTGCAGTAAATAAAAGATTTGACTTGGTAATAAATTCTCAGAAATGTAAAGAAATTAATTATAATTCATATTCCCTCCATACGCGCGTGGGAATTGAAATAATGACATCTTTGTTATTTTATTTGTATTTTTTTCATCTTTTTCATTTTTTTTTTCAATTTGATTTTTTCCTCGAATTTGGCGCCCCATTTAACTTGGCACTGTAGGCGACCGCCTAGTTCGCCTGTGTGGACGGGACGCCCCGATGATAACTCTGTTCGGGGAATGGTTAAAACTAAGAGAACGCTTTTACCAGTATAAACCGTGTCTCTGCTAGAGACGTTTGCTGGTATACCTCTGCCTGTAGAACTACACTGCCAAATCCTTTCAAGCGCAGAAAGACTTACGATGTTCTCTCTTTCATCCTTCCTTCCTTCTCTGTCTGTCTGAAGGACTGTTGAGAGTCTTATATGTTTGTAAAATGTCAAGTTCCTCAGATGCAGGGTGTTGTAGAATTACCTATTTAGTATTATTAATTGTTCAGTAGACAACACCCTGTTTTACCTATGGTTCATAAGGCATGATAGGTTTTACTGGACAAAGTGGAAGACATTTCTTTTTTCCCCAAGTGTTTTTTATTGTAATCAGTCAAAAAATGAGGGTTTTACCGCTGCTGTAATTCTCAGTACCTCTGGCTAGTCAAATGGCATGTTAGTTACTTCAGAATTACTTCTTAAGCACAACATTTTAGTACTCCTTCGGTTTTTGCTAATTGCTGTTTTCTGATTGTTATTACTGTACTTCACTCTCTGTATATATATCTTCTCTCTCTTTCTCACTCACGCGCACACACACACACACACACACACAGTCACTCATAGCTCTCTTTGCTTAAGACATGCAGAGCAGATACTTGCATTCTCCCATTTCCTGTGTTTTGTAGCTTTCTGGGAGATGATTTGTAGAGTGTAAGTTGTATTTCAATTTCTAAGAACAATCGGAGGTACCATGTCAGTTTTAGAAAGGTACAGGAGTGGGAAATAGTTGTTGAAGCAGAAACGGCAGCAAACAAAAACTGCTGATAGAAAAGGAGTACTTGTGGCACCTTAGAGACTAACCAATTTATTTGAGCATGAGCTTTCGTGAAGCGAGCTGTAGCTCACGAAAGCTTATGCTCAAATAAATTGGTTAGTCTCTAAGGTGCCACAAGTCCTCCTTTTCTTTTTGCCAATACGGACTAACACGGCTGTTACTCTAAAAACTGCTGATGTTACAGATAGAGCCCTGGGCAGATACAAAAATGAGTATCCACATTCAATACGCATCCGCAAAAATTATCTGCGGATATCCGCGGATTTGCAGGGCTCTACACCAGGGCCCCACTTAGGCTCTGATGCGCATGTGCACACCCCCACTCCCACCCCGCTGCAGCCCGGTTGGGGAAAGCTGAGCCACATGGGCAGCTGTGAGGAGCCCGCACAGAGTCGCAGACCCTCCACCTGCCCTTGGCCAGGCGAGGAGTCCAGGGGGCAAGGACACAGCTGGGGGCTGCTCTCAGCACCCCCGCACTGTGAGCAGGTGGAGGGTCTGCCGTGGCTCCCTGGCCGGGCTCCGCACTGGCCGGGCTGGGGGGTGTAATCTGTAGAGCTGCCCAGGGCAGGTGGAGGGTCCGCCGCAGCTCCCCACAGCTGCTTGCCTGGTTCTTGCTGTGGTCGGGCTGCGGCTCCAAGCTCCCCTTGCTGGAGCCGGGTTGGGAGAGCTGTACTGGCAACTGTGGGGAGCCTGCGTCCCTCCAACCGCCCTTGGCGGGAGGAGGTCTGGGGGACAGGGACAAGGGCCAGGGGCTGCTCAGGTAAAAGCCGGGCAGGCAGCTGTGGGGAGCCGCCCTGGCTCCCAGGCCCCCTGCCCAGGGCAGGTGGAGGGACCCAGGCTACCCACAGCTGCCAGTGCGGCTCTCCCCGACCCGGCTCCGAAGTGGGGGGGCTGGCGATGGCTTGGTGCCACAGCCTGGCCACAGTAAGAGCTGGGTGGGCAGCTGTGGGGAGCCACGGCGGACCGTCCACCTGTCCTGGGTGGGGGGCCTGAGCAGCCCCTGTCCCTGCCCCACAGATCTCCTGCCCAGGGCAGGTGGAGGGTCTGTGCCATGGTTCCTTACAGCTGCCGTCCCAGCTGTTACAGTCAGAGCCATGCACAGATACAAAATTTTTATCCGCATCCGCGCTGCTATGCGCAAAAATGGTCCACAGATATAAAGCGGATACCCACTGATTTGCAGGGCTCTAGTTACGTCTGCCGATGATATGAGAACTGGCTGGTTGTGTGGATGTGTAGCATAGTCACAGCATTGTTAGAGAAAAGGTTTAAAAATATGTATAAATATAATGCAGCTTAGTTTTAAAATTGTGACTCTACTGTGATCAGTGAGAGGCAAGATTTGTTGAGGAAAAAGAAGAAAGAAAATAACCATGAGATCATGAAAATCACCTTGACCTTTGCCTGAAGATTCTTTCTTTTACTGTACATCTTTTGACATTTTTGATAACCATGTCATTACAAAAAGGGGGGAAAATTCCCACCTCGCATGACAAGCCACCTCACAGAGACCCATTTTGTCACAGGCCATTAATGTTCGTCATTACATAGCTTAACGTGGCTGCCTCTTCTCTTCACTGAACTCTACAGAGATTTATCTTGGAGGGCATCCATGGGGCTGGGAGGGAAGAAATGTTGTGAAGCTCTGTGCTTAGAGGCTTCCTCTCTTGTGTAGCGTGTTGAAAAAGCCAGTCGCCCAGAGGGGGCTTGTATTGAGTTGTTGGTGAGTAACACATGGCTTCAGTGTCACTTTGGTTTTAATAGGAAATGCTTGTTCTTTAGAGATGGCTGAAGCCTGGGGTGCTTCAAGTGAGCTCCCTGGGGCAGGAATTATGGTTAGCTCATGCTGGAGCACACTACGCAGTGGGAGGATAAGGTTCACATGCTGTCCTAAGGCAGTTGCTTTGCAAAGCTGCTTTACGGAGCTAGCAACGATGGTCAACATACTTCAGTTGGAAAACTGCTGTCTTTCCGGATTTATTGGGCTTTAATTAAAGTTACGCCTATTCTCTGTTTGAGTACTTGTCACGTGGTAAGTAGTATACCAATATCCAGGGCAAGAAAGCATTGCCACTTTTCAAGCGCTGCTGCTGTTACTTTTTGTTATTTCTGTACAAAATTCTATATACAATGCTGTCATAAATATAAAGGGAAGGGTAAACACCTTTAAATCCCTCCTGGCCAGAGGAAAAACCCTTTCACCTGTAAAGGGTTAAGAAGCTAAGACAATCTCGCTGGCACCTGACCTGCATTCCTGCTCTGGTCCGGGCAAAAGCAAAACACACACAGAGAGAACCCTTTGTTCCTCCCCCCACCCACCCCCCCACCCCCAGCTTTGAAAGTATCTTGTCTCCTCATTGGTCCTTTTGGTCAGGTGCCAGCGAGGTTGTCTTAGCTTCAGACTAACATCACATCCGATGAAGTGAGCTGTAGCTCACGAAAGCTCATGCTCAAATAAATTGGTTAGTCTCTAAGGTGCCACAAGTCCTCCTTTTCTTTTTGTGAATACAGACTAACACGGCTGCTACTCTGAAACCTGTCCCTTACGTTGAGGAAGCCATGAAATCTTTAAAGGAAGTAAAAGATAAAAGAGAAAACGCAAAAAGTATCTGATCTCTGATTTATATATAGCACCAGTAACTGCGATATCCAAATGCTGATATAATCTCTCGGTTTCACTTATAAAGCACACAGCAGAATGTCTCCAGAATACATGCACCAAGTCCTGTTGTATACCCCAAAGGGTGGAAAAGTGGCAGCGATCCAGTGCTACAGCTGTTGGGTGTAAGGAGTCCTACAGGGATTGTGTTGGAGGGAACAAGGTGGCACACTACACTATTTGGGCTTTGAATCTCGCTGTTAACTTGTTCTGGATTCCTATCCCACAATTCATCATCCAGTGACCAGGAAGTACAGCCAGGGACCAGGAAGTGCAGGGCTACTGTCACCTAAAATCATCATGTTACAATGCTACTTGTTGCGTTGCTACAAAATCAGTCCTCAGTGTCATCCGTCCTCAAAGTATTTCAGAGACAACGTCTTCTAGGGCATTGAGAAGGCAGTGATTTCTCTTCCAGGAAGAGTGTCACAGAAATGACTTTCCTTCTGCAGATCTTTGTTACGTGTTGTTTTGCCTCGTTAAATTGCCTTTGCAGTTCCCGATTAGAAAAAGAACACAAACGACAAAAGAAACTGCCATAAGTAGGCCTAAATCAATGCAAGATTGGAGACAGAGACTCTGGGAAAGATCCTCTCAGTTGGCTTAAATTGTCATACCTCCATTGTCTTCAGTGTTATCAAGGGAGCTGTGATAATTTACACCGAGGATCTGCTCCAGTCCATGACTACATGGAAAGAGTAGAACAGAGGGACAGCTAGGAGACAGGGCCTTTCATACCCTTTATTTCAGAGTGTATCATGGACAGGTGCTGTCCACTCGCCTCAATCTCAGTAGTTTTAGTATTATTAGGGATACCACGGCTTGCAAGGTAAGGCATTGACTCACCTTTCTTTCTCATACTAGCCAGCGTTTTCAGTGATGTGCTCCGAGTATTAGTCTAATGACTTCCAGCAGTGGAGACTTGCCAAATCGTCATGAAAATTTGCCGGACACAGAATCTGCTTGTCTATGCTTTTACACAAGGATGAACATACTGAAAATTTTGGGACACCGAATGAGCAATTTAATTTGATTACACAAAAAACAATTAATTGCCCTAAGCAAGTATAGGTAATGCAGGTTTTCAAGCCCAAACTCTCATGCTTAGAGAACATTTACAATTATGTCTATATTCCTTTCTTTCTCCCCCTTTCTCTACCCTGTTGATGGGCTTCAGGTGGGTGTCCAGACTCAACTGAACCAATAGATGGGACCAGAAACAAATGTTTCTACAGGAGTCAGTGTGAACAAGGGGATATCTTGTTATTAATTGTCTGTCATCTTCATTTGTGTTCTGTCTAAGGCAAAGCTTAGCTGACAACAGAAGCTGCACATTCCCCTTACTATGTTTATAACTATGGAGCTGTGTATTTGTCAATTTTGAGAAATGTTCCCTTGCATTGCATATCAAATATAGTGACAAATCAGAAATATCTTGCCGATATGCTGGTAGGTATTAGCAAGAATATATATTCCACCTTCTGAATTGCATATAAAGTAGAGAGCATCATCTAACTCTCTCCTTATTAAAACAAATGTTAGAAAGGACATGCCAAATTATCTTAGTTTTTTTTTTTTTCCCCCCTCTGCATGGAGTCTTTCAGGGTTGTTTTTTTTAATCACTAATTTTGTCATTCAGCTCAGAATTTCCTAATATTGGCAGTCACAGAAGACAAGGTAGAATGTCTGTCTCATAATTACATGATATGCAAAATAATATCTCCTAGGTATAGTCAAAGATTCATTCAGAAGGTTCTACTGATATTGATAAACCTTAAGAAAACTTTGGTTAACCTTATACTGTGTCAGTCCCAGGATAATTTATCATAACTTCTGAAACTTCTGAATGGATATTTAGCTTTTACTTCAAATTTATTAATCCCATTTCCTATTCCTTCACTTCTTTTGTTGCCTGTAATTCAAGGGCAAAAAGTAAAGCATGTTTGATGAGTCAGTCTATGTAGAGCTAGAAATAATAGACTGAAATGTTAATGATATGCAAAGGAGCCTTGAAATGAGTTTAAGAATTTGTGGAAAAAGTTTAAAGATTGTTAAAAAAAAATGAGCTTAACAAAACAAAACTTACACTGACTTTTTAAAAAACTTTTTATTGTATGCATCATGTGGTGATAAACTAGTTTATGGTTTTATCTAAATGTGATCTTTTGGGCAACAGGAATTGTATGATTGTAAGAACTGCAAAAGATCACTGCAATGTACATCTTTAAAGAAATGGGCATTGATCCTCTGTTTTACCCTCTTTGGAGCATTGGCAGTGCTATACTAAGAAATGGGAACACTCTATTAAATTTCACCACTGAATACGGTGTATGTTCATTTTTTTAATGATGCTTACTTTAATCTATGCAGACAGCCATGAAAACGCTTCTTACTCAGTTGCCAGCTGTCATTTCTAATGAGGCACTTGATTATGATAGTAAAGTGAATGTGGGGGACATATAAGAACCTAGATAGACAGAAACCTCCAAAAAGCTCTTTGCCTTTTCTTCAAAGCCAAGTGTTGACACTGGAATATTCATGGATCTTAGAAAACAAGTGCAATTACTAATATTATTGATATTGCTCAAAGCTAGCAAAGATTAAGAAAATTACTACTGTATATCAATGATTTTACAAATGACTCTGGAATGGTTTTCCAGGGGTAGTTGTGGAAGCCCCATAGTGTGAGTCATTTAAAACCAGACAGTACAAAACACTCTTAAAATACACCACAGGAAACAGTCTTGCTTTGGCAGAGAAATAGAGTGGATGAGCCAGAAAGTCTTTTCCATCTCTAACTTCTGTGACTGCTTGAGATGTTTAGCCATTAAGTTTCGCTTGCACACTTTCCCAGCTGTCTGTCAGGGTTCTACAGGCAATGTGTTAAGTGTCAAAAAATTAAGTAGCTTCAAGCTTTAATAATCTATTCTTACAAGGTTCAGTGAACACATTTTAAGTATGACTTATTCAAGTGGGGATTGACACTTTTGACAACTGCTGGTTGTATATCACAACAGCAACAAAAAAATTGGCTTTGCAAAGATGGCATTGGCATATCCCTCACAGCCAAAAAAATATCATCAGCTCTTTTTTATTAATCTGCTTCATCCAGATGTGAATCGTTGCATTTCTATACTCAGATCCTATTAATATTCACCTCAATTTAGGTTATTAGAAATCTGATTGTAATATGTTGGGAGGTGAAAAAGGATACAGATGGGATGTTTTTAAGAGGTCTCTGATGATGAAACACGAGTGCAGTTGTTAAAGGGTTAATTAAGCATGCATTCTGAGTGGACTAACCTTCTGTCAGAAATTTCTAAAATGACCAAAATAACCCAAACTCCAAATAAATGTCCAAAGTAACATTTTAAATTCATGGAGTGCCAGTGTGACCTGCATGTATTATATATTCAGCTTTACAATCTCAAATACTGAGAAGATATTTAACTCATTGGACATCCTCTGTTGACAGTACATATCATCTTCACCCGTTGAAGGCCTCTGAACAACAAAAAATAACTCCCTTCATTTGAGATGAGACAATTCCCTAAAAGAAGGATGAACATAACGATCACAGCCCATTACTCTGACTGCAGTGTGTGCGTGACCATGAACCCTGAAAGCACTGCTGCTTGTCCTTTTAAAGCTGACATCTCGAACCGGGTGATCTCGGATTCTAGGCTTTAAACATATGTATAAAGAAAAGGAGTACTTGTGGCACCTTAGAGACTAACCAATTTATTTGAGCATAAGCTTTCGTGAGCTACAGCTCACTTCATCGGATGCATACTGTGGAAAGTGTAGAAGATCTTTTTATACACACAAAGCATGAAAAAATATCTCCCCCCACGCCACTCTCCTGCTGGCAATTGCCCATCTAAAGTGATCACTCTCCTTACAATGTGTATGATAATCAAGCTGGGCCATTTCCAGCACAAATCAAGGTCGTCGTCCCCCCCACACACACACACAAACCCACTCTCCTGTTGGTAATAGCTTATCTAAAGTGACCGCTCTCCTTACAATGTGTATGATAATCAAGGTGGGCCATTTCCAGCACAAATCCAGGGTTTAACAAGAACGTCTGAGGGGGAGGGGCGGTGTAGGAAAAAACAAGGGGAAATAGGTTACCTTGCATAATGACTTAGCTACTCCCAGTCTCTATTCAAGCCTAAGCCTACATATGTATGTAATGCAAGTCTCTCTTCCCTAATAGGACTTCCTCACCACCCAGCATCAGACTTCAGTTACTGGAATTTCTAAACACCTTTGCTGAATGCTTGGTCTTATTTTTAATAGCAATTTATATCTTTGTGCTTTCCCACATGCCTGACTTCTCTGGTACAAAGTAGACGGCTGTGCCATACTGATGGTTTGCAATGATAAATTTCCCATTAACTTTACTTGCCGCCACACCAGAGCAACCAAGACAAAAACAAAATGATTCCAGCTAACTAATTCTAGTTGAAGAGAGTTCCAGGTCCTCCTTTCTTTAATGTCACTGCTGTCCTGTGGTAACCTGATACTGAGATGTATTGTGTTCCCCCTGACGTATGTTACAGGAAGTAGTGACCTGACCTTTTAAAAATTTTATTAACATTTATGCGTTTATTTTAGTGTGTGATGTTGAGAGAAAAATTATTTTTCACTCAAAGAGACAGAGGACTTCCTAGGGCCTGGATTGATATCTCTGGCTTTTTCATTTTTGTAGTTGCATATTTAAAACCGCTTCTATCTGAAGTATCCTTATCTAATCTAGCTGTCTGTTTATCTGTCTTTGTGATATGTAAGTAGTTATAATGTGCCTGTCACAATGTTATCTATACACTAAGGGCTTGATTCATAGCCTGTTGAAATAAGTGGAAAGGCTTCCTTTCAATTCAGTGGATTTTGGTCTCGAATGATGAAATTTTGGGTTTGGGAAGAAAGTATATGAAGCAAGTAAAAAAGCCTTGACCTTCTCTTACCCCAGAGACTCCTTAGGCTGCCACCTGTTGTAACAGGGGTGTTTGTGTGTGTTCGGGGGGGGAGGAATGAATATCTTGTCAGCCCTATGGGTTAGGGAAGTTATTTCAGGAACTGAGTGGCAGCATTTGTAAGATGGACTCGCGCTCCACACTGTACTGGACCACACTGTAGGGGTCTGGTAATCCCTGATGAGGCTCAAGAGCAACTGGAATTTTAATTTTACTTTCATTAATACAGTTCAAGAAAGGAAAAATAATCAAACAGGCAAAACTGGAGAGGGAAACTACAAGTCAAGCCTCAGAATGCTCTCCATAAAGTCCCCACATAAAGAACCTAATGCAATCAAAGATTTATCAAGTAGGTAAGGATAGCAGGGTTTCCTATGCTGCTATGCCACTCCTCCCTGTCAACTGCTTTAATGGGAAGGCCATCAGACACACTGAACATGCCACATTCCCTCATGGTAGTGGACAGAATTTTGGCTTGTTTTGCCAGCTGTCTCACCAGTTTTCCTGCCCTTTCCCAGAAGCCTCTTTGTCCCCAGCTGGTTGAACAGGGAATCTTCAATAGCGTGGGTCTCTGAACCATAGTAACCAGTAATTTGCCATGCTGACTTGACCACTTAGACACACTTCTGTACAGTGATCTGAATGACCTGGTTGTAAGTGATCACAACCCCCCAAAAATGTGTGCAATACAACCAAAGGCAAAATAATATAACTGGGAATCAAGAGTGCAGGTTACACCTACAGGAGTGGTGGCTCTGTCTTGGAAAGCAGTGACTCGGGGGAGGACTGGCTTGATTTGACTCTTTTATGCTGGTGTAAATCACGTATAGCTAATAAGGTGGGGGAAGTTGCACCAGTGTAAGACCAGTGTGAGAGCAGGATCAAGGCATTGGTGGGTATGCCCTGTGGTTTTGGAACCAATTTAATTTTGAGAAACCTAAATGTTTTAGTTCATAAATCACTGAGTATCTTGAGCAAGATACTTCCTCAGTGTCATTTTTTTGTTGGTTCCTTGGAGCAAAGGACTGGGAGCCAGAAACGCCAGAGCTCAAATCCCAGCTCTGCCACTGACACCATCTGTATCCTCTCTGCCTCCATTTCATCCTTTTACTAAATGAAGATTCTACCACATACCTCCTTCACCAGGCTTTGGTGAAGGTGAAGACTGTTGTATCATATTTATATTTCCCAACTCATAGGATCTGCCTCTCCCATCTGTCTAGCCATTCAAATAATAACAATTTTAAAACATACACAATAATAATGATTGAAATTACTATCCTAGAAATGATACCGTCCGTTAGTGAGAACTATATCAGCCAGCTGAGTTATCAAAGTGGCACTGCCCCTCTGCACACATGTGCGTTGTCTTCATCGTTATGTAGCCATCTTGCTTTATTACATCCTTATTAGAATGAATGTTTTCCACATCTTTATGGAGTACCTGTTAATAGCATTTACTTGATTTAAGGAATGGCTCCAGTATATGAACACAACTCATTTCGATTAATAAATTTAGCACTTTAATGCTATTTATTTACTCCGCACTATAAAATGTAATGTAATAAATAATGGGTCCCACAGGGGTGTGGGGTAAGTCAGTGATCATCTTCTCAGTAGGCAGATGAACACAGCTCAAGTACAGAAATAATGATCAAAATTCACAGTGCTCCCTGGGATCTTATTTATATACGTGAATCTAATAAAGAAGGAATTACAATGCTTAACAGTGTGCTTAGTGCTGAGATCTGAATGTAATGAGACTGGGTGTGGGGAATGCACAGCCACATTAGCTAAATCTGAAAACATCAAATCAGCCTCAAATCAGAGGTCTGGGCAGCTAGAACTGAGAGGTCTAACGCTAGCCTGCACGTCATCCTTCCTTGATGGCAAATGGAGGTTCAGGGCTATATATTTCCTGTATATCTTACTGTCCAAAACCTGCTGTTGAAGGCTAATTTGGGGTTTTCAAGATTTAGCTAATAGAACTGTACCCATAACTCACATAAATGAAGACTGAGAGAGAAAGGGGAGGTGTGGTGTGTGTGTTTATATATATCCCATATATATTATATATAAAAATCTATGTTAAAATTTTATTAAGGTTGAAAATCAAGAAGTTAGCAAATGCCAGAGTTAAGGTTGCCTGTTCTGGCTTGCACGTGTTTGTTTTACGAACACTGTGTGGGTCACTATGTCTGATCACAGCTGCCCCAAACCGAATCAGATCTGCTGGGTAGTAAGCGGTTGGTATGCTTGGGATAGTCTGATCCATGTCCCAGTCTAAGATTGGGAGAATTGCAAAAGTCCTCACTGACACAGGCTAAGGGCAAGAGGCCCAAGACCTGAGCTGGGTGCAGTCAGAGAGACCAGAAAGGGGACAGAAAGGCAGCAAGCCCTGCAACTGGGACATCCTCCTTTTACAGACAGTTTTCATAGTAGATCTGCACTTGTAAGGCAGATCATTAAGAATTGCAGGCCCCCATTATATTTGGATACAGCGCACACGTTGTTGCATTGTTTTAATGACTGAGAGATAGTAAGTGAAACTGGCTAGAAACCGTTCTCTGTTTTCATTCTCCAAGCTTGAGAGAAGTGCAGAAATAAATACATAAATAGTGAAAAAAGTGAAAATTTAATATTTGTAATAATCAAAGGTATCTAATTCAGTAACCCATGTAAGGGAATTTGTTTATAATAATGTCCTTTTTAACCTGTCTGTATTGCTGGTAGCATTTTTTGTGGGGGAAAAAAGTACCTTTTTGCCTTCTAATTGCCAGCCCTGCAAACTCCACCTGGAATCTTTACTTCTTCTCTCCATCATCAGTTAAAAAAAAGAAAGAAAGAAAAAGATTCTGTAGGCCATCGTATGTCCTTAATTACAACCATGCCAGCAATATTGTCTTAAAATATTCCCTCAGTAATGTCTTTCAACCTCGTTCAGTGGGTTTCCTCAGGTATAGCTGATTAGTAAATAATTCAGTAACTGATGCACAAGAAGGAATAGAATCCACCACAGTCTCCCAGAGCTGTATTGACTGTGCAGTAGTGAAACACAATTAAGATGAAGTGAGCTGTAGCTCACGAAAGCTTATGCTCAAATAAATTTGTTAGCCTCTAAGGTGCCACACGTCCTCCTGTTCTTTTTGCGGATACAGACTAACATGGCTGCTATGAAACCTGACAATTAAGACTGATATTTCAGAGAAGTGTCAGCAATAGAGCTAGCCACAAAGATGATGATGTCGTTCCCCTCCCCCTCGCCTCTCCCTCCCCCCCCCCCCCCGGAAAATGTTGACTTTTCAGTAAAAAATCAAAAATGTTGTCCATCAACAGATAATTTTGGTGCTGTGGTGCCTCGTGGAAATTGTAGTTTATATGCCTTAAGGCTCCCATTCTCCTTATGGGCCAAGCTTCCTGGCTAGACTACATTTCCATTGATGCCCAATGGTCTCTTCCTTTTGCTGAGTCACCATGGTGCATGATGGGAAATGTAATCCATCTGGGAAACCTGGCCCATAGAGAAGAATTGGGGGAACAAAGCACCCAAACTACAACTCCCACAAAACATCACAGCAGCATTTCCAGATTGAACATTTCAACGTTTGGGCACTTGGCTTTTCCAAAAAAAATTTTCCAAAGAATTTTTCTATGGAAAGCAGCCACTTTTTAGGGGAAAAAAATCATTTAGTCAAAAATCCTATTTTCCATCAAAAACTGTTTTGATGGAAAAATTTGCACCAGCCTAAGCATCAGATAGAATACACCCAGGGAGCAGATCTGTTGAGTAAGAAGGTGCCATTTTTGTATAGACCCTTTTCCAAGTAGGGCCCACACTATAAAAAGAAATGTAATTTACATCTCACTCAGACAGTTGGAATTCCCAGTTGTCTATAGTCTGTTAAATTTCTTTTCATTTTGGCTAAATAAATCATTTCCTGCATGTGAGAATAGAGCTGTCTCTGTCCTTCTGTATATAGGAGCCATTTCACACACGCTATTCATACAGCACATGAAAGGCATCTTGCAGAAATAATTTGGGTTGGCTATTTTTAGGCAGCATCAGCAAAACCACTGCAAAGGTCTCTTCGGCCCTTGCTACACATCGTTGAGTAAAAGAAGTCTCTTGCTGCTGGAGCATTATGACCAGACAGATGCGTCTGCTAAGATCAGTTTTGCTTCTTACTGGGCAATAATTTCTCTTTTATCTCTGTAGAAAGCCTCTATGAAGGGTGGTATTTGGGGGGTGTCCAACTGGTGGAATCACAGGATCACCCATATTACCTCGGAGGCATGGTAGGCCTCAGTTTGTTGAGGTTGTATACTTTTCTGGGAGGTGTGGGGTGAGGTTTGAATAGCCTCCTTGGAACGAGCTATAATATGCTGATTCCAGCATTCATGGCTGCCTGCACCTGCCTCGGTCTCATTAATGGGATCACAGACTCTATCCAACCTGATTGTCTTCTAGGCATGCTGTTGGGACACAAAGAGCATACTTGGTGCCTTCTCTTGGTGTCCTAGAATGTGTGCGAGGGAGGGGTTGGGTAGAGGATCTTATTGGCTGCGCTGAAACAGAGGAGATGAAAAGGGCGTCTTATGCTGAGCCATTGCCAGCCATGTCTGTTTTTAGAGGAAGAATAAGAATAGACTTGATGGGGGAGGAACCAGTTTTCTTTAATCCCTCTCCTCCTTTCCCCTCATTAGGAAGCTCATACACCTTTCATCCTACAGTCATGTCATTCTCACCCCTTTGGTCTTCTTCCTGTTTAAAAAACAAAAAGTCACTTTATTCTGGCCATTCTCAATTGCAGCATTTTGGCCACTCAGGGATGTACCATTTTTGACCATGCTGTTTGCACTACCTTAGGACTACCTTTTTGTTGAGCTTCTGCAAGGAACTGCCTCATTTGGGGCAGCAAACTGTAAAATCCAGAGTACGTTCTGTGAGCTTAAAAAATGTAATATGCAGCAGCAAGAGCTGCCCCACTGCCAGGTGGGAGAAATTGGTTTAATTCCCAGGCCTTCCTGCTCAAAGGTGTAGAAGCTGGTAATACAATCAAGGTTAAAGGGTGGCATGAGGTAAAGGAGAAGTAATGTGGTGATAGTCCATTGGATTGTGCTGGCACCTGGCTAAGGTGTTGGATAGCCTTTTGTCTGTGGGGAACTGGTTTGAAGTTGTTTCCCCAGAGTTGGAACATGTCTTATACGTCAGAATTTTGTAACTTTACATACAATGTTGCCACACACGTTTTACCAGGACAATAGTATTCAATATATTATGAGTTTTCAGGTGATACGTCAGAAGGCAACGTTGTACAAAATCCATTATAGTTTTGTTAAAGGATACAGACTGTCACAGTTCGTAATAGATTTTTGGAAATGAAATGAAGGAGATGAAGGAATAAATGAAACCTTTCCTTTTTAAAACTCAGTCAAGTTGCACTTCAATTACAATGTCTCTGGTAAGAAAAATATTTTGGAATGTTTGGTTATGCCAAGTAACAATGGATGAAAAGCTGAGGCTATGGCACTTTGTTTCCAAAATATCACCAGGAGTAACTTCATATGCTTTGTAGTTTCTCTATAGCTGGTGGAGGAATGGAGTTAATGGGGTCTGAATGGCAACAAATTGGTTGCCATCAACATCTACTGACAATTTTTGTGAGATGGTGTCTGAGATATTGTAAACTCAGTGCGTGTCTTTCTCTGAATCTCTGTGGGCTTTGATGGGGTCCTACATTTGGAATAAAATATCTCCATAGAGTCTTACATAATACGGTATGAAAAGTGTTGTTAGTTGTTAATATTTCATTGGTGTCCACTCTATCTGTCCAGTATGCAGTCAAGATAGGTGTGGTAATATCTTTTATTGGACCAACTTCTGTTGGTGAGAGACAAACTCTCTGACAAACAGAAGTTGGTCCAATAAAGGATATTAACTCACCCACCTTGTCTCCTTAATATCCTGGGACGAATATGGCTATAACTACACTGCATACAGGATGCAGTCAGGTAGATGGTGGCTTTGATACAAAACTTTCACTGTGGAGAACAGGTGGAATGTGGGAGTTCACAGGGGGCTTAATAAAGACCATCTTTACACCTCACCACTGAGAAGAAAGTAAGAGCATTTGACTGTCATTTATTTATCTATCTATACAGATATTTGGCTCTCTGTGTGTGTGTGATGTTATGTACTATTTATTATAAACACCTCTAGCCCGATATAAAGTGACCCGATATAACACGAATTCGGATGTAACGCGGTAAAGCAGCGCTCTGGGGGGCGGGGCTGCATGCTGCGGCGGGTCAGTGTGTCTGGCTCCAACACGCTGTTCTGAGTGGTGTGTTAAGGGTGCCGGGCCGGGGAGTTGGATAAGGGGCAGAGGCTCTCAGGGGACAGGGAGCTGGGGGGTTGGATGGTTCGGAGGTTCTGGGGGTGGGGCGGTCAGGGGACGGGGACCTGGGCCTTGGATAGGGCTTGGGAGTCCCCGGGGGCCTGTCAGGGGTGGGGGTGTGGATAGGGGTCGGGGCGGTCAGGGGACACAGAGCAGAGGGGCTTGGATAGGTGGTGGGGTCTTGGGAGGGGTGGTTAGGGGCAGGGGGGTCTCTGGAGGGGGTAGTCAGGGGACAAGGAGTCGGGGGGGTTGGATGGGTCGGGGGTTCTGAGGGGTCAGTCAGGGGGCGGGAAGTGACTATTAATAACAGAAATGCTTGAGGCCAAAGAAACTTCGATATAACGCAGTTTCACCTATAACGCGGTGAGATTTTTTGGCTCCCGAGGACCGCATTATATCGGGGTAGAGGTGTATATATGAAACAAAGCATGAAAAGACAAGAATATAAACCAGCCTGCAGAAGTTGAGTGGTCACTAGTTCACGTGTTCTTGGGTTAGAACGTCTATTACCTTACATAAATCTCCCAGAAAACCATGGAAAGTACATTCCTTGGACATACAATTTGAAAAATGGACCTACAACAGTTACTTTTAGGAACTTTAGAGCAATCTACAGGAATCCTGACTCTGACTTAATTTTCATGGAAAGATTCTTCCCTCACCTCCACCTTGTAAGCTCAATATAATTGAGTAAAATTCCTACCAAGCCTTGAATGGATTTCAAAGCCTATTTGTGTCATGGACCCACAAATGACCTCTAAATCCTACTGACTGTTTGCCTAAATATATTTTATTTCCTAACCATGGAAGCATTGGATGAACTTTTCACACTTGCACATGTTAAAGCATTTCACAGATTAACAAGATGAGTGGCATCATTTCTTCTTAATATATGACACCCACCTCTGTAGTATCTGGGTGCTATAAAGAAGAAAAGTATTAGAGGCTTTTATAAAAACCACTGTAATATACTGTAATAAACAGCTGTATTGATCGACCTCAGTTTAAATGAAGACAGCTGCTCCATTTTTAGTTATTCACGTGTTCACTAACCCATCCATTACCCATGTCTTCATACATTTAATGCCTTCATACATTTTTTACCCTTATTTTTAGGTATAGAGGCCATCATTTTGTCAATAGTCTGTTCTAAGATTTCCAAGATTTACAGGAAAAATTTGACATCCCGATATCTTTAAAGTTTAATTGGTTTTGCCAGGTGTCCTCTTGGTTCTATTATTATTCTTGTTTGTTAGTTACAACATGCCGTTGGTGGAGCGCCAGGCATTTTAGGTTTGAAATCAATCTCTGAGTATGGACATGAGTCTTCCTCATACTTCCCGCCCCTCCCCTATTGATGATTGATGTTAACTGAATATGCTGCCAAGCCTAGAAAAATAATGTTCATACTATTGATTTTATTTAACTTTATTTTCCACAATAATTCTTTGAGAAATGGTAATTATAAAAAGAACCCTTTCTGGGCCTGATCCAAATCTTGTTGAAGTTAATGGGTGTCTCTGGGAGCTGAATCAGATGCTTTGGTGCCTATTTATTATGTATAAGTAGTTCATGTGTTTAGTTCATAAGCATAGTGTTGTAATACGGCATCTAATATACATTAGGCGGATCTGTTTTTAACTGCTCAGAGCTGGAGATATCAAGCCTGTTTTACTACTGCTCTGGTATAACACCGCTTTAATTTCAATGAAATTACACCATCATAAAACTGGAATAACACAATGGTACATCAGACTCATTGATTTGAACCATGAGGCTATTTTATCCTTGGCACAAGATATCTGACTGACTAATAGCCAAGCAGATATCATGCAGTACAGTGAAAACCCAAACAAACACAGTATGGTAAGAGGACATGTTATAGCTAGACTTCTTGGAAAGGGGAATAAGTATAGAGTTTAGCATACAGCTAGAGCTTCTTCACGTTATCTCAGAATAAGGTGAGGTATGAACTGAAGGGCTATAGCTATTCCAGAATAGCTCCCGGTCTGAACGCTCTTATTCTAGTATAAGAGTGTCCACATGAAGAGCTATTCCAGAATAACTATTGTAGAATAGTTTATTCCACAATAGCTATTCTTATCCATATCCCCATGTAGATATGCCGTTGGTGAAAGGCATCATGAAAGAACGTATAGCTTGAGATTTTCAGGGGATTTAACCACACCTCTTCAATAAAGTCGTAAGTCAATTAAGCGAATGAAAGGAGTGGTTAGGAGAGAATTGGGGTCCTGAATCAAAAACTTATATACCATGAACAGTCATTCAAAAGAATTTTCTATCCCATTTTCCCACTGGAATACAGCCTGGCTCAATTTGTATCACTATTGCCCTGTAGGCCAACATGTTATGACTTCAGATTTCACACTGAAATTTAGGCTTAAGTGTGGATGTTTTATTACCATGGTGAGGATGCTGCATGGTAAAAGGTATTAAATAAGGGTCTCTTCTACCCTGCTCTGGTGGTTGCTGTCCAAGTGGCATTTAAAGGTTCTGGGATTCTAATGCTGGAGATAATCCCTGACCAACTTTCCCTTCATTAAAATGGATTTTGATGTGCAAAGTTGCCTTTGAGCTATTGGCTGGGTACATTAGGGCTGCCCTGTTGGCTTAATATCTTAATCGTTGTCAAGGGAACCTACGACGAGATCCTGAGGTGGTGTAAATCAGTGTAGCTCCACGGAAGCCATTGGTATTACACCAGTTTACACCAGCTGAGGATGTGGTCTGGAGAGTACAAGAACATGTTGAGCCAGATTCCATATTATACTAGAAAAGAGAACAAACTTTGTGTAAGAAATTTATAATCTGAGCAAGTTTAAGAAGAGAAATTTGTGCCATGGCCATCTCTTCACCATGCACCACATTTTCTAAACATTTTATAGATTATAGTCATAGGAAACACCTTAATATGCCAGAAAATTGAGGGCTTGCAGGAGAGGGGATCATTTGTGTGTGTTTCAAATGTGTGTTCTTTCCTTTTCACTGGAAGATACTTCCCATTCTTTAAATAGTTGGTGGTTTGGCCTTGTGAAGAAAACGGTTGTATGGGGGGAAAACAAATCAAGGAATGTTTTCAAAGTCAGCCTTTCCACCAAAACCCTTCAATCTCCTGGTTCATTTTCTGAGCACTGTGACCCTCTTGAATGTCATCTGCTCTATTCCAATTCTAAAGCCTTTCTCTCTCCTCTCTCGCTCCCTTCTCTTGTGGATCTCCTCTATTCTGTCCTCTGTCCTTTCTTCCTTTGTGATGCTTCCCTCCTCCTTCTCCTCCTGCTGCTGCCAAAGGAGTTGCATTATCTGGCTCATTCTAGCTGACACCTTTTGTTAGTGTTATCAGACAGATTAGAGTGACTAAAATCTGTGTGGGTGCTGGTGCAAATTCTTCCCGGTCAACAGGTTTGTTTCCGATGATAGCTCTCTTTGATTGCTTAGCTAGAGTGGTGATTGATCAATACCAAATTTGCAGTTTATCCCAAGTCTGAATTCTTGTGAATTTAACTAGCTGAGCACTGATTTGCAGAGACTGTGTTTGCTTCTCTGGTTGACTCAAAGTTTGGTTATTTCAGATATCAAGTAGATTGTCTGTCTGATTGGGCAAAACTTCTTAGTTCCTTCCTACACTAGCTGACTTTGGGAAACAACATCCACTGTTTAAAATTAGGTTTCAGAGTAGCAGCCGTGCTAGTCTGTATTCGCAAAAAGAAAAGGAGGACTAGTGGCACCTTAGAGACTAACCAATTTATTTGAGCATAAGCTTTCATGAGCTACAGCTCACTTCATCGGATGCATTCAGTGGAAAATACAGTGGGGAGATTTATATACACACAGAACATGAAAAAATGGGTGTTATCGTACACATTGTAAGGAGAGTGATCACTTAAGATGAGCTATTACCAGCAGGAGGGGTGGGGGGAGAAAACCTAGTGATAATCAAGGTGGGCCGTTGCCAGCAGTTAACAGGAACGTCTTGAGGAGCAGTGGGGGTGGGGTGGTGGGGGGGAAGGTTTTCTCCCCTCCTCCCCCCCGCTCTCCTGCTGGTAATAGCTCATCTTAAGTGATCACTCTTCTTACAATGTGTATAACACCCATTTTTTCATGTTCTGTGTGTATATAAATCTCCCCACTGTATTTTCCACTGAATGCATCCGATGAAGTGAGCTGTAGCTCATGAAAGCTTATGCTCAAATAAATTGGTTAGTCTCTAAGGTGCCACTAGTCCTCCTTTTCTTTTTGTTTAACATTAACTAATTTAGTGCTCATCAAGGTGAGGGAGTCCTAACGCTGGCTTGAGCCAAGCATAGTGAAGTGTCAGCCTTGTGCAGCGCTGTCTGTGGAACCTTTGTCAGGACACTCATTGCTTCACTACTAATCTTAACGCTCCACTGAGTGCTGCCAATCCACCACAGACCTGTCCTGCAGTGTCTGATCCTCTCCCAGTAAGGAGACCCCACCAGGCTCTTTCTGTACATTTTAATCTAAATGTGTACTACCCCCTGCTTTTCCATTCCTGACACCATATAGTGTTCTGCCAGCGGACCTGGTTTACAATTGGCACCTATTTCAAATGACATTCCGGAACCTATTGCATTTGTTGCTAAAAATGTTGTTTGCAACACTGGGACAATGTGTGAACCCCTATGACATAAATCAGAAACCAGTTTCCATCCTACTTTCATAATGGAATAACCATCCTAAACCAACTCTAAAATGTGCAAAGGGTCCAAGGTTTACATTTAAAATATTATTATAGTCTCACTTTTGACTGTTGAGAGCAAGATCCACAGTGGATGTAAATTGATATAGCTGCATTGAAGTCTGTAAAAACAACGAGGAGTCCTTGTGGCACCTTAGAGACTAACAAATGTATTTGGGCATAAGCTTTCGTGGGCTAAAACCCACTTCATCAGATTCATGGAGTGAAAAATACAGTAAGCAGTATAAATATTGCCATCTCCTCGCATTGTAATATTTATACTGCTTATTGTATTTTTCACCCCATCTGATGTGGGTTTTAGCCCACAAAAGCTTATGCCCAAATAAATTTGTTAGTCTCTAAGGTGCCACAAGGACTCCTCGTTTTTGCTGATACAGACTTAACAGGGCTATCACTCTGAAACCTGTCACCATTGAAGTCTGTGTAGCTCTGTTGGTTTACACCAACTGAGGTCCTTTATTTCACTCCTTACTTTAGCTTTACCAAAAATGCAATGGGTGCATGTGAAATACATTGTGTTATAACAGCGAATGTTTGAGAACAATGTATCCAAGTAGAACCATTTGCTTTCCCTCTAACGTGGATCCATATAATACACATAGTCGTATCTTCAGGGAACCATGCAATTTATTAATGGACCTCAACAAAGCAGAGTTGCATTAGGTCTCTGTCAGGGTTAACCTATAACAGAGGCTATTCTGCAAGGGAGAAATGTATCTCCTAAAGGGAAAGTGAAGAAAGAGAGAGGGAGCAACAGCAAAACAAGCTCTCTCAGCGTTTTAATTTGCGTCCCAGTGGATTAGCAATAGTAGTTGTCCTTAGCAATGATAGTGCAGAGATGGTTGCTCTAAGTAGCGCGGCAGGTTGCAGAGCCCAAAGGGCAGAGTCGAGCGGTGTTTTTAAATTAATGAAGTTACCTTTGGAGAAAGATGAAACTGTTAAAATTAAGATTTTGTTTCTTTTTCTTTTTGTTTGAGAGTGATTGAATACATCTGTTATTTTTTATTAAACACGGGATTTATATTTCTCTATGCTGGTCTTAGTCAATTTGATTGAAAAATTATTGACTTCCCCTTTTATAGTCTTTGGTGAAGTTTGTGCAGTAGCGTCTGAGCACACACGGTTAAAGGAAAACATTTTTCTCTCAGATCTGAGTTTCTGGTCTTGACTGATCTTCTGTTCCTTTTACATGCACAGAGCTCAGGGTATGGACCAGTTCTGAAGATTTTGCTGCCCTAGGTAAACTGACAATCCTCTGCCCCTGAAGCATACCACAGTAACTCCGATGAAGTGAACTGTAGCTCACGAAAGCTTATGCTCAAATAAATTTGTTAGTCTCTAAGGTGCCACACGTACTCCTTTTCTCCTTGCAAACAGTTACTGCGAGTTTCACTTTCTATGAGGTGCTCTCATTCTGTTCCCTGTGTTGGAAAGCAGACTACTTGGGAAGCCGAATATTGGAATCGAGACCAAGGAGAATTTTCCCAAAGTGGTTGTGTGTTGGTTTTTTTTTTTTTTTAAACTTGAAAAATAGTAATTTTTTTTATTTCAACTTCTGACGTCAAAGAAATTTACAACTACTGATGAATGAAGTCTCAGCCATCTTGGTGAGCTAGACCAATATTATACCCATTTTACAGTTGTGTAAACTGAGGCAGAGAGCGAGAGAAAGTGATTTACCTGAAATTTCACAGTAAGTTAGTGGCAGAGACTTCTTATGTACATTATAAACTTGGAGAGGTTTTGAAAGATTTTGAGTGAATACAGGTCTCATAGGGTGACTGGCTCCTTTAAGAGGAAACAGGGTCCAGGGCACCTATGATTGATTGCCTGCTGCCCGGTTGATCTTAGTGGAAGGGACCTGGGCCTTGTAAAGTGGGAGACAGCAGCAGGCGAAGGATGGTTACCCACTGACCTCTCTCAACTCAGGGAAATAGTGGTGGTGCTAAAGGAAGCTCTGGCAAAGGCTGCAAAGAACAGGAGACCTTCAGTAATTTTGCTAAAATACCATCACAGTTGGGTCTACTCAGCATTTTTTCCTCCAGAATACAGACATCAGTGTGGCTATTATAATCTGATGTGAATTAAGTATGTGTCTGTAAACCTGTTGAGTAGAATGATATTCAGAAGGGCTGTATTTATACACTATCATTAATCAATTATATGAACCATCATGTTCTAAAATGACTGAAAGTCAAAGTATGCAGTGTTGTAGCCGTGTCAGCCCCAGAATATTAGAGAGAGACAAGCTGGGTGAGGTAATATCTTTTATTGGACCAATACTTGTGAGAGAGACAAGCTTTCAAGCCACACAAAGCTCTTCTTCAGGTCTGAGGAAGGTACTGAGAGTGTCATAATAGCTCATCTTAATTAATTAGCCTCTTACTCCACATTTTCATGTTCTCTGTATGTATGTGTATATATATCTTCTTACTATATGTTCCATTCTGTGCATTCGATGAAGTGAGCTGTAGCTCACGAAAGCTTATGCTCTAATAAATTTGTTAGTCTCTAAGGTGCAACAAGTACTCCTGTTCTTTTTACAGTTAAATACAAGACTGAAGAGGTAGTTCAGCATAAGTAGCTAGCATCTTTTGAAAGTGTTGTGCAGATCTCCTTTGAGGACTGAGGACTTGCAAGTTACAGCGCAATAAAGAAGACCCAGGAGCACTAGCTCACTCCCTGTCCACACTGGCAAGGCACTCAGAGCGCTCTGACTCCACGGCTACAGCGCTGCTGGTACTCCTCCTCGGCGAGTGGAATAACGTTTGCTGCGCTCCCACTGGAGCGCCACGGTGCCAGTGTGAACGAGGTGTTGCTTTACTGCGCTCTGATCAGCCTCCAGAAATGCCCCACTCTTGTCATTGTTGTGAAATCGGCTGCAGGAATGTGGAAATGCCCTTTCAAAGCTCTGTTTCGGAGAAACTGGCTGCTTATCAGCTCCGAGAAAAAGCAAACATTTACTGTTTGTTTTGAGTGAGTGAGAGAGAGAGAGGCGGGGGGTATCTGAACTTACAAGACAGCGTGCTGACACGCTCTCAGCACCCCAAAAACCCACACTCTCTCCCCCCACATACACACAACACACTCCCTGTCACACACACACACCCCCATTTGAAAAGCACATTGCAGTCACTTGCATGCTGGGATAGCTGCCCATAAGGCACCGATCCCAATGCTGCTGCAAGTGCCACAAATGTGGCCACGCCAGTGCGCTGTCAGCTGTCAGTGTGGACAGACTGCAGCGCTTTCCCTACTGCGCTCTCTGAAGGCGAGTTTAACTCACAGCACTCTACATCTGCAAGTATAGCCATACCCTGATAGGTCAGACATAGAGTGATGGTTTTGTGAAAAGTGTTCACCCACAGGTGGTATGGTGTCAGAGGGCCAAAGCTGCATTTTCTTCTGAGACAGGACTGCACAGGGTAGGGATTGCTGTGAGCTTTTTAATGTTGTCGCTCATGTTAATTTGTATGTGCTTCTTAAATCCAGGTCATGACTTCAAGCTCTATCTTAGTTAACAAATAAATAAAAGTAATAGCTGCCTGTCCTGTACACTGGGTTTGGCCTGTGGAGAGATGAAGTGCTACATTTTTCAGCGCTGCAAATCCTTTAATCTGCCTTACCACACACACTGTGTTCACCCAACAACTTCTAATTGCATGTCTTTTGGTAAAGGCAATGATAGTTGCTGGCACCATTTCTTTTTTCTCAATCATTGCACAAGAAAGGAGTAAAAATACTTAAAATTAAATTATAACATTTCTTCTGGTGAGATAAGAACATAGATTTGAGAAATATTATTGACCTTTATCAGCCTAACATCCTCTTTTTCAGCAGACAATCAATTTATGCAACATTACTAGCTCAATCTGTGATCTCATCTGACTTCATAGAATAGGGTAAACTGGGTCAGTATTTGGATGGAAGATTTATAGGGAAAGCATGAATGCAGTACTGAACCAAAATCCCAGTATCGCAGACTTATTGCTGGAGATGTCTTTTGTCTGTAAAAGTAATATCCTAATGGCTTTGTCATAAAAAAGGCATTTTTTTTATTTTTGCAAGAATGAGAGGTGTTAACCTTGATCCCCTGGTCAGATCCTACTTTGGATAATTACATCCCTAAATTGCCACTGCAGTTTGAATGAGATGAGATGAGGTTCCTCACTGCTTATTACAAACTGTTCTGTCGCATTGCTGTGTGGCGTCTAAATAGCTTCAGCATTCCAGCCCAGAGAGAGGTGCATTCACTGTTGACTGGAGTCTTTCCTATGCATGTAGTTTGTACAGTCAGTTAATAAAGTTCATACGAAGCTCTGGGATGTGTCCGGATCAAAGTCTGTTTATTCATGCAAGGTCAGTTATTGAAACACATTCTGTTTTTATTGAGATATGGTATGCCAAGAATTTTTGAAAATTATTATATTATTTTCTCTACGTGAGGGGAAGGAGAATGCCCTCACAGACAGACTGTAGCTTTTCAATGTGTCTCTACAGTTGGTTCATGGGGTAGGCCAATGGTATATGTATATTAAAGGCAAATGTCCATGATTTTCACATTATTGTCACATCTTCTCATGTATTTATACCTGCTCCTGTATTTTCCACTCCATGCATCTGATGAAGTGGGTTCTAGCCCACGAAAGCTTATGCCCAAATACATGTGTTAGTCTCTAAAGTGCCACAAGGACTCCTCGTGGTTTTTGCTGGTACAGACTGACACGGCTACCACTCTGAAACCTGCCCATGATTGGTTTGGTGTGGGGACCCCAGCATTCCAATCAAAATGTATCCTGCAACCCATACATTTATTGGCATGGGAGGTGCATACTGAGCACTGGATTAAGGCAGTCCAGGGCCCTAGGCATAGCACAATATAGGGTCTTCATGGCACTGCCCCCACGCCATGCTCCTGCTCCTTACTTGGAGTGGCAAAGACAGGGGTCCTCCCCATCCTCCCAGAGATTCAGGGTTAGCAGCATGGAGCCCCTTTCTCCCTGTCTGGAAATGGCAGCGGAGGTCCCCCTTGTGATGTTATTGACATAAGCTGGGACCGTATAGATCATTGTTGCAACCAAAGTCCTGTAGTGGCACCAAATCTTGTATAAAGGGGGTCAAATGAGGTGTCTAAGACAAAGTTATGGTTTGCTGGTTATGATTATGCTGTCTATATGTGTGTATCATTTTTATAGTTAAAGTTATGAATATTGGCTCTATACTGTCTGTATTTCAAACCTGTGCTATGCTTCTGGGGAACACTCCAAACAAGTTGGTGTCTGCTCTGCCTAGCCTGCTTGATGGCCCATTAAGGACCCTCAGCTACACAACTGACCCAGTGAGAGAAGGCAGACTCGCCTTATGACTCAGCAAGGTATGCAGGGACATGCCTATGGACAACTCTGAGGTTTTCCCATGCCATGTGATGGACAGCTTGTCTTTGGGACAAAGAAAGAAAGACCACATGGCAAGAGAATATAAAAAGCTGCTGCAGCTCCTCCATCTGGTCTTCAATCCTGCTTCTTACCTCTTGAGGGACTTTGCTACACTGAAGCTTTGAATCAAGGACTGAAAGACCCATCCCAGCTGTGAATGTACTCCAGAGACTTGATTTGAACCTGCAGTTTATTTGATCACTGCTGCAAGCCTGAACCAAGAACTTTGCCATCACTGTATGTCATTGATTCCATTTCCCCAGTTCTAGCTCTCATCTATATCTTTTTCCTTTTATGAATAAACCTTTAGATTTTAGATTCTAAAGGATTGGCAACATCGTGATTTGTGGGCAAGATCTGATTTGTATATTGACCTGGGTCTGGGGCTTGGTCCTTTGGGATCGAGAGAACCTTTTTTCTTTTACTGGGGTCTTGGTTTTCATAACCATTTGGCCCCATAACGAGTGGCCCTGGGATGCTGGGAAACTGGAGTGTCTAAGGGAATTGCTGGTGTGACTTGTGGTGAGCCAGTGGGGTAAAACCAAAATCTTCTCTGTTTGGCTGGTTTGGGTTGCCTTGGTGTGCATAGAAACCCCAGCCTTGGGCTGTAACTGCCCTGCTTGAAGCAAAGTGTCCTGAATTGGCTCTCTCCGTTGGGTCCCGCCAGAACCAGCCTCGTTACACCCCTCTCCTCAGGTAAAGCAGTGGTGCCGGCAGGAGCCCTTTTTTCCACTTCTGCAGAGGTAAGGGTGGCAGCGGGGACCTCCAGTACTTCCCCCAGCAGCTGCAGTTTGTGCGTGGGGGGCCAAGGCGACTGTGCTCGTCTCCTGCCACACACGCAGTCCTCTGCTTGGGGTGGTGTTGGTGGGGGGCCCCACAGGTCTTTGTGTTAAGCCTCCATTGAGAAGCATGGGGCAGTTTACATCTCAGGCTCCCTGCAGACTGAGGCAGGCATTGGAGCAGGGTCATACTTGGGTCCCATTTTCAAGCTTTTTCTTTGTGGTTTGAAGAGCTGGAATCTTTTTATCTTTTTTTAATGAAAGCAAAGATTCTGATGTAACCACATGACTCCAGGAGCTGGGGCCCTAAGCATGGGCCTGTACCTATATCTTACTACAAAGCAGAGGAAAAGTGAGCTTTTCTTATTGGTATCAGGTGCATGGTTTTCCCACAGCTGAAAGGATCTGTTCTGCCTGTCGGGTTTTTTTTTTTTTTAATTTTTAATCAACTGTATTTTGTTCCATTTGCATAAAGCGCTTCACATGTGGTTTTGGGCTGCCAGCAGTCCAGCTTGGTCCTTTGTACTGGCAAGAAATTGCCCAGCCTCTAAGCTCAAAAATTACTGATCATTCACTCCAATAACCAAGGAGGATTTGGAGCAAGAGCGCTCTGTTGCTTATCTGCCAAAGCTTTGAACCTTCTCTCTCCTACCCCATGTGCACTGCCATCAATTGCTAAATCTATGGCCACACTCCCAATCCCATCCTTAAAACTTGAAGAATGATCTGAATTTGAGTGGTTTTTAAATCTCTTTGGGTTGATCTTCTTATCCTTCACCTAAAAAGCTGTGAGTAGCTTATTGAGGCTGTGCCAATTTCCGGGACCCACGATTGGCGTGATAAAGTTGCCAAGCATTGTAGGGAAGCTTCTGGCCTGCCAACCCTGCAACAACATGACAAGCATGAGTGTAGCCTCATCCAGAGTGTTCTTGAGTGCTTGGGTTGAGATCCAAGCGGTATCACAGCTCCAAAAGCAAGCGAGTACATAAGTAGAAGTCTTTGTAGGGATCTTAATGTAGCGTGAGAGCCCTCACCAAATATTTAGGACCCATTTATAAATTCTTGGAAATGAATGTTGTTGTTGTTGTTTTAGAGATCAGTCACATTTGGCCCCGTATTTTTAGATTTTCTCTATAAACTTGGGTGCCTAAAATTAGCCTGATTTTTCCGAAGTGCTGAGCACATTTGGCTTCCAGAAAATTCATCAGGGTGCCGAAAATCAGGCCACCTCTATTTACGTGTTTAAATGTAGAGGTTATATGCCTATCTTTAACTAACCAAATTTGAGCATTTTAGTCTACGTCTTTGTATATAAACCAAATACAAATAGAAAAGTTTCCATGACTTTGTTTTTAAAAATATTCTCCTGCACCATTTGCAACCCAAATTTTGCATCGTGTTAATGCCTGAGAATGGGAAAGTGAAATTTACTAGACCATGACTGAAAATAAAAGTGACTGATTTATTTTTCATTGTCCAATTTGAGAGCATGGCAGGAAGTAATTAAAGTGCACAAATGGTAAGAGCAGTATTAGCATTGTAAAATGTTTGAGGTCTAAGATTTTATTTCTAACTTGCATCCGTTTGACAGACCCTTAACTATGGCACTGTCTACATGGCAAAAAACAGAATTTGCCAATTTGTTAAAGTCTCTTGCAGCTTTCTTGTGTTCTAGCATGATTCAGCCTGTTCTGTGCAGGACTAGATGATGATCATTTTCAAAAACTGCTCTGCTCTAGATCTATGCCTGGAGTTAGGGAATTTTTTAAGCTCAATTATAATATGACTTGGCCTCATCCACAAAGGGTAGGCTGACCTGTGCTGTAATACGTTTGACTTGCAACTGACAACCATTGCTAAACACTGTAGCAACGAACTATTGTTAAGGGTCTGTCAAACTGAAGATAATTTCTGGGTGGGGTGCCCAAATTCCAAGGTGATGAGGCCACTGTTTGTTACTAAATGGATGCTTTCTGGTTATGCAGTGTAGGTGTAGCCATGTGGGTCCCAGGATATTAGAGAGACCAGGTGTTTGAGGTAATATCTTTTATTGGACCAAATTCGATTGACGAGAGAGACAAGCTTTGAAACCACACAGAGCTCTTCTTCAAGTCTGGAAAGGTGCTCCCAGCATCACAGCTAAATGCAAAGTGGAACAGATTGTTTAGCATAAGTACTTAGCACATGTTATAAGATATGTTATGGCTTATTACAAAAACCTACTAACCCCCTCTTTTTGTCCTGTGACTGCAGAGGTGTTAACGGGCCCCTGAGCAACATAAGTTTTGCTGGCATAAGCGGTAGTGTATACATTGCTATGTCGGCAGGAGAGCTTCTCCTGCCAACATGTTGGGGGTGGTTTAATTATGTCGACAGGAAAGCTCTCTCCTGGCGGCATAGATCGACTACTCGAGAGATCTTACAGCAGCGCAGCTGTATTGGTATAGCTGTACCTCTGTAAAGTCTGTCGTGTGGACATAGCCGTAGCCTGAACTCTCAAACGTCAGGATTTTTTTTTCAGTCGATTCAATTGTTTGTTTGAGCGTTGGCCCTCCATTTCTTTTATATGTCAGATGAAGTTTCTCTTCACTGCTGGGGGGTAGCCAGGCTGTCTCTTCCCCACTTGTTAGCTTGATTGCTTTGTTTATTGGCTGTGTAAATGAATTCTCATTGCCTTTCACAGTCCTTTGGAATTAAATGCCCAGTGGAGAAACCACATTCCTTTGTTTAGGATGGGGTGACTCCTGTGGGACTGGAAACACATTTGTGCTGCTGCTGCTGAAAAAAACCAAATCCTGACATTTGAGAGTTCTATCCTGAGATCATGAGTGAGGCTTAATTTCATGCATAAATCACAACTCCTGTGATCAGTTTGAGAGCAGTGGCATGTCTGCCTCACCCACTTGGATTTTCTGGTTAAAAATTCTATTCTTAGACCTTGAATTCCTTATCTAACGCTTCAAATTTAAGGCAAAAGCAATCCCAAGCTGCAGCTGAGATTAACGGTTTTGTCATACAGTAACTCTCATCTCTTTAAAAAGAAAAGGAGGACTTGTGGCACCTTAGAGACTAACACATTTATTTGAGCATAAGCTTTCGTGAGCTACAGCTCGCTTCACGAAAGCTCATGCTCAAATAAATTGGTTAGTCTCTAAGGTGCCACAAGTACTCCTTTTCTTTTTGCGAATACAGACTAACACGGCTGCTACTCTGAAACCTGTCATCTCTTTGACAATCCAGGCCATATTAAGTGTTCATTGTACCAAGGGCCTTTTCTGTGCTTGTTCTTTTTTTAATTTGAAGTAAGAAATTAAGCTTTAGGACTCACTTAACATGTGATTTGATAGGCTTTGTACCCAGACTCCTGTCTGAAAGGTAGGATGAGTGAATTTAGAATGCTACTTAGCTAATACAGCGACAAACATCGTTCTATCAAACAGAAACAAAGAAAAGATACAACCATTGACCGTGCAGCAATTTATTTTCTGAACATCCTCTAGATTTTAATCTACAGAACCACAGAACTGTTCCATTTCCTATCATTCATTTTCTCTGTTTGCAATGATATTGAACTGCAGCGCCCATTTTTTCCCCCCCCAAAAATAAAAATAAAACTGCGAAGGGCCACAGTCTGCTATCAGATGCACCAGTGTAAACCCAGATGAATTTTGCTGAATGCAGTGGAATTACTTTGATTTCCACCATTGTAACTGAGAGCCTTTTCTGGCTGTAAGAACCCCTTCCCATTTCAGGGAAACCATATTTCTGTGTTGAGAGAAACTCTGGATGCTGCTGTGTAAGTTACACATAAAAGACAGCTGCAATGGAGCATATGGGTCATTATATTAAAGCTGGATCAAAGGCTTGTGTTTAACTGGAAGCAGATTGGGCTAGTAAAAATTCTGTATTTAGCACATAATAAGGCCAGAGGAATTCTGAATCCAGGCAGGACTCCAGAGACAGATCATGAAAACTTGTGAATCTTCATGATGAAACAGCAGCAGCTTATTTTCATGTCAACAAAATAAAAGACTGAAAAATAAATAATGCTGAATTTGCTCCTTGTAATGGTGGCTGATCACCTGGATTAAATCCAGTGCAGGTATCGCTCCATAGGTAAATGCCCTTGACATACGAAATGACTTTCTGCTCGCTCCATTGCCAGCAAATCATTACCATTTTGATGATCACACCAAAACACAATGCATTCACAGCCTTCTTGAGATCCCCGAACTGCTGTTTTGGATCAGATAACAAACACGCTTTGTGATGACTCATTGCCCTCCAGAGATGTTAACCGCCATCTATAGAAGCATGAACACCGATGGTGATATATAAGAAACTTGTCCTCTCTTTCAAGGTCTTACACAACCTGGCTCTGGCTGACCTCACTTATTCCATTTTACATCATGTCACATCCTCAGCTCCAGTAGCCTTATTGCACGGTCTCTGTTTCCCACTCCTATCGCTGTGTCTTTTTCCATGCTAATCCATCCTTGTTCACAAGTCGCCACGCTCCATATTGAGGTACCTCTTAAAGACTCCCTTCTTCTGTGATGCACACAAGCAAACCAAAAAGTCCTGAAGGCTGAGGGCGCTTAGCACCATGGAGGATCAGCCCAGTGTCTGCCCTGTTTTTCTAAACTCTATCCAACTAATTTGTCACACGCTTTGGGATACTTTTGACTGGGAAAGGCACTAGATAAAACCCAGTTCTGCTCTCTTATCTTCATACAAAAGAGAAACAATGATTGGCGTGCACATTAGCTGGTTATTGTACTACTGGGCCCCCAAAGGGGCTTCATAAACCTTCTGCTGTCAGACTTGTGCTCAGATGGAGGAGTAAACAAAAGCTGAGCTAGTGAATGCAGCAGCAGCAAAGCAATAAAATATTGGCTTTACAGGGAGAATCACAAGAGTCCTGGGTAAGGGTATTGGACGTAAAGGGAGAGAGAGGAGAGAGAACATTCACATTGTCTTTGTAGCGTAACACATTGCGACAGTGTGTAGAGGGGAGGCACAACGCTCCTGGTTCCAGGGCACCCAATGTTTCGTGACACTGAGGGGCAGCAAAGGCAATTGGCCAAGAATCGAAGTGGGGCATCCAGTAATATAGACATGCCTTTCTGTATATATATTGTTCCCTTGTACTCTGACAGTCTTTGAGAGATGACTTGACTCACCAGTTTCAAAAAATTGAGTGGTTGAATTTTGTCCTCCTGCAGTTACAATGGGGGGGGGACGACCCTGGACCACACATTATTCTTCCCATTGTAGCTTCTTAAAATGAGCTGTGGCTGAAGTCTGTAGGGGAAGGGTATGAGAAGGGTGAGAATGGAAATAGGATTTCTGGATTCAAATGCTGTACCAATAATAAGGATTTCTTGCCAGCTGGTCTGTCCGTCCAATCTCTCCATCCAGCCTCATCTTTCTTTATTTGATTATTATGTCTGCTGGGTCATGTGTACGTATATTGCTGGCATGGGGTAGTGGGTTGAGCTGTCCATCAAGGTATTTGTTGTGCACATTAAATGATGTGAGGATACTCAGAACATGGGAGAGTGGCGATTGGACATAAAGAGAGGGTTTGTCTTATATTGTTTTATAAATATTCTAAGCATCCATAACATGCTCATAAATGTGGTATCTGAGCACCTTCCTCAGTGTAATCTCTTGAGCTTTTGAGCATTCCTTTTTAAAGTAAAAATGGCCTGCTTACTCCAGGATCCATATACATTAAAGCAGGCATTCTCAACTGGGGTTGGGACCCCTCAGGGGGTCGTGAGGTTATTACAGGGGGTCACGAGTTTTCAGCCTCCACCCCAAACCCCATTTTGCCTCCAGCATTTATAATGGTGTTAAATATATTAAAAAGTGTTTTTAATTTATAAGGGGGGTTGCACTCAGGGGCTTCCTATGTGAAAGGGGTCACCAGTACAAAAGTTTGAGAACCACTGCATGATTAAAGTATCTTGTTTTGCATGTGACACTCTAGGAGGGTAATGTTTTTTTTCCTGTAAGCATTAATACAATAAAATGCAAAAGAATTAAAAGATCAATAGCTATAAGGAGATACTGGGTTACTGGGTAACTTTGAATCATTGCTTTCATGATGGGGAGGAGCATGTGGCTGGGCATTAGTTTTAGTTTTCATATCCTAAAGGGCCAAATAGTGTTGGCTGGAGTCAGGCAAAGTCCTGGCAGGTGCGTGGTGACTTATATCACAATAGCTGTGTGTCAAAAGTATATCTCACTTTTGACCTGTTGCTCCTCCATGTTTGGTTCTTTTCTTACATGCATTTAAATCTGAATCCTGACCTGTAGCACACCCTGCTATTCTAGTCCTGAGTTCATATTGCGCAGAAACAGCAGCAGTATGTATTAACTTGGGTCAGTTAGCGTGGGGCCTTTGTGATGTAGATATGGGTATGTCTACAGTGGGAATGAGCCTCCGAGCCCAGGTAGACAGACTCACATTAGCAGGACTTGAGCTAGCACACTAAAAATACCTGCGTGGGCTTTTTAGCACTCATCCTAGCCACCCAAGCTCCGATCTAGGGTGTTGGATGGTCTAAGCTCAGGTACAATGTCCACACTGCTATTTTTAGTGTGCTAACATGACCCCCACGTGTGCAAATCTGTCTGTCCAGCCTGGGAGGTTCTCTCCAAGCTGCAGTGTAGACCAGCCCTGCATCTGCTTAGGGAGTGTGTGTTAGACCATCAAAATAATAACTTGTGACATCAGCCAGGCGTTGAATCCAGGGTTCCAAAGGGAATGGCTAGTGCTCTTAAACTGCTGTGCTGAGATCTTTAGACACATCAGTGTGTCATAGCTCTGAAGTTCCTTTCTTTTGTCAGCTGATTTTATAGCCTTTCCAGATTGTAACATTGTTTTTTTTTGTAAACAAGAGTACATTGAAAACCTGGTCATGTTACAGGACGTTATTGTGTCTGTTTAAAGACACATACGATTTTTAAATGGAGCATCCATCAGTCTATCAAAAAAAAAAGTGAGGGGAAAATATTAGCCATGTTGTTGATGAAACAGAATGGAGGATACAATATGCAGCAATGTGTCTATTGAACAAAAGCAGTAGAAAATGAACTTTATTATTTCTCACTCACTGGTTCTGTCGGTGATTGAGGCATTTCAGAGAACAGCCAGGAAAATAATAGGTTGCTTTCACAACAGTAGAAGTTTAACAAATGCTCGTTCATTCTTTCTACATCATTGCTGTCATTGGCGAGAGCTTTAGTCTATGATATTGATGCTTTGCTTCATTCTTATTGCTGTATTCTTTTCAGATTCAATCTGTCTTTGATGGACCACTAAACATTTCAATTTGCTACCTATAGAGTTGGATTGAAATGCTTGGGCTAAAATGAGAAGGAAATGATTTGGGGTGAGAAAGAAGGCTTAGAACTTCATGGCTTTATGTATAAGGCATTGCACACGTTGAAATCCTCTGATAAGACACAGGTTTACTTGTGAATATCTCATAGCTGTTTGTGGTGCTAGGCAATTCAAGGGTGCTTATAAGTAAAAATGTTCTCAGTTGAATATTGATAAGCACCCTCTGCGTTGTGTGGAACTCTGAATTCATATTAACCTGACATGCACTTTCTGTTACATGGTACTGTTTTAGTGGCCATGGGGTTTGTCTAAACCTAGGTTGTACTTAGTACTCTTGAAAGAACTTTGCATACACTAACTAAAGTCTGTTATGCAGAATCACCAGGGGTGTGTTAAGGATGGAAACGCAATGGATAGGCTAATAATCAGTTGATAGTAATTAATAACATTTTGCATCTAATCTTTCAAGGGAGTAGTCTGCTTCCATTGTTCCTTCCATCTGAGGATCCCAAAGCACTTGACAAATGTTAATGAATTTTGCTTCACTACACCCCCATGAATTTTTTTAAGGATTAGTTATTCCTGCTTTATGGATGGAGAAACTGAAGCACAAGGGTTAAATTTGCTGTAGGTCGGTGGCATAAGTGGGAATGTAAGTCATATCTCTCAACTCCTACTCTTGTTATCTAATCTACCTACTGGTGGTAAAGTGTGTAGCAATTACTTGATCACACTTTGTTTCATTATGAAATATATACAAGAAACCAAATAACTAATATCAGTCAGGTTTATTGCGAAAAGTCAATAATAGGTTAGTACAGGAAAAAAAGATTCACTACGAAGCCAGTTTCTGGGAAGTCATCTCATGCAGTGTGGTTGAATTCAGCTTACACAGAAGGCTTGCTTCCAAAGTGACACATTTCAACTAGAAGTATTTATAGGATGATTTTACAAGTTACAAAATTCATTACGTATCTCTAAAATCTAACCCATCACTTCGTACTAGTTCACTAACTTGTTGTTCTGTACCTTTTTTTTTTTTCATAGATATTTAGGTCAGAAGGGACCATTATGATCATCTAGTCTGACCTCCTGCACAACGCAGGCCACAGAATTTCACCCATCACTCCTACAAAAAAAAACCTCACACCTATATCTGTGCTATTGAAGTCCTCAAATCGTAGTTTAAAGACTTCAAGGAGCAGAGAATCCTCCAGCAAGTGACCCGTGCCCCATGCTGCAGAGGAAGGGGAAAAACCTCCAGGGCCTCTTCCAATCTGCCCTGGAGGAAAATTCCTTCCCGACCCCAGATATGGTGATCAGCTAAACCCTGAGCATATGGGCAAGATTCATCAGCCAGATACTACAGAAAATTCTTTCCTGGGTAACTTGGATCTCACCCCATCTAATAGCCCATCAGAGGCCATTGGGCCTATTTACCATGAATATTTAATTACCAAAACCATGTTATCCCATCATACCATCTCCTCCATAAACTTATCGAGTTTAATCTTAAAGCCAGATAGATCTTTTGCCCCCACTGATTCCCTTGGAGGGCTATTCCAAAACTTCACTCCTCTGATGGTTAAAAACCTTCGTCTAATTTCTAGTCTAAATTTCCTAGTGGCCAGTTTATATCCATTTGTTCTTGTGTCCACATTGGTACTGAGCTTAAATAATTCCTCTCCCTCGCCGGTATTTATCCCTCTGATATATTTATAGAGAGCAATCATATCTCCCCTCAACCTTCTTTTAGTTAGGCTAAACAAGCCAAGCTCCCTGAGTCTCCTTTCATAAGACAAGTTTTCCATTCCTCGGATCATCCTAGTAGCCCTTCTCTGTACCTGTTCCAGTTTGAATTCATCCTTCTTAAACATGGGAGACCGGAACTGCACACAGTATTCCAGGTGAGGTCTCACCAGTGCCTTGTATAACGGTACTAAAACCTCCTTATCCCTACTGGAAATACCTCTCCTGATGCATCTCAAGACCGCATTAGCTTTTTTCACAGCCATATCACATTGGCGGCTCATAGTCATCCTATGATCAACCAATACTCCAAGGTCCTTTTCCTCCTCCGTTACTTCTAATTGATGCGTCCCTAGCTTATAACAAAAATTCTTGTTATTAATCCCTAAATGCATGACCTTACACTTCTCACTATTAAATTTCATCCTATTACTATTACTCCAGTTTACAAGGTCATCCAGATCCTCCTGTAGGGTATCCCTGTCCTTCTCTAAATTGGCAATACCTCCCAGCTTTGTATCATCCGCAGACTTTATTAACACACTCCCACTTTTTGTGCCAAGGTCAGTAATAAAAAGATTAAATAAGATTGGTCCCAAAACCGATCCTTGAGGAACTCCACTGGTAACCTCCCTCCAGCCTGACAGTTCACCTTTCAGTAGGACCCACTGTAGTCTCCCCTTTAACAAATTCCTTATCCACCTTTCAATTTTCATATTGATCCCCATCTTTTCCAATTTAATTAATAATTTCCCATGTGGCACGGTATCAAACGCCTTACTAAAATCTAGGTAAATTAAATCCACTGCGTTTCCTTTGTCTAAAACATCTGTTACTTTCTCAAAGAAGGAGATTACCTTCCTTATGTTTGTTTTGGATACTAGCATTCCAGGTGTTGGTCCATGAAGGTACCTCCCCAGCTTGTACCAGAGCAGAACATTAATGTATTTTGCCTTTGACAAGTTTTCTGTTTTCTAATGCAAAAGCTGACTTCAGGCTTGCAAAGTATTATGGGATACTTAGCACAAATGAACAGAATTATAGAAAGACATACACCAATTGGGGTTGCATAGCTGCTAGAAACATATTTATACAATTAATATGTGATTTATGTCTCAACACGCTGCGCAAGCGGTAATATATAATCAACACAAATAAAACTAATACATTTTCATGCAAAGCTTTAAATGCATCTTCTGTCCAGGTGTGGGAAATCAATATTTTAAAATCCCCATCATGGATAAGGTGAGTCAAAGTTTGTTTTTGCCTTGTGCATGTTGTTGCTAATTTTGAATAAGTATGTCTTTTCGATTTAATAATATTTTAAAATTTAAGGTAAGTGGGTCAACATTAAAAACTGATAGATACTTTTTATTTTTATGCTGTACTGGGGCTCACTTTGTGTTATGGATTTACTCTGGGAAAACTGGGGTAGGCATTGTTATGGTGTGTCCTACATTGCTACGTACATGAGTAAAACAAAAATTTGGAGTAGTGACATTACAAACGAGGTTTCTATATATACATTTCTTGTAATCAGTTACCACACAGTCCATCCATATTATAGGTCACTCTTATTGTTGATTGTCACCATCTGGTAAGATTAACTGGGTAGGAGACAGGAGTGGCTAGCTTCTCTGTCTCGTTGTACTGGTTCAAGCCGTCATGGCCACACACACATGATGTCAAAAACATCGCATCAGCATACGTATCCATATCCCTTAATGGAATGGCAAGCTGTATCTAGTATCCTTTAGGTTCACATTATTGAGTGGTGCACCAGTAGCTAAGGTAGATTCAGAGATTCCTTGTAGATGCTCTCTTCCAGGTAATCTCCTGAATGGACAGTAGCTACTTTATTAAATATTGCTGTTAAGATTCGTATGGGTCAAGATACCTTAAAGAACCAGGTTTCAGAGTAACAGCCGTGTTAGTCTGTATTCGTAAAAAGAAAAAAGAAAAGGAGTACTTGTGGCACCTTAGAGACTAACCAGTTTATTTGAGCATGAGCTTTATTGCTGTGCACATTGTAAGATGAGCTATTGCCAGCAGGAGAGTGAGTTTGTGTGTGTGGTTTTTGGAGGGGGGTGTGGGGGGGGGTGAGAAAACCTGGATTAGTGCTGGAAATGACCCACCTTGATTATCATGCGCATTATAAAGAGAGGTTTCAAAGAGGGATGGGCTATTACCAGCAGGAGAGTGAGTTTGTATGTGTGTATGTGGGGGGGGGGGAAGGGTGAGAAAACCTGGATTTGTGCTGGAAATGGCCCTACTTGAAGATCACTTTAGATAAGCTGTTACCAGCAGGAGAGTGGGGTGGGAGGAAGTTTTGTTTCATGGTCTCTGTGTGTATATAATGTCTTCTGCAGTTTCCACGATATGCTATGCATCCGATGAAGTGAGCTGTAGCTCACGAAAGCTCATGCTCAAATAAACTGGTTAGTCTCTAAGGTGCCACAAGTACTCCTTTTCTTTTTTCTTCTTAAAGAACCAGACATTGTGTAAGATTGTTTTGAATAACATGAGCTTCAGTTAGGATGCGGTGTCACTGACCCTAACTACAAGTTGTGCTAAAGGGGATTTGTTTGCATAATTTAACGCATTACCAATTCACCATAGTTTTGTTATCAACGGAGGACAATTCCACCTAGCTAAATGCTCTTCATTTATAAGGTCTGGTAATTTCCCTTTTTCAGTATTTGATAATGAAATGGTTATGGCAGTTAAAACATAATTCTCAAAAGCGGTACAAATCATTTCCTTACCAACATGGTTTTCCCTTGCCATCAAATTGCTTACTGCATTTAGTTCATTCATTTTTACTTGTTTGATTAAACAGCTTAGCAATGTCATGCATATTGTACACCGTGTATCATTCTTCACTAACCAGGCCCTCGATACCGTGATTTGTGGGTTTAGAGCAATGGTGCAAAAACTTTTCCAGTCGTGCCTCCCTTGCCATTAATGAAATCTGCTTGCCCTACCCTTCTGCCGCCCCACCCCCACCCCATTACTGCACAATCAAGGCTTCCTCAGCAGTGGAGCTTGGGCTGAAGGTGGAGCTGGGGGCGGAAGGGGTAGGAGCTGGGGCTAGAGGCGGAGCTGGTCAGGGGACGGAGAGGGAATGAGGGCAGGGATGGGGGTCGGGATGGGGCGGAGCAGGGTTGGTGTTGGAGTTGGACTGAGGGCGGAGCAGGACTGGAGGCTGAATGGGGTTGAGGGGCGGAGCTGGTCTGGGAGCGGAGCGGCACTGACCTCCGGGACTGAATCATATCCTTCCTGTTAAGATGCTATTATATTAATTAACAAAGAAGCATACAAGGATACATAGACTTTTACACAAAAAGCTAATTTAGACATATTCCAATGAGAGAGATTTAAAACTACACGTATATGCATGAACTCACTTTGCTTAATAATGTACAGTTTAAATAACAGTTATACCTGGCCACGCTAGTGGTTTTTATAATATGTCTGTAGTCAATTGCATATTCAATTGTCCAGATATAGTAGGTTGAAGTGTGGCTGACCAGTCTGTTGTTTATAACACACTGTGTCTTTTCTTCTTCCAAAACCAGGAGGTTTCTTGACTGTGTGCACTGATTATTCTGGTGTCTCTAGTCCGTGGGATGCATTCTTAATCTGCTCATATTGGTTAACATACTGCATTTTTTTATTTTCCGTTTCTCTTGTTTTTTCAGTAACCCGAATTTATACACAGATGAACTTAGTTTATTTACATGTTTTAGGGACCAAGACATTTATTACACAAGCTGTGCTTTGGTACAGCATAAGTTGGAAGAATGGCCTGGGTTTTTTTACTCTTTATTTTTTTCTTTGTTAAAATACATTTTTGTTCTTTGCTCTGATTTTTTCCATTCTTTAGGGAAACCCTCCCCCCGCCCCCGACCCCAAATGTGTTTAGATGCATTTGTAGTTTTTGCATAAAGACATTCGTTTTTACTTCCTTAACCTGTACATGACTGGTTTCCATAATAAATATAGTACTTGACTGCTAAGAGAAATGCTCACAATCTTCTGTCAGAAGATGTATTGTTCTCCCCTCCTGAGCAATATCATTTACCAAGATGGATGGCAACGAAATTTTTACTCAAGCTTTTTACAGTTTTGCTTGTGGTAGCGATTCCAAATATTTAACAAAATTTTAATCATAAATTTTAATAACCAAACTTTTTTTAAACATAGCACAGTAAAAATAGTATAAAATTGAAGTAAAATGAAGTTTAAATGCAGACTTATGCAAACATTTTGAGGGTGATAAATTTATGACATTTGCTTGTGCATGGGAGACAAAGGTAGCGATCTGTTAAAATTTGTTTGGTTAGCTTTAACATTTTGCAATATTACTAAACATCATATATATATATATATATATATATATATATATATATATATATATATATCTTTTTAAACATTTTGGTTATAACATACCTATTACTATATTTTCATATTTAAGAAAGGTGCAAACAAGTTTAAAAAAAACCCTAAAACAGTTGATTTTATTAATATTACCATTGCATTAATATTGAGGTTTTTTGCCTGCAGTTTTTTCTTCAAACAAATAGCCTTTAATAAATAAATAAAAACAAAAAAGTTTTCTGTTTGCTGTTGAATTATTTATCGTGACAGCAATATTTATTTATAACATACAGGCCTTTCTGAGCTTTTCAAAATAAATTTAATTGGTATTATGAGATGATGTTTATAACCTAATCATAAAATAGTACGGTACCACTAATGGTTTTTTTAATATATTTCATTCAGGCCAGGTAACTGCTGGAAATATATATGAAATATAATTTTATCCTGATATTGTGTGCTTTACACATGAATATATGTGATGTGAATAATACATATTGATGATATGATGTGTATATATATTAGCCCAGCATATATTGGTGAACACCACCAATTCTGTGGCCACCATTGCCTGAGTGCTACCTAAGCATTTTCGCAATGACAATCTCTCTTTCATCTCTCCTAGCCTATAAGAGAAGTAAGCTGATTAATTATAGAGGGCATGAGAGAGAGGAGGGTGTGTTGTGTGTTTGAATCTGTGTCTAAGAGATGAGTTTTGCGATTATTTCTGGATGTGGTACCTTTTAATCACGGGATCATTTTCCCTCTCCTGCCGGTCAAAGAATCCACTTCCCAGATTCTTAAAGCAGCAAGGAAATGGGATTTCCTTGTGGTCTTCATGAGAAACCTGGAAATTGAATGTGGAGAATGGAACGAATAAGAGGGGCAGAGTTACCTCTGATGCTGTAATCCTGCCACCAGACAGGCTGCCCTGCATGGGTAGGCCCCTACCAAACTTACGGTTGTGAAAAATGTGTCACGGACCATGAAACCTGGCTATTGTAAGGGAGGGGCATGACTGGTGGTGCCCCACTCCAGGGGCTCCTATTGTGCGTTGGGCTCCAGCTGCTAGTCCTGGCCCAGCTGGGGAGGGACAAGACTTTCTCTTCCCCTGCAGGGGCCACTCCCCGAGCAGGGTCAGACCCACCTCTGGCAACCTCCTTCCGCTGCAGGAAGCTCTGTGGCTGCTGACTGGGAGCCCAGATTTAAAGGCAGCTGTCAACTCCTGACCCGGGCGGGAGGCTACGGCCCCAGCTGTCAACTCCTGACCCGGGCGGGAGGCTGCGGCCCCAGCTGTCAGGCCCCGACCCGGGCGGGAGGCTGCGGCCCCAGCTGTCAGGCCCCGACCCGGGCGGGAGGCTGCGGCCCCAGCTGTCAGCCCCTGACCTGGGCGGGAGGCTGCCCGGGAAACCCAGACGTTTGGTAACTTTCCTCCCCATACAAAGTAACCCTCACTTCTGAGCTGCTGCTGGTGGTACTGGCTTTAGAGCTTGGTGCCTGGCCAGCAACCACTGCTGCCTAGCTCTGAAGGCTGTGCCCCCGCCAGCAGCAGCGCAGAAGTAAGGGTGGCCATCCCACGAGCCCCCTATACTAACCTTGTGGCCCCTTCCTCCCACATCCTCTTTTTGGGTCGGGACCCCCATGGTTACAACACCATGAAATTTCAGAGGTAAACATCTGAAACTGTGAAATTGACTATTTTAAAAATCCTATGACCATGAAATTGACCAAAATGGCCCATGAATTTGGTAGAGCCCTACTCATGGGGCTGCAGCGGGGAGCAGTCAGAAGACAGGAACAAGGAGGGGTGAGTGGAAGCTATGCTGGAGGTCATCCATTTCCTGGTAATGACAGCAGATATTTGATCATAGCTGCTTCACCTGGGCCACACTTTAAGGAGCATGGCTTGTCTCAGAACAACTTTCCTCTTAAGTGCATAATGGTCCTCGTGAAGAGGAAACTGAAGTCCTCTCCGTGTCCATACAACAGCACAGGAAGTAGCAGTATGGGTTTCCCAATGTGTCACCAAAATTTCTGTCCCGGGCAGTGGTGGGATGGGGCCCGTACAGCCTTTGGCCTTGCTGGCAGTCCCAACATAAGGGGTGCCACTTAATAGTGAATAGGATGCTGCCTTGTATAATGTGTTCAAGCCATAAAACATCCATTGGGGGTAACTGCTTTCACTCAGTACCAAGGTGGGGTGGATGCAAACCAGTGCCCCAGAGGTTAAAATCTCTGTATCTTGTCATCTATCCCATGAGACATCAGCCCTCCCAGGACTTTTAAAAATCTTAATCTGTCTCCTGATAGAAGTTGCTCATAAGAATTTGGCCCATTAGCATGGTAATAATATCCATGCTACCTCTGACATGGATCATCCTGCTCTGTTTTTATTTCTATTTGGTGATTCTTGCACTTCCAGTTAAAATATTGGGTTTGCTTTTATTTATCAGCATGTGAAATGACTGAAGTGCTGGCCCTATGAAGGGAAGGTAAATTTGTTTCTCTTTGAATTGATGTTCTCTTACATGCATTATTGTAGACCCATCAGAGGCAATTCTTTAGTCTGTCTTAGCCACATACTTCTATTTTGTCATGCCTACAGTATATGGGTTTTTAATAACTGTATGAAGATCAATAAAATAAAATCAGATCTGAATAGGTGGCTTTGAATGCAGTCTCTCAGAAGCTTCTTCAGCCTTTGTAAGTTATAGCTTTGTTGCTGATCTTTAATTAATGTAATTTGTAGTTCAGAATTTCCCCCCTTTGGTTTTTAAAATCTTCCACTCGCTCCAGCATACCTAGCTCACTAACATTGTATCTCTCAGCCTTCCATACCACTTGTCAGCCCTGGCCTCCTTTGTTTACCTTCTCACAACCTGACAGGTGTTGATTCAAGAGCCTTCTCCATGTTAACTCTCTCCATTTGTTAGTCTCAGAGAAATTGCCACCCTGGATGAGATCGATGGTCTGTCTAAACCAGTACCCAACACCAGATGCATCAGAGGAGGGTATAAGCTCCTCGTAGTAGGAAATAGGCAGGCTCCCTGTGTCATTCTGCATCTCATTTCATATCTCATCAGAAAACAGTTTTCTCTTTGTTGCTCCCTCTGTCTTTGTAGCTCTGTGAAGCATTTTGGGACTAGTTTGTGTGTAAACCACTGTACAAGGGAAGTTGCATTGTAGTTGAGATTGTAAATTATTTGCGGCAGATTGGACTGCCGGGTTCCTCCTGTTTACCCTTTGCCTGAAAACACTCATGTTGTCTATGCTGAGGGCAAGATGATACCTAGGGAGACACCCCACCCCACCCCACCCCCTAGGAGCTGGGTTACTCCTTCCAGAGCATTTCCAGCTGGCCCCGGGGAGCAGTGGACTATAGAAGATGTACATTATGGCATCATGACAAATGAACATAGCAGACTGTCACTTGGACAAATAAATAAAATAAAAGCGGTCACCTTTTGATTCCTATTCCTTAAAATATAGTGTAGCAGAATAATGTCATCAGTCTAAAGAGAATTATGGACTTCCCTCTGAAATATTATCTATAGAATGCTTGGCTCATTTGTTATAGATCAATATTTTCCTACTTGCTAGGAACCATGCAGAAATTAGGCCTTTAATTCTGGAACCTGTTTCTCTTTGAGTTTCTTTAATAAACTCTCGTAATTTATGGACTGTATTTTACATCATTTTCCCCTTCCTCATATCCCCCAGGGCTAGTACTCGCCAGCTATGAAGAAATGAGATATCGAGTTATTATTATTCTTGATTAAGTCAGTAAAATCCATTTGTCTTGTTAAGCAAGTAGCTCCATTTGGCGTGTTGTGCAATCCCAGATTTTACAGTTGAGGGGAGAAATTAATACCCGAGACAATGATTAATTGTTTGAAAATCAGAATTGACCATCCGGTACTCCAAGTTAGCAACGCTTTCTTGTAGCTGTACTGTACAGTTAGGTCTGTGCAGTGTAACCAAAATGACAGTTTTATGTGTAATTTCAAATTATTAACTGATGATTACTTTGATCATTGAAGAACATTTGTCTTTTTAGATGACAGAAGTCAATTTTTTTCCCCAAGTAGTTTCAGTGTGAAAATTAGGCAATGGGGAAAAAAGAAATTTGCTCTGAATCTAGATGATCCATTGGGTTAGTACACTAATTCGAGACCCCTAGCAGCCTTGGTTCTGATTCTCATTGAGACAAGATCAATTCTCACATCACAAAGCCACTACATAGGTTGTCATGACTGAAAGTACTGGTCCAGGTGAGACCCTGGGCTGGAAATGATGCAGATGAAAACTCAAGTGTTGTGGCAGCACTGTGTGAAAGAATCCTGCCCATAGGACCATTTTGCACTATACCTGACTCTAGGATCATTCCCGTTAGCATGAATTTCACCTCAGTATCACACTGAATCAGGAAAAAGAAAAGGAGTACTTGTGGCACTTAGAGACTAACAAATTTATTTGAGCATAAGCTTTCCTGAGCTGCAGCTCACTTCATCGGATGAAAGCTGTAGCTCACGAAAGCTTATGCTCAAATAAATTTGTTAGTCTCTAAGGTGCCACAAGTACTCCTTTTCTTTTTGCGAATACAGACTAACACGGCTGTTGCTCTGAAAACTGAATCAGTGTGGATCATGGATATGATACCCACACATCATTTCAGTGAGAAAGCACTATTCAGATTGTAAAATCTTTTAATTCAATCCTCAACTCTGAATTTCCTAACTTTCATCCCAGTAAATATTCAGTCCTAGGACTGGATTCACAACATTCCTTTTGTTGAATACCCTGTAGTTTGTCAGAGATAAGGTGGGTGAGGTAATATCTTTTATTGGACCAGTTTCTGTTGGTGAGAGAGACACTTTCAAGCTACACAGAGCTCTTCTTCAGGTCTGTGAAACGTACTCAGTGTCACAACTAAATACACCAACCGAAGTTGGTCCAATAAAAGACATTTCTTCACCCACCTTGTGTCTCTAATATCCCAGGATCGACATGGCTACAACATTCCATATAACTGTTTTTTCAGGCCAATAAAAAACAAATCCATCCTGCTCCCCCCCTCCGCCCCCCTTTAGAGCCTCTCTTGAGCTCAGCAGCAGTAACCACTAAGTCCTAACTGTATTTTGTTTGTTGGTAAACCAGCAGATGTTATACAGATACTTCATAATTTAGATCAGTATCCAGATTTAGAGTACCCCGAAGATCAGAGATTTTGTTTAGACCCATAGTAAAGATAGGGGTCATTTGCAGAATTCAGGTCCAGACTTGAGTCCCAAACCCCCGTTGGTCAGGTGTCCGACTTCAGGGTTTTATGGGAAAGTACAAAGCTGTTCTGCTAATTCACCCTGACAAACAGACTAGGTGGGTCTCTTTAGCTTCAGCTTGGAAATACAGAGTACGGCCACGCTAAAAAAAGAAAAACACCAAAAAAGACCTGTGGCAACGAATTTCAGAGCCCAGGGTCAACTCCCATGCATGCATGGGCTTGCACACGGGACTAAAAATAGCAGGATAGACATTCCCACTTGGGCTGCAGCCCAGGCTCTGAAACCCGGTAAGTGGGGAGTGGAGGGGAACAGGATGTATGGCTGGGACCAGGAGTATTGTGAAGGAGCTTGGACTAAGCTTTAAGTTTTGTTGGTATACATTCATAGAATATCAGGGTTGGACGAGACCTCAGGAGGTCATCTAGTCCAACCCTCTGCTCAACACAAGACCAACCCCAATTAAATCATCCCGGCCAGGGCTTTGTCAAGTCGGACCTTAAAAACCTCTAAGGATGGAGATTCCACTACCTTCTGAAGTAACCCATTCCAGTGCTTCACCACCCTCCTAGTGAAATAGTGTTTCCTAATATCCAACCTAGACCTCCCCCACTGCAACTTGAGACCATTACTCCTTGTTCTGTCATCTGCCACTACTGAGAACAGCCGAGCTCCATCCTCTTTGGAACCCCTCTTCAGGTACTTGAAGGCTGCTATCAAATTCCCTCCCCCCCTCCCGCCCCACGCTTCTCTTCTGCGGACCAAATAAGCCCACCTCCCTCAGCCTCTCCTCATAAGTCATGTGCCCCAGCCCCCTGATCATTTTCGTTGTCCTCCACTGGACTCTCTCCAATTTGTCCACATCCTTTCTGTAGTGGGGGAACCAAAACTGGACGCTATACTCCAGGTGTGGCCTCACCAGTGCCGAATAAAGGGGAATAATCACTTCCCTCGATGTGCTGGCAACGCTCCTACCACTTTGTCTCAGGGCTTTGATAGTTCAGTGAAGAATAAAGGCAAAAACATGACGAGGCAGCTGAGGTTTTGGGCCGCGACCTAGAGTGTGTATACAAGGGATTGAGAGTCAATGCAGGACTCTGCCCGTATACACACAGTCTTCGCCTCAACAGTCCACGTTGTTTGGGTCCATTTTTACTAAATGACATGAGTCCCCTTGCATTCTGTTAGCACAGGGTATGTCTACACTGTGGTTAAAAAACCCATGGCACCAACCTCAGAGCTTGGGTCACTTGACTTGGGCTTTCAGGGCTAAAAATAGCAGTGTAGGCATTCAGGCTGGAGCCTCCCCCATTGTGGGATGTCAGAGCCTGAGCATCTACACTGGGGGATCTACACTGCTATTTTATAGCCCCACAGCCTGAGCCCTGCGAGCCCAAATTAGTGGACCTGGGCCAGCCACGGCCATGCCACGGGTCTTTTATTGCAGTGTAGACGTACCCTCAGACATTCAAAACACGTGCTATAAATGTAGAGAACAGAGGTACAAAGGCTATCGTTTTAGAGAAAACTGTAGGAAACTAAAGCAGTCCCTGTTTGAGGACTCCCTGCTGCTCTGCTGTGATTTTAGGCATCTTACCTGCCTCGCATGCAGAACTTTTTAAACTCTGACAAAAGTATGTGTAAGTTAAAGGGTTCCCATGAAGCTGGTAATTGAGGACAGAAACACTTAGTGCTGGAATTGAATTCAGCAGAGAACAAAATAGAGAACATCCATATTTTAAAGGTAAATAACCAGCAAAAGGAGAAACTAGATCAAAACAAGAAATGCCTTCCTGCCCCTTCCTCTTACACTTCTGTGAGTCTGTCCTGCAGGGGGATCCAATTAAAAGGCAAATGGAGGGATGGATACATGGAACTGATAATGTATTAAGGACATTTTTCCTGTCTCAGTATTAATGGTACAGCCTTAGGTTTGGATGCAGGCAAGAAACCAGCAGCCTGGCTTGCTTTCTGCATGATGATTAAGAGAAGCAGCCTTACTTTGTACATTTATCTGCTGCTCCATCACCTTGCAATTTATGGTGTTCTCTTTGCTCGCAGGAGTCTATTATATGCAGACAGACTTTACAATATAACCAAGTACGAGGCTTTTTATTTTATTTTTACCCACTGGGATTCTCAAAATGGCAGTTTAAAGGGCCGTCATCAAGCATGACAGCTCCAAAATTCAATTTAGTGTTTGTGTTTTTCTCTTAGCTCTGTTTGCCATCCTGAAAATGCTATCTGACTCTCTAAAGAGAGGGATACAATGCTGTTAAAATCCAGCATCTCTAAAGATCCCCAGCACTGCAGATTTCTGCTCCCAGGGTTGTGTTTTGGGCATATTTTCAATCAGTTAATCCAAGAGAGTCGTTCAAAGTGCCAGTGTTCCAGCAACCTCTGTGAAATAGCCCCAACAACAACTCGAGCCTTCTATCTCCTGACCCCGCATTTGGGGAAGAACTCTGTCTCTAGTTATTGCACTTGTTGTCTCAACAGTAGCGTGTTATCAATTTATTCAGCTTATCCTACAAGGAATCCTTATCTTCCCAAACCTTGTGTCCTTTCATAATATACCATTCCATTCGGACCCCTTCCCCTTAGTTCATTAATAACATTTGCATGGTTTTGGTCTCTGTGATGCCAGCAGATCAGGTGCCAGCTCATGCCAAGGTCCCCAGGTCCCAACTGAACAGTGATAAAATACATGATTGGAAGCAGTCTGGTTCCCTGTATGTTAGTATTGCTAAAATAGGTATTGAGATTACATAAGAATCTATTTAGTGTTTAGACTTTATTGAATGCTTGTGAGTTGCTGTATGCACTTATAACATCTGTATCCCATATAGCAGCGGTCCTCAAACTGTGGGGCATGCCCTGCGAGGGTGGCGTGGAAGAACGTTCACTGGGCACACGCTGCAGCCCGGGCTAGCCCCCATGGGGGGCAGGGAGGGAGTGCCATGCTTCCAGACCCACCCTGCCAATTCCAGTCTTGCTTCACTTCCAGGCACAGCTCTGTCTCCAGACTAGATCTGCACCCAGGCCCACACCACCCCCAACCCCACTCTGCCTCCAGCTCTACCCCCATTCCCTCTCCACCCCCAGACCAGCACCTCCCCCATCCTCAGTTCCACCCCCAGCTACACTTTCAGCCCAAGCTTTGCTGCTGAGGAAGCCTTGTCTGTGCAGTAATGGAGGGGGGCTTGGACAGATTCAGTTAATAGTACTGCAGGGTTTGACTGGAAAAGTTTGCGCACCATCATATAGTAAGCTCTTCTCCAGCCACCCTCCTGCTGCGTGTCCGTAGGCGGGCCAGGGAGTGTGCACCCAGCATGCGGCATCTCCTCACTGCAGATGCACAGAGTGAGTCAGGACAACAAATCAGCAGTGTGGGCATGAATTTTTTTTTTTTTTAGGGAAGTGGAAGAAGCCAAAAAGTACAAAACCCGCAACTCTATAACATTTTAAGCAACTTTTTTTAAAAAACCAAGCCCAATTCCATATCCCAAGTGGTAAGGTAATATTTAAGCATTTGTATTGTATGCACCTGTGACTGTGACACTCACCAGACAGGAGAGAGATTAAATAAAGTGTTGATCTCTAGCAGAAGGTGTTACATCCTGGTGGACACCAGATGTGCTATTGTGGAACATTAAAGAGAACAAAAGACTTGTTCTGCTCTCCTGTCCTACCCCTCACGAAGAGGAGAGATGCAAGTGAATTCCTCCCATCATCTGAGTTTGCAGCTCAGAGCACATGAGGGTTGTGAGGAAGGGAATAAAAATCCCTGACAAGAAGGAACTGGATCTCTATGCTGCTTGGACTCTGCAGGGCAAGGTTTCCTTAACACAAGCAAGAGATCCCTGGCTTCTTAGCCTTAGGTTCCTTAGGTTTTTGTGCAATCAACTCTTAAAGCAAAGTATTTTGTTTTTGCTATTTTAGGCTGTGTCTTGGAATGGTGAGGCAATGTAGCAGCTGCAAGGAGTCAAGATATGGCCTATAGCAGTTATATAACCTATTTCTCTCGCTAGGACTGGTTTTGAGATGTCTCCCTATTTGGGAGAATTTATTATCCCTATTTAGAACAAACAAGGTATCATCTCCCACCCGCCAGAATTGAAACAAGTTTGTACTGCTGTTGCTCAAGGCAATTTCACCTGGTTTCTCATTTCCCACTCCGGCCTGGTGTGCATCAGCTGAGGATCTGGTCCAGTGACTTTAATGAACCTATGTTGATTTACACCATCTGGGGTTCTGGCCCAAATATACCACAACAGATCATTACTGCCGACTCACTTGCCTTCCTGCCTGCAGAATTGAGCATACAATTAAAATGTCTTTTTAATATTCCATAATTTTACCTTTCCATAGAAAGGTTGTAACCAAAAGTCTCCATGGCTGTACTGTAAGGGGAGTACCATTCATTCAGACATAGTTGAGCAGAGGAGGAAATTGAGGGATCAGAGGAATTCTTGCCCCTTGGACTGTAGCAGTAGATTCTCTGTTTCAGTGAGGCACAAAGCTTGTGTTTTTAAGGGAATGATTTCCTGACTTGTCTAAATGGTCTTTATCAGTTCAGTGCATCTTCCATGAGCACAGCCTAAAGCATCATGAGATTGATGCTGGTATAGCCAAGGATATCCTGGCTGTTGATTCACTGTAAAGTCTGGTGCAAGTACAGTAAGTGGGGCCTTCAGCCACAGACATGATCTGAATATTAATAAATAACACTGTACCTAGCAAAATTTGATAAGAAGCACTGCTGCTTCAAAACCAAATGGGTTTTTAGACAAATCCCCAGAGATTTCACTTCACTTTGATTGTCTCTTCTACTGCCTTACAACGATACCCAGATGGCATCTGGATTAGATTCTTTTCCGGAGACAGCTTACGTGACTTCGTTTTGCATCCTTTGACACCAAATTATATTTCCAGTAGCTCCTTTACGGAACAGTACAACCCAGGAGTTGATCTTAATCTCTGAAAAACAGGTATCCTCTAATGAATCAACTTCACGTTGGCACGACTTGCCCTTGAGAATCATGGTGCCGGTGTGTGCACTGAATCCTGCAGCCTTCTGAAGGACACATTAGAGACCTCTAGAGACCAGCCATTTTTCTCCAGGTGAAACAGCATTTCTGAAACTCAAATGGAAATCATTAAACAGTGAAAACCTATTTGCCTTACAAGAGTGGAGTTCACATGAATTTGCTGTGTTCTTAGATTCATGCTGTTATACAGAATCTCTGCTGTCGTATTTATTGTCCAGTCACAGTGGTGTTTAGGGCCTTTACCCGGTGCCAATTGGCACGGCAAAACCTGCTAAATGGAGATAGTTTAAACCCTTTTCTCATTACAGGGAACCATGGAAGCTAGAGGTGGAAAAAGGCTTATTAGATCATCCATACCACCTCTCTGCCAGTGCAGGATTGTTGTTATTTGTTATACTTATTATGGTAACACAAAGAGGTCTCCACCACCACTGAGGCCCCGCTGTTTGCTAGGCATTATGCATATACATAGTAAGAGAGAGTCCCTGCCCCCAAAAGCTTATAGTCTGAATAGGCAAGAGGGACGAGGGGTGAGAGAAAGACAGTAATATTATCTCCATTTCACAGATTGGGAACTAAGGCAGAGAGAGAGAAAGGGATTGATCCTGTACGGTGCTGAGCACTCTGGCCCTGCTTCAGCAAACTGCTTCCACATCTGTTCCCCTTTAATCCTGTGATTTAGGATTGAACTCAGGAACTGAACCCCGATCTTCTGAGTCCCAGTTCTGTGCCTTAACTAGAAGCTCATCCTTGCTCTCAGTGAATTGTTCCCTACCTTATATTTCTTTAATGTTTGTCCAGCCTAGTTTTATGTCAAGAACCAGCAATTGAATGTATTCAGAAAAAAGATGCTTATTTTAAAAGGGAATAGCAGTATTGTTAAGCCATGATTTAGGTAATTAAGTGTTCCTATCACCAGCCAGCATTTTGATAGGGCTTGCTAATGTTGCCTTTATTGATAATAAAACTGCTGCAGTAAACAGAGATGATAACTGTTGGACTATTTAACACAACATTTTGGGGCTTTTAGAGGTCAAGGGGAAAAGGGGGAAAAATCCATGACCTATCAACATTTTACCAAGCGTGTTATTTAAAAATCAATGTAGAATTATGCCACCAATCACGATGTAAAATAGCACATAATATCACTTCTCCAAATTGCCCCAAATTGTTGCATTTTAAACCAAGCCAGCTTAGTTTAAGTAATGGCTCCACACACAAACTCTGTTTCCTTGATTGGGTTATTACTATGTGAGTGTCTTAGCAAGAAAAATGAATTTTGTGTCAGTCTGAGTTGCAGCTTTACTTATATTATTTAAGAGCACTCTTAACCTCTCCCTAGGTCAATGATCATCTACTTGCAGATTGCTTTTATTCTTATTCCTTAGAGCATGTGATTCCTTTCTTTATGAGTATTATTTATAAGCCAAATGTTACTTTAGCATTTACATTAATGCTAATGAATTATTAAGATGTTTAGGAATTCATGTTACCACTTTACCATATGAAAGCTGTCGGATCCTCATTGAGAGATTTATTGCAAGTTGAAGGCAGCATACTTTGGTGACCTATGTGGAATAAGTTGTTGCTTCTCATTCCATTCTGTAACAGATGGATATTTGCATCTCAAAAATTACCACTATCCTTGTGTTTCATCTTCCCCCTTGTTGCCAATCTCATCAGAGGAGCCAAGGACAGAATGGACCACAGGAATCACATTGCCTAGGAAAGGGCCTTTCTGGATCAGAGTTGAGACCTATTCCCAGAGCATGGTCAGTAGCTTGTAGGAGTGCTGTACCTGGCCCGTGAGTAATCAGAGGTCTTTCGTTTCTGGAGCTGTCAGCGTGGAGCCGTCGGTGTGGAGCCGTGCACTTGGCCCTGGTTTTTTTATTTTTTGTCCCCTGTGGTTTGTTGATTTCTAGGTTTTGTGGCCCCTTCCTCACCTGAGCAGATCAACCTTTCATTGCTTTGATGGGTGTTGGCCACCAATCCCAGCTATTGAACAGGCTGGCACCTTTCCCCAGCATTAAATTCACCCAGTGGTTCAGTTATTAAGGCAGCAGCCCAAATGCCACTGCTGTGACTGCATTGATAGTATATTGCTCCCCTCCAAATTGATATAAAAGGGGGTAGAAGAGCAGTATCTTTTTAGATTTCTTGCCAGTTGAGAGTCGGATCCTGTGAGGTGCTGGGTAATGGGAGTAGTAAAGAGCAGAACCCGTCTCATGAGTCACTCGGCACCTCACAGAGTCTGCAGAAGTGCATCATTGTCCTGCTGGAGTTCCTAACGATAGATGCAACCATTAGGCGTTGGTGGAGGGACAAGTTTGACTTAACGCAGTGACTCCTTTCTATTTTTGATTTCTATTCTGTGTGGATAAAACACTGTGTGGATGGAACACCTTGCATTGTATTACCATCCTGTCGCAGAACGACAGAGCGCAGTACCCACGTACAACTGGAGTGAACAGCAAACTTGTGCACAGCGGCAAATAAAGGCTGTGCCATCCTTGCCCCCTTCCCGTTTTACACCGTGCATCAAGGTTCTGTTAGTGCCTCTCCTTTCAATGGTTTTTGAGGTTGTCTAGCTCCGCTGAATCCCATTCTGAATCTCCTCTGAAGTGCCTCTTTCCTTGTGGATCAGCGGAGCAGCCCTGAGTGAGAAGGAGCCAGAGCTAAAGTCAACACTTACAACTTTTTCATTAGGCCTTAAAACGTGACATTAAACATTTATTGCTGCACAGTTGGTGGGGGAGAATGTAGGGAAGGGGAGGTTCCGAAAACCTTTGGTTAACAACTTCCCGATCTTTCTGCAGGTACAAGTGATACTTCCACCAAATCAGTAACTTTCCTGAGGTTTGTGTGTAGAAGGGGTGTGTGTGTGTGTGTGTATAAGTAACATGCAGGACCTTGGTTAATGAATTCATTACTCAGATCATATATAAAATGCATTGAGGGTTGGTGGGTAAAATTTTCAAAAGCACGTAAGTGACATAGGCTCTAAAGTGACTTAATCCCTTTTGAAAAAGAGGACTTAGGTTCCTTAAGCATTTGTAAAAATGTATTCAATGTCTGTGCCAAATGAAAGGTTGTAGGGTGCAAAGGAGTGGACGGGTCCCAGAGAACTGTAGATCCTACTTTGTGGATTTAATTCCAGATATTCCTGAGATTCTGCTGCTTGAGTAATTTACAGAGAGTTGTTGCATTCAGTATTTTAAATCAGATTGGAAAGAATAGTATATGATGAGGAAAAAAAGGCTATAATATTCACCATGGTTGATGTTCTCTCCTACACTGGTGTATTCTCCTACACTACTAAGTTCATCTGGAAAGGAATTTGGGGCTCCCCTAATGTAAACATGGAAGAAATGCCTCCCTCACTGTAAATGTCTTCATTTTGGAAAGTTACTAAAAATGTTTTTGAAAGTTTTCTTAACAGGTGCACCTGGGGTAGGTCTATGCCCTTTTATTTCTTACTGGGTGATTCCCATCATGTGGATGGGTATAAGCCACATAGTTTATTGACTGTTCAGTATTGAATAGATACTTCTATTCCAGATGAGTTCTAAGCACAACAAATCCAATAAAGGGGAAAATGTATTGTGTGTTCTCTGAATATTGGAACCTCACCCCCGGGGAAATACTGACCCCATCTTTTAACTGAGCCCCTGTTTTCGTCCCCACAATAATTTCAGGTTAGTACATTTAGGCACCTCCATACCTAATTGCACTGGCAAAACATGTTCATAGCTACATAAGCGGTCTAAATTGTACTTCCTGATAGCTACAAGGATAAAATTGTAGGCCTGTGTTTGAAAATCTGGAGCTGAAAGTCTGATAGTCAGCTGATGTTGTGAGACTGCTGCCTATCATGCCAACCGATATGGTATCATTGATTCCTTGTGCTCCCCTGCCTGTCTGCATCCACTTGTTCTGTCTCGTTCTATATTTAGGATGTTAGTTCTTTGGGGTAAAGGGGACAGTTCTATTGTTCTCTGTTTGTACAGCGCCTAGCCGTGGGATCCTGATCCATAAGGGGGGCTCCTCGGCAGTACCACAAGACTAATAATATTAAAAGTCCCCAAACCACCCCAAAGATCTTGTGCATCACACTTTGGCCACAGCCACTGACAATCAGTGCACTCCCTAGAGGGTACAAGTAGAATTCATACTCTGAAATTTCTAACTATTGCCGGTTATCCTGACCCCTAATGTTATTTTTTAAAGTATTTGTGTGTGGATTTATTTCCAGTGCTAGTTTTCAAAAAAACAAAGACAGTCTCTTTTTTGAAGGTTTACAGAAATTGATGTGACAGACTGACAGCTGCTTTGGTGACAGCTTCTTAAGTGAAAACAGTCTTGGACCATTTTTGAAACTGATTGAGTCTGTGTGAGAGACAGTAATTGATCTGATGTGTCATGCAGTTGTTAATATGTTGCTGTTTATGCCTTTGACGCTAATCATTTCCTAGGTTTTGCTGAAGGTTATTATGCAAATCTGAATCTAACCTCCAGCCCCCTTTTTATAAGCAAATGTTTGGCCTGATAGACCTAGTTGTGTAAACACCCATTTTCCTAGGGTAGACATTCTGCTCAGATGGACAGAAAATATGACATGACAATACAAGTTACTTATCGTGTATTCTCAAGGTTTTTATACAGTTGTAATCAACTCTTGACAGATCAGCTCCGTAGGTCACTAGCCAGCAGACTGATGCAGCTGCTACTTGTTAAATGCAGAGAAGGTTTGGGGTGAACAAGGAATGACAAAACCTCCTAGCCACTATAGTAGGAGGCAAAATTCAGGCCTTGTCCTTAATTGTCCTTGGTCAATTTTGGCTGGTTTCAAGATGTACTGGGTTCAAATCACCATACAATAATGTAAACTGTATCTATGCTGGTGGGTTTCATTAGTGGCTAAGAAACAAGTGTAGATATGGCCTGCTGAAGAGATTGTGAGGATGATGAACTGAATTGATAGAGGTACACCCCAGCGAGATGAATGGAGGCAGTTCAGAATTCTCTGTTATTTCAGGCACTCTCTTTGCAGAGTCAGGAACACAGCACTGCATGAGTTCACATTTGGTTTCCTTCTCACCCAGAAGAGCCAGAATTTAGTTATTACTCAATATTTTTGTTTATCAGTTCTTCACCACTGACTGAGAGCAGCTTGTCAAGCCAAGTTGCCAATATTTCTAGTGAAATTACTGTGATTTAATGCAGCTATTTCAAACTGTGCCAATGTATCTGTGCAATAATATGCACTCTCCAGACGCTATACGTGGTTTTTGGAACAATCTCAGTTTTAACAAATGAAAAATCTGAAGACTTTAAATATTCAAGTGTGAGAATCTTCTTTCTTTCTTTCTTTCTTTCTTTCTTTTCCAGCAGTTGACAAGAAGGTGTGCGTAACAGTAAGGGGAAAAATAAACATGGGGAAATACTTTTACTTTGTGTAATGACCCATCCACTCCCAGTCTTTATTCAAGCCTAATTTAATGGTGTCCAGTCAGAGAACACTTCAATCTCCCTGGTCACTCGATTACAGACCTCAAAGTCGCAATATTACAACAAAAAAACTTCAAAAACAGACTCGAACGAGAAACTGCTGAATTGGATTTAATTTGCAAACTGGACACCATTAAATTAGGCTTGAATAAAGACTGGGAGTGGATGGGTCTCTAAGGTGCCACAAGTACTCCTCATTCTATTTCCAGCAGAGATCCCAGAACTCTGCTAAGAGACAATTTTTGACATTGCCAGATGGCTTTGTCTCAGTTAGTTCCTTCTCACTGTACATTGACACCCTGTAAGCAATCGTTTTGACTGCCTCCTTGAGGACAGCATACCAATCTCACCATTTATCCCACCTTTTGGAAGATGTCTATTGTTGTTTTACAGCACTTGGAACAAAATAACAGCATACAAGTGGGTGCTCAGCACTGTAAAGGAGAGAGATGTTATCCAGTTCCCCCTCTCCCTTTCTCCAACCCACCTTCCCCATTCCTTTTCAGTAACCCATCTCATGAAACTGTGTTGCTTTAAGAAGTATGGTCTCTTCTGCAATAGCGAGCTATAGACGTGGTTCCTTCTTATCGCAGAAGTAAAGGAGTCTGTTCCTGTTACTTCCTAATTCATAAAAAGACTGGTGGCCTATATCCCATTTAAGACCTCAGCATGTTGAACCACTTTATCAAGAAAATCAAGTTCAAGATGGTTTCCCTTGTTTCCATTATCCCAGGACACTGGAGATTGATATATTGTCTTCATCTTGTAGGACACATACTTCCACATGACAATACTTCCTGACCAGAGGAAATACCTTTGCTTTATATCAGGGGAGATGCACTACCAGTACACGGTGCTCCCGTATGGACTGTTGTTGGCCCCAGAAGTCTTCACAAAATGCATGGCAGTCGTAGCAGCCCACCTATGCCACTTGGGTGTCCAAACTTTCCCTTACCTGGATGGTTGGCTAGTGTACCGAGCTGCAAGCATCCATAGCAGCTTCCTCATTATTACACAGCTGGGCCTCAAACTGAATTTAGAGAAATCAAAGTTACTGCCAATGTAGTATGTAACATTCATAGGAGCAGATCTCGACACCATAACCATGGTGGCCTATTTTCCAAAGCACAGGAGTCCCGCCTTGGTCAACTTCCTGTGCAAACTCTGTGGTCATCTCAGGAGGCCCCTCTGCACATAAATGTGCAGGAACTCTGTGTTGGGCCAGGAGACATTTATGTCTACTAGGAAGAGCCAAGTGGTGCAAATCTTTACAGACAATACCTCTACCATGTTTTCTCTCAACAGGCAGGGGGTCCAGTGTCATGGTGCAACTCAGCTATAGATAGAATCATAGAATATCAGGGTTGGAAGGGACCTCAGGAGGTCATCTCGTCCAACCCTCTGCTCAAAACAGGACCAATCCCCAACTAAATCATCCCAGCCAGGGCTATGAGAAACAAAGTTACCTTGAGAGCTTTTCATCTTTCAGGAGTGAGGAGCACCATTGCAGATTCCCTCCGCAGCAATTTTGTAGACCACATAGAATGGTCACTCAGAAAGGACATCCTCCTCCAGATCTTCCATCAGTGGGGATACCCAGAAATAGACTTGTTGGCTACCAACCTGAACAGCAAGAGGTTTTGCACCAGGGCGGGCTGCAGTCCTGGTTCCTTAACAGGTGCATTTCTCCTCCTGTGGACCAATCCTCTCCTGTGTGTTTTTCCTCCAGTCCATCTCATCCCAAGGATACTCAGAAGCTGAAAACAAACAAAGCAACATTAATTTTAGTGGCACCAGCCTGGTTAAGACAGTACTGGTTCAGGGATCTACACCAACGTTCAATCAGGCCACTTACAACTTTGTTTTTATTCAGGGATCTCCTATCTCAGAACCAGGGCAGGTCTCTGCATTCCATCCTCCAAACTCTCCATCTCACCTCCACCTCACAAGTTAAATGCTTGCAAAAAAATTGTGCTCCAGAGACATCCCCGGTATCTTAGTGAGCAGCAGGAAGGATTCCACTAGAGCCACATACATAGCAAAGCGGAAGAGATTTTCCATGCAGGCATGATCTCAGCCTTTATCACCCCATTGATCAGACATTAGCCATATACTGGATTACTTACTGCATTTGAAGTCATTCTGGCCTTTCAGTTAGCTCTGCGAGAGTTCACCTGGCTTTCAGTTCTACAGTTCGTCCATCAATAGAGGGGTTTTCTGTTTTCTCTCATTCTCTGGTATCCAGATTTCTGAAAGGTCTAGTCAATGTCTATCCACCAGTGTCTGACTCAGTGCTGTCACGGGACCCTAACCTAGTTCTTTCAGGGTTGATGCTCCCTCCCACCTTTTGAACCTCTAACAACAAACTCTGTGAAAGTTGTTTCAGAGTAGCAACCATGTTAGTCTGTATCTGCAAAAAGAAAAGGAGGACTTGTGGCACCTTAGAGACTAACAAATTTATTTGAGCATAGGCTTTTGTGAGCTACAGCTCACTTCATCGGATGCATGCAGTGGGAAATACAGTGGGGAGATTTTATATTCACAGAGAACATGAAACAATGGGTGTTACCATACACACTGTAACGAGAGTGATCAGGTAAGGTGAGCTATTACCAGCAGGAGAGAAAAAAAACCTTTTGTAGTGATAATCAAGGTGGGCCATTTCCAGCAGTTGACAAGAACGTCTGAGGAACAATGCGGGGGGGGCGGGAATAAACATGGGGAAATCATTTTACTTTGTGTAATGACACATCCACTCCCAGTCTTTATTCAAGCCTAAGTTAATTATATCCAGTTTGCAAATTAATTCCAATTCAGCAGTCTCTCGTTGGAGTCTGTTTTTGAAGGTTTTTTGTTGAAGAATTGCCACTTTTAGGTCTGTAATCGAGTGACCAAAGAGATTGACGTGTTCTCCGACTGGATTTTGAACGTTATAATTCTTGACGTCTGATTTGTGTCCATTTTTTCTTTTATGTAGAGACTGTCCAGTTTGGCCAATGTACATGGCAGAGGTGCATTGCTGGCACATGATGGCATATATCACACTGGTAGATGCGCAGGTGAATGAGCCTCTGATAGTGTGGCTGATGTGATTACGCCCTGTGATGGTGTCCCCGAATAGATATGTGGACACAGCTGGCAACGGGCTTTGTTGCAAGGATATGTTCCTTTGTTAGTGGTTCTGTTGTGTGGTGTGTGGTTGCTGGTGAGTATTTGCTTCAAGTTGGGGGGCTGTCTGTAATCAAGGACTGGCCTGTTTCCCAAGATCTGTGAGAGTGATGGGTCGTCCTTCAGGATAGGTTGTAGATCCTTAATAATGCGTTGGAGAGGTTTTAGTTGGGGGCTGAAGGTGACGGCTAGTGGCGTTCTGTTATTTTCTTTGTTCGGCCTGTCCTGTAGTAGGTTGTGTTTCTTATGGCAATTATTTCTGCAAGAAGAGTTTCGGAGCTACAACTACTACTGTACTAACTGACCATCCTTACGTTTTCTGCAATCTGTGCCGCTTCAGGTGCTTTTTCTGAAACCTCGTTCTTCCAAAGCTGAAGGAAGACTTCACACTGTGGGTGTCCGTGGAACTTTGGTGTTCTACCTTGACTGAACTAAGTTGTTCAGAGCCTCTCTGAGGCTCTTTGTAGCCTATGCTGAGAGACTCAATGACCAGCCAGGGACAGCTCAACGTATTTCATGCTGGATTTCTAACTGTGTCAAAGTTAGTTACAATCTTGTGAAAATGTGTCCTCTGCTAAAAATAATGGCTCACTCTGCCACGTCTCAGTCCACTTCCTCAGCATTTTTGAGCAATGTTCCCATAACAGATAGCTGCGAAGCAGCAACATGGTCACCTGTACATATCTTTTCCAGACATTATGCCATCACTTAGGCCTCTCAGGGCAGTGCCAACTTTGGCAAGTCAATATTGCCATCTCTGTTCAGATAATCTGAAGTCCCTCCACCTGTAAGGGAACCACTGCAGAGTCATCTGCTTTGGAATGTATAGATGCACAATCGCTCGAAGGAGAAATACACTCACTTACAGTGATGGTTGTTCTTCGAGATGTGTTGTGCACGTATACCTTCCACGACCCTCCCACCTTCCCTGCTACTTTGGACAATAATTTCACAAGCAGTGAGAAGGAATGGAGAGGGTGATGATGGACACACCCCTTTCATGGCCTCGGTTCAACACATGAGGAGGGCAGGGGTGCATGTGCTACCTAGTGGCTGGCAAAAGTCTCCAAATTGAGCGCATTGGGTGTTTAGGCACACCTGCAATGGAATGCAAATGTGCACAACACATTGCAAAGACCAACCGTTACTGTAGGTAAGTAAGCATTTTTTTCTCTCCATTATATTTAAACAAGTACTGGTAGAATTTAAGTCTTCGTGTGAAACTGAAACATTGAAGCTCTTCACACACAGCTGTGGGATTAACCTTTGGCATGGGCACCAAGATACAGAAATTTGTTCGTCTTGGTTTGACTGCAGGGCATGGTGAGGTTGAAGAGGGTCTTTGAGTCCCTGTCAAAACACTGAGGTATGATCTTATTTTCTCCATGCCCCAGCCCTGAGTAATGACCTTTCACTCACTTCCTTCTGGCCCGGGGTGACAGGATACAAGTAGTCTTTGAAGCCCATCAACTCTCTCTGATGGAATCCTTACCTATCACTCACTAATTGAGCTTCACTAGCACCTGTCCTTTTGCCTGCATCTGCCTTTTTCTTAGTCCTTTTTGGATTCATCAGCCAACTGAGTAGTGAGTGCAAAGTGTAGATCCCATGCTGTGGAAATGGGATTGCTGGCTCTTCAAAGTCCCTGGACTTCCTCTGACCTGGAGTATGTTGTCTGGTTCCCTCTCCATTTCTTAAGTCACTGAGAACAAGTGTCAACAACAACTGTCCGTAGACTGCCAAGAAAGAAATGAAAATTCACAGTACCAGCAAATAGGAAATCAATATGTTTGGAGATGTTAATGACTCATTTTTAATGCAAGTGTACATGAACACAGGAAAAATTAAATGTAGAGGATCATTACTTCTCTTGTTAGGACTTTAAGATTGGCAGTACATTGCTTTGTGCAACACTTCACAACCTAGAATTCTTTTTGCGGCATTAGTTTAATACTTGAGGATTTTTATAATAGATTAACAACAATTTGATTTTTTTCTCTGGCTTTCTGTCACAGTGATCTTTAAGTGATTACCAGTCAAAGTCCATATGGGTCCAGAAGCACCATGTTGTTACTGATGATTTTTCTTTGCAGAAAGGATGTGGACAAACTGGAGAGAGTCCAGCAGATGGCAATGCAAATGATTAGGGGGCTGGGGCACATGACGTATGAGGAGAGGCTGAGGGAACTGGGCTTATTTAGTCTGCAGAAGAGAAGACTGAGGGGGGGATTTGATAGCAGCCTTCAACTACCTGAAGGGGGGTTCCAAAGAGGATGGAGCTCAGCTGTTCTCAGTGGTGGCAGATGACAGAACAAGGAGCAATCATCTCAAGTTACAGTGTGGGAGATCTAGGTTGCATATTAGGAAAAACTATTTCACTAGGAGGGTGGTGAAGCACTGGAATGGGTTACTTAGGGAGGTGGTGAAATCTCCATCCTCAGAGGTTTTTAAGGCCTGGCTTGAGAGTGCCCTGGTTGGGATGATTTAGTTGGGGTTGGACTAGATGACCTCCTGAGGTCTCTTCCCACCCTAATCTTCTATGATTCTATGATACTCCTGCTTGACATGCAGATGTAGCTAAGGGAAAGTGAGTTGGATTCTCTTTTGTCTTACGATCCACTACATCTGATTTCAGACTTTTTTTTTTTTTTTTTTTAAATTTTCTAGTAATGGTGTGAGAGGCAGAATCCAGTTGTAAGGAGAGTGATCATTTTAGATAAGCTATTACCAGCAGGAGAGTGGGGTGGGAGGAGGTATTTTTTCATGCTTTGTGTGTATAAAAAGATCTTCTACACTTTCCACAGTATGCATCCGATGAAGTGAGCTGTAGCTCACGAAAGCTTATGCTCAAATAAATTGGTTAGTCTCTAAGGTGCCACAAGTACTCCTTTTCTTTTTGAGAATCCAGTTGGATTTTCAGATCCAACCCTTAAAGACAATAAATTTTTAATGTGATATGGGGTCCAAGGGAAGCAAGTGAAGCAGTTTAAAAGAGGGGAGTGACATGGTAAGATCCAGCAAAGAAGAAAATTTTGGCTGTAACACATTCTGGATGAATTGGATGGGATAGCTATGGGACTTCTCAATGCTGAGAAGACCAGAGAAGAGAGGAGATTTCAGAAATCAAGGCAAAAGATAAGGGCATGGACAAATGATTTAGTTGTGCATCTGACAACAGTGTTACTACAGTCTACATTGTAGTTACTGCAGTGGGAATCTTCCCATTTTCTTCCATGAGCTTTGGATTAGGCCCTTGTTGTGTACAGTAAATGGTGTTAAATATGGGCTGCACACCTGTGACTTAGACATAAATGTATTGCACCTCTGTTCTATCTGCCCCCTTGTGGGGAGGCCCGACGGCCAAAACTGAGGCAAGCATCTGTGCTGAAGTGGCATTCTCTTTGGCAATGATGCTGCTCAAAAGCACAGAGCAAGAGTCCATGGCAGATTGTGAAATACAGAAAAGTGTGATTTTTTGCAAAGGTGCAGCTCATTATCTGGTCACCTAATTGCATTTTGTTTTTCACTGGCTGCTCTTCTTATCAGAGCCACACAAAACTCTGCAAGTTCAGTCAATACTTGTATATTCACAGGAGGCAATCAATACAAAAATTAAAAAAGAGAGTCAGGGTAATTAGGCTAAAGCTGCTGCTTACGAGTTTTCAATAATTACTTTAGCTGCCTTCTTTTCTTACGTCTCAAGAAAAATGGTGCATGATTGAAAGAGTGGATCTTGTTTGACTGAGGACATGTCAGAATTCTACAAAGCCAAGCAGGAAGTAAAATTAGTGCTCTTTGTTTTAGCACATAAAGGGGGCTTTACAGGATGGCAGGGAAAGAATAGGCTTGATTTGGATGGTGCCAGCTAACAGCTGTGCCATTGTGTTTTACCTGTTTGATGTCCTCTGTTTCCATACCCGGTAGTATTAGTTTCCCTGACATTAACCCAGGGACTCAAAACTCTCATTAGTGCTTTGGGGAGAGGTACTGGCTTGAGCATTTGTGGAAGTTCGGGGGAGTTTTGCTGAATCCCATAGACTAATCACTGATGCTGCACCCATGGATTTATGTTGTTGTTTTATATTTATATTACAGTAATGCCCAATAACGGCCAAGGCTGATTAAAGCAATGTGGGGCCATAGCCACAACTCCACATAGGACACCTGGTGTCCCACCCATTCTTTTGGACAGTTGGTGACAAGAACCACACACACAAGGACCATCTGCTAGTCTGGAAGTCAGCCTGCCACCTATCCGCTCCTGTGTGCTGATCGCTTCCCTTCTCCCTGGCTCATCACTCCTCCTTTTCAGGCAGGCTAAATCCATCAAAACCAAGGGAGGCCTCGGTTTCCTGCCATCCCAGCAGAGGTCTCTGCTGAGATTGCAGAGTGGTAGATGCGGGGGAGACTTGCAGCCACAGAGTCCTGTGTGAGGCACTGAAGACTTCCTTTCCTCTAGCTAGATCCTGGCGGGCCCAAAGACAGGGAGCAGTGAGCTGAGAAGGAGGCAGGCCCTGGCCAGCCTGAAAACCGACATTGAGGGCCTCCACTGATGTCCAACCACACTGCAGAGGGTTCTCGGTGTGCGGGCCTTCCTGCTACTGCAACAGAGGGCTGACAGTACGGAGACCCCCGCTCCTGCACAGCCCTCTCCTGGGGTGGTAAGAGAAACTCCTACCCCCAGCCCTCTGGGCTGGAGGTGAGGTTGACAGCCTCCACCACCCACAGACGGGCTTCTGTTCCAGAGGTCGCTTGACAGGGCTGCCACTGTGCTACAGTGCAGCAACCAGTTAACAGCTCACAGCAACACACTACGCCACAGCTAATAAGAGGAAGAAGAATAAGGGGCCGATTTGAAACTACAGTTGCAATTTGACTAGAACATTACTGTTAACACTCATGTATTAACCCATTAATGGTATTGAAAGAAGCAATCATAGTTCATACCCCTGACCTGGCTAATTGTTTTTAACTACTGCTGCTGTATTCAAATCTGATGATCACTTGTGATAAAAATGGTGCAAGACTGGCAGATCCCACATGGTAATGCTCACCCAGCTCTCTCTCACTCTATGTGTGTGTGTGTATACGTACATGTGTAAATTCTTTCTGACAAGTAAATTCTTTCTCCCTGGCACTTCAGTGTAAGGTTCCTCTGTATTTGCAGAGGGGAATTTTGAGCATCAGCTCACTCTATAAGGTATCCTGCCTTGTATCCAGACTGGATTTACTGAACAAAAAGAGGTTATACGGTGAATGTCTTAACATGAAACCTGGGATTCTCCTGTCAGTCATTTGTTCCAGCCAATAACGAGACCACACATTATCACGTCCTGGCCTCGATACTAGGAAGGGACCCATCAGTCCTTACCTGGTAAGACTGGTAAAGAAAGTCTACCTTAAATACATACACATATATATTCAAACACAGCAAAGATGTGTTTCATTATCTTGCACTGTCTTCGCTTCCCCACAGAAATTGCATGTCACTCTGGGGTTCACGCAAGGCACTCGTATCCCTGAATCTCATTTTCCGAGTAGGTTGGGCTCTAAAAGCAATGCAAAGCTATTGATGAACAGACCAATACTTGAACTAATTCAAAAGGAATGCTGAGCCCTTTTCATCTTTTCTCTATGACGTTTCAAAGCCATGGAAATGCAGCCTGTCTCTCCTCTCTATTATTCATGCTGGTGGTGTGACAGCAATGGATCCCACACTATTCCGTTTTGGCCCTGAACAGAATGTGCTCTTCTCCGTAAAGAGATCTTCACCCTAGCTTTTACAAAAAGAGAGAAAGGAAAAGAAAGAGATTGTAATATCTGAATTTATCACACTTTCTTTTACCCTCTCTCCAGAAGTTCTGCTTTTGTGTAAGAAGTGTTGGAATTAATTTAAGCGTTAGTGAAGGATGCTGGTAGATACAGCTGTAAAAGCACCAGGCCCTGCAAAGGCCCACAAAGAACAGTCAGAGTTTAGCTATTTGTGGAGGGGTTTTTTATTTTTTTTAATATGTAGAAGCTACTTGTCATTTTTCAAGATTCAAGGCAGCTTTTAAAATTGGCTCAGTGCTTTCTGGTGCTCCATTCTTGCTGTGTTGCTGTATGGTGGTGACCTAGACTTTCCAGATGATAGTTAGTCTTGTTACTCTGTGTATTCATTAGCGGTGCTTGGGTTGGGAATGGAGAGTAAATCACTGAACTATAATAATACTGCATCCAAGTATTCGTCCTCCTTCACCCCACTAGTGCACCAGCATAGATCATAACAGACTGAACATGGTCTCTGTGTGTATATAATGTCTTCTGCAGTTTCCATGATATGCTATGCATCCGATGAAGTGAGCTGTAGCTCACGAAAGCTCATGCTCAAATAAACTGGTTAGTCTCTAAGGTGCCACAAGTCCTCCTTTTCTTTTTTCTTATTGCAGTGGTGGTGATTCAAGATGTTGGAGTTGTTCCAGTATGATTTGTATGGCTTTCACATACCCATATCCCTTGGTTTCTGGGATGTCACCTCCTCTGCCCTCCCACGCCCTATTTGCAACTTGACATAGGAGATGCCCTGGAACATCAGTCTCCTTTATAAGATGGAAATACTGTCATGTGCTGTCTACTAAGAGGTGCAGGGGAACTATGCAGCATGTTCTCTCCTGGCTTCAGGGCTGATAACATCAATTCCATCATTCTGGGTGGCCAAACGTGAGAGAAACCAGATCTCTCAGAAATCATTGTGGAAATAATCACTAAACCCATTATATTCTAAATCACTAGTGCTGGTTTTGAACATTTAGGACCTCCCATCTAAATGGGTCAAATTCACCTCCTTGTTATCTCCAGTGACACAGGATTTCTGTTTTCAGGTCTCTATATCCCCTTCACATAAAAACATCCTTTTCGTTTTCTATGGCTGCTTGATTGTGGGACTGTTGTACTTCCTGGATGATTCTTTTGTGTTGGCAGAAGAATTGTCTTTGAGTTTTAAACAAATGTAGCAGTGACAGAAGCTTGTACTTTCTATAAGAGGTATGTTTAGTCTTAGCCTCACTGGGGCAACAAGAGTCCTGTCTTTATGCTTGCCCTCACCAAGCCCTGAAATCTTAAGGCTTGGTTCATCTAGGAAATCTGGTTCAGGGTAGATGTAGCCTAGGGTTTTTACTCAAGAATAAATATTTACTTCTTTTGGGTTTCTTATTGTCTGTTGTTCAAGTTGTGGCAGTCCCATTGCAACAAAGTACTGTCTTCATGTCTTAGATGGGGTGACACTGATATTGTCCCCAGCACCTGTTTTTCTTGAGGCCACCTCCCACCATCTGTTATAGAACTGAAAAAGGCAGCGTGAGGGTTCTTATTGGGGAGAAAAAGTACATCCAGCTTATGTTACCTGTATAGTTTGAGGGCCGAATTTAGGAAATGTTCTGATAGTTGGGAACTGTTACAGATGTTCTTCCCTGACAGCATTGAAAATGGTTGCTTCTGTGGTCGATTTCATAGAATCATACCAATTAGAGATGGAGGGCAGAGAGGTGTCCTATCGTAGGTCATCTTGGCCACTCCTCTGCCAGTGTAGGCTTGTTCCCTAAATAATGTCTTACAATACTGGAGAGAGAGTGAGGAAGTAGACCATGGAGGCACTTAAGCAGACACTACAATATACCTTTTTGGAACTGATGATACTTCAATTTGCTCTTCATATTCTGAATCACTTGAAAAATTTTCCTTCGTGATTTCAGTACATTCATTCCAGCTGTCATCTGGCAGCCTATTGCATACACAAACAGAGGAACAGAGGAAACCAGCTTTCTAGATTCTAAACCCCTTCATTCCCCAGACATCTTTCTGAGTGTACAGGGTAGTATTCTGGATCCTCAGCAGCCAACTGGCAGCAAATTATTTAACAAGCTCTATTGTAGGCTTGTCCTACAGCACTTTTCCACGTTTCTGCTGACAGTCCACTGCTGCTCTGAAATGTGTGTGTCCACTGGTCCATTCAATCCAATGACACCAAAGCACTAGTGGCAGAAATGAAAAAAGTGTTTCAGTCCTGGGGGGACAGCATTTGAACGGCATGCAGAAAGCTGGACACAACACAATAGTTGTCTGGGTTTTTGAAAAGTCGTGTGTGTGGGTGGCAATATTTGTCTTAAATCAAATTGTTCACCTTCTCCTAATGCTGAAAATAGATCCCAGTTCCTCTCTTTATATCAGAGATTGTTAGCTTTGGGATTGACCATAACATTTAGTGTAGTACAGTGGCTCAAGGATGTGTGATCACATCCTCCCCTAGTGGCTGAACCAGAGGGAAAGATAAAAGTCCTATTGCTATCAGATAATGGAAATTGGTTATAAATTATTGAATTAGCAGGGGAAGTTTCTTAGCCCTATCCCTGCTGGCAGCCATGGTGTCTGAACATTTGTAAGGCTTGGGTTCATAATAGGCGGGGTGCAATTATTTTTGATATAGCAGACTAGCCAATGGTGGTTTCTAACAAAACAGTTCAGATCAGATAATTCTGTATTTACTCTGCCATTAATAAAAGGATCATGCACTAGAAACACAGAGCATACTACAGTCTGTGGTCCAGGGAGAGAGAGAGAGAGAGAGAGACTCTTGTCTTTCTAAAGTGGTGTGTAAGGTTACCAAATAAGCACAAGAAAGGGGATATCAGTGTCACACTTATTAAAGTCACATAGAATATAATGATAAATACAATCCAAACCCATCACATATCTAGATGATCATGGTTTATCAAAGTAAATACTGTAACATCTTAAATTTATTTACGCCTTTCATGCTGAAGCATCAGCAAGTGCTCCATAAATGCATATACAAACTAGACTGAGTGTGAAACCACAGGGATATGTTTGCTAGAATGCACCTTCCTCCAAGGTGGAATCTTGCACCTGTTCAGTAATGCGTAGGTTCACTGTCAGTTTGGAGCATATATGAAGAACACTTTATACAGTTGAAATTGCAGGGGGAATTTAATTAGGTGGAGTATAATTACCTTACCTAGAATTGGGGCAGGATGCGGATTAATTCTACTATATTTCTAAAAGTGTCATAGGATTTCATAGGGGTCCTGGGCACTGTGATATAAATAATAATAATGCTTACAAGTGATCAAGGCCTCAATTTTTTCAGTCTGGTCTGTACAAATTTCAAGATAGGCACCTTGTCCCCTTCCCCAATTTTAACTTAAGTAGGATCCATTATTCGGCTTTCAGGGCCTGTTTCTGGTCTAATTTTCTGTGGTGTAAACCAGGAGTAAGTCCATCAAAGACATTGGACTACAATGAGAACAGAGTGAGGCCTTGAGAACCCAATAGATTAGGCAGTAATCTGTAAAGCTTTCACTTGAAAGTGGATAGAAGATCTTGAGTTTCTTGAGCTGTTTGGATTTCAAAGAGCCCTGTGTGGTTTTGAAATCGGTGAAAGTTGTACTGAACATAAGACTGCCATACAGTGAAGCTCTTTGGAGTTTATTTTCCTACACTTTCCCAAACATGACTCTTGTAAGTTGGTCACATGGCATATTTTTTTCAAATTGTTTGGCAGACCTCTTTAGAGACCTTCGTTTCATCTGCAAATAAAACCATCAAAATGTTTTGAAGGCCAGTTCGTTTTCCTGCTCACAAAGGCGCCTTTAATTGCTCCCATGAAGTAGTCTCTTGTCTTTCTCCTTCCCAATAAAGTGACATTTATTAGCATTTCTATGGTGGTTATTTGTAATTGCATTGCTGTTCCTGATGCCTGCATGTTATAATTAAATCATTTCAGATCCTAGTTACAGTGCGAAACAGCTGCACCAAATTACAGCTGAAGATGTAAGCTGAAAATATGCAGTTCCAATTAGCTAAGTATCTGGGGTGCAGTGGGGGTGAAAAAAACCAAGAAAACAAGAGGCCCAGAATAGGTTGCAGCTTCCTTTCTTCCATGCTTTGCCTGGATGCCATCTGCAAAAGTCTTCACCTAGCTGGGTGATGAGGGAGGCGTCCTGGTGTCCTGCTTTCCTTCCAGAATGATCTCCCCAGATTCCTTAGATTGGATTCCGTAACACAGAAGTCTATGGTTTTGTTTATCTTTTACTCCCAATTTTCCACCATTGCTACTGTTGGAGGGAGCAGCAGTGTAGTACCACAGAGTCAACCCTGATAAGAGCAAGTCTGCATGACCTGGTGGTTAAAATGAACACTGGTGGCTTGTTTGCTCCCATCATCTGTACCAGAGAGATAGGAAGAAGAAGGATGGTCCAATGGTTTGTGTGTTAGCCTGGGACTCTGGAACCTTGGGTTCTATTCCTTACTCTGCCACCGACTTCCTATTTGACCTTGGGCGAGTCACTTAGCCATCTGTGCCTCATTCCTCTATCTGTAATATAGGGATAGTAGCACTACCCTGCCTCAAGTGGAGGTTGTGAGGTAAATGCATTAAGGATTGCAAGGTGCTCTGGTACTACAGTAATGGGGACCATTTAAGTATCTTCAATAGATGCCTCTTTCTGCATGAATAGTAAAGGTGGGAAATTTTGAGAAGAAAAGTTTGATGTAGACAAGTCTGTGTATGTAGGATTGGAGAGGTAAGTGCGGAGATTCCATTCCAAACAGTTGTGTGTGCTATTTACATCCCCTTCTTCACTGCTGGGCCCTCTACACACTTCACAAATAACCATGCGTGAGAACAAACTCTGTTATATAACTTGGTTTATTCTTCCCTGCATGGATATCTGGGGTAGTGCTGGAATGGTATCACTAATGCTTTAAGCTATAGTGTAGACACCGTGCTGGGGATTTTAATACATCAATGCTGTCAGGGAATATCATCACCTAGGTGTGATCTCATAGGCTTGCTTTTTTTTCCACATTGTGGTCACTCAGCATGGGGCCATCTCCACTACACATATATCTTTGTCAGGGTGCCCCGTCACAGTATGCTACTCCCCAGCACAGCTGAAACACGTTTTAGTTTTTCAGTATAGGTGGGTCATGTGGAACTTGCAAAGTGGCTTCATGCTTGTCCTCAAAGGTCATAAAAAGGAGAGTGTTTAGGCCCTGTCTTAGGGCTTGTAATTTTTAAAATTACGGTAGTGGCATAGCATGCAAGTCACAGAAGGTGATAGTACCGCTCTACTCAGTGCTGGTTAGGCCTCAGCTGGAGAACTGTGTCCGATTTTGGTCACCAATGTACAGAAAGGATGTGGAGAAACTGCAAAGGATCCAGAGGCAAGCGACAAAGATGGTCGAATGCAAGCCATACGACCAAAGGCTGAAGGAACTGGGCATGTTTAGTTGGGACAAGAGGAGATTAAGGGGGGACATGATCGCAGTCTTCAATTGCTTGAAAGGCTGCCAAAAAAGATGGAGAAAAGTTGTTCTCTCTTGCCACAGAGGGCCGGACAAAAGGCAATGGGTTCAAACTACAACATAACAGATTTAGATTATATCTCAGGAAAAGCTTCCTAATGGTAAGTAGGACAGTAGGACAATGGAACAGACTGCCTAGCGAGGTTATGGAAGCTCCTTCCCGCCTAGGGAGGCTGGATGACCATCTGTCTTGGATAGGTTAGACAGAACAAATCCTGCATCTTGGTAGGAGGTTGGACTAGATGACTCCTGCGGTCCCTTCTAACCTTCGGGTTCCATAATTTTAAAACTGAATCTGAACATGGTTATGCCTCTGCTGCAGTGCGGTGTAGCACCCGGTTACATCATGTGGGGGCATTGGATTAGTACTTTCTCAGAGGGAAAAGCACCACCGCACCCTTTCCAATAAGATCCAGGTCTCCTTCATGGTCTCTCGTCCATGTAATGACCAGTGTCACTGAAATTACATGCTGCAGAAACCCCACATATTAGCACAGATTTTGGATCTTGCTATGAATGTTAGGCAAAATTTCCTGAAGATTTCCAGTGGCCCTAACAACAGCCTAGCCAGAGTTTGCTTAGCTTGATCACTGATAAAGTAAGAGTACGAAGTCTAACAATATCTAGGTACTTGTCGAATATCCATGACCCTAGTATTGGATTTAGCTACTTGATACTGTCTCTGTCCATAACTTAATGTCAATGGTGCATTTTGAAGAGCTAAATTGGTGTATGCACATGCACTAAGTATTGTTACTAATATATTATTTAAAAGCTTAAACCATCCCTGTGGCTAGATGTCACGTGATCATGTCCACTGTCTTTTTAGGAAGAATCTAAACTGTGCCTTGAAAAGGCCTCTTTAACCATGTGCTTAAAGCATGTGCCTGTTTACTTATAAAAGATAAAATAAAGCAGTAAATGTATTCCCAAGCAGCCATCTTTGCATTTTCTTAAAACATATCTGTGTTAAATTGCCTGTTAGAGATTTCTTTTTGTGTGTGTGAGAGGATAAGCAAGTGTTAACATCCTGACTTAGTATGGCTGAGGCTTGTCTTTCTTCCCATGTGTGCTGCTTTCATGGAAGGATAGTGGAATCCTGGCTTTAGATTTAGATTATGGTTGAGAAAGGATTTGACACTGAATGTAAGTCATTGAACATAATATCATTTTATAGCTGTGGTTAAGCAGCTCAGAATTTTTCTTCGATGGGGAAAGAAAAAGGGAGAAGAAAACGGTTTTAGAAAGATGAGGCTTCTCATTTCACTGTGACCTAGGCTGTGTTTGCTTTGTGATTTAGAAGTTCACAGGGGTGCCATAAAGATTCTTCAGTGTAGGCACTACCTGAAATTGGCAGGGATGCGAATAAAGATAGATGGTCATGTCTTCCTTTCTTAATCACAGTTCAGTGTATTCTTTTTTCAGATTTCTATCCAAAAAGGCTTTTGTGAAATGGCTCCAGCTCCCCGCCTTTTGAAACTGGAGAAGGCAAAGCCAGCCATTGGGTAGACGGGGGGCCCCCTCACTCAGTGGGTCATCACTGTTTATATAGTGTCCAAAGCATGCCCAGTACTTTACAGAACAAAAGAGACATGCCAGTGTGTTCAAATTTGGGTTAAACACTTAAGTCTCCTCAGCACCTCAGAAAATCAAACCCACTGATTGTAGGTGCCTAAATATGGAGTTAGAATCATAGAATATCAGGGTTGGAAGGGACCTCAGGAGGTCATCTAGTCCAACCCCCTGCTCAAAGCAGGACCAACCCACAACTAAATCATCCCAGCCAGGACTTTGTCAAGCCTGACCTTAAAAACTTCTAAGGAAGGAGATTCCACCACCTCCCTAGGTAACGCATTCCAGTGTTTCACCACCCTCATAGTGAAAAAGTTTTTCCTAATATCCAACCTAAACCTCCCCCACTGCAACTTGAGACCATTACTCCTCGTTCTGTCATCTGCTACCACTGAGAACAGTCTAGATCCATCCTCTTTGGAACCCCCTTTCAGGTAGTTGAAAGCAATTATCAAATCCCCCCTCATTCTTCTCTTCCGTAGACTAAACAATCCCAGTTCCCTCAGCCTCTCCTCATAAGTCATGTGTTCCAGTCCCCTACATTTTTGTTGCCCTCCGCTGGACTCTTTCCAATTTTTCCACATCCTCCTTGTGGTGTAGTGCCCAAAACTGGACACAGTACTCCAGATGAGGCCTCACCAATGTCAAATAGAGGGGAACGATCACGTCCCTTGATCTGCTGGCAATGCCCCTACTTATACATCCCAAAATGCCATTGGCCTTCTTGGCAACAAGGGCACACTTTTGACTCATCTCCAGCTTCTCGTCCACTGTAACCCCTAGGTCCTTTTCCGCAGAACTGCTGCCGAGCCATTCGGTCCCTAGTCTGTAGCGGTGCATGGGATTCTTCCATCCTAAGTGCAAGACTCTGCACTTGTCCTTGTTGAACCTCATCAGATTTCTTTTGGCCCAATCCTCCAATTTGTCTAGGTCCCTCTGTATCCTATCCCTGCCCTCCAGCGTATCTACCTCTCCTCCCAGTTTAGTGTCATCTGCAAACTTACTGAGGGTGCAATCCACACCATCTTCCAAATCATTAATGAAGATATTGAACAAAACTGGCCCGAGGACCTACCCTTGGGGCACTTGACTTAATGCCAGCTGCCAACTAGACATGGAGCCATTGATCACTACCCGTTGAGCCCGACAATCTAGCCAGCTTTCTATCCACCTTATAGTCCATTCATCCAGCCCATATTTCTTTAACTTGCTGGCAAGAATACTGTGGGAGACCGTGTCAAAAGCTTTGCTAAAGTCAAGGAACAAGACATCCACTGCTTTCCCCTTATTCACAGAGCCAGTTATCTCGTCATAGAAGGCCATTAGATTAGTCAGGCATGACTTGCCCTTGGTGAATCCATGCTGACTGTTCCTGATCACTTTCCTCTCCTCTAAGTTCTTCAGAATTGATTCCTTGAGGACCTGCTCCATGATTTTTCCAGAGACTGAGGTGAGGCTGACTGGCCTGAGTTCCCAGGATCCTCCTTCTTTCCTTTTTAAAAGATGGGCACTATTTTAGCCTTTTTCCAATCATCCAGGACCTCCCGCGATCGCCATGAGTTTTCAAAGATAATGGCCAATGGCTCTGCAATCACATCCGCCAATTCCTTTAGCACTCTCAGATGCAGCACATCCGGCACCATGGACCTGTGCTCGTCCAGCTTTTCTAAATAGTCCCGAACCACTTCTTTCTCCACAGGGGGCTGGTCACCTCCTCCCCATGCTGTGCTGGCCAGTGCAATAGTAGTGCCTAACCATCCAGTTCTGAACCTTTTGACCACAGTTTCTTCTTTGAGGAGCATGTAATCTAAAAATACACAAAACGTAAGGGGAGATGAGAGTGGAGAGCGGGGGCTGGGGATTGGAGGACGAGATTCACCTCAGTGAGATTAGGTGGTAGCTTTGGTTAGTTATTCACATTTCACGGACATCATATTTCTTGTAATGCATGTAGGAGGTCGGGGTGAAATGGGGGAGGAGAAAGCGTTGGGAGCAGAGGAGATGGGAGGAGAAAGAGAAGAGCCAGGGGAAGGATAGAGGCAAAAACGGGGAGAAGCATGGAGTGATTGACTATAGGTTGGAGGGTAGTGATGTAGCACAGCAGGCAAGAGTAAAGAAAACTGATGGAAGCAGAGGTTAGAATTCCAAAGAAGTTCAGATTTACTTGACTGCTGTTGGTAGGTCATGTGGTGACTCGCCCCTGGCTCCCTGAGGGCTGGGAGGGATCTCTTGAAGCCAAAATGCTTTGATAGCACACCATAAAGAATGATCCTAGCTGGATCTGGAGTCACTGGGGCTCCATGCTTCTGCCGGTACAGTGGGTAATGATGATGGGGATAGGCCAGTCTGGCACTCACTTCTGGTATCTGGCTGGTGCCAGTGCCACTAACTGCAAGGGCCTCCAAGGAAACATCCATAATAAGGAGCCCTGGAGAGTGCTCACAGCGGGGTCCTGGGACACTGGCGTGCGAACTGCTGAGTCCCGTTTGCTCTTTTACTCACCACCTCTCTTCCCCCAGCCGAAGAGTTGTAGGCGCCAGCTGAATCTGTGCTCAGGCCTGGCTCCTCAGCTTTGAATGTTGGTACCGTGGGATTCCCCAAATAGTTCTTGTCCTGTGCTCTACCTTGAGTTCCGATGAGTCTTCTTTTCAGAGTTGCTTGGGCTGGAAGGTTTGGGAGGGAGAGCACAAAGGCAATGTTTTCCAAGTGGAGCAATTCCATCAGAAAGTTTTTCTTAGATTGCCTGTGCTCAGAAATATTAACTCTAACATGCTCTCATTTAGGCTTTTAAGTTCACAGCTCGTTGAGATAAATAGGGTGAATGTGCTCATACTGTTATCTTTGCTGGTGCTGTGGTTTAATTGGTGACATGTTTCTGCAAGGCTGGGTTAATGGGGTAGCAGCGCTTGCATTTACGTTTTCATGTCTATTTGTGTCATTGAAAAGAATGCATGCTTTTTTTAAAAAAAAGAGTGAAAGCTTTGATTCTGTAGAATCTGGTGTCCTTCGATTACTTGGGTTCCCATTGCCCCTTCTTGCTCCCTAGACCGGGTTCCTAGGCTTTCCATACCAGTTGCTTCCCACCATAGCTTGCCTTTCCAGTTGGAAATGTTCATCCTTGTCAAATTGTGAGAGTACCTGCCCTGTGATGAAATTCACTGAGTCTAACCTAATGTTTAAAAAAGTATACATCAAAGAGTATATGTGGTGTATGACACACCCGTGAAAGGTCCATTTGTAACAATAGGAGCTATACAGAAGAAGGACGGTCTTGTGGTTAAGGTGCTGGATTGGGATTCAAGAGATCTAGCTTAATTTCTCAGCTCTGACACAGACTCCCTGTGTGTCTGTGGGCAAATGACTTAACCTGTCTGTTTCATCATATTCCCCACCTGTTACTGGGGATAATAATACGTCCATTCTTACAGTCTAAAACAGAAACACTGGGAGTTCTTTGGGGCAGGAACTGTCTATTATGATGTGCATGTATTGCAGTGCCTAACACAATGGGGCCACAGTAATGATTGGATTCTGCATGCACTACCTTCATACAAATGAATAACAATAACTATTCCCCGGTGCTCCTGGAAGTTTTGAGTCAAGATAGTGTTCTGATGAGATGATGCTTCTGTTGTGAGTTTTGTTGCTTGAGTATATTGTAATTCAGTATCCTTTTGGGAGGACTTGTGCATGTACAGTCCCTCTTAAAGTCATGAGGGTTTTCTATTTCTTTTTTAGGTACTTATATGGCCCTCATCTCTAAAGGCTGTGAGGCACTCAGATAGTACAATGTGTTTTTCCTCGAACATTCCCATGAGGTCAGTAACCCCATTTTACAAATGGGAAACTGAGGCACGGAGAGACTTAGGGCGGGTCTACATGGCAGCTGTAATTTCTAGCTTGGGTAGTCACACACTTGATCTAGTATCCAAAAATTGTGGTGTGGCCATGACAGCATGTGCTAGTCACCCAAGTATGTACCAAAAGGGTCAGGCAGAATTGAGTTCAGGCAGCTAACGTGCTGTCGCCCATGTGGCCATAGCCACGTTGCTAATTTTAGCACATCAGCACAAGCAAAGCTAGCATGTGTATGTCTGCCCAAGCTGGGAACTACACCTCCCCACTGCTGTGCAGATGTACTGTAAGTGACTTGCCCAAGGTCACATGGACTCTCTGACAAAGCAAGGCCAAATCCTAGGCTAGCAGCCTAACCACTGGACCATCCTTCCCCCTTTACATTTGTTTGTTTAAATTACTTACAGACTCGCTGATTATTTTAATAACAAAAGGAGAAACTGACTGACATAAATGTGACAATCAAAACTCGGACAACAGTTTACAAAATGAGTAGCAGCCGTTTTAGTGCTGCAGATGTTGACAAGCAAGTGCTTACATTTTGACACAGTTATAGAAAATATCCTGTGGGGGGGACACACCGATAGCATCTCTAGCAAAGCACAGTGCCACTGATGCCAAATTATGAGTAGAGTTTCTAGAGCCCTGATTCATGCAGTTCTATGTCAATATGTAAAGCAGTCAAGCTCAATCCTTCCTTTTAGCGGCGAGAGCAAAAAATTAAACGCTGCACTCAAAGGCCTCTGGGCAACACAGTAATACAAATAATAAAATAATAATAGGGAACATACTGCAAAATACTGGCTTTCAGCCTTAGGCTAAAAATAAACTGATGAAGAGAGAATTTAGTATTAATAATAAATCCATTCGGATACAGACCTTCCCTGATTACAGGGTGTCGTGCAAGAAATTAGCATTTTGTTGTTGTTGTTGTTTACCTCTGTAATTTAGGAAGAGACCAAGAGTGAACAAAAGATGCCCCAAGGTGCATTTCTGAAAGAAGTCCAACCATTGCAAAGTTACACAGATGAATTGATTTAATTAGCCTGTGTAACATCATTTCTGCTACAGCATCTGAGATACTCATAAGAGATGATATTATGTGATGCAGTTTCTGTATTGTTTGCCTGTTTCAAGGGTGCCTATGAGTCTTCTACACAGTATATGCCATGGAAGTCCCTCCCAAAGTCGTAGTTTAATAGTTTATATGCATTCTCTGTTTCTTTAATTTTTCTGATTTTTTTTTGTAGAGGGATGTGTGTTGGGTGTCCATATGCATGTGAATATGTCTATAAATTAGGGCTGTCAAGCAATCAAAAAAATTAATCGTGATTAATCGCACTGTTAAAATAGAATACCATTTATTTAAATATTTTTGGATGTTTTCTACATTTTCAAATATATTGATTTAAATTACAATACAGAATACAAAGTGTGCAGTGCTCACTTTACATTTATTTTTATTACAAATATTTGCTCTGTAAAAAACAAAAGAAATAGTATATTTCAATTCACCTAATACAAATACTGTAGTGCAATCTCTTTATCATGAAAGTTGAACTTACAAAGGTAGAATTATGTACAAAAAATAACTGCATTCAAAAATAAAACAATGTAAAACTTTAGAACCAACAAGTCCACTTAGTCTTACTTCAGCCAATTGCTCAGACAAGCAAGTTTGGTTACAATTTGCAGGAGATAATGCTGCACACGTCTTGTTTACAATGGCACCTGAAATTGTAACATTGTAACAAATTGTAACACAAACATTCGTATGTCCCTTAATGCTTCAACCACCATTCCAGAAGACATGCGTCCATGCTGATGACGGGTTCTGCTCGATAAAGATGCAAAGTAGACTGGACCGACACATGTTCATTTTCATCATCTGAGTCAGATGCCACCAGCAGAAGATTGATTTTCTTTTTTGGTGGTTCGGGTTCTGTAGTTTCCGCATCGGAGTGTTGCTCCTTTAAGACATCTGAAAGCATGCTCCACACCTCATCCCTCTCAGATTTTGGAAGACACTTCAGAGTCTTAAACCTTGGGTCCAGTGCTGTATCTATCCTTAGAAATCTCACATTTGTACCTTCTTTGTGTTTTTCAAATCTGTTGTGAAAGTGTTCTTAAAACGAACATGTACTGTGTCATCATCCGAGACTGCTATACCATGAAATACATGGCAGAATGTGGGTAAGACAGAACAGGAGACATACAGTTCTCCCCCAAGCAGTTCATTCACAAATTTAATTAACGCATTATTTTTTTAACACACATCATCAGCATGGAAGCATGTCCTCTGGAATGGTGGCCGAAGCATGAAGGGGCATATGAATATTTAGCATACCTGGCACGTAAATACCTTGCAATGCTGGCTACAAAAGTGCCATGCGAACACCTGTTCTCACTTTCAGGTGACATTGTAAATAAGAAGCAGTCAGCAGTATCTCCCGTAAATGTAAACAAACTTGTTTGTCTTAGCAATTGGCTGAACAAGAAGTAGGACTGAGTGGACTTGTAAGCTCTAAAGTTTTGCATTGTTTTGTTTTTTGAGTGCAGTTATGTAACAAAAAAAATCTACATTTGTAAGTTACTGTTTCATGATAAAGAGATTGCACTATAGTACTTGTATGAGGTGAACTGAAAAATAGTATTTCTTCTATCATTTTTACAGTGCAAATATTTGTAATAAAGAATAATAAAATAAAGTGAGCACTATACACTTTGTATTCTGTCTTGTAATAAAAATCAATATATTTTAAAATGTAGCAAAACATCCAAAATATTTAATAAATTTCAATTGGTATTCTATTGTTTAACAGTGCAATTAATCGTGATTAATTGTTTTAATCACAGTTAATTTTTTTGAGTTAATCGTGTGAGTTAACTGCAGTTAATCGACAGCCCTACTATAAATATATTTAATATTATGACTCGGTTATATTTTGCACTTAGAGTGAGAGTTCAACCTCTTTGTTTTGTATGAAAAATATAATGTATCTGCTTCAATTTTTCAGCACGTAATTTCTGAATTAAGCTTGAATTTCCTGAGGATTTTCAAGCAAGTTTGTTAATTAGCGTCCAGTTGAAAATTGGCCTTAAAAAACGTTCACGTTCTGAGTCTCATGATTTTTTTGAGTCCTCTTGGCTTAAAAAATACAAACTTGTAGGAAGACAAAACTGTGTATGTACGTAGAGTGTTTGCTGGTTAGGTAGTAATCTGGTTAGCTTCAAAGAAAAAATTATTAGTGGTGTTTGTCATAGCTGAATCTTTTATTCACTGCAGTTAGCTGATGGGGAACATGATTTGTGTCAGCTACTTCCTGTCCCTGACATGGTTTTTGGAACCCTTTGTGAGCAGTGTAGGAGAGAAATATAACGTTGCTTTTTGTCATATGCCCGCAGCTCTTTTCCTTACATCTGAAAGTGGGGGCTAAACATGGTGCACGGGAAATGGATTTTGCTGGTCCAGAGGCATTTATGGTGTGTCCAATAATTTGATCTTCAATTAAGGAGTAGCGTTTGCGTCCAAAATCAGTATCCCTTGAAATTGTTCAGAAGTGTAACAGTTTTGCAAAGAACAGGATCTTCGACTCTTTACTCTGTGGAGGATGCTGGTCTTCATGAAACTGGTTCAAGAGCTCCACTCATGAATCAGCTGGGCAGTTTCACAGAGATCCTGTTCTTCACAAAAGCAACAACTATTATGTCAAAAATCCTGGTCTTTGTGAAACTGTTCAGACAGTTTAGGAGCAGAGCAGCCTTGTAGTTACAGTAGATGCACTCAGGGCTTGATCCAAAGCACACTGAAGTCAGTTTGATCTCGATGAGCTTTGGATCAGGGCCCCAGAGAGTACTGAAGATTTTAATAAGCAGAGTTAGACTTAGTATTTTGGAGATGGGTTGTGAAACAGTTTTATGGCCCCTGCCCAGCAAACAAAACCACTTTCAATCTATTATGAGTACTCTGCTACGCACAGGACCAGCACAAAGATGTTGGGGATGCTCAGTGAGAGTATTATTATTATTATTTTTTTTTTTAGAAGAAAGCTCAAACTTAGACGTGTTTTCCAGTAATAGTGCATGCATTGGGATGTCCTGTAGGGTCTCCCCACCTTCCTGCTGCAGGAGTGGAGCCCAGCTGCATATTCCTTTCAATCTTAGCAATCACTTATTTTAAAGGCTATATCAGCAAGAAAAAGCGCTAGACATTTGCTACTTAAAAAAAAAAAAGAAAGAAAGAAAACGTTTTCTCCTTTGCAGTTCCTGAAGGCCAGGTCTGCTAATAAATTCATGTGGCCCCTCCTGCCCCGAGGTAATCAGTATCAAGTTCTGTTCTAGTTGTTTGTTGAAGCAGGGATATGAAGGAGTTCAGCAACCAATACGTTTACTTCCTTGGTAAGTGTATTGGTTGCTGAACCAAAAGCTCCAAATTAAATCAAGCCATTCAAAAAAACAAACAAGCCTCATCATGGCTGGGCTTTGTTTGGATTCTGTTCATTTCAGTTGGGTTACATGGGGCCTACTTTTTAGATCTTGTGTTCTCGAGACTCTTGAAATTGCTTTATAATCACCGTGTAAAACTTTGAAGTAGTAAAGAATACATTGGCAAGATCTAGTACAATTACTTTGTCATGCATCTTGTTATGTTGCCATATTTGTTTAATTAAATTCCTTGCTAATTAGAACTGTATGTACTTGCGTTAATTATTATTTGCTTAACACAATCAACAGTGTAATTCTTTTCAGTAAAGCAGCACGCTTCCTAGTTAAATTAAATTACTGATTTCATAGAATCATAGAATCATAGAATATCAGGGTTGGAAGGGACCCCAGAAGGTCATCTAGTCCAACCCCCTGCTCGAAGCAGGACCAATTCCCAGTTAAATCATCCCAGCCAGGGCTTTGTCAAGCCTGACCTTAAAAACCTCTAAGGAAGGAGATTCTACCACCTCCCTAGGTAACGCATTCCAGTGTTTCACCACCCTCTTAGTGAAAAAGTTTTTCCTAATATCCAATCTAAACCTCCCCCATTGCAACTTGAGACCATTACTCCTCGTTCTGTCATCTGCTACCATTGAGAACAGTCTAGAGCCATCCTCTTTGGAACCCCCTTTCAGGTAGTTGAAAGCAGCTATCAAATCCCCCCTCATTCTTCTCTTCTGCAGACTAAACAATCCCAGCTCCCTCAGCCTCTCCTCATAAGTCATGTGCTCTAGACCCCTAATCATTTTTGTTGCCCTTCGCTGGACTCTCTCCAATTTATCCACATCCTTCTTGTAGTGTGGGGCCCAAAACTGGACACAGTACTCCAGATGAGGCCTCACCAGTGTCGAATAGAGGGGAACGATCACGTCCCTCGATCTGCTCGCTATGCCCCTACTTATACATCCCAAAATGCCATTGGCCTTCTTGGCAACAAGGGCACACTGTTGACTCATATCCAGCTTCTCGTCCACTGTCACCCCTAGGTCCTTTTCCGCAGAACTGCTGCCTAGCCATTCGGTCCCTAGTCTGTAGCGGTGCATTGGATTCTTCCATCCTAAGTGCAGGACCCTGCACTTATCCTTATTGAACCTCATCAGATTTCTTTTGGCCCAATCCTCCAATTTGTCTAGGTCCTTCTGTATCCTATCCCTCCCCTCCAGCGTATCTACCACTCCTCCCAGTTTAGTATCATCCGCAAATTTGCTGAGAGTGCAATCCACACCATCCTCCAGATCATTTATGAAGATATTGAACAAAACCGGCCCCAGGACCGACCCCTGGGGCACTCCACTTGACACCGGCTGCCAACTAGACATGGAGCCATTGATCACTACCCGTTGAGCCCGACAATCTAGCCAGCTTTCTACCCACCTTATAGTGCATTCAACCAGCCCATACTTCCTTAACTTGCTGACAAGAATACTGTGGGAGACCGTGTCAAAAGCTTTGCTAAAGTCAAGAAACAATACATCCACTGCTTTCCCTTCATCCACAGAACCAGTAATCTCATCATAAAAGGCGATTAGATTAGTCAGGCATGACCTTCCCTTGGTGAATCCATGCTGACTGTTCCTGATCACTTTCCTCTCATGTAAGTGCTTCAGGATTGATTCTTTGAGGACCTGCTCCATGATTTTTCCAGGGACTGAGGTGAGGCTGACTGGCCTGTAGTTCCCAGGATCCTCCTTCTTCCCTTTTTTAAAGATTGGCACTACATTAGCCTTTTTCCAGTCATCCGGGACTTCCCCCGTTCGCCACGAGTTTTCAAAGATAATGGCCAAGGGCTCTGCAATCACAGCCGCCAATTCCTTCAGCACTCTCGGATGCAACTTGTCCGGCCCCATGGACTTGTGCACGTCCAGCTTTTCTAAATAGTCCCTAACCACCTTTATCTCCACAGAGGGCTGGCCATCTCTTCCCCATTCTGTGATGCCCAGCGCAGCAGTCTGGGAGCTGACCTTGTTAGTGAAAACAGAGGCAAAAAAAGCATTGAGTACATTAGCTTTTTCCACATCCTCTGTCACTAGGTTGCCTCCCTCATTCAGTAAGGGGCCCACACTTTCCTTGGCTTTCTTCTTGTTGCCAACATACCTGAAGAAACCCTTCTTGTTACTCTTGACATCTCTTGCTAGCTGCAGCTCCAGGTGCGATTTGGCCCTCCTGATATCTTTCCTACATGCCCGAGCAATATTTTTATACTCTTCCCTGGTCATATGTCCAACCTTCCACTTCTTGTAAGCTTCTTTTTTATGTTTAAGATCCGCTAGGATTTCACCATTAAGCCAAGCTGGTCGCCTGCCATATTTACTATTCTTTCGACTCATCGGGATGGTTTGTCCCTGTAACCTCAACAGGGATTCCTTGAAATACAGCCAGCTCTCCTGGACTCCCTTCCCCTTCATGTTAGTCCCCCAGGGGATCCTGGCCATCTGTTCCCTGAGGGAGTCGAAGTCTGCTTTCCTGAAGTCCAGGGTCCGTATCCTGCTGCTTACCTTTCTTCCCTGTGTCAGGATCCTGAACTCAACCAACTCATGGTCACTGCCTCCCAGATTCCCATCCACTTTTGCTTCCCCCACTAATTCTACCCGGTTTGTGAGCAGCAGGTCAAGAAAAGCGCCCCCCCTAGTTGGCTCCCCTAGCACTTGCGCCAGGAAATTGTCCCCTACGCTTTCCAAAAACTTCCTGGATTGTCTATGCACCGCTGTATTGCTCTCCCAGCAGATATCAGGAAAATTAAAGTCACCCATGAGAATCAGGGCATGCGATCTAGTAGCTTCCGTGAGTTGCCGGAAGAAAGCCTCATCCCCCTGGTCCGGTGGCCTATAGCAGACTCCCACCACTACATCACTCTTGTTGCACACACTTCTAAACTTAATCCAGAGACACTCAGGTTTTTCCACAGTTTCGTACCGGAGCTCTGAGCAGTCATACTCAGCAGTCATACTCATGTGCTTTCTGAAAGAATAGATGTGCCATTTTTGTCAAATGGTATGTTGGGTTTTTTAGTATGACTGAAATTCAGTTTGGACTAACTGGAATTTAACATAATATTTTTTAATTGGTCTTTAAGCAAGAAGAATTCCACATTCCATTTGCTACCTCAGCACAAAGATGTTTTTCTCTTTGTCAGTTAAAAAATTAGATCAGACTCCTATTCCTCACCCCATTGGATCTATTTCCAGATGCAGAAGGGAAAATATTTTGGTTTTAATTGTTGCTTCAGAGCAACAGTTCCACACAAACAAACACACACACACAAAAAACTCAGTGCGATTTGGGGGTTTTATCAGGTTTTCAGTGTTTTCCTATCTTTTTTGAACATGCAGTACTATAGAATATTGTAAATATTTCAAAACTTTTTCCTACCACACCCACTAGGCTCTGATTTCAATCTGTGAACGAAAATTGATAGCTAATTTAAAAAGTGAAAGGGAAGTGAGAGGAAATATCAAGATTCTTATTATGCCTATAAGGAGATTATACGAAGGCTGTAGGATTGTTTTAATGATAGATGGTATGAGGAATGGGAGGAGTCATTGGTAACTGGAGGGCGTGGAACAGCTATAGGGTGGAATAAACAAACTTTGGAGGTTGAAGAGAGGAGAGGAGATGAAGAGGTAAACCATTAAGGGATGCTTGATTCTCTAGAATCAGTAACTTCTGAATGACGTTACAAGTGCTGATGATACGGTTCTGTGTAAATCTGGCAAGCTCAGTCTTCACAGCAATGACTTTTCTAGATAATTTTTTTCATTTTAATTGTAGTAAGTGTGTGAGCTGCTGATCAGTACTGCTAACTAGTGTTTAGTGTTCAGTGATTATCAAAGAGAAGCATATGAATTTAACTCAGTGTGCCTCACATTGAAGAAGGCAGTCAGAAGCAAGCAAGTGAATGGACTGATGTAATAGAAACATCTGTAACAGATAATTCTTCTAAAGCAAAACATAAACATTGTCAAGAGATTAAATAGCAAGATAGAAAGGATTCTTTCTTATCCAACGAGTGCAAGTAATTGGTTTCTTGGATTTTTCAAGATCAAATGTGCCATTGAATGAAACTTTGGTCTGTTGCAGTGGAAAAGCAGATTATTAATGAGTTTGACCCCACAAGTGAGACATTTTGATGCCATTGTAGTCATTGAAATGTAGCAACACTGATAATTTAAGTGTGTTTCCAAGACCTTTCAGTAGTTCTTCAGCATCAGTATCTGTTTTCCATCACCTAAAAATGGGAAAGAACAATTAGTGAGTGTGCCACAAAACCAACTGAAAGGCAAAGGCTTAAAGGGTCCAGTTCAGGAAAGCACTTAAGTAGATGCTTAAGTCCATCCATATTTAGCATCCGTATTCATTCACTGGGGTGCTGGTCCATGACTGGGACTCCCAGACGTTAATACAAATAATAATTCCAGCTGTATTCCACAAAGCACTTCAGTGGCATCTGCTGAAGTGCTTTGCAGAATAGGATTAATTTTCTGAATCAGGGCAAAACTTTGATAAATCTTTTATGTTAGCAACAGTCACCTTCAGTGTATCAGAAAATTAACAGTGTAAGGAAATGATTGATATACTTGTGCAGGTAGAGTTAAGCTCACGGGTCCACTACTATGTGTTGCAAGAGAAGAATTAGGGGAAGGGGGGGATATAAAAGAGCTACGAGAATCAATTCTGACATTAATGCAAGATGGTTGGTCAGGTCATAAAAAATAATCTGGTAATGTCTATGTTGAAAATCCATTCTGATTTACTGCTGTTGATTTTACACCTGAAAAGAAATACATTGGATGTTGTGTCCCAAGTTACCAAAGATGTCATTCCAGAATGCAGAGAACAGTATAACAAGGTCGGTAGGGGTGGTTTTTGGCATTTCATTGTACAACAAAAACAAAATGAAGATGACAAGAGAACTTTTCTGGGGCAGTCCTCCTGCATGTCTGGCATAAAGGTGTCTGGCACACCTTTTAAAACTCACTGAAGATGTCATAACACCTAACATGGTAGAAGTTCAAAAATTCTTCCACAACCATCATCAGTCTCTATGCTGGTTGAAGCACTAAGGCATATGCCCCCTGCTTCCTGTGACATTCAGTGGTGCACTCAAGAAAATGGTGAGCTTGATTCTCTTCTTGCACCAGGATAAATCAGGAGTAATGAAATTAGTGCTGTGACATTGGTGGGTAAAGAAGAATTAGACCCATAGGGTAAATTCCTGATCCCATCAAAGTCTATGGCACAACTCCCATTGACTTCAATAAGGCCGGATTTCATGCCCAGTCTCTACATTTGAATTTAAAGACTCCACTATGTTGAGATTTGTACTAAGAAGAGTTTGGCGGAATATTTGTAGTTAACAAAGGTGTGAAAATGCTTAAAACTCAAGGAGAGTTTCACCAGTTTAGTGCCAAAAGTCTCTCTGAACATGGCAGATAATGGGGAGTAATTCGCTTCATTAAATTAGCAAGGTGATTGTATATCAGCCTTTGTTTTAATGGAAGTAGAGTTGTGATAAAAATGTACTTTTCCAGAGGAGATCGGGGGCCAAGGAGGCAGGTAAAAACCTATGTAAAATCTATACTGTCTCCTCTTTTCCTCTCTCACTTCCCAGTAGAATTACTTATAAATGTTAAGTTCTTTACCTGTTTTTTGTAGCTAAGCTTACTGGGGTATTGTCAGAACCTACCAGCTTGTTTTCAGTAATGGGATTTCTGTAAATTTCACTTTACCGGACATGCTTTCTATCTAGTTTTTAGTGTTGTAGATAGTGGAAATAAGCTCCATATAACTCTGACTGCAACATTTAAGGGGGTTCATTCAGCACAACTCAGGTTACTTAAGTATGAACACTTCAGACAGACCTGTTTATCTGAGGTACTTATAAGGTCCCCACTACCATGCTGCTGGAGAGCCTTACAATCATTTGAATGCATTTATCTTCACAACACCCCTCTGAGGTAGGATAGTTCTATTATCCCCATTTTACAGATGGGAAACTGAGACATAAAGAGGCCAAGCGACTTGCCCCTTGACTCCCACACAGGAAGTCTGTGGCAGATCAGGGAATTGAACCAAGGTCCCCCAGCTCTTAGGCTAGTGCTCTAATCACTGAACCATTTTCCAAGATCACAGCTCCAGTAACTAAAATGTCTCCTTGTCTTAAGTTCATGATCAGCCAAGGCATTTGAACTGTTGTGATGGTGTAACCCTGGACACCTATGAAAGGGATCTGTGTCACAAGGGTGAACATGTGACAAAGAGTAGCCCCGGGTGTCTAGGGGAGAAACTGGTGACATACGACTAACTAGAAAATGCAAATTCAGGGACTTGGACTTCAGTAATAGCCTCAAAGCTCTAACCCCTCTTTTGAACCCTTAAAGTTAAGTGAAGTAAGATACTCTATTTACAAATACCAATCAAAGAATAGACCAAGGGAACTTCAAGTCCTAATGATTAATGAACCCTCTCAAAGATTCCCTGAACAAGTAGTTTTTGAGAGATCAGCTCTTCCTTTCTATTCTGATGCTGTATCTGATTTTCATTTTTTTTCTGAAATCAGTCTGCAGACCCTAAAATGCGCAGCTCAGATAAGGACACATTACACCATCCTGTGGATCTAGGAGAGTATTGAACACTTGTGTAAAAAGAACTCATTTGGAGACACTGTTTTGTACATTTCCATAGGTCAAAGACTTCATTCTTCCACAAGGCAAACATGCTATGTTAAGATGGTTAATTTCCAGATTAGGAGAATCACACTTTTTCCTATTCTGTACATGTTGACATATGATGTAGCCACTTATGAAAAATTAGGCAAAATCTAGATGTTTGAGGCAACCATAATAGAGAACCTTTGGATTCTGGTATTAAAATCTTCTTACCAGGATCTGATTTCTGTGCAGCTTTTGTCACATTACCACAACATACTGGAGTTATACTATTCTTCTGGTAGATTTCTCATCTGAGAAGAGGGAGCGATTGAGAGAAATCCATAGTCAGATTATTCATATTGAAAGAGTCCCAGTTTCCCATCCGAAGTGTGGACATCCTCAACCCTCCTCTTGAGAGAAGATTCTTTTCTAGTCCTTTTACTAATATTCTGACCCTAGCAGTCACGTTTGGAGACTTCACAGCTTGAAGAGGTACAAGGTACCTCTATCATTGAATGCTAATCAATTCCTATCCTATGTATTGCACTGCTTCCTCCTAACAAATCTAACCGAGACACAGAGAGATTAATTTATGCCTTGCTCTAATTAATAAAAAAGAGAGCTAAGATCTAACCGTGTGATGTAGTACTAAGAAAATAAGCCCTGTAAGTGTCATTGTTATTTAGATATAATTGTTTCATTAGATGGCTAATAGTTTTGCAGACAGCTTCCACTTTCATGTCATACTTGTGTTCCAGTCCTTCTCTAAGGCTGAGTAGTAAGAAGCCAGCAAGGAAGTGGTTTTAAATCCATCACTTGTTTGAAACGTGAACACCAAAAGGGAGAAGGGGCTTGTGAGGAAACCAGGTTGTTTAATAAGACAACAAAATTCATTCACCAGCTTGTTTGAAAGGGGCCTTTAATATTCTGGAGCTAAATTAGGCAGCAGATCCAGCATAGGCCCCAGGCTTTGATATGTGTTTTATAATGACAGTTAATTAGATGCTGTCTGCAGCAATCATAGGCTGTCATTCCTAATACATGTCTAGTAACTTGAAGGACAGGAGAATTTCCCTCCTCCCCCCAACTGAAATCAGTTGCCAAAATTAACTATGAATATATGAAGTGTTAATTTGGCAATTAATATAGCCTTTCCCTGCATGCCAGCAAGTGGGCCCCTTTTAACTCCTTTTTCTCTATGTGCTTGACATTTCAGGCTGTTTTGTGTATACTCCATGGCAGGCAGAGAGGGATATTATTTCCTAGTAGTATTTAGGAACATCACACCGCTCCTCCCAACCTCATTCTTTCTCAGGGTATGTGTTACCTGTCATGAAGTCTTACATATTATAACATTAAGAACTGTCTAGTTCCACAAATCACTTCCAGTCACATTCCACTGCTCCACCAATGCAGGACAAGGACGTTATTACCTTAGGGGATTTGGCTCAAGCCATTAGAATGGGAAGGCAATTTTGTTGTCATTCATGCAGGTGTGCATGTGTATATATAAATATACCTCAGAAATTCCTAAGTCCCAACAATTTATTGTACTTCCTACCATACTTCAAGAAGAATGGCTGTAATTCTTCTGTTACTTGCTTAGTAGATCCAAATGCCCTGAGGTTCTTGCCTGATCCCATCTCTCTTTTCACCTTTCCCCCCTCAAAAGACTGCCCAATGAAAGTAGATCACCTTCTTCCTACTAGAAATAAAGGGCCTGATCCTGAGAGGGCTGAACCCTCAGCTTTTAGGGGCAGGTCAAGAAATATCTCCATCACATGAACAGGCCTTGAGCATCAATTCAAGAGCTATGGACAAGGCTTTCCAGAGCCCCATAAGTTGGGATTTAAACAGTTTCCATTGAGACACCATGTTAGGATGTCACAACCAATGATATCCCAAGTGCAGGTCCTCAGAGTGTTGTTGCATGTGCAAGTCATAGGTCTATATTCAATTTATAACAATACTTTACATTTTACCCTGCTACACTTATTACCCTGTTACCACCCTCCACCACAGCATTAAATTCTCTCTCTTCAGAATAAATCCAGCCTGAGTCTAGACCCTTGGTAACTTAAAACCCAACTCTGAGGCAATCAAGAAAGCAACCCATTAAGAGCTGTAGGTGCTAGGATCTTCCAGCAGCTTCTGGATTCTCTTTTACGCATTGTGGATCATGACTGCAGTAATGGTTCCTGTATGTCATGAAGAATAAGGGCAACTGCTATGATCACCATAACCAAGAACATGTCTGATTTGCCTTCATTGGATATTTGTCCTTTGGGACCTAAGAACTGGGTGCTCTTCACTGCCCCAGGTTTAGTAATGATATTTATAAATAGAGGATAGGTTAGGGCAGGTTGAGATTTCGGACCCCAGGGTCAATTCCCTTCTGTGCCTCAGGCTTCCTGTATGACCTTGGGCAAATCACGTAGTCTTTGTGTCCCTCCGTTCCCTGTCTGTAAAATAATAGCACTTCCCTAGCCCACAGGGTGTTGTGAGGATAAATACATTAAAGATTATGAGGTGCTCAAATACTAAGGGGCCTACAGACATACCTAAAATAGATTTAGAACAGATAGCTCTTTATATGTGTTAGTCAATCCTCACAGCCCTTGTGTGTGGTTGTTAGATGTATTGCTCACATTTTACTGATGGGGAAGTCGACACAGAGAAGTTGTGACTTGCCACGACCACAAAGCAAGACCTGGTCAAGGTCTGGATTAGAACTCTGTTTTCGTGGGTTGCTGGCCCTATGCTTAGACTGTACCTCATGCTGGAGATTTGTTGCTGCTGATGTCATTCTTAAGGGCTGGAGTGCTCATTTAGCATAACTTCAGCCAAAGTTCTTCTGTTCTGGCTGAAGCACAAGGACAATAGGCATCAACACACTGGAATTATGAGCCATCCATATGGCGTCTTAATAAAACAGCATATGCCAGTCCTCTGTGACCATCATGATTCAGTGGCTTATGCCAGTAGAACAGGAGGAACTATTTGCAGCCACATGATTCTGGAAGCCAAGTTGCTGGGCACCTCATTCTTCCTCTCAGCTGTTTCTACAAACAAGACCAATGTCCTACCAGATTGGCTCAGTCACAGAGAGACCTTCTGCCAGGAAGACTTATGCTAGACCCTCAAGATCTTCCTCTTCATGGTTTATCATATAGTTCAACTAATTATTGTTATATTTGCCAACCAAGCTTTTGCTTAGCTACCCATTTCCTTTAGAAATGCTGACCTTAAAAGGCAGTTCTGCTCTGAAAAGCGATTGTTAAAGTATCATTGTGGGTTTCCATGTTTGGGTATCAGTAACAATGTTGGATTATCTCCCATTCCAGCTAAGGACTAAGAGTCAAACTGGGTTCTTTCCTCCTTACACATCATCACCAGAAATGAAAGATTTTCAGACCAAATTATGTTCTCATTCAGTTACATCTGTGAGATCCCATTAACTTCAAATGATACCTTCAGTGGCAGTTTAGATGTTTCATTGTCCTCATTAGGTTTGCAGAGCTAAGAGAGAGTGAGCTGGAGGTGGTTTCTTCTTGTGTATCAGTAGAATAACTCTGATTCATTCTTGTCACTCATTCATTGGTTTCAGTTTTAAGCCAGGCTATAATGCTTTGCATCTCTATTGCACTTTTCATCAAAGGAATCTCAAAGCATTTTGCAGCCATTAACAAATTAAGCTTCATACTGTGAAGCAAGTTCTATTATTCCCATTTGACAGCTTGGGGAAAATAAGACACAGAGAGATGAAGTTACTTGCCTTGTTTCTTATAGGGCATAGATAGTGGGAATAGAACCCAGGAGTCCCAACTCCTAGTTCCTTGCTTTCACCACTAGACCACACTCTCCCTATCATGTAGCTTTGCCCTTCGTTTATAATAGCCTAACCTATATATATATTACATTTTACAAAATTAGTTCAAGATTTTGATCTGGTTCTGGTGCCTTTGACAGCATTATTAAACTCTTTGTCTTTTACTGTGAGATAATGTGGCATGCCTTACAATAACCCGTTAGTAGATTGGGAAATACTGCATAGCACTACAGCTTTATGTCTCAGTTCATCTTGCCTGGTTGTTAAGTACATGAAAATAGGAGTTTCAAACCTATCCTCCACGTATGTTGTTTAAATCAGTATATACAGTGCAGGCTATTAATATTGTGATTGGTTTCAGAGTAGCAGCCGTGTTAGTCTGTATTCGCAAAAAGACAAGGAGTACTTGTGGCACCTTAGAGACTAACCAATTTATTTGAGCATGAGCTTTCGTGAGCTACAGCTAAATGCATCCGATAGCTTATGCTCAAATAAATTTTTTAGTCTCTAAGGTGCCACAAGTACTCCTTTTCTTTTTGCGAATATTGTGATTGTAACTTTGTCTCATTGTTTTTTCTTACCGTTGAGTAATCAGCTTCAAAATCTTCCAGTCCAACCCTGTCTGGGAGTATTGCCCGGTGTGGCAAGTGTGTCTTTAGCACTCACAATCCAATTCAAAATCAGACTCAAGAAACTTAGAGCCTGTTGACTGCTGCCTACTGTACGAGGCGATTGTAGCACGACACACCTTCTGTGCTAATGGGTGTAACAGGTGGAATCCCTGAGCATCCATTTATATAAATGGCAGCTCAGCACAGTGGCCCAGTGGTTGGACTGGACGGTGAGACAACTAATTGCACCTCCATATGAAGCATCAGCCTTTTGATTCCTGACTGATAAATAGCAGAAACCCTATGGAGAAAAGGAGCTCAGACACCAGCAGTGCAGGAAGCACATACAGCTAGGAACTTAGTCTAGTGAACCAACCTGCAGGACATTTCGCCAAATAGTCTGGGAGTCTGGTGGCTGCCAGACAATTCTGTGCTCATTCTGGTGACTTTGAGATTATGTTCTATTTAGAAGAATAATCTAAAATTTACTAATAGGCACATAAAATCCTCTAGGGCCTGCCAGATCCTTGGCTTGTTTGAAAAGTCAGAGAATGTTACCCCTTTTCTGCCTTCAGTTGTTCTCTTCCAGGGCTTCCCTTGCCCCTCACTCTCTGTGATTCATCCTTATTACCATGAACACTGAATCTCTCTTCCTACAGTAGCATACAGGCAGCTGCTCAGTGGCTTCCTCCCCTGGTTATTTGTCTCACCTGCAGGCAACCATCCTCTGGCTCCACACATCTGCTGCTGCCTGTCGACCTGTTCAGGAGCTGCCTGAGATCAGTACCTTTGAGAGGTGAGACCACTGAGCAGCTGGGAGGGGAGTCTGCCAGCAACGGGACATTGGGCCAGGATGGATCAGTGGGTTGACTTTCAAAACCTAAGACTATCTCAGCCAAACCAAGTAGGTAGGCAGTTACTTGAAGAGTTTGGGAGTCGCTGTCTCAAGGCAAGCAATCCTGACAAAAGCTTGCGTCTCTTATTGCATCATGTGGCCCCAAAACAATGGTGCTATAATTGCTTCATCTAATCCCGTATTAGCCTGTAATGTGGTTTCTGTCATGTCAGACTTTTTTATTTAATTTCAATAAAATGCTAACAATATTTTGCTTCTCATTCATCCTCATCCAGGCTGCTTCAGAGACTTATAAGTAGATTGTTACGGCATTAATTTCGATTTCATGGTCAGGCCCTGTTCCTCAATAGGGATGATATGATTTTGCCCCCACTGTGTCTTCAGACAAGGAATCTACAAACATCCCTATGATGTCTCCTACCGCTTTAGAAGATTTGATATAATGGAGGGATGATGAAGCCATCAAACAAATCCTATTTACACATCCCTGCGAGTATAATTCATGCATCAGTGAGCACTCTCAATGGAAAATTACCTTTGGAGTTTAAATTTCCATTCCAAAGTTGCATTACAAAGATAATTTTGTTTTCATAGGCCACAGGGTTTTGCTTTTTAGAGACCATGAAATTTATATCTAGTTGCTATTTTCATTGTACAAGCGAAAAGCTTAAATACAAAGTTTTTAATGTCCCCGTCTATAAAAACTAGATTTTTAATGGCTTACTCAATAGCACTGACTTTCACCTTTTTTCTTTAGTTTCCCAGTGGCTCAAATGTACAGACTTTTTTAAGAAAAAAGAAAGAAACCAACTAAATACATAACTGAAAAAGCAGCCCAAAACAGATTTGATTTTAGAGACCGATCAGCAAACTCTGTGTGTCTTCTTACCGCCCGTTTGGGGTTTTATTTTAGCAAATGGTAAGATTTATGTGAGAAATCTCATTAGCACAATTTACAGCACAGAATTGCTGCAGAAATCAGTGCTGTATACTGTACACAAGGAATAGCTTTCCATACTCTCTGGGATGCAGCTGTGCCTGGATTTCATTTTAAAAATAAAAGGGGGAAGTTTGTGATTCAACGTTTTATAAATAGAATTAAGATATCAGTGATGTCCATCCACTGTTACTAGCCACAGTTCTCACTGATGGGAATAGGAACTGGTGGTGAGTCCACTACATATCATGTCAGTATTGTTTTCTTAGAAACATAGTACTGTACTTGTATAGATCTTGATTCTGAAAGTTCTTGCAGTGTGCTTTGCAAGTCACTTGTGGTATTTGCACTCCATCACCAGGGCAGACTACATGCAATGCAGGTGATGAAGGAGTGGGGCATGGGTGGAGAATGTATGTGTCTGAAGAGACATGGCCACGAGTGTAATCCTCCTCATGTTAGTGAGGCACTCAGCTGTCTGCTTCCCTCTTAGGTCTCTCTCCTGCTGGTAGGAGCCATGTTTCATGAATGCAGGATCTGGTTCCCCTGCACCATCTCTGCTACTCAATTCTCAATTTGCACAACATTCAGTGCCTGGATTGTGCAGGATCAGGCCCTTTTGAGTTTCATACAGCAATCTCACAAATATTAATCCACACAATACGCTTCGGTAGGTAAATGTTGGCTATTTTACAAATAGGAAACTGAGGCACAGAGTGGGTAAATGATTTGCTCAGGGTTACACTATGGGTCAGTGTCAGAGCCAGGAGTAAAACACAGGAATCTTGGATCCCAGTTCCCATTGCTCTAACCCACTAGCTGACAGTCTGTTCGTCTGTCACTTAAAACATGTTCTATACAGTGCTTCTTCTATGGAGAATGAACCCAATCTGCCAAAAGAATGCCAGTTAGGGGAACTGTATCCCTCTCTGTCCATGCAAATGCTGCTCCATGTAGACTTGGGGGATTTTGGTCGGAATTCAGACTGGATCAGGCAAGGTGGGTGAGCTAATATCTTTTATTGGACCAACTTCTGCTAGTGGAAGAGACAAGCTTTCGAGCCACACAGAGCTCTTCTTCAGGTCTTGAAAAGGTTTTGTCTGAGGCTTTGTCTACACTGCACTTTCGTCGGTGAAACTTTTGTCGTTCAGGGATGTGAAACCCCCTGCACCCCGAATGACAGAAGTTTTACCGACGAAAAGCGCCAGTGTGGACCGCTCTACCGCCTCTCGTTGGGGGTGGATTTATTTTGTTGGTGGGAGAGCTCCCTCCCGCTGACAAAGAGCGGCTACACTGTGCACCTCTTAGCAGCATGGCTGTAGTGCCACAGCTCTGTCGCTAAAAGGTGCCTAGTGTAGACATAGCCTGAGTGTCACAGCTAAATGCAAGGTGGAGCAGATTGTTTAGCATAAGTTGTTAGCACATATTGTGAGGGACCATTCAGAGTGGCCAATTAACACCTCTGCAGTTATAGGACAAAGAGAGGGCATTAGTGTGTTACAGACTGCTGTAATAAGCCATAAATCCACTGTGTCTTTTCCGTCCATGATTTTTAGTGTCTAGCAGAATTATGAATTTAAGCTCCCAGGCTCATCTTTTGAAAGTGTTGTGCAGGTTTTCTTTGCGTTTGAAGACTGATAGGTGAGACATAGAGTGATGGTTTTGTGAAAAGCATTCACGCACAGGTCATAGGATGTCTCATTTGAGGGTGTCTCACTCTGACCTATCAGTCCTCACCAAAATAAGTCGGTCCAATAGAAGATATGACCTCATCCACCTTGTTTCCCCAGTATCCTGGGACTGACATGGCTACAACTACATTGCATACTGGATCAGACAAAAGCCAATAAGGATTTATGTTTAATCTAGGTATCTGAGGTTCCTGTCAAACCTGTCGAAAGCATCTACGTACTATCTGGGCACCTTACACATCTTTTTAAAAAAACAAAGCACATAGGATCTCAGTTTCTTCAGTCATAATTAAATGGCTTAAACCTGATCACGATATGCATGAAATAATTTTTTCTGTGCCTTAGTTAGGAGAAGCACTGGAGATCTGGTTGCTAGGATTGGGTAGCATTACAATACCCCAAATGGTCCTCCTTTGGAACACTACAACTCCTGGAAGTCCTGGAGCAGAATCATAGAACTGTTAACTGTTTAAGCAGGAAACAATGGTAGTTTTTTTTCTCCCTCTCGGTTTTGGGAGGGTTGCTGTGACCAGCACAGTGACTTTCATGTAACTTTTGAGGGAAGGCAGCATCACCCCAGCATGAACGCTGCAGCTGCCTTTGAACAGGTATAGACTTAATTTGACTGAAGCTCCACTTATCTTGAACAAGTGGATCTGACACCCTTTGAACTGTGCCAAAGTAGCACATCACATGTAGCTGGGTCTCTTATCACTGGGCTGTAATGAGAAGGAAACATTCTCAGGATGTCTTCTCTATTTTTAAATTGCTTCTTTATAGATTATTCGTGCCATTTTCTGATACTACATGTACCCCTTTGTATTTGATTTTTTTAGTGGGGGGCGGGGTATCAGCTCCTAAGAAGGAAAAATTCTCTTTTTACAAAAGTGCGTGGGAAATTTAGTCTAGATGATCTATAATGGGGCAAATTATAAATGCATAAATTGTTTAAACTCAGGAGGGCAGTCTTCAAAACTATTCAGTATTTGGCTTGTCATTGGAGTGTTCCCATTGACTTCAGGGAGAGCAGAGTTAGACCAATGCTGAGTGCTGTTGAAAATCCCACACGTGGTCAAGAGTGGCGAGATTAAGGAACTTGGATGGCTGAGGGATTTAGCTTGCTCAGATCTAGCCTTGGGTGATGGGCGACAGGGGATGGATCACTTGGTGATTACCTGTTCTGTTCATTCCCTCTGGAGTACCTCGCACTGGCCACTGTCGGAAGACAGGATATTGGGCTAGATATATCTTTGGTCTGACCCAGTATGGCTGTTCTTATGTGCTTAACCAAAAACTATTCGCATTTCATGGCGGCTTAGTGGTTTAGAGAACTATTTGAAATGGTTCTTGTATTTCTCAGTCTTCCTCCCAGTGGATAATGTTTCACATCACAAAAACCACTATCCCTGACATGTGTCAGAGTAGCAGTCATGTTAGTCTGTATTCGCAAAAAGAAAATGAGTACTTGTGGCACCTTAGAGACTAACAAATTTATTTAAGCATAAGCGTTCGTGGGCTACAGCTCACTTCATTGGACATGGCACTTGATGCTGTTTGGCCATTTTTGGGACAGCTCCAGTAGAAAACACTGGATATCTAATGAACCACGGAGACTGAACTAGCTTCAGGTGAGTCTGGGTCTTTTACTAAGCATGAGGGGCAGGGCTGTGAATTGCACATGATGGCTCAGATTGCTTGTTTGAGGTTCTCTCGTGTGCCTGGGACCAAGGCTGAGAAAGGCGGAAGTCGTGGGGTTGGTATGTGGTTCCTCTGGCATAACTTCATCCCAGATTCAGTTCATCTCTGTAAACACGGTTGGCAGTTTTCACAATGCTGAGTTTTAGATGACATGTGATTAACCATCCTGGAAAGTTCATGATTTAGCAGCTGCAATAACCAAAGGGAAGAATCATCTCTTCACTTTTATCATGATCATGGAGCAAGAATCTAGGAAACTCTTGTGTTGAAGTTTGCCTTTGCCTTGGATCTTTGCCATCAGCATTTGAGTTTGCTTCCTTTTTAGGTTCATTCATTGCAAGTCATCAGAGAACTATGGTGATATGTGAGATGGTAAAGGAGAAGGTGGTGTTTAGATGCCAGGACATCTCTGCTTATGCTCAGTGTGTAGTTATGATGTTTTTGAGGATGTTCTCAAATTTAGTTGGATCCATGAGCTTACTGTGACAGGCCATGAAGGTGGAAGTGTATGGAGGGTAGTTACTAGGTACTTCATTGTTGTTTCCCCTTGTTGGTGGATGTTTCCGGTGTCTGTTTCTTCCTGTCAGAACTGGGGTTATGTTGATTATCCAGCAGTGGGGGTAAAGGTTAGCAGGATGTACCAGATGTTAGAAGATCTGGCAGCCGTCTTGGATGTTGTGTTTGGCTTGTGTTGTGGGAAAGGTCAGAGCTGGTGAAGATGAGTTCTAGAATACTAGAAGGAAGTATGGCAAGCTGGTAGCATTATTTATTTATTCTTTTATTGGTCCTGTGTCTTTAAATGAACAGTGCTGTCATGCTGTGGTGGTAGACTGTATGTCTTGCAATGAGGCCACACAGGCTCCTACTTCGTGAATGACAGCTCCAGTGGTGGTGGGCGGCTGCTCCTCTTTGGTTCCTGCTGTTGAGGAAAGGTTAAGAGTGTGGTCACTTACCCAGGAGTTTGACCTTTGAAAGTCTCTGGCCCCTGGATGGCAGCTGTAACCACACAACTGCATGCTTTGCAAGCCAGGGGGTGGAACCTGCCATGTCTGTGCCATCGCTAGCCTGGGAATGAGAGCTAGGAATTAGGAATGGAACTCAGGTCGCCAGCACAGCCAGGCAGAATACTCTATGAGCAGGCGTGTGCTGCAAAGATTTTGATTCCATCATTTGAATGAGACTCAGAAACATTATTTAAAGTTTGGCCAAGTGATGAGAAGAAAATGGTGGTGGTTCTAATGCCATAGCACTCGTCAGCTGGGGAGAATAAAGCACATCATTATTTTTGTTCTCAAAGGGGTAGAATAATGGAGTGAAGAGCATTTTGTGAGAGCGCTTTTCTTGTATGTCTTTAATCACCTTTTTCTCATTAACTTAATTTCTCCTACAATCAAATCATTAAGGTCACAGAAGGAGAATAAGATGAAAGAATAGAGCAGCTCAGGAGCTAACATAGGAAGTGGGGGTTGTTACAATTTAAATTAACTTTTTTAGGCTTCGTCCAGACACCTCTCTACCTTTTAACATGGAGTTTAATAGAATAAGAGATGAAGAAGACTTTTTCGCCAAGGTCAAGTGTCAGCATCCATTTAATGTCTGACGTATCATCTGTTTGGTCTTCTACATATCTACCCACTGTACTACGATCCTGAGATTAAGGGTGAGCCAACTGGATAAAATACAGCAAAATTTTCCCCTGCTGCTCATCTATACTCCAAACTCAAATCACACCAAATCTGATTTTTTTTTTTTTTTTAGGAGCAAGTGTTTAAAAACACTGGGAAATTTTTTTGTTTATATATAATTTTGTGCCTGCATCTGCACTTGTTTCTCTGCTTTCAGCAAAGAATTGGAGGTGCCAAGATGCTGTGAAAATACCAAAATGCACATGTTTTACAGTGGCCCGATATCACACACGAACCAGGGGTCACCCAATGAAATGTATAGGCAGCAGGTTTAGAACAAGCAAACAAAAGGAAGTACTTCTTCACACAATACACACACAATCTGTGGAAATTGTTGTTGGGGCGTGGTGTGAAGGCCAAAGCTATAACAGGGTTCAAAAAAGAATAAGGTAAGTTCATGGAGGATAGGTCCATCCATGGCTATTAGCCAAGATGGTCAGGGTACAACCCTATGCTTTGGGTGTCCCTAAGCCTCTGACTGCCAGATGATGTGGACGGCAGGGGATGGATCACTCAATAATTGCCCTATTCTGTTCATTCCCTTTGAAGCATCTGCATTGGCTACTGCCGGAGAAATGATACTGGGCTAGATGACCAAAGATCTGACACAGTATGGCCATTTTTAAATTCTTATGACCGTAAAACAGGAAGCTCTACAAATCATACAAGAAAGCCTAGCTATCCTTACAGAGAGTGTTAAACATATGTTACATGCTGCTCTCTCTTAAACTTTGGATATAATAATATGCCAACCCTTGTGGATTCTGCCCTCCAGCACCCGGATTCTGCCCTCCAGCACCCAGATTCTGTGGTAATGGAGTCATATAAATACTGTAGGTAGAAGGGCTCAAATTCATCCTCTGTTCCTTTCCAGAAACTCGTTGTAGACTAGGTAAGGAGGCCGAATCTAACGATGCCTGAGCAGGTCCAGGGTTCATGATTACAGACCAGCCTCCATGTAGTGGTTCTCAAACATTTGCACCTGGGACAAATTCCCAAACCATCCATGAATACACGTGACTCCAATTTACAATCTTTTAGTTAATTTTATAAATATAATATTAATGTTATGTATTTTCCAGAAGGAGGTTGAGGAAAGAATCAGCTTCACACAGTATTGTTCTCTGTTGCTTTAAGATGATGGCATGTGTACCACATTCCATCTCCTTGACCTGTTTCCCTAAGGTCTAGTGTCATACCAGTTTAATATCACCACTAATATATTGACACCTGCTGTCTTGGGAGACTATAACCTGTTCTTGCTGTAGGGTGGATGTGCTTGATGATCTGATAGGTCTTTTCCTTCTCTCACTGATGAATAGAGGGAACACATGGGAGAAGTTGTCTAAGCAGCATCTATCAGGAAAGTCTGTGAGTGTTTGGAGGAAGTTTGAAGTGTTCTGTTTGTTTTCGATGGATAATTCTCAAGGTTCTAATTCCCCTTCCCCAAGTTCCTCCTCTGCTGTTAGGTGACTGGCACATTGAACCGAAGGGTATGTCTACACTATGAAATTAGGTCGAATTTATAGAAGTCGTTTTTTTAGAAATCGGTTTTATATATTCGAGTGTGTGTGTCCCCACAGAAAATGCTCTTAGTGCATTAAGTGCATTAACTCGGCAGAGTGCTTCCACAGTACCGAGGCTAGAGTCGACTTCCGGAGCGTTGCACTGTGGGTAGCTATCCCACAGTTCCCGCAGTCTCCACTGCCCATTGGAATTCTGGGTTGAGATCCCAATGCCTGATGGGGCTAAAACATTGTCGCGGGTGGTTCTGGGTACATATTGTCAGGCCCCCGTTCCCTCCCTCCCTCCGTGAAAGCAAGGGCAGACAATCGTTTCGCGCCTTTTTTCCTGAGTTACCTGTGCAGACGCCATACCACGGCAAGCATGGAGCCCGCTCAGCTCACTGTCACCGTATATCTCCTGGGTGCTGGCAAACACGGTACTGCATTGCTACACAGTAGCATCAACCCATTGCCTTGTGGCGGCAGACGGTGCAATAGGACTGGTAGCCATCATCGTCATGTCCGAGGTGCTCCTGGTCGCCTGTGTGAGGTCGATCAGGAGCGCCTGGGCAGACATGGGTGCAGGGACTAAATTTGGAGTGACTTGATCAGGTCATTCTCTTTAGTCCTGCAGTCAGTCCTATTGAACCATCTTATGGTGAGCAGGCAGGCGATATGGATTGCTAGCAGTCCTATTGCATCATCTTCTGCCGGGCAGGCAAGAGATGAGGATGGCTAGCAGTCGTATTGTACCATCTTCTGCCGAGCAGCCCTGAGATGTGGATGGCATGCAGTCCTTCTGCACCGTCTGCTGCCAGCCAAAGATGTAAAAGATAGATGGAGTGGATCAAAACAAGAAATAGACCAGATTTGTTTTGTACTCATTTGCTTCCTCCTCCTCCCCCGTCTAGGGGACTCATTCCTCTAGGTCACACTACAGTCACTCACAGAGAAGGTGCAGCGAGGTAAATCTAGCCATGTATCAATCAGAGGCCAGACTAACCTCTTTGTTCCAATAAGAACAATAACTTAGGTGCACCATTTCTTATTGGAACCCTCCGTGAAGTCCTGCCTGAAATACTCCTTGATGTAAAGCCACCCCCTTTGTTGATTTTAGCTCCCTGAAGCCAACTCTGTAAGCCGTGTCGTCAGTCACCCCTCCCTGCGTCAGAGCAACGGCAAACAATCGTGCATCTGAGTTGAGAGTGCTGTCCAGAGCAGTCACAATGGAGCACTCTGATGGGGCTAAAACATTGTTGCGGGTGGTTCTGGGTACATTTCGTCAGGCCCCGTTCCCTCCATCCATGAAAGCAAGGGCAGACAATCGTTTCGCGCCTTTTTTCCTGAGTTACCTGTGCAGACGCCATACCATGGCAAGCATGGAGCCCGATCAGCTCACCGTCACCGTATGTCTCCTGGGTGCTGGCAGACGCGGTACTGCATTGCTACACAGCAGCAGCAACCCATTGCCTTGTGGAAGCAAACGGTACAATACGACTGGTAGCTGTCATCGTCATGTCCGAGGTGCTCCTGGCCACGTCGGCCAGGAGCGCCTGGGCAGACATGGGCGCAGGGACTAAATTTGGAGTGACTTGACCAGATCATTCTCTTTAGTCCTGCAGTCAGTCCTATTGAACCATCTTATGGTGAGCAGGCAGGCGATACGGATTGCTAGCAGTCGTACTGTACCATCTTCTGCCAGGCAGGCAAGAGATGAGGATTGCTAGCAGTCCTATTGCACCGTCTTCTGCCGAGCAGCCATGAGATGTGGATGGCATGCAGTCCTTCTGCACCGTCTGCTGCCAGCCAAAGATGTAAAAGATAGATGGAGTGGATCAAAACAAGAAATAGACCAGATTTGTTTTGTACTCATTTGCTTCCCCCCCTCCCCCGTCTAGGGGACTCATTCCTCTAGGTCACACTGCAGTCACTCACAGAGAAGGTGCAGCGAGGTAAATCTAGCCATATATCAATCAGAGGCCAGACTAACCTCCTTGTTCCAATAAGAACAATAACTTAGGTGCACCATTTCTTATTGGAACCCTCCGTGAAGTCCTGCCTGAAATACTCCTTGATGTAAAGCCACCCCCTTTGTTGATTTTAGCTCCCTGAAGCCAACCCTGTAAGCCGTGTCGTCAGTTGCCCCTCCCTCCGTCAGAGCAACGGCAGACAATCGTTCCGCGCCTTTTTTCTGTGCGGACGCCATACCAAGGCAAGCATGGAGGCCGCTCAGCTCACTTTGGCAATTAGGAGCACATTAAACACCACACGCATTATCCAGCAGTATATGCGGCACCAGAACCTGGCAGAGCGCTACCGGGCGAGGAGGCGACGTCAGCGCGGTCATGTGAGTGATCAGGACATGGACACAGATTTCTCTGAAAGCATGGGCCCTGCCAATGCATGCATCATGGTGCTAATGGGGCAGGTTCATGCTGTGGAACGCCAATTCTGGGCTCGGGAAACAAGCACAGACTGGTGGGACCGCATAGTGTTGCAGGTCTGGGACGATTCCCAGTGGCTGCGAAACTTTCGCATGCGTAAGGGCACTTTCATGGAACTTTGTGACTTGCTTTCCCCTGCCCTGTAGCGCATGAATACCAAGATGAGAGCAGCCCTCACAGTTGAGAAGCGAGTGGCGATAGCCCTGTGGAAGCTTGCAACGCCAGACAGCTACCGGTCAGTCGGGAATCAATTTGGAGTGGGCAAATCTACTGTGGGGGCTGCTGTGATGCAAGTAGCCCACGCAATCAAAGATCTGCTGATATCAAGGGTAGTGACCCTGGGAAATGTGCAGGTCATAGTGGATGGCTTTGCTGCAATGGGATTCCCTAACTGCGGTGGGGCCATAGACGGAACCCATATCCCTATCTTGGCACCGGAGCACCAATCCGGCGAGTACATAAACCGCAAGGGGTATTTTTCAATAGTGCTGCAAGCTCTGGTGGATCACAAGGGACATTTCACCAACATCAACGTGGGATGGCCGGGAAAGGTACATGACGCTCGCATCTTCAGGAACTCTCATAGAATCATAGAATATCAGGGTTGGAAGGGACCTCAGGAGGTCATCTAGTCCAACCCCCTGCTCAAAGCAGGACCAATCCCCAATCAAATCATCCCAGCCAAGGCTTTGTCAAGCCTGACCTTAAAAACTTCCAAGGAAGGAGATTCTACCACCTCCCTAGGTAAAGCATTCCAGTGTTTCACCACCCTCCTAGTGAAAAAGTTTTTCCTAATATCCAACCTAAACCTCCCCCACTGCAACTTGAGACCATTACTCCTTGTCCTGTCCTCTTCTACCACTGAGAATAGTCTAGAACCATCCTCTCTGGAACCACCTCTCAGGTAGTTGAAAGCAGCTATCAAATCCCCCCTCATTCTTCTCTTCCGCAGACTAAACAATCCCAGTTCTCTCAGCCTCTCCTCATAAGTCATGTGTTCCAGACCCCTAATCATTTTTGTTGCCCTTCGCTGGACTCTCTCCAATTTCTCCACATCCTTCTTGTAGTGTGGGGCCCAAAACTGGACACAGTACTCCAGATGAGGCCTCACCAATGTCGAATAGAGGGGAACGATCACGTCCCTCGATCTGCTCGCTATGCCCCTACTTATACATCCCAAAATGCCATTGGCCTTCTTGGCAACAAGGGCACACTGTTGACTCATATCCAGCTTCTCGTCCACTGTCACCCCTAGGTCCTTTTCCGCAGAACTGCTGCCTAGCCATTCGGTCCCTAGTCTGTAGCTGTGCATTGGGTTCTTCTGTCCTAAGTGCAGGACCCTGCACTTATCCTTATTGAACCTCATCAGGTTTCTTTTGGCCCAATCCTCCAATTTGTCTAGGTCCCTCTGTATCCTATCTCTGCCCTCCAGCGTATCTACCACTCCTCCCAGTTTAGTATCATCCGCAAATTTGCTGAGAGTGCAATCCACACCATCCTCCAGATCATTTATGAAGATACTGAACAAAACTCTGGTCTGTTTCAAAAGCTGTAGGAAGGGACTTTATTCCCAGACCAGAAAATAACTGTTGGGGATGTTGAAATGCCTATAGTTATCCTTGGGGACCCAGGCTACCCCTTAATGCCATGGCTCATGAAGCTGTACACAGGCAGCCTGGACAGTAGTCAGGAGCTGTTCAACTACAGGCTGAGCAAGTGCAGAATGGTGGTAGAATGTGCATTTGGACGCTTAAAGGCGCGCTGGCGCAGTTTACTGACTCGCTTAGACCTCAGCGAAACCAATATTCCCACTGTTATTACTGCTTGCTGTGCACTCCACAATATCTGTGAGAGTAAGGGGGAGACGTTTATGGCGGGGTGGGAGGTTGAGGCAAATTGCCTGGCTGCTGGTTACGCGCAGCCAGACACCAGGGCAGTTAGAAGAGCACAGGAGGGCGCGATACGCATCAGAGAAGCTTTGAAAACCAGTTTCATGACTGGCCAGGCTACGGTGTGAAAGTTCTCTTTGTTTCTCCTTGATGAAACCCCCCGCCCCTTGGTTCACTCTACTTCCCTATAAGCTAACCACCCTCCCCTCCTCCCTTCAATCACCGCTTGCAGAGGCAATAAAGTCATTGTTGCTTCACATTCATGTATTCTTTATTCATTCATCACACAAATAGGGGGATGACTACCAAGGTAGCCCAGGAGGGGTGGTGGAGGAGGGAAGGAAAATGCCACACAGCACTTTAAAAGTTTACAACTTTAAAATTTATTGAATGCCAGCCTTCTGTTTTTTGGGCAATCCTCTGTGGTGGAGTGGCTAGTTGGCTGGAGGTCCCCCCACCGCGTTCTTGGGCGTCTGGGTGTGGAGGCTATGGAACTTGGGGAGGAGGGCGGTTCGTTACACAGGGGCTGTAGTGGCAGTCTGTGCTCCAGCTGCCTTTGCTGCAGCTCAATCATACACTGGAGCATACTGGTTTGATCCTCCAGCAGCCTCAGCATTGAATCCTGCCTCCTCTCATCATGCTGCTGCCACATTTGAGCTTCAGCCCTGTCTTCAGCCCGCCACTTACTCTCTTCAGCCCGCCACCTCTCCTCCCGGTCATTTTGTGCTTTCCTGCACTCTGACATTATTTGCCTCCACGCATTCGTCTGTGCTCTGACAGTGTGGGAGGACAGCATGAGCTCAGAGAACATTTCATCACGAGTTGAGCTCTTTTGCGATTCTGGGACTCCATCATGGTCACCTCTGCTGATGAGCTCTGCATGGTCACCTGCAGCTTGCCACGCTGGCCAAACAGGAAATGAGATTCAAAAGTTCGTGTTTCTTTTCCTGTCTACCTGGCCAGTGCATCTGAGTTGAGAGTGCTGTCCAGAGCGGTCACAATAGAGCACTGTGGCATAGCTCCCGGAGGCCAATACCGTCGAATTGTGTCCACAGTACCCCAAATTCGACCCGGCAAGGCCGATTTAAGCGCTAATCCACTTGTCAGGGGTGGAGTAAGGAAATCGATTTTAAGAGCCCTTTAAGTCGAAATAAAGGGCTTCATCGTGTGGATGGGTGCAGGTTTACATCGATTGAACGCCGCTAAATTCGACCTAAAGTCCTAATGTAGACCAGGGCTAAGAGTACCATTCCATTGCTCCTCCTTTCTAATTGCTTCCTGTTCTCTTCCTTTCTCACATGTCCCTCTTCCACATTTGCCTTTTCTTACTACCGTTGGTGACAGTTACAAGTGTCTGGGATTGTGCACTTTGCTCTTAACACAGGCCAGTCAGTAGCTATTTAATTACAGTTTATGTATCTTAATCAGTGTGTGGGTTTTTATATAGACAAAAGTTCAGTGAGTGCATATAGAATTAGCAGAATCTTCTATTTATTTTAACTGAAACATACAGCGTCTGTGTGTAGCTAGCTCTCTCTCTGTATATCTATATTTATGATTACCTATGTAAAGATAGTGGAAGGATTGAGAAGAGGAAGGCCTTAGCCATCCTTTCATCAGAAGGTTTTAGTACTGAATGTAAATGTTTGGGGAAAACGAGCTGTTTGGTTCCTCTTTCCATTTACCCCCTTCCCTCGGTAGGGTTTATGCCAGAGCAATGTGGCATAGTTTGTGCACTCCATCTGGAGAGCTGACAGCACAGGCTGGCTATAATAATGCTTTCAGATTTCTTCTAAGTCTGTAATTAAATGACATCACTGAGTCTTAAATGCATCTGGTGTAAAAGTCAGAAGGCTAAAACATCCCATTAAAGGGAGGAAAGTGTTACTCAGTAGTAAAAGAGTTAGTCCTCCAGGAAAGCTGTTTTAAACCCACCTGAGCATGTTACATTGTAGGAAGATTAGTAGGCTGGTAAGCATGTTATGGTTCAAAATAAGCTCTTAAGGTGAAGCTGTCAGGTCAAATTTGCCCCAGTATTTAGTTTTTAAAAAGCCTTTTATAAACCTTAATAGAATGTTTCCATAAGATCACACACACACACCCCTCTATGTGTTCATTTTAAGCAATGTGCTTGTTAATTTTTAAGCATTATCTATTACCCTGAAGTGGCCTCAAACAAATCATTACAAGTGTTCGAGAGGCAAGTGGTGAAACTGCATATAAATAAAGTTGAAACTGGCTAGTCTATTTTCCTTACATAGGCTGAGAGATTTGTAAAAAGTAAACAGCATAAGTAGTGATAAGAAAACTAGATTTGTATAGCTCTTTCATCCTTAATCATCTATATTGGTGTCAGAAATGTAACTAAAGAAACTTGTGTTTTCAAAGTGTGTAGTGTTTTAAACCTGATAGTGTTTTAAACCTGACAGTGTCTCCTTAAAGTGGAGAAATACATGAAACATATTCGGTAAAAATGAAATCATGGAGTGCCAGATTAAATTAGCCCTCTCCATGGCTTCCCAGTCAAATCAACTCAATTTACATGTCAGAAGATGAATTTTCTAACTCCCCATGCCTCAGTCTCCCCCTGAGATCTGAAAATCAAGTTTGGTTCTTTCTGCCTCTTCTGTTATCACCAGTAAAAGATTCTATAGTGGGACCTTACTTAGTAAGTTGGTTGAGCAGGCATGAGACAGAATAGAATCCAACTCATTCTCCCATAGCTATGTTGGATCTGATCTGCTGGACTAATAGGATAAAAGCTTGTTTTCATAAGTGAAGAAAGTATATGTAATTGTAAAACAAATAGGGAACAGATCTATGGAGCAAGAAGGTGACATTTTTTATATGCAGGCAGTTTTCTTGCCATAACTTCATTAAAACAAAATTGCAAACCCTGAAACATTCAATATTTTATCTCATCCCCAGTTCAGCTCTTTACTGCCTATCCTCTGCTCTAATATCTCTTATATTAAAGGCCCTTAAGACATGCCACTGAAGTTAATGGAGCATCAGGACAGCACCTACAGGTTCAGCAGTACAGGATACACATTCTGCCGACATATAGCTAGTGTATTCCACAACACTTAATCATATACTTTTCCTTCCTCATCATTGCCAATTCCCAATTTGTTTCTCTTCTATAACCAGCCTTCCTCCTCCTGCCTGATTTATTAAATGAAGCCACGATCCAATTTTTGTGATGTTGCAGACATTAAATTGATCGCTGTAGGAAGTGGGCTGGAGGCAGAGTAAATCTAATGGAGACGACTTCTGTTTATACACAAATACTGTAGCTGTAATCAGCAATGATGAGAAAGAGAGGCTGCAAAATCAAAGGATATTTTAATGGACTTTATGTCTTGTTAAATTGTGCTTAGTAAAGATTTACCAGGTGCTGCATTTGCTTTATCCCCAGAAATAGAACAGTATGTTCTGTGCAGATGTGTTGGTGAAATTTTGGTCCTTTACAAATGAAAAAAATAGTATCTAACAAGACGGTAGGAAAACAAATCAGTTGATCTTATATTGTCACTGTAATTGGGCATACCAGCTTTTTAAGGCTGTTAAGGGAATCCTCCATCACTACCCCCGCCCCCCATTCCAGTTTTCTTTCTAAAATAAAACTCTGGGACAGGGGGCATGGCCGTTGAGGAAGAAGAAATGGTCTCAGGAACTTTGGGGAAATTCCAAACTGTTGGCTTTAGTTTAGGGCCTGTTTTTGAATAGTGTGGGCTGGAACTCCGTTCTCTCAGTGCTGAAGGATCAGACTGGGTATGAGGGTACCAGCCAGTATATCTCTCTGAACTGAGAGTCTTATAGTACTTGATGTTGAACTTAAAGTGCCAGTTCCTGGAGAAAAGTGATTGTGAGAACCTCATCTTTCATTTAAAAAAATAAAAAGTAAGTTTTTCTTCCTTGTGGTTATGGGGAAAAGCTTGAATATATGTCCCAAATGAACCCTAAAGGTTAAGACACCAGAACGCAAATAAAAATAATCCAAATGTTTTTGATTTTGTTTTTTTAACAAACACCTATTTTTTATAAGCTAGTCTCATGAGTTTTTGAGACCCGGCTTATAATTCTTGAACATTTGTGGTTGGCAATACTGCGTATCTGTTGTTGTTGTTTTTAAATTGTCAGAGGGACACGATCTTGAGAAGTATAAAATCCAAGAGACCATGGAAGATGTGGACGCTTGGATAAGTGTATTCCCCACATTCTTTCCCTATGAAAATAAGGTGACTGGTAACACTAAGTCACATTATGAATATTATGGGCATCACAGTTCTTCCCTGCTAGTGGGCTTCATTCCTGACTCGCAACATCCCCTCACTGTTCTGATTCTGTATGTCTTCTGAGCAGAGGCAGCTCAACTGCCGAGTGGTGGTTGTGATCTGGTCAGAGTGACCCACAAGGACTTCAAGATAAGATCATCCAACTTTTTCAATCAAGACCATCATCCAGGTCTCCAGAAATGAAGAGCTAGAGGACCTCATCATCAAGTCTTCTCACCACAGCTGAATTCACCTCCGGCAGCTTCTCAGGGAATGCAGTAGGCTAAAACATAACTGTGTGAAGCTACACACCATGGTTCTTTCACCTTCTCTATCGATCATTCGCTGGTCTGATTAACTCATGTGGGAGCAAAAGGGCATGTTGAGGTTTTTCTTCAGGTGAAGTAGTCTGTATTCATAAGGAAGCATAATAGTGAAAAACTCAAAGCTCCGTGCAATCAATATTTCATGGCAATGCCGTTCCAGAATTGAATTAGCTTAGAAGGCTTTCCTATATAACAAGACCTCGCTTTGAGGCAACCAGTCGCTCAGCAGCCTTGCAGGGGCAGCACTCAAAGGCATTTGTTTTCAAATGTTTACATGAATCTTGTGCCTAGTGCACACTGTAAAAAATGTTCAAGCTTTCCATAGTGTAGCATACAGCTGTTAACGCAGGTTCCACTACTCTTGTCACCCCCATCCCCCGGTTCCTCCAAAATGTGTCTCCCGCGAGCACCATGTCGGAATATGCCCAAAGGACTGCCTCTTACAGGAGAGCCCACTGCTCACGATTGAACCACAGAGCCAGCAGCAGCACCTGCTGTCTGCAGGGCTGTCATGTATCAGAGCTGGTGGTATACATCCTGGAAGACACTGGTTCAGAGGCTGCCTGCCTCATGGGTAAATTATGAGCGTTTTGCTAACACAGCTCTGAAATCTGATATTGCTCTGCTGCAATAAGAGCAGTCCCACCTCAGGCTCTTTCTTGTGCTAAGTCAAGCCGTGGCAGCTGCTTGTGCTGACTTATCACTACTGGAGCGGAAATGAAGACTTCTAGGAATAAGATATTCATCATTTGTATAAATGGAAAGGAATCCAATCAACACAGTGTTTGAGAGGCACAAAGGAAAGTCTCAGATAAGGCATCCCTGAGATTGGAAATGCCCCCAAAATCACCATTTAGGAGCGAGGCCAAGAGCTGTATAGGTCTGGAGACTGAATTGCCCACTGAGCACTAGAAGTGTTCTCGTCAGTTTATCAGCTCACAATTGAGGCAGATTGGCACAGCAGTGTAGGGGAACTTGCACTGCTTCTGGCTGTACTGGGATAATAGGAGACTTCAGTTATCAGTGCTGTTCATCTGGCTGTTTTTCCCAGGCTACATCTGCTCTACGGACCTGATAGCGACACAGCTAAGGTCTCCCGTGTAGCCGCTCTTTGCCGGCAGAAGAGAGCTCTCCTGCCAGCATAATTAAACCACCCCCAATGAGCGGCATTAGCTATAGTCGGCAGGAGAGCCTCTCCTGCTGACATAGCGCTGTCCACACCAGCACTTATGTCGGTTGGGGGCTGTTTTTTCACATACCCCTTTGGTAGTGTAGACAAAGCCATAATGGGCAAATACCTTGACATCTTTATACAGAGATGAGACTTTTAACTGCCAAGAGAATAACAATCAGTCTGTCCTTTTATCAAAGGCTCTCAGGATGCCTTGGGCTAGAATTTCAAAAGTGACTAATAATTTGGGATTCCTCAATTTATGGTTTCTCATGATGGGTATCCTACGAAGGGGTCTGGTTATAGAGGGCAGGTGCTCAGCACTTTCTGAAGATAGGGCTCCTCTAAGGGGTGTCAAGCTGGGCACCCCAAAAAGTGAAGCACTCGAAATCAGCATGCACTTTTGAAAATCTGGGCCTTTGTAAACATATATGAATGGAGCTTATCAGCTCCCCTATGAGGTTGATAAGCAATAGTATCCCCATTTTATAGATGAGGAAACTGAAATACAGAGAGGTGAAATGATTTTGCTCAAGGAAACAAAGGAAGTCCCTGCCAGAGCTGGCATTAGACCCCACATTGTCTAACTCCAACTCTTGTGCTGTAAGCATTAGACAAGTTGCTTCCTTTGACTGAATAGCTGGGTTCTTACAGCAGTGTTAAAAAAACCCTAAAACCAAAAACTCATTTACAGGAAGAGAGAATTGTTGGCAAAGAGCATGCACTGAAACTGCTGTAATCCCGTAAATGAGCCTATTATAGAATATACATTCTTAGATAGAAATGGGAGTAGAATGGAGAGAAACCTACCCAAAGTAATTGGGAAAAAATGTAGGGAATTTTTGAAATAGAATGTGAACAAGCTGAGCACAAATTTAAAATACAGGTGGTTACGATGACAGTATTTTATACCATGAAAATACATTAATATATCCCTAATAAAGACTGACAGCTCTACTAGTCACTGAGAATCCACCTCCACTCATTCCCTTCTTCGAACTCTGCTTCACCAAGCACAGTTTGAATTTGGGCTGAGATGTATTGTGCCATATAGAAATGCAAAATATGTACATGGTACTTTAAAGACCACAATAATATGCATAGCACTTGGGGAGTGATTTACATTTCCAAAGCACAGTCTGGCAGTAAGCTGAATTCACCCCGATGAGCTCCAGCCTTTACAGCTGTAAGCCACAGCACATGGCCCTTGGCATTGGACAGTCTAACTGGGGAGGATGGGTTTTCAGAAAGCTGCGACAATCTTACAGCAGCCAGTATACCCCAAAAAGAGGGTGGCGCTGGCTGGGGGAAGGGAGTAGCTGGGAATGCATTGCGTCAGCACATCCCCTGTGTATCCTCAGCTAGTGTGGTTCCTGTAGAGCCACAAGCATCCACAAAAGGTGCCCCTCCCTAGGGAAACCCCAAAAGGTGAATGATGATGGAGACTGTGCCTGCCAACCCCTGGAGGAGAATCCCCCTCAACTCACTGTGTCACAAGGGGCCTCACTGGCAAAGAGAGGGGCAGAGCATACTTCCCTGCACTGTCAGGAACGAATTCATCCCATGAACTAATGAGTTCAGAATAAAGCATCCCCGATGGATTTGGTTGCATTACATTCTCCTGCATTGCAGGTGTGCCTGGAGGCGATTCCCTGGGTCCCTAAAATCTTGGTGAATGACGTAGACTATTCCAAAGTCAGCAGTGTTCAGATATCAGCCTCTGAGACTGCACTGGCAGTGGCGTTTTTTGAGATGTGATGTTTATAAAGCCAAGTGATACCTGAGTGCATTGTGTGTATCTGTGCAAACTAAGGTAATTATATGGGTAATGAAACCTCATACTTCAGGACATGAGCTGAACGTGTGCCAGGGATAAGAGAGAATTTTCCCCAAGGTGATAAAATCATCTTACGTTTATACTGTGCCTTGCATCCTGAGGCCTCCTCATGAGCTTTCCCAGTCTAAGAAATTATAGACCCTGTACGGATGAATCTACCCACAGCTGGAAAGCAGCTGCCTCTGGGGTGGAACTCAGCACTTGTTTAGCAACACGCCCACGCAATAGTTTGAGAGCAGGAGGTAGAGAAAGATAGTGAATGTGATTGAAACTGCAAGGGGGAATTGAAGTAGGCAGATTGTAGTTCTTGAAGTTTGGAACTGGCTAAGACATGAGGGCAAACATCCTTGTGAGAAGAGACTTCCGTAATGACCTAACCCTCAGTTATATTAACTCATCTGAAACTCCATGCCTCCTGGAGCACTGCATGATTGGTTCATGGGTCATTATCATGGGAGTCCTCTTTCCTCTCAAGCATCAGTTACGGTATTATCTTCTGCTGGAGGCTGAACGTGATGAACAATGTTTTGATCTGGGGCAGCTCTGATACTGTAATGGATCTGTTTTTCTGCCTGTGTTTTTCAGAATCTGTTAAAAGAAAATTACCTTGATTAATCTTCCTTCTTATAATAAAATGAGCTCACTGGACCTTGTCTCAACACTTAAAGGAGTGACTATAGAAATAATTCTAAAACCTATTGGTTTTGCACATACCTCCTAGGGCATATGGTAAACTTTACACCATTTTTCAGTTGTATTCGGTTCCTTAGATGAGGCACATGCTTGTGAATAGCTGCAGTCTGGAGCACAGCTGATTGCCTTCAATCACTTTGTTTTCACCTTAAAGAGCAATATCGCTTGGCCCCATTGAGCTGAGTTTCTCTGCCAGCCTAATAATGAATCTGATTAGGCTGAAATGGTACATGGCTGAACATAGGCTGGCTTGGTTTGTACTATGGTTCACACACATACGTTGTGTTTACCTTGCCTGGCATTTGTCTCTAGCACCCCTTCATTGTGTTCCTAACCACACACAACAGCCGTGACTCAGTAGTGCCCAGCAAGAGAGCACACATGGCTACATTTACAGCCAGATCCTGTGAGGTGCTGAGCACCTCCTGTGCAGTGTTGGGTACCTGAACTCAGTGTGAGTGGGAGTTGTGGATGCTCAGCCATTGGCAGGATCAGATGAGGAAAGTGTAAGAGGAGCCCAGTTCTTTCCATTTGTGCTTCCTGCTCTTCTGTTGCCATGATATCTTAGGTGGTGGTATTTTATTAATAATGATCATTTGTTTTGATGAATGGTTTTGGGGGGGTTTTTTTGCACCTGTCTCCTCTTCATGTGCCCTGTGCTTCTCATAGGAAAAGAAAGGTGACTTCAGGCAGTAAAGAATTTTGGCCACTACTCACTTGGGCAAGATTTTATCTGGTCAGATTGCCCATTAAAACCCAGGTTGGTAGTGACTGAAATTCGTCACTTCCCACATCCTTTTCAAAATTAGTTGGTGATCTCCAGTCTGGTTCCTTGTGGTCAGTTGTCCACGTCACAGAAAAATCACCCCTATTCTTGACACTAGTTGTGATCCCTTTAGCAGCAGACACCAAGAACTTAACTTGCAATGCGCACTGAACTGCCCTTTACCCCTTGGATGAAGTCTCTCTGGGTCAAGACGGAGGCATATTCGCACTGGCGAGGCTCATGTGTCTGATACATACTATACTTTTTTGTGGCAATAAAGAAACTCTATTCTCCAGAGCCGTCAAAACGACACCTTTCTTCTGAATTCACTTTGCGGAGTAACAGACAGTCATTACGATTGGCTGATAAATGACAATAAACCTCCAAAGGAAAGTATACTGGCTTCATAAAAGCTTATTTAACTTCCCTAATTTTGGCATGGCTCTAAGCTTATCTCTTCTGTTCTCTGTAGATGGATAGAATAGGCAGAGATAGGCATGCTGCAGAATATAGATGCTTCTTAATCAGGAAGGAATGGAATAATTTAGGAAAGATGGTACTGCAGTTAATGACCATGTTTTCTCCTCAAACCAAGACTTTAAAAGCATAATCCTCATTAAAGAGCTGTAAGTTGCCTGCTTAGAGTGGCTTAGCACACTAATGCTTACTTCCTTTTTGTGCATTTTAGTGCAATGACCCCTCTGTTTTCTGCAACTATGAGGCTGAGATTTGCTGCCTCTGGGCATTATTATTCATAATGAGAGGACAGAGTTTCTAGATCCCTTTCAAGCTACCAGTTGTTATCCTTGGTGATGAGGAGAGCCTAAGAGGCGCCCAAGTCACTCCAGCATTGTCTCCGTTGCTCTGACTCTTTCATCGCTGAGCAAAAGGTCCTGGCTGCTGGTCTGCACAGCCAGGCACTTCTGAGTTCCGTTCCTGACTTTGTCACTGTCTCGCTGTGACCATGGACAAGTCACTGAGGACCGCATTTTTAGACATGCTGTTGCACCTGTGTATCCCATTGACTTTACTGGGCAGCTGGATGTTCAGCACTTCTGAAAATCAGATCCAGTGACTTGTGTGCACCTTGGTTTCCCTATCTTTAAAAGGAGTGTCGTCATGTTTCCTTCCCAAACTAATAGGCTCGATCCCCCAGCCACAGAATTTCATCAGTCACAAACTTGACCCCCCCCCCCCCCCGCACTCACACAAACAGCTTCCCAATAAACCAAGATTAATCAGATCCAGATTTGCATTGTGTACATTGAAACAATCTGGGTATTCCTTCCACATCACTTAGAGTTGCTTTTTTAATCGGAGTTCCTTGTAAAAGGGTTCTGTTAGGTTTATAATTCCTCTTTTTCCCTGCCCGTTCTGTGCATTTCCTTGCTTATTAGTGGAACATTCCCTGAGTCACCCATCGTACACTTTATGAAGCTTGTGTCCCCTGCATGGAGACACGGTGCAATAGTTAATCTCAGTCACGCAAGTCAAATATGGCCATTCTCCTTCCCTCCCTCTCCCCCCCATACACTTGAGGAAACTACACTTTTGCAGGTATGGGAGGTGGGATTATAGCAAAGGCAGAAAGATGGCCCATTGATTAGGGCACTAGCTGGGAAATTGGGAGACACTGATCTGCCACAGACTTGTTATGTGACCAGAGGCAGGCCCTTAATCTATCTGTGCCTTAGTTCCACATCTGTAAAATGGGGATAATAATACCTCAGGTTTGTTGGGAGGATAACTACCTTAAAATGTAATTATCTAGGTGCCATTGGATGGATGGATGGATGCATAGATTGGTCTCTGAGGCATCCACTGATGGAGTCTTAGGTTATTTTCATTTGTATCAGCCCTTTTATTTACCCTGGTGAGTTTTCGGACTAAAAACGCTTGATATAATTGATTGGCTGCACCCTGGTTATGCGCACTAGAGGCTAATAAATCAGTTGGATGATAATGAAAGATCGTGCCATCTGTCTGCTTATTTAATGGAGTGTCAGCAACATACCAAATAGGAAGTAATTGGATTGACAGACATAAAGCCAGTTATTAGTCTGTTGTTATCTGATTGGAAAAAGCATTCGGCGGAGCACAGAACTGTAGCAAAGCTAATCTGATAATGTCTGTTGTTGCAGGCGTGAAGTCTGCCACGCCAGATTCATAGGCTTTGAAACCCCCAGCCAAATGGAGTTCTTTCTGCATTTCCATCGTCTTTAAATTCATCTTTGCATTCTTATTACAAATCATTATAATGCAATCTAATAAAACACAGTTTGCATAAAGATGGTGCCCATTTATAAAGCTGTCACCACAGCCACTCTATTAATAGAGCCATTTTAAAGATTTATAGTCAGCATGTGCTATCTTTTACAGGAGTCCATACTGAGGAGTTGTAGGATTTCAACATGCAAGAATGTGCCACCAGATTAGATTTAAAAATAATACTAAAAATAATTAATTTTTAAAAGCTACTCTGTTCAGAAAGTAGCATGAAGTATTTGATCTTGTATGCATTTTAGATACGGTCATCAACAAATCTCATTTAATAAGGCATTCAAGGGGGGAAAGGAGGATTTACCATTCAATGGGAAACAATTACATTAACGTAGAGTGAAGATTGCTTGGTGGTATGTCGTACACTTGCACTTGCAGCAGTATCCCAATATGCTTTGTTAACACACACACATGGCTTTACTCTGCCAACTCCACTGTCACTGAAATTTACAAGCTCTTCATCTCCTTTTACAACCCATCACTCTTGCCCATGGGATTCCATTCCGTCTAACTCTATTAAAGGAGAAAAAGGGGGGAGACAAGGTTGCCCACACCACCTTTCCTCTGCCCTCTTTGAGCAATGTCTCATTATGCACATACTTACACTGGCCCTTTTGGATACCCCACTAGCTGCCAATCATCATCTTTAGGCACCTAAATACCTTTACAAATCTGGCCCAAAGTGTTTTATACACACCATTTAATTAAGCATCACAACACCTCTGTAGATCAGCCGGGGATTACTATAGATAGATTTTCAAGCTTGCTTAAATTGTAAGCTCTTTGAAGTAGAGACTACCTGCATTTTTTGTGTATTTTCTTTCTTTTACAGTGCCAAATATATTGTTGATTAGTTGAAAAATATTCTACCCATTTTATAGGCAGGAAAACTGAGGCATTGTCCCTAGTCACATAGCAACTCAGCAGCAGAACTGGCAATAGGACTCGAGACCTGACCCACAGTTCCCTGCTCTGACCGTTAGACTGTGCTCACACCCATTGCATCTACCTTAAGTTCTTGTAAATAAACTTACTGCAGAGCCTCTTTCAGACATGGTTAGTACATTAATTTTTTGCTTCTGCAGTCTTGGGTTTAAATTGTACCTGGAGCAGCAGTAGGTAATTTAGTTCAGCCGTCTCTTTGGATAATCACTAACATCACAAAACCACGGTGAAACAGAGGGCTGTTTGGCACAACTGGCAGGCTTTGCTCAAGAACTAGGGGCCAGCAAATGAAATTAATGGGCAGTAGGTTTAAAACAAATAAAAGGAAGTTCTTCTTCGCACAGCGCACAGTCAACCTGTGGAACTCCTTGCCTGAGGAGGTTGTGAAGGCTAGGACTATAACAGGTTTTAAAAGAGAACTGGATAAATTCATGGAGGTTAAGTCCATTAATGGCTATTAGCCAGGATGGGTAAGGAATGGTGTCCCTAGCCTCTGTTTGTCAGAGGGTGGAGATGGATGGCAGGAGAGAAGTCACTTGATCATTACCTGTTAGGTTTCCTCCCTCCGGGGCACCTGGCATTGGCCACTGTCGGCAGACAGGATACTGGGCTGGATGGACCTTTGGTCTGACCCAGTCTGGCCATTCTTATGTTCTTATTATGTTGAAGTGCAGGCTAGGATTGGAGTACTTCGGAGTGCTGCAGGTCAGGGTTCATGGTCCCTTGGCAGAGAGAGGTGGAGGCTTAGATTGGAATACGAGTTGCAGTGGGGTGTGATGCGGTGCAGCATTGATATCTAGTGCAGGGAGAAGCTTGCCCTGGGTGTGCTTGCTCTGCACCTTGCTTCAGTTCTCTGGATCCTCAAAGTGCATAAAAACAAAATGTCTTTCAATAGCAACTCCATGAGCATAAAAAACATACAGATAATCAAAGTGAGGCATCGGGTTAAAGGCTGAATGTATTGCTCTGAGTGTTCATATTATCTTGCCCTGCATTATAGCTCTCTGCTCTCCCCATTAGCCAAGCATTGTACTTGCTGAAACAAAACCAGAGAAGCAGAGTGCTGGGCATTTTTCAGAAAACTTTTTACCTGGACGCGAGTAATAATACTAATTATACTCTGCTTTTCTACAGTGCCTTCCCTCTCAGGGGCTCTCAGCACTTTACAAACATCACTTAAGGCTCACAACAGCACTGCAAAGGAAGTAAATATGAATGCCATTTTACTGAAGAGGAAACTGAAGCTCAGCTAGAAGAAGTGACTCCTTCCAGATCTCCCAGGGAGTTGTTAGTAGCTGTAGGGTTTGATTAGCAAGTCTCCTGGTACCCAGCCGTATGTGCTAGCTAATATTCCAGGGAACCTTTCACCTACTTATTAAAGAGACCAGAAGGAGGAACAATGCATACAGGGAATCAGGGTACATTTCTGGGAGTAAATGTTATGTGCCCAGAATCCAGCACAATTTGTTGTATGGGGGGGTTATAATATAAATGGCACCAGTTACAGAAGCCGCCATATAAAAATCTTTTACAGTGATGCAGCACTTTCATTCCAAAAGCTCCCAGACTGCACTGCGTATTAAATATGAAGTATATACTGTGTACCACAATGTAGCCAGCACTGGGTGGAGATTAATAAATAGACAGCATACTACGCAGTGGTGGGAAAAGAAGAAATGTCCAAGAGCAAGACCCCATTCTTATAGAATGTGGCACAGTGTAGTCAAAGTCCACAAGGCTCAGAGAGGACCTGAGCTATTAAGGCTTTTAAGGCCTAATCTGAAAGATGCCAAACCACCCCCTTTCTCCCGGCCAGTAAACTGCATGGAACTCAATTTATGTAACTTGGAAGGATGAAGTGCTTAGAAGGATGAATCGAAGGGAACACTTATGTGGGGGGAGCGGCGTGGTACATTGGCTTCATGTCTCATACTGCGCTAAATGTAGCAGAGCCAGAATTTTCTCTTCACACTGAAGTGCTATAAGGGAAAAGGCCTGTGTGTGTGTGTGTGTGTAGATTTATCTGATGAGATGTACTACGTGATGAATAAATAAGTGCCTCAAAAGGCCCAGCTCCCTTCACTATTTTTATGAATCATAGACTTTAAGGTCAGAAGGGACCATTATGATAGTCTAGTCTGACCTCCTACACAACGCAGGCCACAGAATCTCACCCCCCGACTCCTGTAACAAACCTCTAATCTATGTCTGAGCTATTGGAGTCCTCAAATCGTGGTTTAAAGACTTGGAGGTGCAGAGAATCCTCCAGCAAGTGACCTGTGCCCCACGCTGCAGAGAAAGGCGAAAAATCCCCAGGGCCTCTGCCAATCTGCCCTGGAGGAAAATTCCTTCCCGACCCCAAATATGGTGACCAGCTAAACCCTGAGCATGTGGGCAAGACTCACCAGCCAGACACCCAGGAAAGAATTCTCTGTAGTAACTCAGATCCCACCCCATCTAACGTCTCATCACAGGCCATTGTTCGTATCTACCGCTAATAGTTAAAGATCATTTAATTGCCAAAATTATGCTATCCCATGATATCATACCTTCCATAAACTTATCAAGCTTAGTCTTGAAGCCAGATAGGTCTTTTGCCCCCACTGCTTCCCTTGGAAGGCTGATCCAGAACTTCACTCCTCTGATGGTTAGAAACCTTTGTCTAATTTCAAGTCTAAACTTCCTGACGGCCAGTTTATATCCATTTGTTCTTGTGTCCACATTGGTACTGAGCTTAAATAATTCTTCTCCCTCCTTGGTATTTATCCCTCTGATATATTTATAGAGAGCAATCCTATCTCCCCTCAGCCTTCTTTTGGTTAGGCTAAACAAGCCAAACTCTTTGAGTCTCCTTTCATAAGACAGGTTTTCCATTCCTCGGATCATCCTAGTAGCCCTTCTCTGTACCTGTTCCAGTTTGAATTCATCCTTCTTAAACATGGGAGACCGGAACTGCACACAGTATTCCAGGTGAGGTCTCACCAGTGCCTTGTATAACGGTACTAACACCTCCTTATCTCTACTGGAAATACCTCGCCTGATGCATCCCAAGACCGCATTCGCTTTTTTCACAGCCATATCACATTGGTGGCTCATAGTCATCCTGTGGTCATCCAATACTCCGAGGTCCTTCTCCTCCTCTGTTACTTCCAAGTGATGCGTCCCCAGTTTATAACTAAAATTCTTGTTATTAATCCCTAAATGCATGATCTTGCACTTCTCACTATTAAATTTCATCCTATTACTATTACTCCAGTTTACAAGGTCATCCAAATCCTCCTGTAGGATATCCCTGTCCTTCTCTGTATTGGCAATACCTCCCAGCTTTGTGTCATCCACAAACTTTATTAGCACATTCCCACTTTTTGTGCCAAGGTCAGTAATAAAAAGATTAAATAAGATTGGTCCCAAAACCGATCCCTGAGGAACTCCACTGGTAACCTCCTTCCAGCCTGACAGTTTACCTTTCATTGTGACCCATTGTAGTCTCCCCTTGAACCAATTCCTTATCCACCTTTCAATTTTCATATTGATCCCCGTCTTTTCCAATTTAGCTAATAATTCCCCATGTGGACTGTATCAAATGCCTTACTGAAATCGAGGTAAATTAGATCCACTGCATTTCCTTTGTCTAAAAAATCTGTTACCTTCTCAAAGAAGGAGACCAGGTTGGTTTGACACGATCTACCTTTTGTAAAACCATGTTGTATTTTGTCCCAATTACCATTGACCTCAATGTCCTTAACTACTTTCTCCTTCAAAATTTTTTCCCAGACCTTGCATACTACAGATGTCAAACTAACAGGCCTGTAGTTACCCGGATCACTTTTTTTTCCTTTCTTAAAAATAGGAACTGTGTTAGCAATTCTCCAGACATATAGTACAACCCCTGAGTTTACAGATTTATTAAAATTTTTTGCTAATGGGCTTGCAATTTCATATACCAGTTCCTTTAATATTCTTGGATGAAGATTATCTGGGCCCCCTGATTTAGTCCCATTAAGCTGTTCAAGTTTGGATTCTACCTTGAATGTGGTAATATCTACCTCCATATCCTCCTTCCCATTTGTCATCCTACCATTATCCCTAAGCCCCTCATTAGCCTTATTAAAGACTGAGGCAAAGTATTTGTTTAGATATCGGGCCATGCCTAGATTATCCTTGACTTCCACTCCATCCTCAGGGTTTAGTGGCCCCACTTCTTCTTTCTTTGTTTTTTTCTTATTTATATGGCTATAGAACCTTTTACTATTGGTTTTAATTCCTTTTGCAAGGTCCAACTCTACTTGACTTTTAGCCTTTCTCACTTTATGCCTACATATTCTGACCTCAATAAGGTAGCTTTCCTTGCTGATCCCTCCCATATTCCACTCCTTGTAGGCTTTCTGCTTTTTCTTAATCACCTCTCTGAGATGCTTGATCATCCAGCTTGGTCTACAACTCCTGCCTATGAATTTTTTCCCCTTTCTTGGGATACAGGCTTCTGATAGTTTCTGCAACTTTGACTTGAAGTAATTCCAGGCCTCCTCCACCTTTAGATCCACAAATTCTTCAGTCCAATCCAGTTCCCTAACTAATTACCTTAATCTTTTAAAGTTAGCTCTTTTGAAATCAAAAACCCTAGCAGGAGTTCAGAAAAGAATGAAGATGCTGAATGCTGGGTTAACTTTGTTTGTGGAGTATTGAGAAGTCCCCTCCTTTCCCAGTTCTGTTACTAACGCTTTGCCTTCCAATGCAAATTTCTTAAAATATGCTCTGCTGGGATGATTTTAAACTTGATGCTGGGAGCCGTGTCACAATTCACTGGTGTCCCTGGCTTGTTTTTGCCAGTAAAGAAGTACATTGTATGTTGGTCATCATGAATAATCAAAAAGCCTAGTACCGGTGAATTAGAGCAATATCATCAGTCATTTCTGAATAGTCACCCAGAGAGGCATCACAGTGGCAGTGTGACACAGAAAGAGAGGAAAAAGGAGTGCCAGCATCAGCAAGTTGTTAAGTTGCCCAGCTGGCAGTGAATCCTACGTGGTGGAGAGTAAATGTAAAGCAGGCTACACAACCCAGCACTAGTGGTGAAGTCATCGTGAATTGCTTTTGTAGAGCTTGGAAATACAGTCATTTCTCATTTTGGGTGCATCTGCACTACTGAATTAACTGAAGTGATCCAACCCTGAGTTACTTCCCTCATGTTAGCCGGTCATGAAGGGAGAGTGGCAACACTGCAAAATAGCAGCTGAGTTATGCGGAGGTGGTTGCAGTGTCCTGCAATCACACTGGCCCTGTACTCATGTGGCACTAAGACTTCTGCGGACACATCCCATGGGTTATAGTTGCCACAGTTAACTGTGCCACTCTGTAAATGCTCTTGCATCGTGTGAGAGAATTTGTCTGCTCTTCTGGGGTCAGGGGCAGAAATGGTACGAACCAGGCGAATCACAACATTTAACCGGTTCTGGGTAACTGTACTCTTTGCCAGCGTGGAAAGGCATGGATCCAGCTCAGAATGGTGACACAAGGGCAAGTCTCATTTTGGGGAAAAGAGGAAGAAGTGGGGCACAAGACGCAGCTGTGTATGATTTGGCGATGGCTTGGTGCCATGAGAAAGATACAGCATACTTCCTTAAAGGGTCTGTGCAAGCTCTCCTTAAGGAGTGGAGACAGTGGGTGCAGGTTCTGATAGCAGATAAATTCCCTTATGCTGAGTGGTGGCAGTGGTCTAGGTCCACAAGCACAACATGGTGGGACTACATTGTCATGTAGACCTTTGCTGACCAGGAATGGGCCCAGAATTTACATAGGAGGATGGCGTTGTTCCTGGAGCTGTGTGAGGAGCTCACCTCGTCCTGCAAGGACACAGGGATGAGAGACATTGTACCAGTCCAGAAATGAATTGCTATTACCCAGTAGAAGCTGGCTATCCTGGTTTATTACAGATTTATGGCGAAACAGTTTGGTGTTGGCAAGTCAACTGTTAGTTCTGTGGTGGTGGATGTTTACCAGGCAATTATTGCTTTGATTCTTCCACCAGGTGTAGGGAGAAGTAACATGGTAATAGTATCTAGCGATAGAAACGGAATAAAGTTAGACTTTGGATGCTATAAACTTCACAGGACCATATTCCACTCTCAGGTACACCAGTGGAAATAGGGAAGAACTCCTGTGAAACCAGTAGCTTTACATGGTTGTAACTGGGATCAGAATCTGGCACAGATGACCCTGGAGTTTCTCCCAAATTTCCATTGCTAGTATCTGAATAATAGAAATCAGAGACAGAAAAGAAGTGTCTGTTAGGTCATTTAAATCCATTCCTCTGCCAACATTCTCCATGATATATTTTCCAGTGCTTTGCCCTGACTGTGACATTTATATCCTTTTCACAGCTTTCCTTACACAATAATGGTTTTCAGTTCTTCTGTCTTGCTGCTTTTGAAACAAAGCTGACTTCCTTATGGAAGGTCAGAAAACTGCTTCAGTTTACCACCTTAGGAAGAATCACCTCTGAATATCAGTTAAGTTCTGGCAGCTGCCAAACAACTCTGAGATATGCAGCAGCTTCCTGAAGCTTGCTGGTGCCCTCACAAGATATTAGAGGATAGATAATGTGTGATCTGAGTGGTAGTCAAATAACCTTTCCCAAAACTTTTTATCAGGCTGGATCTTGCTAATGTTTGCAACATGTTAATTACACTGTGCAGGCTTTGTTGTGGAAATCATTACTTCTGTAATGAGATCCACCTCCAACATGATTAAAATAAAAAGAGAGGGAGAGAGGCTTTGGAGCAATGAATCTGAACTCAACTGAATCAGAGCAGAAAGATATTTTCACTGATGCCTAAGCTTGTTAATGAAGATTTCCTGTGTTAGGAGACTGCTGAGATCCAGACCAGGTGGACCAAAAACTAATGTCTACAATAGCATAGCCCTCCTTTTTAGTGGGGTCTTTCGTCTCTTGGATGCACATGCCTACTTCCTATTAAAGTAAATGGGACTGGCTTGATTGCATAGAGATGAGAATTAGGCCCTCTGGGTTAAAACTGGAAATGGACTTTGTTGTAATACAGTATTACTGTTAAAATGAGCTAGCCAAGTAATGAGGGGAATAGATGCCTTTGCTACATCATTTCCCCCTCTCCTATGTATCTACAATGTCTAATTCAGGGCTCAATGGGAAAGACTCTCATTGACTTCAGTGGGAGTTGGATGACGTCCTTATAAGCGGAGACCTTTTTTTGTGTCAGTAAAGTGAAGCTCATGCCTATGGCTCTGTAGAAATAACTGGGAGAAGCCAGCAAAACCTGCGTAGCGTTACGGTTTACAGGTATGCTATGGTTTTGAGAGTATAACCCATGCTTACATAGTGTGACTTTTGTACCCCTCTAGTGACTAGTCCACATATAGACACTTATGAATCGGCTACAGCCTTTGAATTATGGAACATGGGGTCTTTAGCTTAGGCAGTAAATGCTCATACTTTTTACATCCAGAGTTCCCGGGTCCAAGGAGCCCTGGCTAATCATCCTATGCTCTAACCACTAACAATACTCCCCACTTTGATTCCATATAAGAAACAGTATTCTATCGTAGAGGCATTTCAACTAATCTAGAAACTTGTGATCTGCAGGAATTAGCTAGTTACTAAACAATAGCTGATTCAGCACAAATTAATTGTAAAATACACCTTTTATTCTCTGAAAAAAGAAAAGGAGTACTTGTGGCACCTTAGAGACTAACCAATTTATTTGAGCATGAGCATTCGTGAGCTACAGCTCACTTCATCGGATGCATACTGTGGAAACTGCAGAAGACATTATATATATATGCAGTATGCATCCGATGAAGTGAGCTGTAGCTCACGAAAGCTCATGCTCAAATAAATTGGTTAGTCTCTAAGGTGCCACAAGTACTCCTTTTCTTTTTGCGAATACAGACTAACACGGCTGTTACTCTGAAACCTTTTATTCTCTGTACTCATGTGGCCTCCATCACCATAATATCTCAGTACCTCACAAACATTAACAAATGTATCCTCACAGTACCCCTGTGCAGATAGGAAGTCTTATTACCCCCATTTTATAGGTGGGAAATAGGAGCAGAGAGAGAGAAAACTTGCCCAAGAGTCACACAGGGAGTCTGTGATAGAACAAGTAATGGAATCCAAACCGCCTGGATCCTAGTGCCTTAGTCACAAGACCATCATCCTTCCTCCCTTATACTGCTATAGGGACGAATCCTGAAGTCTTTACTCATCCAAAAAGCTTGTTGAAGTCAGTGACTGTTTTTCCTGAGTAGGGACTTCTGATTTGATAGATTTTCAGGCTGGAAGGGACCATTACGGTAATCTGTTGCCTAAAACATCCTACAGAATTCGGCCCCATCATGTTTCACTGAACATAAGTTCAATTCCAACTGGTACTGCAATGTATTAGAGGGGCAAATGCTGTATATAAGCCTCTCCCATACTTCTCTATCAGGTGTATTTTAGTCTTGACTGGCAAACTCTGTTTTCCCAGCACTGAGCAGAGATTAGCCACCCAGCCAAAATGTGCACTGCTTTTGTGATATGGGCAGAAGCTGGTGACCTCAGCCAGGATTTGAAGACAGGTCTCTGCACTCTCTACTACTTTGACCACAGAAGAGTTAACTTACATTACATTGACACCTAGTTACTTGGATGACAGATGCCTAAGATTTAGTGGTCTCCCCTTAAAGCTTGCCAGTTTTCTTAAATAACTGTTACCTCAACATTTTGCCACGTTGCCTGGGTACATCCTATAGTTAGTCCAGGGAATCCTTCAGATACTGACGTCAACTTAAGTATTTATCTCAGAGGAAGCTGACAAGCTTTAAATACGACCACCATGGACGGATCTCCAGTAAGGAGTTGTGCCTACACCTTCTGTTGGCTTGTGCTCTGTCATCTAGATGGGAGCTTGGGCTTCCATTTCCTATGTACTATTCCCTTCACACAGTCTTTTCATGTAGATAGCTGGTTTATCTTCGATATGGTTAAGGTATTTATCATTAGCACCTTCCTCAGAGATATATCAATTCAATGGTAACTGCTAATACTGTAATCAAAATAATTCCCAATGGTCCAGTTTTTCTGTGGAAATACTGTGCATTCCATCATTTTAGTATCTACTCAACTGATGGGTCTTCAATGGCAAATGATCTCTGGTGTACCCACAATGGTGGATGTTTTATATTTATTGTATTTATTATACAACGTACATATGTAATGATCAGAACCACTTGACATTTCAAGAGCCTTAATGGGATTTCACTTCAAGAGCAAAGAAAGGAATGGGAGGATGAAATGGAGTGAGGATTGTGTTGAGAATTGAGTTCTATTCCAACCAGATTGTTTTGTCAACCAATTTAGTACATGAAATAGCTATTTAGGGGGATGGAAAAAAGCAAGCCAATGATTTCATTGTAAGCAGAGTGTATTATAAGCAGCTCCGTAGTACCAGTTTCATGGGATGTTGTTTAATCACTTCTCTCCCCATGCTGTACTGTCATAGCTGCAGTCAATAGGGACATTTGATCTGAGTCCCCCTAGTTATAAAGGAGAGAGGATGTCTGGCAGGATGTTCTCTGTGTAGGTTCTATAATGTATTAAGTATCTGAAGGGTGTGATCACCCAGGAGGAAGAAAAAATTGTGTAAGGTGGCACAGGGGCATAACAGGATGAAATGAAGAGAAGGAAATTTAGGCTTAATATCACAGAAAACTTCCCAATAGTGAGATCTATCAAGCTTTGGAATATTTTATCAAGGGAAGTGCTGAAAACACCCACCACTTGGGATATTAAAATGTAGACAAGACAAAGTATTCAACAGTGTAACGAAGGGAACAATTCTGCACCAGCAAGGGGATTGACTGAATAACCGAGTTTGTTTTAATCATCTCTTATTTCAGTTTTTAGGGTTAAACTTCAAAACTTTATTTTGTTATTAGATAAATATGTACACAGGGTGACAGGGAAGCAGTTTAAGTGTCAACCTGTGAAGTAGAAATGAAAGTACAGAAAATCAGGGATGCAAAAATTCTACCAGCTCACCTAGTCTATCCACTATGCTGTTGTAAGATTGGTCCCTAGGGAATGTTTTCCAATGCATTGTACAATCTTGTTCTGAATAGTATGAAGCTTCCACCACTTCCTGGGGGTGCCTATTTCACAGCCTCATACACTTCACAGTTTATTAATTCCTCCTCCTAATCAATCTAAAATTACCTTAAAGGCTGGAAAATGATTTTGGGAAAGCCATTCACAATTAAAAGCTTTTTAAACACCCCTCTTCTGCTGTGTTGCATACAGTGAATTGAACAGATTTGTGTATGTACTGTCAATTGTTCTATTTGTCTACCCTTAGATTGTGATCTTCTCCTAGCTGATGCTGTCCCTTCTTGAATGTATGAAAAGCATCTACCACATCATGGGAACTACCGTACATTATTATTAATTATAATAATACAAAATAGTCTACAGTGAAATAAACATGAAATGATTCTGGAGTAGTTGAGTGGGGATTAGCTAGTATATAATAGGCAGGTTTTTCAAAAGCACCTAAGTAACTTAGGAGTACAAATCCCATTGACTTTCAATGGGACTTGTGCTCCTAAGTGATTTAGGTGCTTTTGAAAATCCAACCCTGTTGTTTGTTTTGGGGGCGCTTTCGGATAATAGCTTCATTAGTTAAATCAGGGTAGGCTTAACTGAAGTTGCTGGTGTTACTGGAATTCAGTGAGGCATTTTCTATATTTTTAATTACATTTCTTTTTATTAGAGGTTTAATAACAAAAGGAATAAACACCTAAGCATGAGAAGAATGATATAAGTTTCTGAATCAATCTTTTTTTTAAAACACATACAGCATAGGTAAGGCAGCCATCAAAGTTGGGAGTTAGAATGACTTAAATATTCTGAAATGATGTGCTTTTTTAAAAAATCCAAATGACTGTCATTTGCAAAAAGGCACTTCATTTTACCTAAAGTGCTTTTCTGTCTACAGGGAACACTTAATTGTAGTCACAAATCACCTCAAATGCTTTCATAGAGAGATAAAACAAGTTAAATTTGTATATTACTCTGCAAGTGCAGGTTGTGAATTGGATATGAGATGCAGATTTCCATTTTTTCCTCATCTTTTCAGGATCTACATCCCATGCAGACATTTCACAAAAATGTATATCTGATCAGTTGAATCCCACTTAGCTTCATTAGGATTTTGGACAATTAACCTGGAGTATATGCAGTAACCATGGTCCAGCATCTGATGGTGTGCTTGGTTTGCATTTTTATTTGGAGAAAGCTTTGGAGCATTTTACAGAAGGAGGAATGCAGTTATGTTAAGTAAGTGTAATTACCAAGTGTTAGGGGAATGTTCTTGATGCACCATATGACTTATTCTCACCCATCAAGAGAATGCACCCCACAGTGCGTTAACCTTTATGGGTTTTTCTTCAATTTTCATGTGCCAGTGAGAGATGGTTTTAAATGAGGCTGTTGATAGTGTTTCTTGAATCCCTTGTAAATTGCATCTGAAGGGTTCTTTTTCTAGTAAAACAATCTAAGCAGACCATTTGAATCAAACCTCTTCTTCTGAGGCTTCATCCCTTCTTTATGGTCCTATTTGGCAGCAAAGTGTATCTAAAATCTCACTCTTCGGAGAATAAAACGAAAATAGTAACTGTTGAAATGATCTATCATTGAGCCATTTTCACCATCATGGTGATTTCTTATGGGTTTTTTTATTTGGATTTATGGAAATGCATCTGATTCCAGAGGCCCATTGGCACACAGTCATGTGTGCATCACACACTCGACTGTGCCTCATTTGAGGGTTTTAATCCAGAGTCAGAAGTTTTCAATGATTTAATTTTTAAACCGTTTTATATTTGGTGAGTTTTTCACTCAAAATGACATTTCTTATCCTCTTCTCTGGGTGGGATGACTGAGGGGGTGAGTTGAGTGAGGAGGATTTTTGGAAGGCATTCTTGTGAAGATATTTATTTAATTATGATGGTCACTCAGTCAAATGTCTCATGTCTGTTGTAAAGATCAGAAAGTGCCTAGAGTTCAGATAGGTATTGTTGTAAACTGAAATAAATAATAGTGTATATACGTGCCTGTCTGTCTATAAAATATTATCGGTCAGGCTGGGAGCTGAGTAGGACTTTCCCTGAAATTGCAGCTCTTGGCTGTTTCAAGCTGTTCAGGTCCAGCCATCTGAACTGAGAGTGGGAAGACTCTCTTTCCTGAGCTCTCAATGGGACATACCCCTGCTGGGCCAAGGTCTGTGGGGGAAGAAGCTGCCTAAGTCAAATGGAGAAGGGTCAGAAGGAAGAATGGCACAGGGGGGACAGGTGGGTGGAGGGGTGACTGGTGGCCAGGTTGCTGGGTAGGGTTGCCAACCCCTGCCCCGCCTCTTTCCCCCAAGGCCCTGGCCCCGTCACTCTTCTTCCCTCCTCCCCTCTCTCGCTGTGTTTCCACTCTTCCCCCCTCCCCTCTACCTAGGGCAGGAGGGACTAGCCTGCAGAGCCAGGGCTGGGAGCTGCAGCCGCCCAATGCAGGTAGGAGGCAGCCCCGGCTGAGTAGGAGCTGGTGGGGGTGGTGACCCGGCACCTCCCCGCCCGCAGTAACCAGACTTTGGATGTCTGGTCAGGTGCCCTTTTCGACCAGACTTTTCTGTCAGACACTGGTCACCTGGCCACCCTATTGCTGTGAGATAGATAGATCAATTAAGGACGTGGGTGAGGAGGAACAGGGATTGGCTGGGCATGGAGACTGAGGAGAAGCGGCTGGGGAGCTGGCAGGAACAGGAAGTAGGTGGGGCAAGTAGATTGGGACTAGATATGGGTGGAGACTGGGACTGGGTCAGGGAGTCCAGAAGAATGAGACCGAGGATTTGTTGGGCAAGGAGTCTGAGATTGGGGCTGGATTAGGTAAGGAGAATGGGCCTGGGACAAGCCATGGTGTGAAAGTGACCAGACTGGGTCACAAGGACAGATTGGTGGTAATGGGGTAGCAGGGATCACATTTGTGGGGCAGTGGGCAGACAAGTCTGTACCCATTAGATCACATGCCCCTCTAGAGCCTGGAAGGGAACCCAAGGATCCTGAGTCTCATCATTCTTCTGCTGTTAGCAACTATCTGTGAAATGCACTGGAAAAGTGCCCCATCCCTCGCTAGTGCTGATCCACATAGAGGATGACAACCAACTACTGCTATCTGTTATTCCATTAACTCCAGTGGCAGAGCTTGAGGTTCCAACCCTGCTGTTGAGTACACGACCTTGATTCATTCCCAGAGGGGGGCCATCCCGTTCACTGAAGGAGGGGCCAAACTAATGTTGTACAAATAACCTTAATTCTGACGTTTCCTACCTTTTGAGTGCCTGACTTAGCAACCTTAATAATGTTCTTTTAATATAGGGGGTTTTGTGCGTCATATATTTTCCATGAGATCAGTTTTTTAGTGAGATCATAAATAGTGAGGGCAGGGGAAAATCACTTATAGCATCCACCCACACTGCTTAGCTGTTCCCTTTGAGATGTATTCAGACATCCTTATTAAGTTTTTACTCAGTCTTTTCTCATGCAAAATCCCCACTTACTTTAAATGGAGTCTTTTGAACCAGTGAAAATTTCAGTTTAATATCATTTAATCCTACTGTCCTTGAATATTTGCAGTGATGGTTCCTCGACCATATCCCTCAGTCATCCATTCCACTGAGTATTTGCTTTGGCACTTAATAACTTTTCTCTAATATTTAGCTTGAACTTTCTTTCCTTAGTTTTAGACCATTGTTCTTGGAAGCTTTGCTGAGCAGTCGTTAAGTTTCACACTCCCTAAATCATCTCTGCCTGTCAGCATTCACATGCACTGTGATTACTTTACAGTTCCTGTCAAGTAAAATACAAATCCCTTAAAGCACCGTGGACATGCTTCTGGTCCTTACTGAATGATAATGAGCCACTCTCGCCCTATCTGTGCCAAGAAATCACATAATATTAGAACACATGGTTACCTAACCTGGTGTAGTTTCCTCATGTAGACAAGGTCTATGGTGGTTGAAGTGGGAGTCCTTAGGAGAGTTTGGGGATAGAAATTAATGCACAAGGCTGAGAGCCAAGAATTCTGCATCTAATCCTGGGTCTGATACCAACTTTTCCTGTGGCCTTCAGCAAGTCATTTACACCCCAATCCTACAGACAGTTACGCACATGCTCAAATTGTAAACATGTGAGTAGTCCCTTTGACCTCCATGGCAGTATTCATCTGCTTAAAGCTTAGCATGCGCATATGCATTTGTGGAACAAGGCACTCTGCCTTGCTTTCCTTATCTGTAAAACAAGGATACAACTAGGGGCATTGGGAAGGTTAATTCTTATTTCTAAAATTACTTTCCAGATCAGAAATGCTCTGTAAGAAGCCCTGTATAACGAAGATTATCCATATAAAGAGTGATATGAACATTGCAAATAGATATGGGAACAAATATAAAGACACAGTAGGTCACAGCTTAATCTTGACAAGCATCCGCTTGAAGACATCCATAAATGTCGGTCCACAGAAGCTGGTGACATTGGGTGTGTTATTTCAGAGATAGGCCTCTTCTGCCTCTCTCTCGCTGCATGACTCTGCAGTTTCTCTGGTGGATAACTTTATTCGCTTTATCAATCTGTGCAAACAAGGGAGTTGCCTTCCTTTGTGTTTCTTTCCTTGTGCTTTTTGTTGGGGGAAGTCGCACTGCAGCTCTGACAGTTGAGTGAATTTTCGAAGTTATCAGAGTGAATGGGTCCCCATGCAGATGGTGCCTCACCCCGTATGTGTCGTTTTAGACTGATGAAATCAGCAGAGTGTAAGCATTAGGGAACAAATGGTTTAAATCTGATAGAAATCATGCTGCTGAAATTGACTGGACACTCCATCAATCCTGCTAAGAGAAGTTACCTCACCTAGAGAACTACATATGGAAGTAGAAAATATGGACAATTAAGAAAATCATATTGATCTGTTTGGGGGCATAGTAACTGCTAAGAAGTCACTGATAAATGCTGGAAATGTCAGAAATGCCTCTGTTCAAAAAATCCTTCCCATGCAGAGGAGGGATGGCCCAGTGGTTAAGGGACTGACTTGGGAGACTTAGGTTCAAATCCCGGCTCCACCAAAGGTTTCCTGTGTGACCTTTGGCCAATCATTTCGTCTCTCCGTGCCTCAATCCCCCCCCCCCCCCCCCCCGCAAAACAGAGTTAGTAGCACTGCCCTGCATCACCAGGTTGTGGTGAGCGTAAATACATTAAAGCCTGCAAGGTGCTCAGATACTGCTGTAGTGGGAGCCATACAAGTACTATAGATTGATAAATCAGTTAATTGTGACTTCTGTTGTTATTGTCCTCATCACTTCAAGAAATAAAGAAAAAAATGACTTTCACTTCAGTCATTTTGGATGTAAATCCAATAAACCATCTTTGCCTTGAGGGTGTCACTTTATTGATGTGAGAGGAGGTGGTTCCTGGAAGAAGCGGCTGACTTGGCCAAGCAAATTATGTCAGTGAAATACAGATGTGTTGATGAAGGAGATGCTGAAATTTTTTAGGAGGGTGGGACATTAAGTGGGGCGGGGATATTTGGAAAAAGGTAGCATGCCTTCTGCATGCATATAAGTGAATGTGATCCAATCGCTTCTCCTGGAATAAAATAATAATACATAGCACATATACAGCATTTTGCTTCCAGGGATCAATCGGTGCATTAGGTGGGGCACTGTGCCCAAGTGGATAGAGCTCTGGACTGGAACATAGGAGATCTGGGTTCTATACCTGGTTCTCAGCCTGGCTGGGTGACTTTGGGCATGGCATGTCATGTCACCTCTCTGTTTCTCACTTTCCCTGTCTATAAAATGGGAACAATGATACCAAACTCCTTTGTAAAGTGCTTTGAGATCTGCTGATGAAAAGCGCCATTTAAGAGTGAGGGATTGTTATTGTTAGAAATAAAGTGGAACATCATTATCCCCATTTTACAGAAAGGGAAACTGAGTCATGGGTAGGTAAAATAAATTATTTGCCCAAGTTCACATGCAGGTCAGAATTTTCAAAAGTGACTAATGATTTTGGGTGCCTCCATTTTAAGTGGATTCTCAGCCCTTTCTGAGGATCAGGATCCTTTAAGGTATTTCAAATTGGGTACAGTCAAGGGCATAGCGGGGGGATAAACTCAGGAGACCTGCCTGTGTCCAGTGCACTCTGTTAGAACTCCATTGCCTCTGAATCTTACAGCTCCCCCCCGCCAGCTCCCACGGTTGACCCTATGTTCTCCCACTAGCTGTATGCTTGGGACGTTACAGTGTATAGCTCATGGTAATTGTATTGTGTGACTAAGTATGATTTCCCTTTTTATATTTTAGATTTATTCAGGAGATTGAGCATGCCCTGGGCCTTGTCCCAACCAAACAATGTCCGCTCCGGGAGTTCCTCACCATATACATCAAGAACATCTTCCTTAATCAAGTCCTAGCAGAGATCAACAAAGAGATAGAAGGTGTCACCAAGGCATCTGACCCCCTGAAGATATTGGCCAATGCGGACACCATGAAGATGCTAGGAGTGCAACGGCCTCTTCTGCAGGTAACCAAGCTGAGCGATTCGCCAGCGTTTTTCTGTTGTCCCATGCCTGTGGCTGTATTGGCAGCAGAAGCAGTGTGCAATTTGTTTTTTAGAGAGATGTTTGCAAACTACTCATGCCCTCCGATATTAAGTCCCCTTAATTTGGTGGCTTTTACCTATTTACTGTTTTGTACTCCCTAACTTTTGCATTGGTGCATGGAGGGAGGAGGCAACCAAACATGACACAATCTCTCCCTCGTCGTCCTTAGCTCTCTCCTTCGCAGGGACTATTACTTGACACACCTGGCTCTGATTTGAATGACTTCCTTACCTCCCCTTTGTTCTGAAACCAGCTTTCACTCCTGTGTTGCTCCCCTTGCATTTTTCCTACTGTCTCCAACACCCACCCATCAAGTTACACCTATGTTTTCCCTGTACAGGAGGGTAAATCACACCGGCAACCCTGCAGTTAATTGCATCTCACCCATTATAGTGCACTAATCTGGTGGTAGGGCTTATTCTTCTTCCTGGGCCATAGCGTGGCACTTTCACAAGGAGTCCAGATGATGTAATCATCCAATAAACAACAGTAAATCCATCATGAAGTATTTTCTTAAAACATTTGCTACAAGGTTTTTTTTTTTTTTTTTAATATAGTATTATCTTGTGTCTGACATTTGGAAACTGGGGATGCTTGCAAATCTTACAACATTTCAAGCTGACTAAACAATATTTTGTTGTTAAGAAATTTGCCTTAAAGGTTACAATATTTAAATGGGACAAATGCTTCATTGGAACAGTTCTTTATCAGTCTCATAAGGACTAGTAGTAAATCTATTTCTTCTCCTTCGTTGGGTGATAACGAAATACTACAGAGGCCCTTTGAGAGGTCTGGTGTGATGTCTAGTGCACAGGACTGGGAGGCCAGAACTGAGTTCTAACCCTGGCTCTGATATTGACTCCTCTCATGGCCGTTTTCAAGTAATTTAACTTCTCCTCCTCACTTATCCCATCTATAAAATGGACATATTATTACTTGTCCACATGACCATAGGTGCTGGAACTACGGATGCAGCGGACACTGCCGCACCCCCTGACCTGAAGCAGTTTCCATTATATACAAGGTATACAGTTTGGTTTGATGGCTCTCAGCACCCCCACTATACAAATTGTTCCAGCACCCCTGCACATGGCAGGGGTATTTTGAGGATTGACTAGCATTTGAAATGTTCTTTGAAGATTAAAAGTGCTGTCCAAGTGCCTACATAATATGTATCACTGTCATGTATTTGCAATTTATATTTTAGTTTAGAAAAGATTAATTGTGAAAACAGTCTCTAGCAGTCTGTATTTCATGTTTTGTTATTCATACTAATGATCTTCAAGACAAATACCACCAGTCTATTGATCCAAGTACAATGGATTTGAGTAGCTGCATCTCCAACAAGTTTAGAATATATTTAAACTATCACAAACAAATGAAAGCTAGAGTCAGGGGAACGATTTTCAAAAGTGCCTAGAGGGATTTAGGCGTGCAAGTCCCTTAGATCAGTGTTTCTCAACCACTGGTCTGTGGACCAGCGCTAGTCCACGGCAGCCTCCTTGCCAGTCCCCAAGATTTCCCTGACACAGTTTAGAAAGGGAGCAGGCAGCCTCCTGGTGGGTCCCTGAGATCTCCCTGACACAGTTTAGGAAGGCAGCAAGCCGGTCCCTGGTTCAAAAAGATTCAGAAACGTTGCCTTAGCTGCTTTGGAAACTCTCCTCCTCACAGTAGAATATTTTGGGGCAGCACAACATCTCCAAACTCCTAGGTTTTTAACATGGATTTCTCTTCCCTGCAATGTGAATCTTTTACAGTCACCTGCCAGCCTCCATTTGCAAGACCAGGGGACCTAATGTATTATCAATAACATGTCCCTCATATATAATGTCACAAAATACCGTTGTTCCAGCCAAAGAGCAGCCGGGATTGTTAAATGAGCATATGGAAAATGACGGGGAGCAGGGGCACCTTTGGAGTAGCTTTTTACCTCTGGACTTCTGAGTTCAGATCCTTACGTGAGCTGAAGATAACTTTGGTGAATCTCATCCTAGCTTTGGAATAGCAGAAATGTTACAGATCAGAACTGAGATGTAATAGCAGGACTGCAATAGCAGGCAAGCTGCAAGGCAGAATCATGAAACATAAACAGAGTTGTGTGAAGAACCTTCCATTAGACTAGTAGGAGTTTTTATAGATCAGAACTAGGAAGCAGATGCAGAGCGATCTGGCTCGCTTGGGAAGCTGGGTACAAGCAAACAATATGGGTTTTAATACGGCTAAATGTAAATGTATGCATAGAAGAACAAAGAACATCGACCAGACTTTACAGGATATGAGACTTTATCCAGGGAAGCAGCTACTCAGAAAAAGATTTGGGAGTCATGGTGGATAATCATTTGAACATGAGCTCCTACTTCAATGCTGTGGCCAAAAGGGCTAATGTGATCCTTGGATGTCTGCCTGATAGTTTTACACTCAAGGAGCTGAATCAATTCAGTTTAACATAGAGAAGGCTAAGGGGTGACTTTATTATAGTCTGTAAGTACCTACATGGGGATCATATATTTAGTAACAGGCTCTTCAATCTAGGAGAGAAAGGTATCATATGATCCAATGGCTGAAAATTGAAGCTAGACAAATTCAGACTGGAAATAAGTAAATTTTTAAAATTAAGAATAATGAACCATTGGAACAATTTACCAAGTGTTGTGGTGGGTTCTCCAACACAGACAATTTTAAAATCAGGTTTGGATTTTGTTCCCAAAGATCTGCTCTAGGAATGATTCTGGGGAAGTTCTATAGCTTGTATTATGCAGGTCAGAGTAGATGATCCCAAGGGTCCCTTCTGGCCTTGGAAACTTGGAATCCATGAAAAGCATTAGCAGATCTGGGTTGGCCAGAGTGTGGTATAGTTCAACAGTGAGGTGTATCTGCACTGGTGGAAGTTTTGCATGATGCTTTCTCATCCCATGGCTGTCTCCGGTACTAATAGTTCCTCACTTTCACAGGTTCCAAATGAAAGAGGAAATAGACATGGTTGGTTGTGAGCAATGAAATCCTTTGAGACTTGACTTTCAGTCGATAGTGGAAAATCACATTTCAAGCCTGGTCTACTGGCTTCAGGGGCAGAAAAACTGTATTAAAACTGAAATAAAAAGATGTAATACAAGGCAGAGTGATTTAAGTTCAAGACTAGATGGCTTGAAACAGCATCACCAGTCAAATCCATTTGAGTTGTATAGGAAAAAATGCAGATTATTGTTGTGGGCATTCCTTGAGTATCTTGCTTTTTCTCTTTCTCTTTCACATCAGCAACTCGCTTGTGAGAATTAGAATGGATAAGTTTCAGAGTAACAGCCGTGTTAGTCTGTATTCGCAAAAAGAAAAGGAGTACTTGTGGCACCTTAGAGACTAACCAATTTATTTGAGCATAAGCTTTCGGAATAAATTGGTTAGTCTCTAGAATGGATAAGAAACCCAAATCAGTCTGCCCAAGCAGATGACCTTATCAAGAGCTGATAATTCTATTTGGTCATATCAGAGTGTAGGCTTTGGATCAGGGCCATTAAAGCTGTTAACCTTCCAAATTTGTTTTGGATTCTTAGCAAGATGATACGATATATGTCTGCCTCCTCTGAAGCCGTGTGAATTTGCTTAAGGTCCATTTGAGGTTGAAGAGACGGACTGGATTGTGATTTCTCATTCAGTTTCTATAATTTGTCAATCCTTAGTACCTTTATTGAGGCTTGCCACAAAGGGTATGTCTACACAGTAACTAGACACAGGACCCTGCGAGGTGGGAGGGGCCCAGAGCTCGAGCTCTGGCTTGAGCCCAGAAGTCTTCACAGGAATGAAACAGCCCCACAGCCCAAGCCCCACGAGCCCTAGTTGGCTGACGCAGGCCAGACAAGGGTGTCTAGTTGCTGTGAAAATGTACGCAAAGGGGCTAGTCACGGTGGTAGTTTTATGATGTAGACACACATTCACTAGGAACTGGTTTAAGAACTATTAAGAACCATCCACTCCCTTTGCATAGTTCACCTTGAGATGTTTGAAGCAAAGACCTCCATCGTAGGGGAAAGGTTTTCTGCCATCCTAACCCATCATGTCCCTCTCAAATTAGTGATGTAATTCTACAATGATTAAGCTAAAAACATTGTAGTAGGCCATTAAAAATATTGCGCTTAACTATGAATAGGGCCTCATTAAGTACTTTTTAGCCATTATTCTATAGTCAAATGGAAGATTTTGTTAATCACTCCCCTTTTAATACTGCCAGAACAGTCATGAACAAAAAACTAAATTGTTGTCAAATATTCTGCATTAACGTTCATGCTACAGTTGTTTAAATTAGTATTAAATCAGGCTGAAAACAGCTTGACAACTTCTTGTATCCTGTTCCCATGCTGTCAACATCAAAAATGATAGATCTTTTCAGCAAGGTGGCCACTACCAACAATGACTTTGGAAATGCAGTTTCAAACGTGTTTCACAGTTTATGCCAGTGAAAAGTGTTTCTTGCTGTTTGATCTTTACAACTCCTGGGCTATACAATACAAGCCAGACTGAAATTGGCCTTTAAGGCATATGCATTTACTACCATGTATCATAGCAGCATAATTTGTCATATATGGCAGGGCATAAAAGTTTCTGACAAAGGGCTGATTGCTGAAAATCTAGTTAAAGTCTCATTCAGAAATCTGAGTGCACAGCTGCTTGCTGGATAATGACTTGCTTGAGATAATTACCCGTTGCCCTGACTGATTATCTCGAACGCTAAGCTGAGTCACTGCCAGGATCACTTGTGACTTTCCTGAGGAAACATTATCAACAGCAATGGCACATTGTTTTCATCCTGTCAAATTACGGCATGTTAATAAGAAGAATGATCGCAGTGAGTGGCATTCAACTGTGGTGGTTGTTGCACACATTGGTTCAAAGTGGATTTCTTTATTATTAGTGTAAACAAATTAGTCTTCTTTAAGGTCCACTTGCAGCAGTAATCAAAATCTATTAGGCTACAACTGTGGCTGGTCAATTGAATTTCTTGGTTTTGAGGGTGAACATAACCTTTGAGGAAGCACCTGTGATTCTAATCAATAATTTCTAATAATATTTTACAATGACACGGTGCATCAAGAATATCAAAGTGCTTTACAAATAGTTACACCCTCTGTGGCAGGTGGCATCCATTTTTGCAGATGGGAGAACTAAGACACCAAGCGGTTGAAATATGTTCAAGGTCACATTTTGAGCAGTGGCAGAGCTGTAAATAGAATCCAGGAGTCCAGTTCCCAGTCTCCTGTTTGAACCACTAGACAAAATTCCCTCTCAATGGAGAATCTTCCTATTCACTTGAGTACTTCTTTACACTGATTCTTGCTCCCTCAACATACTGCTATCTCTTCTGGAAGCATTTATGCTCTGCATTGAGACAGATCATGTGACCACAGCATGGTCTAAATGCTATTGCTAGTTTAAGGCAAAATGTTACAATTGATTTGTTTTATTTTAAAAAAACAAGTTCACACGCATATTCAGTAAAGCATAGATGGGAGAACGGATTGAGTTGACAAGTTCATAAGGATTTATGTGGACATACTGGCATGGCATGCCATCATGCTGAATTATTTTCTTTATCCCCAGTATAGGAACATTCCCCTCCCCCTCTTGCCTCCCGCCCCCCACCCCCGCCCACGCCTCCATAACAGTAGTCTTAGCTTCTAGCTTCTTCAAACCATCCCACTAATGTGCTTCAAACTTGACCAAAAGCGGACAGAAGTAGGAATGAATCTAGAGGTCCGTCTCTATTGTCCGTTCAGTCCTGACTCTCATCATGAGATTGCCAGTTAACGAAATGTCTAGAGATACTTGATTAGCTACCTAGGTTCCACCACCATCTTATTTTATTTAGGCCACCAAATGTGTGTCACATGGTAATAACTTTTGGCCAATTCCAGCCCCAGAAAGATTTGAATTTATGAGTCAAAGAGATTACCAATGTGCCCATCTCATTTCTAATAATTTCTAATTACAAAATCATCCAAAGCACAGGACTTGGTGGTGATAGGGGACTTCACCTACCCAGACATCTGTTGGGAAAATAATATAGTAGGGCATAGATTAGCCAACAAGTTCTTGGAATGTATTGGAAACAATTTTTTTATTTCAGAAGGTGGTGAAAGCTGCTAGGAGATAGCTGTTCTAGATTTGATTTTGACAAATAGGGAGGAACTGGTTGAGAATTTGAAAGTGGAGGGCAGCTTAGGTGAAAGTGATCATGAAATAGTAGAGTTCATGATTCTAAAGAATGGTGGGAGGGAAAACAGCACAATAAAGATAATGGATTTCAAGAATGCAGGCTTTAACAAACTCACAAAGCTGGTAGGTAAGATCCCATGGGAAGCAAGTCTACAGGGAAAAACAGTTCAAGAGAGTTGGCAGTTTTTCAAAGAGACATTATTAAGGGCACAAGAGCAAACTATCCCACTGCGTAAGAAAGATAGGTACTAATGCGGAGAGTGGACTAGATGATACATCTAAGGGAAGGGAACAGAGGGAGACTCCGCCGATTGGAAGGCATGAGATGCACTGTCCTAGGGTTGGGGGTTCCACGACCACCGCTCCCAAGAGAAGGAGGCGGGTGGTGGTGGTCAGGGACTCTCTCCTCAGGGAGACGGAGTCATCTATCTGCCGCCCCGACCGGGAAAACCGAGAAGTCTGCTGCTTGCCAGGAGCTAAGATTCACGATGTGACGGAGAGACTGCCGAGACTCATCAAGCCCTCGGATCGCTACCTCTTCCTGCTTCTCCACGTGGGCACCAATGATACTGCCAAGAATGACCTTGAGCAGCTCACTGCAGACTACATGGCTTTGGGAAGAAGGATAAAGGAGTTTGAGGTGCAAGTGGTGTTCTCGTCCATCCTCCCTGTGGAAGGAAAAGGCCTGGGTAGAGACCGTCAAATTGTGGAAGTCAACAAATGGCTACGCAGGTGGTGTCGGAGAGAAGGCTTTGGATTCTTTGACCATGGGATGGTGTTCCAAGAAGGAGGAGTGCTAGGCAGAGACAAGCTCCACCTAACGAAGAGAGGGAATAGCATCTTCACAAGCAGGCTGGCTAACCTAGTGAGGAGGGCTTTAAACTAGATTCACCGGGGGAAGGAGACCAAAGCCCTGAGGTAAGTGGGGAAGTGGAATACCGGGAGGAAGCACGAGCAGGAGCGCGTGAGAGGGGAGGGCTCCTGCCTCATACTGAGAAAGAGGGAGGATCAGCGAGTTATCTCAAGTGCCTATACACAAATGCAAGAAGCCTGGGAAACAAGCAGGGAGAACTGGAAGTCCTGGCACAGTCAAGGAATTATGATGTGATTGGAATAACAGAAACTTGGTGGGATAACTCACATGGCTGGAGTACTGTCATGGATGGATATCAACTGTTCAGGAAGGACAGGCAGGGCAGAAAAGGTGGGGGAGTTGCATAGTATGTAAGAGAGCAGTAGAACTGCTCAGAGCTCTGGTATGAAGCTGCAGAAAAACCTGAGAGTCTCTGGATTAAGTTTAGAAGTGTGAGCAACAAGGGTGATGTCGTGGTGGGAGTCTGCAATAGACCACCGGACCAGGGGGATGAGGTGGACGAGGCTTTCTTCTGGCAACTCACAGAAGTTACTAGATCGCAGGCCCTGGTTCTCATGGGAGACTTCAATCACCCTGATATCTGCTGGGAGAGCAATACAGCAGTGCACAGACAATCCAGGACATTTTTGGAAAGTGTAGGGGACAATTTCCTGGTGCAAGTGCTGGAGGAACCAACTAGGGGCAGAGCTCTTCTTGTCCCGCTGCTCACAAACCGGGAAGAATTAGTAAGGGAAGCAAAAGTGGATGGGAACCTGGAAGGCAGTGAGCATGAGAGGGTCGAGTTCAGGATCCTGACACAGGGAAGAAAGGAGAGCAGCAGAATACGGACCCTGGACTTCAGAAAAGCAGACTTTGACTCCCTCAGGGAACTGATGGGCAGAATGACATGAGGGGGAAAGGAGTCCAGGAGAGCTGGCTGTATTTTAAAGAATCCTTATTGAGGTTACAGGGACAAACCATCCTGATGTGTAGAAAGAATAGTAAATATGGCAGGCGACCAGCTTGGCTTCACAGTGAAATCCTTGCTGATCTTAAACACAAAAAAGAAGCTTAAAAGAAGTGGAAGATTGGACAAAGGACCAGGGATGAGTATATAAATATTGCTCGGGCATGTAGGAATGAAATCAGGAAAGCTAAATCACACCTGGAGTTGCAGCTAGCGAGGGATGTTAAGAGTAACAAGAAGGGTTTCTTCAGGTATGTTAGCAATAAGAAGAAAGCCAAGGAAAGTGTGGGCCCCTTACTGAATGAGGGTGGCAACCTAGTGACAGAGGATGTGGAAAAAGCTAATGTACTCAATGCTTTTTTTGCCTCTGTCTTCACGAACAAGGTCAGCTCCCAGACTGCTGCACTGGGCAGCACAGCATGGGGAGGAGGTGACCAGCCCTCTGTGGAGAAAGAAGTGGTTCGGGACTATTTAGAAAAGCTGGACATGCACAAGTCCATGAGGCCGGATGCCCAGCATCCGAGAGTGCGAAAGGAGTTGGCAGATGTGATTACAGAGCCATTGGCCATTATCTTTGAAAACTCATGGCGATCGGGGGAAGTCCCGGACGACTGGAAAAAGGCTAATGTAGTGCCCATCTTTAAAAAAGGGAAGAAGGAGGATCCTGGGAACTACAGGCCAGTCAGCCTCACCTCAGTCCCTGGAAAAATCATGGAGCAGGTCCTCAAGGAATCAATTCCGAAGCACTTAGAGGAGAGGAAAGTGATCAGGAACAGTCAGCATGGATTCACCAAGGGCAAGTCATGCCTGACTAATCTAATTGCCTTCTATGACGAGATAACTGGCCCTGTGGATGAGGGGAAAGCGGCGGACGTGGTGTTCCTTGACTTTAGCAAAGTTTTTGACATGGTCTCCCACAGTATTCTTGCCAGCAAGTTAAAGTAGTATGGGCTGGATGAATGGACTATAAGGTGGATAGAAAGTTGGCTAGATTGTCGGGCTCAACGGGTAGTGATCAATGGCTCTATGTCTAGTGGGCAGCCGGTATCAAGTGGAGTGCCCCAGGGGTCGGTCCTGGGGCCGGTTTTATTCAATATCTTCATAAGTGATCTGGAGGATGGTGTGGATTGTACCCTCAGCAAGTTTGCAGATGACACTAAACTGGGAGGAGAGGTAGATACGCTGGAGGGAAGGGATAGGATACAGAGGGCCCTAGACAAAATGGAGGATTGGGCCAAAAGAAATCTGATGAGGTTCAACAAGGACAAGTGCAGAGTCCTGCACTTAGGACGGAAGAATCTCATGCACCGCTACAGACTAGGGACCGAATGGCTAAGCAGCAGTTCGGCAGAAAAGGACCTAGGGGTTACAGTGGACGAGAAGCTGGATATGAGTCAACAGTGTGCCCTTGTTGCCAAGAAGGCCAATGACATTTTGGGACGTATAAGTAGGGGCATTGCCAGCAGATCAAGGGACGTGATCGTTCCCCTCTATTTGACATTGGTGAGGCCTCATCTGGAGTACTGGGTCCAGTTTTGGGCCTCACACTACAAGAAGGATGTGGAAAAATTGGAAAACGTCCAGCGGAGGGCAACAAAAATGATTAGGGGACTGGATCACATGACTTATGAGGAGAGGCTGTGGGAACTGGGATTGTTTAGTCTGTGCAAGAGAAGAATGAGGGGGGATTTGATAGCTGCTTTCAACTACCTGAAAGGGGGTTCCAAAGAGGATGGATCTAGACTGTTCTCAGTGGTAGCAGATGACAGAACAAGGAATAATGGTCTCAAGTTGCAGTGGGGGAGGTTTAGGTTGGATATTAGGAAAAACTTTTTCACTAGGAGGGTGGTGAAACACTGGAATGCATTACCTAGGGAGGTGGTGGAATCTCCTTCCTTAGAAGTTTTTATGGTCAGGCTTGACAAAGCCCTGGCTGGGATGATTTAGTTGGGGATTGGTCCTGCTTTGAGCAGGGGGTTGGGCTAGATGACCTCCTGAGGTCCTTTCCAACCCTTATATTCTATGATTCTATGATAAGAAGTATGGCAAGAGACCACTCTGGCTTACCCGGGAAATCTTCAGTGATCTGAAACTCAAAAAAGCATCCCACAAAGAGTGGAAACTAGGTCAAATTACAAAGGATGAATATAACCAAATAACACAAGTATTTAGGGACAAAAATAAAAAGACCAAGGCACAAAACAGGATTAAACTAGCTAGAGACATTAAGGGTAACAAGAAGACATTCTACAAATTTATTAGAAGCAAGAGGAAGACCAAGGACAGGGTAGGCAACCAGGGACAGAAAATGTAGAAATGGCAGAAGTGCTGAATGACTTTTTTTGTTTTTTTTTTTCACCAAAAAGGTTAGTAGCACTTGGACATCAAACATAGTGAAAGGCAGTGAAACTGAGGTAGTTCAGAGGCTAAAATAGGGAAAGAACAAGTTAAAAATTACTGAGACAAGTTAGGTGTCTACAAGGCACCAGGACCTGATGAAATACATCCTAGAATACTCAAGGAACTGACTGAGAAGATGTCTGAGCCATTTTTGAATATTTTCGAAAGGTCGTGAAAGACAGGAGAGATTCCAGAGGACTGGAAAAGGGCAAATATAGTACCTACCTGTAAAAAGGAAAATAAAGACAACCCCGGGGAATTACGGACCAGTCAGCTTAACTTCGGTACCTGGAAAGATAATCGAGCAAATAACCAAGCAATCAATTTGCAAACACCTAGAAGATACTAATATGATAAGTAACAGTCAGTGGGCCACAGGGATGTGCTGGCCACCAGTTCCCGCAGCTCCCATTGGCCAGGAACAACAACCATGGCCACTGGAATCTGCGGGCAGTCGTGCCTGCAGACGGTCAATGTAAACAAACTGTTTTGCAGCCCGCCAGCGGATTACCCTAACAGGCCACAGGTTGCCCACCACTGGTCTCGATACTACTTAGTCCTGCCTTGAGTGCAGGGGACTGGACTAGATAACCTCTCAACGTCCCGTCCAGGCCTACGATTCTATGAATTCTCTAAATATTTGCTTACCCAATCTAACTGGTATCCTATCATTTAAGAAGCTTCTTAATTTATTTCACATATTTATTTTATTTATTTTAATTTTCATGAAGTGCATAATTAAACCCAAGGCGCTTGTATGGAACTGTAAAACTTACCACCAGTGTAGCATTTGTAACACCTGTGCAGTGTGTTTGAAGCTGCACTTAATAAGCAGGTGACCGCATTCTGCACTAGCGTAAGTTTCCAAATGGTATTAATATGTTGCCCCATGTAGAGGATGTTGTGGTGTCTGGATTTCTGATTTAAATTATTCCAGCACTATTAATGATAATAGTAATATAATCATACCTAGGTCTTTTATAGGGCTTTTCATCGATAGATCTCAAAGCACTGTACAAAAGAAATCAGTATCATTATCCCCACTTTACAGGTGACAACGTGAAAATGCAACTTAGCATTTATTAAATTTGCTATCTGTAGGTTCTTTTTCTAACCCCACAGACATGATTTCTCTCTCTCTCTAAATCTGTGTATTTTATAGTGCACTAACCAGTTTGGTTTCTAGGTGCCTCATACTAGTACTTTAAAATGAATTGATGGCATTAAGTATGTTTGCAATTTTTTTATGATGGCACAATTTACGGTATCAGCCCAGATTCTCGACCTTAACTTTGTGGGTTTGAGTCGGGTCTTTATCATTAATTTAAACATAGTTTGGATCTGACTTCCTCGAGTTGGAAAAGAACAGTTTCCTTGGCTTTCGGTGTTCTGCAAACCTTGATTGGAACAGGGTCAACCTTTGCATTTTCAGGGGATGTTTTAGGGTGTTGATTGGTTGCTGTCTGTTTTGATCTTTCTGCTGCAGGACTGCTTGGTGAATAAGCAGGAGAGAGGTAATGGTTTATGACACATCTGCTGACAGGGACTGAACTTCATTAGCACTCTGTCAATCTGATCTTTCAAGAGCTGACTTTTTTGAAACATATTTGACTTTACTCGCTATCAAAGGCATCTTCAGTTTTCAGTGCTGCTTAGGATGTTCAGCAGTCAGTCAAGAAGGGGGAAATGACTGGATTCCAGACCTGAAACCAGCAGGAACGGCTGTGGTTAGGGAGTAGCAAAAGTGCTAAATCTGTGAGGTTACCCTAGGAGCTAGTATGAGCATGAAGGGAGGACTGCGTCTGGGTGAATTTTGAGGCTCTCTTGTTTCTCTGATAATTCATCTCATAACTGGAGACAGTAACCAAAGCAGAGGGAGTGTCACTCCACTTGTCACGCATCAGAGATGGCTTTGCGAAAAAAAAAAAGAAAAAAAAAAGCCATCACCCTCTTCTTTGGCCTACAAATTTAGCACCTCATTGTCAGTTATAGCAGAGCAAGTCTATCAACTGTCACTACCATCCTCTCCCCCACCCCCATTTCTGCTTTTTTAAGGTCTCTGCTTCATAGGTGCAGTCACTGAGGGGTGGGAGGGGCGGGTCACTGGACTGGGGGAGGGTTACTCCAGCCTTTCTCTAGCCTGTTGATATTCCCTTCTAGAACAGCTAGAGAAACTCTACATGCATTTTCCTCTGGATCCTTCCCAGGTCTATTTATATGGTTGTACCTTTGTGATCCTGTAGCGATTGCGTGTACACCATTATCTTTGGCTTCACTGGAAATTGGTGGGAGTTTAATATGCACAACAGCTTAAGGATGGAGACTGTGGAGCTTAATCAGTAAGGTATGAAACACTCCTGAGATGCTGAGCACCACCAGCTCCCGCTGACTTGATTGGGCCTTGACGAGGACTCAGTACATTGCAGGATTAAGCCCTTAATGAGGACTTTGCTGCAGCAGCAGTTACAATATACATTCTCACCACAGATTGAGCGGCTGTTTTTAGTGGCAATGCATTGAGCAATCACTAGACCAGTAAAAGCACTAAAACGTCCTCATAAGTCGTTTTATTTATTTTTTCTCACATTCTGGCTTTTCTAGGAGTTGCTTTTGACATTTGGTTTATCCCCAACTTTTCATCTGCCCCAGCCTTGGACATAGGCATTGATTGATTATTTTAATTAGTAAAACAGCACAGACAGGCTGCCTTCACAGGATAAATATTGCACTCATAAATCTTCATTTTGCCTCCTCCGCTGAGCCCACATGGTTGGTGTCAGCAATGGCTGCCGTCGTCTTATGTCCATCGTAGAAGCCATTTGGCTTGGCCGTGCTCGTATTTATTTGAAGATTGTGCATTTTATTTGTTACTTCGTTAAATACACAAGGGCCTTGCCGTTTGGGATGCAGAGGAAGATCGGGCCTTCTCGTTAACTGATCATCAGTGCTGGCACTGATCTTTTGAAAAGTGCATGTGGGATTTTAGTTAGAACTGCATCAATAATCCCCACCACATATATCCATCCTTACAGCTCCCTTTTTTTCTTATATACTTTTTCATTTTTAATCTGATGTTTCGGTTTAGCTGTGGCTTTTTCTTTGATGGATGTCCATATCTGCAGTGTCCAGAATGCCCTTAGCATTCACTTACAAATAACTACAAAGGCAAATGCTAATAAACTGCACTCAAACGAAACACATCATTCTGTGACCAGAAAGACTCTAGAGTTTTCTTGCTTACCCCCATTTTTGCTAGGAAAGCTTAATTGGCACTCATACTTGCGGCTCTGTAGCATTTTTTGGACTTTCTGTGCACTGATTAACCCAAAGTTAATACTCTGTATCATGGCAACGCGGAAATGCTCTGTTGCCCTGGCCTCTTCTGTTTGCAGAATTAGTACGCTTTGTGACTCCCAAGTCTAATTTAGAATGTGAATCCCAAGTCCAATTTATAATGCTATATAGTGTGACGTAAGAGAGACAAGGTGGGTGAAGTAATACATTTTATTGGTCCAATTTCTGTTGGTGGAAGGGACAAGTTTTCGAGCTCCACAGAGCTCTTCTTCAGGTCTGAGGAAAGTAGCCACAGTGTCTGAGGGTAAGTCTACACTGCGACGTTGTCGACAAAACTTTTGTCTTTCGCGGGTACTTAAAAAAGCCCCTCCCCCCCCACACGAAAGACACAAGTTTTGCTAACGCAAGTGGCAGTGTGAACGTGGCTTTGTCAGCAGGAGCGCTTGAAGTAAAGTGCCAACAAAATACCGATAGAGAGCGTTCACACACACTGACTTTTAGCGACAAGCTTTTAATGTCTATCAGAGTTATGAAATTCCCATGCTCATCTTTTGAAGGCATTGTGCTGGTTTCCTTTGAGGACAAGGACTAAGAGGTCAGATATGGAGTGATCACATTGAGAAAAGTATTTTCTCACAGGTTATATGATATTTTTGTCTTTTATCATTTTTCTGTGTGAATTCATTAGAGAACATAGTTTCACCCACACCGTTGTTGGTGAGGTATTTGATGCACTTGATGAGATGCGTCATACATTGTGATAGGCATGAGTAGGAGATGTAAATCTTAAAAAGTGTGTCGTGGAGGGTATAGATCATCATGGCAGTGGTGGTATGTCTGAAGGTTTTGCATCTGTTGTTCTGGGCAGCGTTCGTCACTGTTTTCAGTTGTTGCATCCTGGTCTGTGGGGAACTTGCTTCTGATGATTAAGTTGGTGAGGTTGGAGGGTTGTTTGAAGGCCAGAAGAGGGGGTTTGGGAAAGATTTTTTTCAGGATGTGGTTCCCATCAAGTAATTGTTTGATCATACCCTGTAAATGTTCTGTGGGGGGTGGTAGGTGAAAACTAGGGGTGTGCAGTCAGCGAAGTTTTTTTTGTCTGCATTGAAACAGGTTTTCCTGGAGTATTTGGGTGGCCCTTTCCATGATGCAATCGACTTCTCTGGTGGAGAGTCCATATTTTAAGTGTGTTTATAACTGCAAGAACTCCATAGAACGTCACTTCTAGGAGAAGCAACAACACTAGGACCCACCACATGGACGCTACATGACTCCCCAATATCATTAACCTATCAAAGCTAACTCAGAAGTATTTGTAGTCTCCAAAGGACTAAACTGCTGCCCCACCATAGAATCTGATACCATGCTAACATGTGGAGAACTAGAAGAATTCTTCCACCAACTCTGCCGCAAGGAATTTTTTCACAACAAAGACGATACCACACACAACTACCAAATCCCTATCAACAGTCATAAGCAAAAGGAATCATGTGACTGGACACCCCAATAGGACAAACCCTCACACTGGATCATTACATCGATTGCTTCAGGAAAAATATTGACTGTGAGATCCTCAACGAACATTAGATCCACCACAATCTCTACCACCAAGAGGACAGCTAAATAGTCCCTGAAATCCAACCACCAAATAGCGATCAAACCAGCAGACAAAGGGGGTGCCATTGTAGTCCTTAATCGTAATGACTACGTCAACAAAGCCAATAGACAACTCTCTGAATCCCTATTAGAGAATTCAAGGAAGACCCCAATAGACAGGTCATGCATGAAATCCTTTCTCAAACTATTGCAAGAAAAACCCTACAATCTCATCCCCCACAAACCCACCACAGGACCTTCTCCCGGCTTCCCAAGATACACAAACAAGGGAACCAAGGCAGACCAATCATATCTGGCCATGGCACTCTTATGGAAGGAATATTGGGACTCATAGAAACCATCCTCAAATCACTCACCACACAAAAGGCCAGCTTCCTCCAAGATCCTAGCAACTTCCTCCAGAAGTGCCGCAACATCAAAACTTCCTCCAGAACACTATCCTTGCCACCATGGATGTCACCTCCCTATTCACCAACATCCCTCACCATGATAGCATTGCTGTCCACCTCAAATACTTACAAGATAACGTATAGGGTTTGGAAATCCACCCTAAACACATCACCAAACTCATCCATTTCATCCTCATCCACCACATCTTCACATTTAACATCAAACACTTTGTCCAAACCTTGAGAACATCCGTGCGTGCTAGGATGGCTCCCCAATATGTCAGCCTCTTTATGGGCCATCTCAAGGAAGAATTTCTGGAAAAATGCGCCACAAAACCAACAATATACCTGACATACATGGATGATATTTTCATCGTCATGACAGACAACCTGAACAAAGATTTGCAGCACAAATTCAACAACCACACCCCTATCTATCAAACTCGCTCTAGAAAACTCCACCCGAGCATCAGTTTCCCGGACACCATGAACAGCTTCAACAATGGAACCTTACGAACGACTATATCTAAAAACCTGACCAATCACCATACGTACCTTCACAGATCCACCAACCACTCCAGACACACCAAGAAATCTGTTATCTACTGCCAGGCACTCAGATACCACAGAATTTTCTCCAAAGAGAAAGTCTGGGATACACACCAAAGCACACTTAAAACTGCCTTTACTAAACAAGGACACTCCCCCAGAGAAGTAGGTCACATTGTGGAACAGGCCACCCAAATACCCTGGGAGAACCTACTTCAATAAAGAAAAAAAAAAAAACCTCTCTCAGCACACTCCTAGTTGTCACCTACCACCCCACACAGGAATACATACAGGGTATCGTCAAACAATTACAACCTATACTTGATGGGGGACCACATCCTGAAATAAATCTTTCCCGAACCCTCTCTTCTGGCCTTCAAACAACCCCCCAGCCTCATTATGTTCATAGTCAAGAGTAAACTCCCCATAGTCCAGGACACACCTACTCAAAATGGCACCAGTCCCTGCCAGAACAACAGATGCAAAACCTGCAAGACATATCTCCACTGCTACAATGAGCAAGACCCATAGGTAAGGCTACAGTCTAGTCATGGGTATTTTTAGTAAAAGTCAAAGACAGGTCATGGGCAATAAACAAAAATTCACGGCCTGTGACCTGTCCATGATTTATACCGTAAATACCCCCTGACTAAATCTTGTGGGGGGGGGGCGGGGGGAGGGGAAGTGTTGCTGAGGGGCAGTCCTGTGGGGGAGCCACTGCTAGGGGGAGGTGAGCAGCATCCATCCCATGGGCCATGGCCCCGCTGCTTGCTGCTGGGGGCCGCCGAGCAGCAGCTGCTCCAGCTGTCCCCAGGACTTTTGCTCTGGCGGTCCCCAGGGCCAGCCGCATTGACTGCTGTTCTGGCGATCCCTGGGGCCAGCTGTCAGGTGCTGCCCAAGCAGCAGCTGGCTGCAGAGCCACTCCGGCAGCTGCCAGTGTGGCTGTCTCTGGGGCCACCTGAGCAGCTGGCCTCAGGGCCAGCTGCTTGGGAAGCCCAAGGGTTAACCACACTGGCCGCTGCAGAAGTCACGGAGGTCATGGAAAGTCACGGAATCCATAACTTCCGCGACTTCCATGACACACACACAGAGCCCTACCCATAGATCCTCCACATGTCGATCACAACATATGGTGTACCTCATCCAGGGTATCAAATACTCCAACAACTATGTGGGTGAAGCCAGACAATCACTACTATCTTGAATGAACTCACAGAGAAAAATAATAAAAGGCAAAAACACTGTATCACCCATGGGCAAACATTTTTCCCAAAGCCATCACTCCATATCTGACCTCTCAGACTTTGCCCTCAAAGGAAATCTGCACTGTGCCTTCAAAAATGAGCTGGAGAACTTATATTCATAACTCTGCTAGTCACTAAAAACCGTGGTGTCAATAAAGACACTGATTTTATAGCTCATTCCAACAATTTGTAGCACACCTACTGCCTGCTAAGTCTTAATTGCCCTCTTCATTTTAAGTGGTCTCCTGCAGCCTGTGTGAACCCCCTTGTAGCGGGGCGGTCACCCCGCTCTGGCCCGGAAAGGGTTAAAGCCAGCCCTTGGAGAGGGCTGGGGCTGAGAGAAAAGCCTTGGCTGATTGGGGAAGCAGCCACAGCTGGCCCTTTGAAAGGGCTGTGAGCCAGGAGCAGTCAGTCTCTCTCTAGCTGTGGAGAGAGAAGGATCTGGCTGCCTGGGAGCTGAGCAGGGTACCTGAGTAGAGTAGTGCTGTGGACAGGCAAGAGGAGCTGGGGAGCTCCAACCTGGCAACTCCCCAGGCTGAGACTTCGGATAAGGCCCAAAGCAGGTACTGAGGCTACAGAGGTGTAGCCTGGGGTTAGGCAGAGGCAGCTGGTCCAAACCCCCTTTGCCAATGATGAGTGGCCATGACAGACTGCAGTCTGCCCCAGTGAGTGGGGGCTAGAGGATGACTGGCAGTAGCCACTCAGGCAAGGTGGGGATAGAGGGTTAGAGGTTCCTCTGGGTGGGGAGACCCAGAGTGTGGGGGCACTGCCAGGAATCAGCATCCCAAGGTAAAGGGGCACCAGGGTCTGGGAGGAACACGGGGGCCAGCAGCAGGCCAGACACCAGCCTGCAGAGGGCGCTCCAGGCTGGAAGAGCTAATTCCTGAGACAACCAGCAGTAGGCGCCGCACTGGTGAGTCATCGCCTCGCTACACCCCCTTATGTTGTAAGAATCTGTCCCAATTTATATTTTGCTCAGATACTCTGGTTACCTTCCCCAGACCCGAAGAAGAGCTTTGTGAAGCTCAAAAGCTTGTCCCTTCAACCAACAGAAGTTGGTCCAGTAAAAGATATTACCTCACCTACCTATTTTCTCTCGTATCCTAGGAGCAACATGACTACAACACTACAAACATATAGTTGTGATACACTTTTTATAAAGGACCCCAAGATACGATGCAGAGAATAAATTTTCCTACATTGCTGTTAGGCTCATTGGAAAGTCACATTTACATTAGCGTGCATTCTTTTTTCTGTGTTTTGAAGTCTGGGACCATTTCGCTCAGAAAGAATCACATTATAATTTCTAGTTTTTGAAATGTTTTTCCAATCAGAAAAGCCACTGTGTTTTAAATAATTGATGGCTAATTTATTGAATTGTCAGCATTAATCCATTCTCCTTTTGAAATGTTCAAATGCTCAAAGGAACTAATCCTTTTACAACACACTCATTTTTAATTCCATTTTTATAATTACATTATTCACAGTGGAATGTAATTGCAGATGTGTAGTGGGGGGAAAAGAAACCATGTGCTAGCCTTTTCGAGTTGTAAAGGACCCACCGCTAATTCCTGCGCCATCCCTCCTATTAGACATTTAATTATACCTGTTGTAAAAGCATATTTCAAAATGTGACATCTACCTCTTGCAGAGAACAAAAGAGAGATTAATCTATTGTTAAATGGAAAAGGTAAAGAAGCTGCTTTACGTCAGGACCCGCCCCTTCCTGACAAGGTGCGTTCCTTGGAGCGAGGGCAGAAAGGCTGCCACCGTTTTGAAGAAGTGGATTTGTCAATTGCAGAATAGAAAGCAGGAAAATAGACCCTCAAGTGCTGTGATCAGAGTATTCATTTCTGCATTATGGATTTTTTTCCCCTTTGGGGAATATAAAGGTTCTTACGAAAGTGTATAAACTTTTTGCTAGCAGTTTAAAGGTTAATAATGTTCTAAATTACATCCGAAACAATTCAGAGAAGGCAATAAATTTAAAGTTTCCCCTTTCGTTACTAATCTGTAAATAGACCTTTTCACTTAAAAATTACTGATTCTCTCTCACGCACAGAAGAGCCTGTCAGAATGGTAATTTTTGCAAAACGATCTGCTTTTGTGATAAAAGATATTTTCCAGTGTTGCCCCAAGTTGACGTTGTGAAATTGTCATGTATTACCATGCATGATGGGCTTGATTCTGATCATTATGGGCTTGATGTAGGAATCACTGGGTGAAATGCTCTGTCCAACATTATACAAAAAGAACAGGAGTACTTGTGGCACCTTAGAGACTAACAAATTTATTAGAGCATAAGCTTTCGTGGGCTACAGCCCACTTCATCGCATGGAACATATAGTAAGAAGATATATATATATACAGACTTACAGAGAAAGTGGAAGTTGCCATGCATCATCAATTAGCCTCTTACAGTTTGTATGGAAACTTCCACCTTCTCTGTACGTCTGTGTGTGTGTGTGTGTGTGTATATATATGTGTGTGTGTGTGTGTGTGTATATATATATATATATATATCTTCTTACTATATGTTCCATTCTATGCAGCCGATGAAGTGGGCTGTAGCCCACGAAAGCTTATTCTCTAATAAATTTGTTAGTCTCTAAGGTGCCACAAGTACTCCTGTTCTTTTTGCGGATACAGACTAACATGGCTGCTACTCTGAAACCAACATTATACAGAAGGTATGAATCAGAATGGTCCCTTCTAGCTTTAAAATCTGTGAATCTCATGCTTCTATAAACCTGAAAAAATCTCACTGGAGTCAAGGGAGTTAAAGCCATGTAAAACTGATATAAAAAGATCAGAATCCTGCCCAGTGCAGTGTTCTGTTAACTTACCGTGGATTGTAGTTCCTGTAAAAGGTAGAGAGAATTAAAGCGTATCCGAGTCTTAAAGACAATATATTAGATTCTGATCTCAGTTGACCTTGAAGTCAATGGAGGTACACTGGATTTACACCAGTGCAAATGAGATGAGATCTATCCTATTAACTCTAAATAATGACTCAAGATAGTCCTTTTAAGCTTAAAGGGCAAAAAAGGATTGTATGCACAGTTGCATCAGATTCCTGTTTGTATGAATAACTTCAGCCTGAATAACTGCTTGTGTCCCATGTAATTAAAAGAAAAAACAATTTGGCATAGATTTTAATGTATCTGTTGTTGCAACCATCCTCTGCTATGTACCTTTTTGGGGGGAGGGATAGCTCAGTGGTTTGAGCGTTGGCCTGCTAAACCCAGGGGTTGTGAGTTCAATCCTTGAGGGGACCATTTTAGGGATCTGGGCCAAAAATTGGGGATTGGTCCTGCTTTGAGCAGGGGGTTGGACTAGATGACCTCCTGAGGTCCCTTCCAACCGTGATATTCTGTGATCCTATGAAGGAGTGAATCATAACACTCTGAGCTCACCGGACAAGCCATTTTCTAGTGATAATCAGCGGGAGTTAGCTGTCTAATTGCCCTGTTTATGCCTTTGAAAATCTCTCCCCAAATATGTGATGTGGGGAACTGTGTGAAAAAGGAAATGAGCATGACAAGCCAAAAAGCATGTCTTTGGTTTAAACAGCTGTATTTCGTGTTTGCTCCTGCTCTCTCATTTCATGTCATACTTAAGGGAAGCAAAGTGATCTGCATCAAATTTCTCCAGCAGCTTCTGGGCCCCCAAAAGTCTAACGAATCACTCTAACCAGGGATCGTATCTTTGCCCATGACTGAGCTGGCTTGCCCACTTTGTCAGCAGAGATCACTTCCTTGGGTTTGTTTCTGGAATCTTGACTGCTCGCAGAGTTCTAGGTGACTGTGACAGACAGAAATTTCTCTCTTTCATCTTCATTTGTCTTGAAGTTTGCGATCATATCTCTCAGATGTGGACAGTGTTGCAATTATTTGTGCTTGTGTGACCTTCAGCCTGGAATATTGCAATGCACTCTACATGTGCTAATCACTTGGAAGCATCAGAATTGTAGAGAATTGTGTGTATTAAGGGAGCATTTTAAGTCAATGCACCGAACTGTCTCCATGTTCTTTTCTGGGTGCATTTCAAAGGGTTGATCTCTAAATGTTTTGAGTCCTATTGTCACTACTTGAGAAGCTACCAGTTTACTTGGGCACATTGCCAAAATATCTGAAATTAGCTGGCGCTCTTGTCATTCCCTAGAGCTGAACATCTGGGGCTTTTAGCAGGGTGTTCAGTGGAGGGACTTTGGCTCTGGGCATTAGTCTGATGACCTTAGGGAATGGTCTAAAGTCCATCCGTAAAATCTGGTGTAATGTTATCATGGTGTAAAATCTGTACAGTCAGGCTTTTGCTTGATAGATTATATTTTGAACTTTGGTGTGGTTTCTTTTAATATATCCTTGCTATATTTGGACTGATTTTTGTAGTTTTTTCTTAAAGAATTTGTGTTCATGGGCCTAGGGACATGCTCTGTGTGATGAAAGGAAATGTAGGAGTTTGCATAGAATCAGATGGCACATGCCCCAAATTCAGGCTCCAGTGCATAAACTCAGTACGAGCAAGAGGCATAAAACAGTGAGTGATAATACTTCAAACATACATATAGTGCTTTCCATCTGAGGATCTTAAATTACTTTAGAAAGGTAGGTAAGTGTTGTTATTCCCATTTTACAGATGGGGGGATTTAAGAGACAGAATTTGAGATTACCCAAGGACACAGAGGAGGGCAGTGGCAGAGCTGGGGATAAATCCCAGGCTTCCTAATTATCATTGCCCATTTAAACCACTCGACCACATTGCCTCTAAGAAACGTCCCTGCACAACGCAGTGTTGAACATTTATGGGCATGGTGAAGCTCTCGCACCTTCCTGGACTACAGCAATCACTATACCTTATATTTATGTCAGATCCTTCACAATAATGCCAGGGCCTCCAGTAATAAAATAATCAGCATTTTTGGACAGTTATAACCTATAATTAGCATGAGAGAGAGAGAAAGAGATGGCAGCATCCAACGTAGCAATCTGTTGTTAGATCAGGAAGGGGTCCTGCTGATAAATGGCCACATGGAATCAAACCCCACATATTACATAGTCCAGCTGTGGGTGGATCTTAATTATCTAGCAGATACCTGAGGGTTTTTAAAAAAAACACACACACAAAGACACACACACACCAACAACAACACCACACCTCTGGCAACGTTTGTACAGCTTATCATGGCAATAAAGTCTCATTTAATTGAAGTGAACTGATTATGTGTACCTATGTGTGTATTTCCTTGTCCTGGTCTTGAACCAATGACACGGACAGCCCATCTTTTTATTTCCTTAGGCACTACATTCCATAGCTGGGGTGCATAGTTGCCAAGTATCCTGGCTCCCAGTGAATCAAAGTTTACAGCCAGAGAAAACAAAATATCCTGCTAATTCTGACCTTAATAATTGGCCAGAAACAGAACAAAAGACAAACAGAGAACTGGCAGGTGAATGAACCACAGACGTTTAGGACCTTGAAGGAGAGGAAAAGAACTTTCAGAGCAAAATGTGATTTGACGGGGAGCCAAAGCCAAGAGTTTAAAACAGCAGTAATATGCTCAGACAAGGGTATGTGTGTCTGGAATGATGTGAGCTGCTGCATCCTGAATAAGCTCCATTCTAGATGTAGCAGGAGGAATTGCTCCTGAACATAAATAATCGAGCCTCGGAAAGACGAAAAACATTTATCAGTAGCTTCGCATTTGTTTTGCCGATCACCAGTCTCAGTCTGACAACATTTCATAGGTGATGAAAAGGAATCGGACTAATGGAACTAAAAAGGTACAAACCCCTCGATCAATCTGAGGCTAGAGTAATGCCTACATTCTATATCTGAAGATGGAATTGATGATACATTATCAAAGGGGAGGAGCATCAGGGCTGTCAATGCTGCCAGATCTGCACTGGCAGGGAGACCCTTCCAAAGTACGTATGCTATTTACCACTCAAGCTCCAACACCAGGTGATGTGGAGTAGAGCATTATGATGGTAACTTGAGGCCCCTGGGGAATCAGAATTTCTCCCTTTTTGTCATGGCCTTGGCAGAGTTGTGTGTGTCAGATTCCTGCCTCTTCGCATGTAAAAGAAAGCCTCCGTCCACTAGTTTGCTAAATCCCCCATCACAAGTACTCTTTACATGCTTTACTGGGCATGGCATGGAAATCTGGTGATAGACAAAGGGTGTTGCACAGAATCTTGAGCCTTGACGCCCAGGGACAGTAGAGATCCAACTGAATGACTCAGATAAATAGTTTTGGTCCCTTGGTTATAAGAAATCGGTTTTATTTAAATGGGAAAACAAATGAACAGATTCACCAGTCCCTGGGGTTTATTACAGGGTGAGGAGTAAAATTGTGTGGTAGCCTCTGGCACCCCATTAGTGGAGCTGAGCCTGCCGTCACAAGGTCCTTGTATAGACTCTCACCCAAATGCTCAGTTTCACAGTGAGGTGGGATTTGCAGTGGCAATACACTCAAAGAGCCACAATTCCAGCAAATCACCTGCCTTTCTTTCTGAACTATTTGCTCTTTCATTTATGGATGTACATGTGTGTGTTATGTTGGGGGGGGGGGGTTTTAAAGCAAATTTTCTCACCATATAATTTGGCGCTGCTCCACGTTTGGGTAATGAGAGAGTTTGTTGTGCCTGTGATGAGGAAAATGATTTAAATGTTTTTTTAATAACTTAGCAGGAGCAAGTGTTGAAATTGCTGTAATGAAATAATGACAGGGGAGCCTCTCGTCCTGAACATACTGTGGCAGCGGAAAACATGGGGTTCGTTGATTTCATTTTTGCTTCTAATTTCCACTCTCTGGGTTATTCTGTCATGCCTCTTCGTCTGCTTTGCTGTTAATAATCAAATGGAGCTTGAAAGTGCAGCTTGGCTTCAGGATGAGAGACAGCCACTGAGCCCAGGGAAGTATAGTGTGGTGGTTATCTTATATTGTGATTTACATCTAAAGCAGGATGCAGTCTCTGCCTGGAAAACTTTATAGTCTAACAAGATGAAATGTAGAAAGTGTAGGGGAAAAGGGATACAAGTTACCAATGATGACTGGTCATGATTTGATGATACAATATTGATAAATCAAGGTGTTTTTTTTAATTAGATATGTAAACTATCCCCATGTACGCCCATACTTGCCGTTACTGAATTGGCTAATTTCTTGTAAACATCATGGTAGGAGTAGATCTTCAAGAGGGATTTGAACATAACATCAGAACCTAAGAACAGCCATACTGGGTCAGACCAATTGTCCACCTTTTCCAGTATCCTGTCTTCTTACAATGGCCAATGCCAGTTGTGTTAGAGGGAGTGAATAGAATAGGCAGTCATCGAGTGATTCGTCGACTGTCATCCACTCTCAGCTTCTTGCAATCAGGGGCTAGGGACACTCAGAACATGGGGTTGCATCCCTGCCTATCTTGGCTAATAGCCATTGATGGATCTATTCTCTACGATCTTATCTCATTCTTTTTTTAATCCTGTTATCATTTTGGCCTTCACAACATCACCTGGCAATGAGTTCCACAGATTGACTGCATTGTGTGAAGCAGTAATTCCTTTTGTTCCTGCTGCCTTTTAATTTCATTGGGTGAAGCCTGATTTCTGTGTTATGTGAAGTAGTAAATAACACTTCCTTGTTCATTTTCTCCACACCATTGACAATTTTATAGACCTCTATCATATCCCTTCTTAGTCGTCTCTTTTGTAAGATAAACAGTCCCAGTCTTTTTAATCTCTCCTCATATTGAAGCTGTTCCATGCCCTTAATAATTTTTGTTGCCCTTCTCTGTACCTTTTCCAATTCTAATATATCGTTTTTGAGATGGGGTGGCCAGAATTGCATGTAGTATTCAAGATATGGGAGTACCCTGGAATACCATGGATTTATATTATCTACCCTTTCTTCATGGTTCCTAATATTCTGTTAGCTTTTTTTGACTTCCACTTTACATTGAGCAGATGTTTTCAGATAACTATCCACAAGGACTCCAAAATCTCTTTCCAGAATGGTAGCAGCTAATTTAGTTCCCATAATTTTGTATGTATAGTTGATGTTATGTTTTCCAGTGTGCGGTACTTTTCATTTATCAACATTGAATTTTATCTGCCATTTTGCTGCTCAGTCAGCCAGTTTTATGAGATCTCTCTGGAACTATTCAAAGTCTGCCTTGGACTTGACTATTCTGAGTAATTTTGTATCATCTGCAAATTTTGCCACCTCGCTGTTTACCCCTTTTTTCCAGATCATTCATTAATAGGTTGAACAGCACTGGTCCCAGTACAGATCCTTGGGGGACATCACTATTTACCTCTCCCATTGTGAAAACTGACTATTTCTGTCCTTTGTTTCCTGTCTTTTAACTAGTTACTGATCAATTAGAGGACCTTTCTGCTTCTCCCATGACTGCTTAGTTTGCATAAGAACAGTTGGTGAGGGACTTTGTTGAGGCTTTCTGAAGGTCCATGTACACTATATCCACGGGACCACCCTTGTCCATGTTTGCTGACCCCCTCAAAGAATGAAGGGAGGGTAGTGACCTAGCAGACCAGGTCAGGGAGGATAGTCTATACATAAGGAGTGGGGGGTAGAAGAACATACTGAGGTGTTGTGTTGGAAATGGACAGATGGTGTCTGCAAGACTAGCATTGTTATCAGAGCAGAAGTGACATGCAAACAGACCCGGGTGGTTAAGTAGGGGAGGGAGTTGAATTATGCAGGGCCCAGAAAGCTGTGTTCTATTTCTGTGTTTGCCATTGACTCACTTTGTCTCTTCACTTATTTGCAAAATGATATGGTAGTCGTGATCTCGCTATCATCATCATGAGGTAGTCCCTCCTTTTTGCAAAGCACTTTGAGATCCCCAGGTGAAATGTGCTCAGGAAGTGTCAAGCATCCTTGTCAATAATATGGCTGAGATGAGGAGTCTTGCTCTCTTTCTTCTCCCCACATCTTTTATGCAGGGCACTTGGTGCCAGAGCACTGAACTCTAGAGACGCGGATGAGCCCTTGCAAAATCAGCAGATAGCCAGTCAAAATATTCAGCTCAGTGTAGTCAAGGAGCTGGAATCAGGTGTCTACTTGAATGGATTAACAGCTCAGTTTCTCATGTCAGACCACGTCAGGACAATCCTGTCGTTTTTTTGGCACTGGAGTAAAGGTGCTGACTGTAATGCCTGCATAGCTAACAGAAATTAGTTAATTTAACCTGGTTTCATATATTGACGTCTTCATACAGTTTAATGCACAAAAGCAATAAAAGGAGGATAGGAAAGCACTTGTTTTGCCCATATAATGCATGGTAGGTCTGGACATTTGTTGGATTCTGAGGGTTTTGTGGAATTATCCATAACACTTGGCTGCTGAAGAATTGTGTAAGTAGGCAAATAGATATGACAGTAAAGAACAGATGAGCAAACCTCACAGAGAGACTCGAGCTGCAAAGAGAAACCCTGGGCTGTATGACAGGCTGGTAAAGATCGGTGACTCCAAAGATCAGAACAGTGGATTCGGCCCTGTAATGTGATGAGCACTTTCCACATCCTTTAAGGAACTCAGGGTGCTCAACCCCATGAGATTTGAGGGCACTTAGCAGCAACTCACAACCAGATTTGCAACAAATGGCAAGTTTGCCTCCAGTGAGAACTCTAACCCCATAAAGTAGTTCTACCTCTCTAAAGCCCTCTTGCCTTCATGCCCCAAGTTGATTGTACAGAAATTAGGCATTGGAGAGGCAACTGCTGTGTTGCTTATAACCCAGTCTTTGCCTAGTATCATTAACAATGGGAATATAAAGGTGGTTATAAGTGTCAATACATGCCCCGTTTTTTTTTGCTTATGTTCCTGTAATTTTGCATTTTTTTGTAAATTCCCACTTACTTTTATTATAATAATAAATAACAGCAGTCATCACACAATCTCAGCCATTTTGGATCTTTGTGATTGACACTGTTCCTCACTTAGGTCAATACCAACAGCTCCTTTCTCCTGGCTGTCTCATAAATGCTTGATAAAATGTAGCCTCCAACTCCTTCTTGGTTTGTTTTCACGAACCAGGCTTTTATGAAAGGAAAATGAAAATGGAAGTGGCATAGAAAACTGAGTACAGTAATTGCTTTTTCAATCAACTTTAGAGAGCTGCTGTAGGAAGAAAAATATCAGAGCCTTTAAATATAGATGATATTTATTTTTTCAGTTTATTGCAGCAAAATGTTTATGTATCTTTCCTGTGCTTAGTGAATGACTAAGAAGCTAGCATAAGATGATATAGGTAGGTTTGGTCAATAAAAGCATGTTTTGGTTGACCCTTTTGCTGCCCTTTTCTTAGACCTTCACCTAAATGGATTGCAGCGATTTTCCTTGATTGGCTTTTATTTGTGTTCTGTGTAAAATATGTAGCGGCTGCTAATATAGAGTGAAATCCTCAAGTCCTTATTCAGTCTTTAATCAGCTCTCACTTATTGAATTCAATGGAGGTTTGCACGGGTACAGACTGAGAAGAGGAAAGAACTTCAAGATTTGACCTCTGTTTTAAGTGTGTACAGACAGTTTTGTGCATGACAAAGTTAGGAAATCAGGAAAAGTGTGTATAAGTAAAAGTAACACAAAGAACAGAATTACCACCACCAAGAGCACATGAATTCTTTAAGGACAAGATCTTGGGTTCCTGCAAATATATTTCTTAATAAAGAACCAGGAAAGAGAAATATCACAGAGTCTGTGATGTAGGGTGCTGTCACTTGAAAAGTATCGGGGATTGATGAAGTCTCTGGCCCACTGCTCATGTGCCACTGTCTTGGCTCTCCCCCCTGAAAGCATGGAATCGCAGCGGCTGCTTTAGAAGTTGTAAAGGCTTTGCATTGCATATACATACTCAAAGGCCTGGGCTACACTTGTGGGGGGGTGGGGTTCGAACTAAGGTACACAACTTCAGCTACGCTATTCACGTAGCTGAAGTTGAAGTATCTTAGTTCGACTTACCTGGCCATCCTCACGGCGGCGAGTCAACCACAGCAGCTCCCCCGTTGACTCCGCTTACTCCTCCTGCCGAGGTGGAGTACAGGCGTCGATCCCCGATAGATCAATCACTTCCCCCCGATCCAGCAGGTAGTGAAGACGTACCCAAAGAAACCGTTTCAAATAAAAAGCAAATCTTGTAAAACTTCGAAAATGACAGCAGCTGCTTTGAGTGTAGAACTTTTAAATTTAAAAACCAATGCTTGAGCCATTGGCGTGGGATGTTCCAGATCAAGACTGTGGCGCTTTTGCAGAATTGTGTGAAGGGCCCAGCACTGGAAGTTAGGATTGAGGTACATTGGTAGAGCTCTGTGAGAAGCTCAGAACTGGAACAGGAGGAGATGTTCTAGCCCAAGATTGAGATGCATTGGCAGATGTGTGAAGGAATTTGGCAGAATGCCTGCTGTGCTATGCTAGGCTTTCACCATGGCTATAAATAATATTTTCCTGAGCACACACGCTCACTCTCTCTTAACGTAGGAATAATGAGATTTCCAGATCTCCCGTACGTCTTTTATGCGTAAGTCAAATGTGTGCCAACGATAGAAGATTAAATGTATTCTGTTTTATGGGTCTCTGTTTTAGGCAACCACAAAATTATAGTGATGGGTTGATGAATTGCAGTATTCTGACTGATTATTATTTAATGTATTTTACCAACATGTGAATAAGACTTAGATATTGGCATTAGGGAAATCCCTCTGTTTTTATCGTAGTACATAATAATAGGCTTAATTCCAGTTTGGTTCAGTACTAATAAGCGCTATTTTATTTGTTTCTTTTAATTTTATAACTAACCTGTTTTAAAAAAAAAAAAAAAAAGTGCTTCTTCTTGGATTCATAGATTCCAAGGCCAAAAGGGACCATTGTGATCAGCTACTCTGACTTCCTTTATAACACAGGCCATAGAACTTCCCCAAAATAATTGCTAAAGCAGATTTTTTTAGAAAACCATCCAGTCTTGATTTAAAAATTGTCCATGATGGAGAATCCACCATGACCCTCAGTAGATTTTCAACGGTTAATTATTCTCACTGTTCAAAATGTATGCCTTATTTCCCATCTGAATTTGTCTAGCTTCAACTTCCAGCCATTGGATTGTATTTTACCTTTCACTGCTAGATTTAAGAGCCCATTGTTAAATATTTGTTCCCCATGCAGATACTTATTGACAGTAATCAAGTTCTCACCCCGCCCCCACCCCACAACTCCCTTTGTTAAGCTCTTTGAGTCCATCACTTTGATCATTCTCATGGTTCTTCTTTGAACCCTCTCCAATTTATCAAAAACCTTCTTGAACTATTGGCACCAGAAATGGGCACAGTATTCCAGCAGCAGTCACACAAGTGCAGAAGTAACCTCTCTATCCCTACTCAACATTCCTGTTTATGCACCCCAGGTTCACATTAGCTTTTTTGGCCACAGCGGCACACTGGCAGTTCATGTTCAGCTGGTTACCCACCATGACCCCAAAATCTTTTTTCGGAGTCACTGCTTCCCAGGATAGAGCCCTCCATCTGGTAAGTAGAACCTACATTCTTCTGTGCATCTTTGTCAAAAGCAGGTTTTGCTTTGTTGCATTCTTTGAACAAGAATAGGACACGAGGGCAGCCAAGGATCCTTGTCTCAAATAGCAGGATCCTTTATTACCAGAAGTTTTGCCATTGTCTTCAGTGGCACCGGGGTTTTACCCAAGGAATCTTCAGGGCTCAGTGAAGGATATTCAGAAGGATTCCTGGGGAAGTGGAGACATACAGTTCAGGGCTTCAATACACTTGGCCTATTACTCTGTCTTCAATGTCTAGGAACAGACTGTCTACCAGCAAGGTCTGACCATTGGTCCGGTTAGTGCAGTATTGTGCCACACTAAATTGTCCAACAGATCCATCTCGTTTGGTATCCTTCCTCCAAGAGTGGCCAGTGAGGAAGATGATAAAATCTACAATGTTCCTGGCTAACAGTGAAAGTTCTGTGCATTCGAAGGACACTTTATGCTGATGCCTGAAATTTGATTCCTCTATTTTCCCCTACCTGAAAACTCCACGCAGTAACGGATTGATCTCCAGTGTAATGATTTCCTCAGGCCAACTACACTGCCTGAAGTTATAGTTAGAACAGACAAAAGGAAATACAACTGCCATTCTAAATTTACCTGTTCTTTTAAAAAGAAAGATCTACTACTTTATATGTGTTCATTTACAATCAAAATAGAAGATAAAGAGAAAAATATAAGTTTTGCTCATTTCTAAATGATGCCACTTAAAGTTCAGTGTCACTTATAATGGTGCAGCCTAGCGCAGGCTGGGCCGTTGTCTACTGAGAATCTGGGGGGGTAACTTTCTGAAGAGATCAGCACCCACCACTGCCATTGGAATTAACAGGAGATGCAAGCACTTGGCACCTCTGAAAATCAATACATTACATTTAGAAACCTTTCAGGTAAGTGTCCTGCTGCTTGCTCCTATTCAGTCTTTAAACGTTCAAACAATGGTTTTGAACGACAGCAGCAGCACCCAGACTGTGACAGGTGCATCCATGTGACAAAAATGCTCCTGAAAAGACCCCTGATAATTATCATCCCTCCTGGCGACATCTAAGCTCACTGGAAGTAGAGCATTTAGGAACACAGCAATTCTCATACTGTATCAGATCCGCAATCTAATATGGTATCCTGTCTCTGACCGTGGCCAGTAGCAGATACTTCAGATGAACCTCACAGTAGCACACGTGGGATAAGATGTTTCCTCGACTCCACATTAGGTCTCATCCTGGTCTCTAATGGTTAGAGATTGGCTTAATCCATGAAGCAGAAGATTTAATTTAATATCACTGCTGAAATGTTTGTTATTAATTATAACAACTCTGGATATTCTTGATATCCATATACATGTCCAAACCCTTTTTGAATCTTGCTAAATTCTTGGCTTCAGTGACTTCCTGTGACAGTAAATTCCACAATCTAACTGCATGCTGGGTTGAAAAGTATTTCTTTTTATCAGTTTTGAATTTCCCACTGTTTAATTGTGTTGAATATCCCCTTATTTCTTGAGACAGGGAGGATCAGATTCACTTTCCTCATCGGTCTTCTCTGTTCCGTTCATTTTTAAGCACTTTTATCATGTTCCCTCTTATTCGACTCCTTTCTGAGGTGAACAATTCCAGTCTTTTCAGTCTCTTCATATGAGACTTTTCTTGGGTCCTTGATCATTCTTATCACCATTCTCTGAACTCCTTCTAGTTCAGCAATATCCTTTTGATATGGCATGAAAAGTACTGCACACAGTATCCAGGTGAGGCCACACCACGTATAAAAGCAGAATAGTATTGTCATATCATTCATTATCCCATTCCTTATGCGTTCTAACATAGTTAGCTTTTTTTGACCGCAGCTGCACATTGAACAGAGATCTTCATTGAGCTAATGACACAAGTCCCTTGAGCTGATACAGTTGATTCAGAACCCTGTAAGGTGTATAAGTAGTTTATTTTTTCCCTCCACTGTACATTACTTCACATTTATCGACATTGAATTTCATTTGCCATCATGTTATCCATTCACCTGGCTTGGTTAGGTTTGTCTGAAGCTCCTCATAGTCCCCTCTAATCCTGACTAACCTAAATAATGTTGTATCATCTGCAGATTTTGCTACCTCACTCCTTTTCCAGATCATTAATAAATGTAGTAAACAACATGGGACCTAGTACAAAACCTTACTGCACTTGTTATTAACTTTTGACCATGATGAAAACTGCCCATTTAATCCTACACTTTGCTTTCTGGCTCCTACCCACTTTTTTGGTCCATAACAATACTTTGCCTCTTGTTCCATGACCACTAGTAGCTTCCTGTGCAAGACCTTGTCCTAGGCCTTTGGGAGCTAAATATATTTATTTAGCAATAAGAAGAACTTGTTTTCAAAGGACTCAGACTAATTGGCAGCCACTATGCAGCTTCTGTGTCACAAAAGTGGTGCTCTCAGCAATCAAAAATGGCAAACATCCACAGTTTCATCACAGGGTCTGGTTTGTTTTCGTGATTGATTCCTTCAAGACCTCAACCTCCGCTACATCAATTCTGCACCAAGCTGTTCAGGCTGCACCCTCCTGGCTTTGAAGTTCTCAGTCTGAATGTGAATGGGGAGCAAGATGACAGCTGGGAAAAGGGGAACTCCAGGGTGAAGGCGGGAATCATTTGACACTGGGGTATGGATGTGTTCTCCCCAATCTCTTCCTCCACCAGGCTTTGTTTCCAGATGCTGTCATTCAGCGCCTGGTGGGTGAGGCTGTCTCAGGTGAATCTGCCTTCCCCGTGCTCTGTTATAGCCTGGGAGCAAAGAAAGGAGTGTAAGAGAGAAGGTTCAGTTTAGATCTGACCCACTCTGGTCACAGCTGATAAAACTGCAAGGGAAAGGCAATTGGAGCTGGCAGAATTCAGTTCACTCCTTCCATGTAGTTGTCCACTGTTTTAGTTAGGAAACACTGCTCTGCTCTCTGGGCCTGCAAGCAAATCTCTGATCCCAGTGGACACTTGAAAATGTAAGGCCATCTTACTGTCACCATATTTCTCTTCACTGACTTTCCCCCTCCCCCCCTATTGGTCTCACTCCGCAAGAAGTGAAGGAGGTGGCTTTTCTGGAAGGAGAACAATAATATTTTCCTTTTATTCAGACCCCTCCTACCACAGTTTAGACCTCACTTTGAGCTGGCCCTCTTTATAGTATGTTGAAAGATGGCTGGATGCAGCTCCTCAATGGCACAATGAGGAAAGGGATTCACTCCTTTGGGATACCAGGCACTTCCTCCACTCTCCTCAGTGCAGAGCTTGCACCCCTAGGAGCTTCTCCTATTAGCAAGGGAGCACGCTTCATCTTGATCTCTGTCCTTCAAATGACAGCACAACATGCTGCAACCGTTCTGCTTAGCCTACTAGGCCGTGTCCTTGGTGTGACATTCCCCTTGCTGCTTCTGTAATACAGTGGGTACATTTCAGGTTGAAAATAAATTTCACACACACATTTTGTTTGTCATCTGTTTATTTTTGAACTCTTGGGTTTGGCAGTACTGCCGTTTGAGGAGCATCTTGTCAGACTCTGAAGCATCGCTGTTCCAAACCCGTTCCTGAGCAGACTTTCAGGGTCTGCATGCGCTGACTGACAAACGCCATTTCACAATGGGATCGACTCCGCATCTGATGTGAAGTATTAAAAGGAGGGTGTTGTGGTTGCAGCACAGGACTAGGAGTCAGGATTCCCATGTTTTGGTAGGTGGGTTGGTTTTCCCACAGCTCTGTCATGACTTGCATGTCTTTGAGCAAGTCACTTACCCTTTCTGTGCCTCCATTCCCCCATCTGTCAAATAGAGTTTTATCTGCCTTACGGGCACATTGGGAGGCTTAATTCGTCAATTTGTGAAGCACTTTGAGATCCTTAGATGGAAGGTGACACAAGTGCAAAGTGATGGTGCTTTGTATGACGCATCCTTGGCAACTGCTGATCCTTTTAAGCTCTTATAAGCATTTTTAAACAAACTATTTCCTCCCTAATGTTGGTACAAACACGTTACCTTCTGTTCTGACCCAACAACAGCACCGGACTGCTTTAAGCTTTGCTTCAACTTCAGGAATTGAGTCAACTGGGCTGCTTCATTTTGTCAACTCTCTTCCCTCATCCCAAGTGTCCCACTCCCAAAAAGCACTGACCAAGCTCATCGCCTCTTCATCATCAAGGCTGCATTCCATCCAGGCCTCGTCTTTCTCTGGATAGCCAGAGTGCTCCACTCTCCAATACCCTTTTTAAAAAAGCCAAACAATTCATTGAGTTAGCATAATTGATACTCATCAGTTGAATTGAGTTAAATCTGTTGCCATTGTTTTCACCTGCACATTGCTGAGAGAGGCAAATTTCTCCTCTGCTCTTGCTTCATTTTGAAGTACATGTCCCAGAGGTCGGAAGATGTTGCACCAATCTTGAGTGCCACCTGGCTCCCTGATAAGCTTTTGTTTTATCTGACTCGGTTGTTGGAGCAATCACTTCCCTTATCAGCATTGCATTGCCAGAGAGTCCTTGCAAATATGACAGCAGGCTAAAGACAAATTGTCTCCTTTCTGAGTTAATTTCTGTTTCCCAGCAGGGCTCTGGTGTGACCCTGCTGGGTTTGGAAATGCTGCTGTTTGGTTAATGGATGAATGTTTTGTCGATGAGTGTACCCGTGCTCTGCTGGCGCCAAGTTTGGCTTCCCCTGCTCTCTCGATTTCTCCCTTGCAGCCAGCATTGCTTAGACCTAAATGGATTTATTCACAGGAGAATAACTTGACTTGTCATTAGCATGGGGGAAATAATGGATGAGCAAAAGACAAAACAAAATGCTTATTTTGTGCAATCCATAACTGCCTGGGAGAACTCTAAAAGATACTGGAGAGAGCCATCTGTTCTGGAAGTGGCGACTGTCAGGGAATCATAGAAGTTAGAGATGGAAAAAGATCTATTCAGCCCATCCTCCTATAAAAGCAGGATTGCCCCTGACTGCATGTGTTCCAGTGCTTTGGTCAGTCAAGTCTTAAGTATCCTGAGCAATGGAATTTCCATCATTATTAGACATGGCTTGTAATGAATTGACCCAATAGGTCTCTTCCATCTCTGATTTCTATGAAATTTTTTCTTTGAAGAGGGTGAGGGGAAAAGACTGACCTCTTACACACGTTCAAGCAGAGCTTATGAGTATTTCTAAAACATGGGTTTTCAAGCATGCAACCCTTGGAGTTTCTTCACTCTGGGTTATACGGTGGATAGTAACTAAACTGTAGCGTAAGAGCTGACTTCCAATCATTCTTATTCACTGCAGCGAGTTCACATGGGAACATTCATCACTAGATGGTAGACACTGTGAACTGCAATTGAACAATGGTTTGGTTTCTTTTTTTGGTTGATTTGGGCATTTTCTGAGCCTGTGGACAGATCCTGTTGACAAAGTGGCATAGTTTGTAATTGGGGTGCTGTGTCCAAGAGTATAACCCAGTATCCATTATGCTATGAGAGGAGAGAATGTGGTTAGAAGAGAGGACTAGAGGCTTTTGCTCTGTGGAGGGTAGGCGCCTGCAATGCAGGGGAGGAAGAGGAGGAGAGTAAATTGTTTGATTCCACTAAGAAGGAGGCTTGTCTGCTGTGTTCTGTGCTTGTGGCTTCGTATCCTGGCCTGTGACCCAGTCTGTCTACCCCCCTGGGCTAAGAGTTCCTGTCTGGTCTTTTATGGCAGTTCCGCTACTGCTGGGATCATATATAATGTCTGTCTTGACATCAGGATGGATGCCACCAAGCATTCTGGTACATCCTATCCGTCCTGTCACGAGCGGGTGGAGGAGGGGGCAGACATGAATGAAACAAAAAAGTTCCCATTACATGTCTAGTTCAGAGTTTATCTATAGTAAGAAATTTTTCTCAGTGTGTATACTTTTAGGATGCAAAACTGAGAAAAATGACCTGACTTTTAATATAAACATTTATCAACAGGTTTTCCTCCAAACCAGATTTGTTTTCTTTCTGAAGGAGTTCTCCTCCCCTCATCTCCAATTTGAATGCCGATTTGACAATAAATCTGTTTCAGCAGGGTTCATGCCCCATTTGTAGTAATTTTTCAGCAAACTTTTGAGAGATTTGAGTTTTACCAACAGTTTTAAGCTTGTGCATTCAAGTATTCACCTCTAAGGCAGGAGTATGTCTTGTATGGGATGGCACCCTGCTAATTAACACAGCACTAGCACAGCATTCCCAGAACTCGTCACCTGAGCTCTGGCCCAGAGGTGATTAAATGAACCAGACAATGACCTGAATGCACTAGTCAGGGATCCAGGACTGATCATACACATAGTTGCTTTGTGTCAGTGGCTGATGTTGATGACAGAAAATTACAGACCATAAATGCATCACATATTTTATATGGGATGGCTCTTGTTTCTTAACACAAACACCTTGCCAGAGATCCAGCATAGTTCATGAGTAAACCAGAGAAGGCGCTATATCCACACCTTTTTGCAGCTAGGATGGTTTATGCACGTGCATTTATCTTGATCCAGATTCTGATACCATTACTCACACTGAGAAGCAACTTATTTTGCAAATGGTCCCACAATGGGATCACTTATGGAGTGATATGCTATTCAACGTGAGTAAGGTTTGCTGAATCTGACCATTTGTATATATGTGGCAAGAGAAAATACCATTTAAACTCTGCACATACCCCATAAATCTTACAGTCTCCTAGGGAGCGGTAGTAATTACTGTAAGATCTGGTGGCTTCTTCTGTACCATTTCTCGATCATAAGAGTTATGTTCGTTGAATCAGAACAGGAGCACCATGTGGGTTATGTAACCAAGCATCACTAACTGATGCAGCTTGAATACAGGCTATGAGATAGTCCGAGCAAACTGTTGTTGACCTTTTTCACAAAATAATCCAGTAATTAAATGCAAAGAAAATCATGATCTGCTCGCTTGTTTGATGTGTAGAACACCAGACTACACGTATTGAGTAAATTCCCCTTCATATCTGTTCATCCCTAAAACCAGCACACAAGTTTTTCTCCCCTTCCATGACTTTTTGGCGGAGTGTTAGGATGTTAAAAATCCATCTGGTATGTTGTTAACCCAGGGATGGCCAAGTTGTGCTAGTATTTTTCCCTGAACCATCAGCAAGTGCAGCTGATTAGAAACAGTCACCACCAACTTGCCGTTGTCCTAGCTGCGGGAAATGCAAAAAGTCAACAAAGGGTATAAATGATAAAAAGTCTATACGAATTTTGTGTTCTGTGGCCTGTTTATGTAGGAGGTGACACTAGAATCAAAATGATCCTTTCTGGACTTAAAATCTATGAATTAAATGCAGACAGCTTTAACACCCGAATATGTCACAAGGCTAAGGGAATTGGGGTTGGTATTTTTTGTAATATGTTTTTTCTTTTTACGCTAAGTACTGTACAGCCCTGCTCACTACTTAGTAACCTCTCTGTTTACCTACAAACTAAATTGTGCATGGAAAGGACAGAGAAAGTATTGCTGATTACATTCAGAAGAGCTCTGTCCAGTGCTGGTCAGACCATGTTTTGTTGAAACTGAAACATTTCACAGATCTGTTGGTTTTGACATTTTCATAAGGAAGGGAGTGGGGTGGGGAAACCGACTCTCACACTATATAGCCTCACAAATAGGTCACTGGTCTGGGGTATGGGAGACTCAGATTCACAAACTGCTCTAAATCAAGCAGACACCCACCCGCCATGCTTCGGTCCGAAAACAGGCATTTTGACACAATTCAGTTTTTGTGAGAACGTTTGCAAGGTTTTGGTTTTGATCCAGTGCAGAACGAGAACTAATTTTGAAACCTCAAAAGTTTCAGCAAAACGGAATTGTCATCCTCCAGTCAGCTCTAGGATTGTCTTTGTTTGCGGGCACTGGGGTATAAATGAAGATCAACATAAACATGTAGAACCCAACTGCTCCTACCTGAGGGCGACGCTCCAGGAGATGTTAGTTGTTGATGGCCCATTAGTCATAGCTGTCAATGATAATCTCCAGGCCCTACTCTGACAGGACCAGACTGTGTGTGGCAACATGTTATAACTGGAATAATTGTAATAAGAGATTGGCAAAAGTGTAACTGTCTGCTGAGTTATAGATCTGTATCCAGAGAATACAGCTGATGTTTGGCTTTTGAAAAGTGTATTGGGGTATCTTTATACTTGTTTTCCTTTCTCTCCTCTCAGACATCCTCATTTTAAAGAAACACTACTGCAGATTTGCCCTGAGCTATTGTAATCGCTCTTTTGTTTCTTGCTTTTCTTTATAAACGAATTAAGACTTCTTGCGCAAAGCCATTTTTCGAGTGGTTGCCATTTAAAAAATATCAACATATACATCCTGTGGTGATTACATGTACTGTGGTCTTTGTTATTTTTTAATCAAAATACAGAAAACATCACAGAAATGTCTCAATAAAAGATATGACCTCACCCACCTTGTTTCTCTAATATCTTGGGACCGACATGTCTGTAACTACACTGCAGATGCCAATGCTGGTATTTTGTAGGGTCTCCCACTGTAATTTGAATCCATTTTAACCATCCCAGGACCCTCTTGTATGGCTCTGCTCTATTCCCATTCCCTCAGAGGGAGTCCTTCCCACATGGATCCAGAGTAACAGCCGTGTTAGTCTGTATTCGCAAAAAGAAAAGGAGTACTTGTGGCACCTTAGAGACTAACCAATTTATTTGAGCATAAGCTTTCGTGAGCTACAGCTCACTTCATCGAATGCATCACGAAAGCTCATGCTCAAATAAATTGGTTAGTCTCTAAGGTGCCACAAGTACTCCTTTTCTTCTTCCCACATGGAAACTTCAAAACACTGAACAGTATTTGAGGCATGTTTGGGTTAATGAAGATTAAGAGGCTTGATAGACAGAAAATTGAAACACCCAGCTGTAAGGTGAAGTCTGAGTGACCTGTGCCTCTAGGGTCCATCCAGCCTTCCTCACTAGTGACTTTATCCTCACTTGTCCACCCAAGAGTATGCATTTACAAATGAGACTCTTTGAAATAAGATAACTGACAATCTCTCCAAACCCTGACAAATGATCTCTGTTAATTTAGGGGAGGTGGCTTCTTACGGACCTCAAAACTCAGCTGGGCTAATTTCTAGAGCTGTGTGGAACTGATAGATTCTTTTTTTGCCATTTTGTTTCAGATGATCTTTCACCCTCTGAATTTCAATTAGCTTCAGGTTGAAGCTGGATCATAGTCATTCTCTAGGCCTTTGTATTGGTGCCTGTCTGGGTGCATGCATCTCACAAGGTAGCAGCCATTTCTTTTTTGCCCCAGGCCCTGTCGTGACACATTCTCATTCTGTTTTTCCAGTTTTCCACTCTTAAAAAATGAAGCACTGTGCATGTGCTAAGTACTAGTGTCCTTGTGACTCTTGTGTGTGTGTTGTATGTATGATTAATTGTTCAGTGTGCTCTCCTTTTTCTTGCTGTTAAACATTAGGTTGAGGGTCTTCCATTTTGTTCATTGGGCCTGGTCGTGGCTGGTCCTGTGCTTAGAGGGAGAGGGGATGCAATGAGCCTTCTCCTTGTGTACATCTATGCACAAGAGCCAAGAGGAAGGATGGCCTTGTGATTAAGGCACTGGACTGGGACTCAGGGGCACTTGGGTTCAATCCCTGGCTCTGCCACAGATTCTCTTTGTGACCTGGGGCAAGGCATTTAGTCTCTCTGTGTCTTGGTTCCCCATCCATACATAGGGGATAACAGCACTGCCCTATCTCAAAGAAGCGTTCTGAGGATAAACTGTAAATACATGAGAGGAGCTCAGACACTGCATTCGTGGAGCCATATAAAAATCTGAATCGACGGAGACTTTTGCACTCCCTGAGTACAAAGATAAACCCTACCCTGGCTCCATCAGGTGTTCTGGCTGTAAAGGGTACAATGAACTGACAGGGCCATCAGCCAGCTTGTGTCAAGTGCATGTGTCAAGTTTGCTGTCCCCCACCCCACCAGAGGAGTTCTGCGTCCCTCACTGGTGCCCCCCCAAAAGCAGTAAAATTGAAATTCCTGTGCACATCCCTGCCAGCAGCTGATTAAAGTGACTCAGAATAGAGCTCCTTCCAAACAGGTGTATTGAGTAGCTCCTTCCAAACAGGTCTATTGAGTGTTCACCCAAAGGTGCACTGCAAGCACATCAAGGGTTAAAACCCCAGAAGGACTGCATGCCTAGGTCTTGCCTAAAGGTCAGTGCTTCTCTCAAAGTTTAGGCAAGTCTAGCTGCCTCAGACACATCCTGCAGGGCCTGTCTCAGACCGACTGACTGACCCTTCTGCCTTCTCTGCCTCTTTGTGTCTCTCCATCAGTGTTTCTCCTCCTGAGCAGCTTCTGGGGACTCAGTGAACTGAGGTTTGCACTCCAAACACTTGCAAAATAGGCCCTAATGGATTGAAAAGTGAGGGATAAAAGTGCAAGCTATGGTTTATTATTTTCTTTTCTTTATTTTGGGTTACGGGATATTATCTAATTTGAAAGTGTAACCCCCAAGGTTGTGTCTTTACATCTGTTTTCTATGTAACTTGTATATGTTTGTTTTCCCTTGCTGTTTCATCTTTGAATCTCTGATTTTTCTATTAAAAAAAAAATGTTTTCTTTACTTTTATTCCAAGCAGCAGTCTCTGGTCTGCAAACTGTGTGACCTGTGCACACCAAAGCAAGCTGATATCTGGGAGGGGAGGCTGGTTTCATGCCTTCGGGGTGACGAACCAGAGGGGAGAGGTCAGAGTGTTTGGTAGATAAGTACTCAGGGAGGACGGATTTGTGGAGACTCAGGACTGGAAGGGCTGTTGGCATCACCCTGCAAAGAGTAATTAGGCTGGTGGGAGCCATGGGGAGACTTTTATGCTTACAGTCTGGCTACTGGTGTCTGGGATCTGAGCCAGAGCTGCACAGCACAAAGGCCCCCAACGTTACAGGGCAGGTAGTGAAAGAACTCTTTACTGGTCTGGGTGATCCCCAAAACATCACATTGGCATTAAATCAGTTGATTTAACAACTCATTTTGGGGGTTTAAACCTTCTGTTCTCCCTTTGGAGCATCTGGACCCTGATTGTCACACCCCTTCCTTTCTAGCTAGGGATTTGTTATTGGTTTAGTGTCCTTTTGGTCTTATGCTCCCAACCCTGAAAAAACAGACTGGCTACCTGGCTGGAGGTAGGGAGGTAGGTAGACGCTTCGCAATTAATAGCCCACCCAATGTTCTTTTTGAGGACACTTGAAGTATTTTGCCCAGGGATATATGTCATCTCTAGTCATTGTTTTGCTTCCTCTTTGTTCTTCATAACAGCCTTTTAAATTCAACTCCCGGTAGACAAAGGGAAGAATATCATCAAGCCGGTAAACTGAGGTACATGTAGTAGTTTTAAAAAACAATACAGGCCATCTCCCTCATTCTCCATTACTGAGATACCAGCATGGAAACATGTTTCAAAGAGTCTCACTCCACTCCCAGAATTTATGTCCTGCCTCTTAACATCATTAATTTCATGGGCCATATTCAATTTGTGCCATGCTGCCGTGTGGTAATGATGTTGTAAAGCAGATATTAAAAAGAGAGAGAAGCGTGCCACTCACTAGATGGAAAATAGTTTAATTGCCTTGAGTTTGTCTCTAAATTGGGAAAGAGTGGTGTAAAATCCTAAAAAGAGCCGCTTCTGCTGATGAGAATGTTCAGCTAGGTTAAAAAGGCACGGTAGTAGCTCCTGAGCTCCCGGAGACATGAACTCTGTGTGATACAACTGAGACGTGCGGCCTTTCAATACGACCCTGCACAAATAAGTATCGATTAATAAAGGAAGAGCATGGCTTGTGCTTGCACTTCTGAGTGATATACAGTTATGCAACAGTAAAGAGGGTACATTAAGGGTAAAAGCTAATGACTTTTCTTGTGTATGTAACACAGTAAAACCAGCATGAGCCTAAAGCTATTTCATCATGTTGCTAATGTCCCTGACAACGTTCACTGGGTAGGAGTGAATGAATGGAAATCCATTTAGAGGAGTAAATTAAAATACCTTAAAAAATGTCTTTAATAATAGTCAGCAGAACTCAGCAATATCATAAAAGTGAGAAATAGAGAAAGCCTATTAGGTTGTCCAGTCCATTTCCCTGCAGGAGCAGCAGTGTTCCTTATACAGTTACTAAAGTATCATTCAGACTATTATTATTTATTTGTACTACTGTAGTGCCTAGGAGCCATAGCCATAGACTGGGACCCCATTGTGCTAGGTGCTGTACAAACACAGAACAAAAAGACGGTTCATGCCCCAAAGAGCTTACAATCGAAGTATAAGACGAAAGACAACTGATGGAAACAGGTAGATTGACAAGGGAGTACAAGGAAACAATGCGACAGTATTGGTCAGCATGATCAACAGTGGTCTCAGCACACCAGCAGCCTAACCATTACCGAGTTTTTTGTAGGCATCACAGCAAAGGAGAGTTTTAAGGAAGGATTTGAAGGGAGATGATGAATTAGTTTTGCTGGTGTTTACAGGGAGCTTCTCCCAAGTGTGAGGGGCAGAATGGGAGAAAGCATGAAGGGTTTTGTTTGAAAACTTACCAAGTGGGTGATGGAGGCTGGCCTCATGGGCTGATTGGAAGTAGAAGTCAACCTTGTGCTACTCCGTGAGAGATAAGTAAAGTGGGTTTTAGGCCATGAAGGGCCTAGGAACTGAAGAAAAGTAGTTTGTTTGATATGACAGAAAAGAGGGACCTAATGGGAGGATGCAAAGAGAAGGGTGACATGCTCATAATGATGGCTAGGAAAATTACCCTTTCAGAATACTGTGGCTGCTTGAATATGATTTAAATGTCCCAAATGATGGCCTTTCCACCACTTCCCCTGGGAGAGTATTCCACAACCTAAGAACACACTGCTCTATCAGAAAGTTTCCCCTGGCATTCAGCCTAAATTTTCCCTTTTCTAAATGTCTTATGTGCATATTTCATGTTTGCGTTGTGGGAGAGAATGCAGGAGAATTACTATGAGAACCTTAACTTTGGCATTTAATTGCTGTGTGTGCGTGTTTTTTAAAGGAAAAAGATGAAATCACCAGTGTCTACTGATTTCCCTGAGTATGTCCATAGTTGCATAGCCAGAATATTAGGGAGTTATGCAGCTCTTAGTTAGGGGTCCCAAGTATGAGCTATGCAGATATTATGGGCAGGCTCTGTTTGGCTCTATGTCATCCATTTGCATCTAAACCGTTTTAGACCTCTTTTCTATGTGATTTATAGCAGTCTGTTCTCAGGGTCACTAGTTCACCTTTTCTGTAGCAGTGAGTGGTCTTTTCTGATGATCCATCTTAGAGAGCAATGGAGCCCAGTGGGTTTCACTGTCCGCTCTCCCAGTGATGTGGTGGGACACTTACTTCTTTTGTCCTTAGCCTTTCAAACAGTGTCTCCAGAACACTCATTCTCAGTTCCATAGTGTTCAGGTGACCCATGGCTATAGTGCTAATGGCCATAGTCTTGTTCTGAACTGGATCAGGTGCAATTCTGCCATAGTTGAGGTAAATACGGGTGATTGAGCTCAGTCCACCTTGGTACACAAAGGGCAGGACGCTCTCCAGGAAGGCCCCTTTCCTTTGGAATGTGATCCTCTATGTTCCCCTGGGTTTAAAGTAGCCCCTGTGCCTTCCAGGCATGCTGGCAAGTCCATCTCTTTGAGCGGGTGGTGGTGGATGGCTAAGGCTGTTAAAAGTGGGATTTCTGTCTGATGGGAAAATGCAATGGAGGTTTGGAGGGATTAAACCATTTTGGTCTAGTGAATCCTGATTTGTTCAGTTGTGGTAGGGCTGGAGGAAGAAGTGTTTCTGCTGCTTTTAGTTGATTTATGTTTCGTAATTCCTGTGGCATTGTGTCTTTAAATGTCTATTGGGGCATCCTTTGGCATGGAGTTTGTTAGATTAAAATCAAAGTAAATTCGTAGATTTTTAGGCCAGAAGGGACCATTATGATCATCTGTTCTGACCTCCTGTATAACACAGTGTAGAGCAGCGGTTCTCAAACTTTAGTAATCTGAGGACCCCCGTTTTGATTTAAAATTTTGCTGTGCTCCAAACCCCACCGCTCAGTCCCAGGCCCCACCCCACTCCACTCCTTCCCCCAAGGCCCCACCTCTTCCCGCCCCCCACTCCACACCTGCCTCTACTCTTCCCCGCCTCTTTCTGCCCCCTCCCCTGATCGCCCCATCCCTCCTCTTCACCTCTCCAGCTGTTCCCTAGTGTGCAGGAGGTGCTGGGGGGGAGGGAGAGGAGTTGATCAGTGGGCCTGCAGACCCCCTAGACCTCAGTTTGAGAAACGCTGGTCAAGAGAACCTCACCCAGTACTTTCTGTCTCAAGCCCATACAGCATATCTTTGAAAAAGACATTGAGTCTTGATTTAAAGATGTCAAGTGCTGGAGAATACACCACATCCCTAGGTAAGTTGTTCCAGTGGTTAATTGTCAGTGTTAACAATTTGCACCTTATTTCTAGTCTGAACTTGTTTAGCTTCAGCTTCCAGCCATTGGATTTCATTTTCTGCTAGACTGAAGCGTTTAAATAAAATAAAGACCTTTAAACTTATGCTGTAGCAACTCAGGAGGCCAAGTGGAGTTTCTCCATATATACGGTTACATCGGCAAAGGCCTGAACAGTGGAACTGTTCTGGGAAGCTGACAACTCTGGGTAATCAGGGCTGCTTGGAGCTGATGTGAGAGTGGGGTGTTTCTCACTGTGAAGGATTAGAAATCTGTAGAGAAGATTGCTCATATCAGGACACAGCTTTATTACTCTGTGGTGGCGGAATTGGTTCCCAGGGGCGCACATAAAGAGTCTTCGCTATGTGTCAGCTCGTGATGTTCACTAAGGCTGCTGGAGAACGTACGAGTAACAAGCTGTGCATTAGATTCTTGTCCCACATGGCTGGTGAAAGTCAATGGGGGGGCTGTGAAGCTGTTGCCAGAGATGAGTGCCAGTGATGTGCTGAGAAAGGGCTAGGTGCCAGGTTTTTAAAAAGCAACAGTTGTTACACCCTTGTTGAGGAAAATGATTATTTAACATAAGCTGGTACCTGGAGAGACTGTCCATCTCAAATCTCTTCTTTTGGGGGAAGAATATCGAGAAGAATGTCATTTAGAAATACCTGGAGGTATTCATGCCTCTTCAGCCTGCCTCAATCCTGATGTTTCGCCTACTTGCAGTACAGAAATGGCTTGCTTGGTATTGGTGGTCAACCGTGCATCAGTGGATGAAGATCATATATCCGTGCTGAGTATGTTATCTGTCAGCATTCTTTGATACCGTTGACTCTGAAGTAGTGTTTATCCATTTATTGGATCCTAGCAGAAGAGGGGAGAGTTGATTTTTTTTCAGTCCTTCTCATTTTAGGTTGGTTGTGTAATAAAAAACCATGTGTTTCAAATCATGTACTGTGCCTAGAACATAGGGTGGACGTATCTGTGAAAGCTAAATAAATAAATATGTGTGCATGTAGTTTGACAAGAAGAAAGCAATTCTACTTCATGATCAGAGGTAATAGAGTAATATGCATATCTTCACAGTACATGTTCTATCTTAAAGAGCTGTACAATTTACTCTTCATCAGTATTGCAGCTTGTTGGAGCAAAAGCATGCTGGATCACTTGATACAAGGCAAACATGACAGCTAAATAATAACTTACATATGCATTCACTTAATACCAGGATATAAAATATATAGGAATGACAGAGTAGGTCACGCTGGTGGGGGAGTGGCACTATATGTGAAAGAAAGCACAGAGTCAAATATAGTAAAAGTCTTAAATGAATCAAACTGTACCATAGAATCTCTGTGGATAGAAATTCCATGCTCTAATAATAAGAATATAGCAACAGAAATATAATACTGACCACTTGACCAGGATGGTGGTGATGACTGTGAAATGCTCAGTGAGATAATAGAGGGTGCAAAGGTAGAAAACTCAATAATGGGGGATTTCAACTATCCCCATATTGACTGGGTACATGTCACCTCAGAAAAGGATGCAGAGATAAAATTTCTAGGCACCACTAATGACTGCCTCTTGGAGCAGCTAGTCCTGAAATTAAAAAGGAAGAGGCAATTCTTGATTTAGTCCTAAGTGGCACAAAGGATCTGGCGGAAGAGGTGAATGTATCTGAACCAGTTGGTAATAGTGATCATAAAGCAATTAAATTTAACTTCCTTGTAGAGGAGGAAATAGCTAAGAAACCCACCACTGTAACATTTAACTTCAAAAAGGGGAACTACACAAAAATGAGGAAACTAGTTAAACAGAAGTTAATAGGAACAGTCACAAGAATGAAATGCCTGCAAGCTGTGTGGAAATTTTGTAATAATGCTGTAATAGAGGCTCAAATTAAATGTTTACGTCAAATTTAAAAAAACAGTAAGAGAACCAAAAAAATGCCACTGTGGCTAAACAGCAGAGGAAAAGAGGTGGTTAGAGGCAAAAAGACATCCTTTTAAAATTGGAAGTCAAATCCTACTGAGGATTGATAGATGGAATGGGTTCTGAGGATGGAATGGGTTATCTAGGGAGGTGGTGGAATCTCCATCCTTAGAGGCTTTTAAGGCTCGGCTTGACAAAGCCCTGGCCAGGATGATTGCGTTGGGGTTGGTCCTGTTTTGAGCAGGGGGTTGGACTAGATGACCTCCTGAGGTCTTTTTCAACCCTCATCTTCTATGATTGTATGAGGAAAATAGAAAGGAGCATAAACTCTGGCAAGTCAAGTGTGAAAGTATAATTAGGCAAGCTAAAAAGAATTTGAACAGCAACTAGCCAAAGACTCAAAAACTAACCGCAAAAAACCTAAGTACGTCAGAAGCAGGAAGCCTGCTAAACAGTCAGTGGGGCCACTGGATAATTGAGATGCTAAAGGAGCACTCAAGGATGATAAGGCCATTGCAGAGAAATTAAATGAATTCCTTACATCCGTCTTCACTGCAGAGGATGGGAGGGAGATTCCCACACCTGAGCCACTCTTTTTAGGTGACAAATCTGAGGAAGTGTCCCAGATTGAGGGGTCATTAGAGGAGGTTTTGGAACAAATTTATAAATTAAACAGTAATAAGTCACCAGGACCAGATGATATTCGCCCAAGACTTCTGAAAGAACTCAAATGTGAAATTGCAGAATACTAACTGTGGTATATAACCTATCATTTAAATCAGCCTCTATTTCAGATGACTGGAGGACAGCTAATGTTATGCTCATTTTTAGAAAGAGCTCCAGAGGCGATCCTGGCAATTACAGGCCAATAAACCTAACTTCAGTACCAGGCAAGCTGGTTGAAACTGTAGTAAAGAACAGAATTATGAGACACATTATGTTGGGGAAGAGTCAACACAGCTTTTGTGAAGAGAAATCATGCCTCACCAATCTATTAGAATTCTTTGAGGGAGGGTCAACAAGCATGATCAAGTGGATATCATGTACTTGGACTTTCAGAAAGCCTTTGACAAGGACCCTCACCAAAGGCTCTTAACCAAAGTTAAGCAGTCATGGGATGAGAGGGAAGGTGTCTCGTGGATCAGTTACTGATTAAAAGACAGGAAACCAAAGGTAGGAATAAATAGTCAGTTATCACAATGGAGAGAGGTAAATAGCGGTGTGCCTCGAGGATCTGTGCTGGGACCAGTGATGTTCAACATATTCATAAATGTTCTGGAAAAAGGGGTAAACAATGAGGTGCAAAATTTGTAGATGATACAAAATTACTCAAGATACTAACGTGCAAAGCTGACTGTAAAGAGTTACAAAGAGATCTCACAAAACTGAGTGACTGGGCAAGAAAATGGCAGATTAAATTCGATGTTGTAAATGCAAAGTAATGCACATTGGAAAACATAATCCCAGCTATACATACAAAATGATTGGGTCTGTAGCGGGGAGGGATAGCTTAGTGGTTTGAGCATTGGCCTGCTAAACCCAGGGTTGTGAGTTCAATCCTTGAGGGGGCCATTTAGGGATCTGGGCCAAAAATTGGGGATTGGTCCTGCTTTGAGCAGGGGGTTGGACTAGATGACCTCCTGAGGTCCCTTCCAACCCTGATATTCTATGATTCTGTTTATTAGCTGTTACCACTCAAGAAAGAGATCTTGGAGTCCTTCTGGATAGTTCTCTGAAGACATCTACTCAATGTGCAGTGGCAGACAAAAATATTGGGCACCATTAGGAAAGGGAAGGGGTAGATAATAAGACAGAAAATATAATGCCACTATATAAATCCATGGTATGCCCACATCTTGAAGACTGTATACAGTTCTGGTTACCGCATCTCACAAAAGATAGATTAGAATTGGAAAAATTTCAAAGAAGGGCAACAAAAATTATTAGGGGTATGGAGCAGTTTCCATGTGAGGAGAGAGTAAAACAACTGGGACTATTCAGTTTAGAAAAGAGACGACTAAGAGGGGCTATGTTAGCAGTCTATAAAATCATGAATAGCATGGAGAAAATGAATAGGGAAGAGTTATTTACCCCTTCACATAACACATGAATCAGGGGTCACCCAGTGAAATTAATAGGCAGCAGGTTTAAAACAAACAGAAGGAAGTACTTCTTCACACAACACATAGCCAAGCTGTGGAACCTGTTGCCAGGAAATGTTGTGAAGGCCAGAAGTATAACTGGGTTCCAAAAAGAATTGGGTAAGTTCATGGAGGATTGGTCTATCAATGGCTATTAGCCACGAGGGTCAGGGACACAACCTCATGCTCTGTGTGTCCCTAAACCTCCAACTGCCAGAGGCTGAGAATGGATGACAGGGGATGGCTACCTCAATGGTTACCCTGTTCTGTTCATTCCTTCTGGGGCATCTGGTACTGGCCCCTGCTGCAAGACAGGATGCTGGGTTAAATGGACCATTGGTCTGAACCAATGAGGCTCCGTTTTAGAGGAGCTGAGACGTATAGAGCATCCTTATCGCCCACTTACTTCAGTGAGGAGCCAAGTGCTCAGCCCCTCACAGGATAAAGCCAATGAGAACAAAATACCACAGTAGACAGACACCACATGTACTCGTGGCTAGAAAGTTCTTATATCTATTCTTGTATTTTTGATTGGAGTTCATCTATTTTTGAGTTATGGGTCAGCAAAGTTTTACACTTTCCCTGGTAGAAAAAGAAGTTATTTTCCATTCACATATAATTAAAGAGAGGTGGGGGTGTGACATCTCCCAGGGTGCAATTCAGACAGTAGGACAACTGTGCCCCCTTAATTTTCCAGTCTGGTGTGTACTGTGCCCTGCTTTGCTGTGTGAACTGGCACTCAGCCTAGCCTCCAGCATGCAAGTCAGCCCCAGACATGTACCAAACTGCTAGGCCCAGCCTCCCTTGAATAACCTATAGGATGACACCCGCATATTCCTAGTCCTAGCCTTGCATCCCAGAAATGTACCATCCTGCCAAGTGAATATTATAATTGGATAGAGTTACATGGCATTGGTAAGACTGTTGGAACTATGGCAAAGCGAGTGGAGCTGCTTACCTGTACATCTCTAGCAGGTTGTGAGAACTGTTCGCTGTTCAAGGCTCTAGGAGCACTTGATATTTACTGGATCACAAGAGTCTGTCCAGATTTTTAGCAGCTTGACTGTTTTCTGCAACTGCCTCCTTTGCCCCAACACCAGAAAACCTCATCATGTGCTGGGAGAGCACCACACAGCACTATGCTTCACCCACCTGCCGAATAACAAACTGTTATTAATTGACAACAGAGTATCCAAATGGCAACTGGCAGCCTAACATTGCAGAGCATCACATGTCAGAAAACAGCGGGTTTCTAGATCCCAGGTGGCGGAGTCTGGGTTGCGATGGGGAGGAGGTTGGACAGACGCAGCTTAATGTTTCAGATTGGATGCAAAGCTGTTTGCCTAAGGTACATTTTTGGCAAAGCTCACACTGCTGTTGAAACCCTGTCAGTTTGTGTAAAGTCATAATACATTCAAGGGACTCAGGGAAAATGGGAGGGGGGCCGAGTATCTGAGAGAGAGGAAGAACAGAAATTCTCTATCTTGTGAAGACATCTGTGATCATTTTAAAAAGAGTAGCATAGGAGAGACCTGTATTTGTATCTTCTGCCCTCAGTACGCTCCTACCGGATGGAGAAATTCATTTTCCAAAACTTCACTCTTCCTGTAAATTTATCTGTAGGTATCAACTTAAAAGGAAGACTATAAGGATTCAAATAGCCTCCCTTCTTAATTACCATGCAGTGCTTTATTACTAGGAGTAACAATAAAGGTTACTTTAAAGAAATGGATTTGAACCAAAGTCTAAACACCCTGAAATTCTGAGGAAGTTCAGATCCAGAATGGATCTTTGTCACTGTGGAAGGATGGTCCAGTGGTTAGGGCACCAGCCTAAGACTTGGGAGACCAGAGTTCAGTTTTCTGCTTCCCCATAGACTTCCTGTGAGACTTTGGAATTAGCCTCTCTGTGCCTCAGTTTCCCTCTATTGCCATCTGTAAAATGGGAATGATAAAAACAATACTTCCCTACCTCATATGGGTGTTGTGAGGGTTAATATATTAAAAATTGTGAGGCACTTTGAGATCTGCTGATGGAAAGCCCTATATAAGAACCAGGTATTATTATTATTATATTCAAAAGTAGGTTGAACCAAAAATCCCAGGTCAGAACACCCTTGAACTTTCGGGAAGTGCATGTCCTGTTTCCGATTTGAAATGTTCAGCTGAGGCAGATATCTAATAATAGTACCAAGGACATGATTCCTCTCTGCATTACTCCAGTTTTGCACTGGTGTAATGCCGTTGAAATCAGTGGAGTTATACCAGTCTAGTGTGGCAGTAATGCAGTAGTGAATCAAGCTCTGACAGTCTATAACACGCTCCATACCCTCTTCGTACTTTTGCTACAATGATGAAAATGAAAAGGAGTACTTGTGGCACCTTAGAGACGAACAAATTTATTTGAGCATAAACTTTCATGAGCTACAGCTCACTTCATCAGATGCATGCCGATGAAGTGAGCTGTAGCTCACGAAAGCTTATGCTTACATAAATTTGTTCATCTCTAAGGTGCCACAAGTACTCCTTTTCTTTTTGTGGATACAGACTAACACGGCTGTTACTCTGAATGATGAAAATGTTGAGCAACCCATAAACCTCCTGTTTTCAGGCAGAGTAAGCAGCTTGCAGCCTGGAAGCAGACGAGCTTTGGACCTGTGAGCAGAGATTCTCTGTTTAAAAGACAACAGAAAAAACAAACAATGTCCCATATGCCCTGGGACTGTGTAAAAGCTTTTCATGTAAGCCTGCTCTGCCACTTAAAATGCTTGCAGTTGGCACGCGGGTGTAGCGATTTGGCAGTTACCCTAGAAGGGATTTTGAGACAATATGGGAAGAGCCTGCGCTGTAATATGGAGAACGGGTCCAGAGGGGAATGAAGGATGGATATGTTCGGTTATAGGATAGAGAGCCGAAAAAGATCTTTGGCAACTGTTCACATCCTACAGCCTTGCTAAAGAGAGGAAACTTTGCATGTGATTTTAGATTTGTCTAGCTGCAACTTCGTCTTGCACCTTTGGCTAAGACCTAGTTTAGAGCTGGGCCCAAACCAAAATCCTGTGATTTAAATAGCCCCAACTTTGCTAGAGTTCAGACGGATATAGACCCAGAACCAAATTTCAACAATAGCCCTTATTGTTGTATTGCAGTGAATCAAAACCCTAGATCAAAACACCTGTGAACACTAAAGAAGTCCAGATTTGAGACTCTTCATACCCCTCTTGACCTGAATGTAGAATCAGACTAATATCTATGTCCTCTGTTGGGAGACTATCTAGCCTGCCCTGGCAGGAGTGAATGGAATCAGTGATCTGATAGGTTTTAACTACCAAGATTCTGAATTGTTGCCACCTCATAAGGGAGCTTATTCCTCCTTCCTACTGTCCTTTGACCAGGCCCCCTTCTCTGCATTTCACCTCCGACGCAACGACGCACGTGAGTAACTGAAGCTGCATGGATTTGTAGGGAAGCTTGTCAGCATAATTGATTATTACATGGTGTATGCTACTGAAGACAGGTGAGGCTGCATAGAGCGGAACAAATCTGTTTGTATCATGCATTCCTGCTGGGTCAGGCCGGGGCTTCTTCCTCTGACATGTTGATTTATATGTTTGCAGCTCCTCCCTAATGAATAGTGCCCCATCATGGGTCACTGGAGCCCCCTGCTGAAAAGACCCTGTCAGTGCTGTGAAGAAGAATGAATAATGTTTTTTAAAGCCTGATGTTGTGAATTTAACAGCTCTTGGGCATCAAGGGGGGCAGCTGAGAAGATGTAATTAAAAAACAAAAAAAAATACATCAATAAGGAAACACTATATGTCCAGATGCCAATTTCTATGGAATTTAACCTTTAGTCTGTTGGGGCTTTGAAATACACTAGAAACCCACAACTGTGGATCAATAGTGGGAGAAATGTGGGTTGAAAACCTTTTAATCTGTCCTACTGTGCCTTTAATTGCAGCCTCACTCTGCATAACACCTTAAAAACCTCTGCCTTTCAGCTCTAACCTTGCTTAAAAACCTTTATATTTATTTTCCTTGTAGCCGCAACAGCCTTCACTCATCTGGCACCTATTGCCAAGACATCTTGAGGTGCTTTATAAATGATGGGCAATAATTTACTAATAATCTGCAACCCTCAGAATGCCAAAGTCACTTTCCCCCTCTCTGCTGCATTCTGGAGAAGATATTGCATGTGGTGACAAGACTTCTGTGTCCCTGGTTTGTTTTTGTTTTGTTTTTTCTTCTATCTACCAGTTCTAAGAAAAGAAAAACCAAGAATTTGTAAATGCATGGGTGTCTGAGGGTATGTTACCAGCCATAAACTATAAAGAGGCCCCAGTTCCTGTGAAATACATTCAGGGCAGAGATTATTCTTCTGATATTCCCTAGCTCAGAGTTTACATAACTTATAATTACAGATCTAAAATCTAAAGATGATAGGAGGGTTGGGGACCCAATGTTTTGACCTATTTTTGGTATGTCTGCAATGTCTATGCAATTTTTTCTATAGACCTGTTAAAATATTACAATATTCTGCAGTAATAATTGAAAACACTTCATCTCTCAGTAATGTGACATAGTGTTGCTGGATCAGCACTGTAGAATACTGTAGTATTTTTAGAAGGGTATATAATGTTGGGAGTTAAGTAACCCTGGAGAATCAGACAAGCACGCTATATGCATTCTTGTCCTTGTGAGTGAAGCTACAGCAGCAAGCTAATGTGTCAGGCCTGGCATTCATGGTTAAATCTGCGGTGACAAACCAGTGCAAACAATGCTCACAGTTGACCCCACAGTGCCAGATCAGTTCTCTTGAATGGTTCTATAGCAATAAACCAGTGAATGCAGCCAAGCCCTTATGAGTAATGTAGATAACAAATCACTGGATATATTTATCTTTGAAGAGGGGAAATAGGTAAGCAAACAAATTTCAATTTCTGGCTTCCAAAGGAGAGGCCCTGTGCAGTGGCGTGACCGGAAGCACAGGAGTTCTAATCCTGGTTCTGACAATAACTTGCAGTCTGACCTTGGGCAATTCTCTTAACCTCTCTACTTCAATTTCCCTATCCGTAAAATGAGGATGTTAATACTATTGGGCCTCTTTCTTATTTATATACCATTCTGGCAGTGTAAAGGTGCCATAAATTGGGGTAGGTTATACTCCCCTTAAGGCTCCTTTACACTACTGGAGGGGTATAAAGAGGCTTTAAGGTAAGCGGGAATCAGACCCCCCCTTGAGGATTAATTAGCTTGTTTGTTAGATTAGTTTGTAAAATACTTGAAGGACTTGGCTACACTTGCAGTGGCCTGTAGGGTATGTGCAGCTACACACCACAGTAAAAGGCAGGATGTATCCACACCGCGAGGTGTAGCTATAAGTGGCAGTGAAAGGAGGGAGCTATACGTGGCACGAGGGAGGGAGCCTTTCCCAGTTGCTAGAGCCTTTCACTGTGGCAGGGAAAAGCTCCAACAGCTGGGAGGCAGAGGGACACTACGCTGCTAAAAATAGTGGGGTAGACATGGGGGGCACAGCGTGGGCATGTGGAGAGCTATCTAGGGTTCTGGCGTGTCTGCGTTCTACTTGCCTAAGCAGTGGCTCACCAGCTGCACAGCGATTTATGCCCGTGCTAGCTGGGTGTGCAGGGTCAGAACTCTCCGCACAGCTGTAAGTGTAGACCTACCTTAGAAGGAAAAACACGACGTTAGTGGTGAGTGTTGTTATTTCTTATCATGCTACGTCAGTAGTAGCTATTGGTGAGTGATTCTTAACAGGAGCTTTTTCCTCTCTTTGTTAGTCTTAAGTTTCTTTCAAAGCCTCCTTACTGTGCCATAAGAGCAATGCATTAGACCTGTGGCACAATGTTAAAATTCAGCACCATACACGGGTTTCAAGTGGGAGGAGATTAATATTGGTCCGTGCATGAATTTCCTTGTTAGTGTGTTTTTAAAAGGCTTCATTGAAGTGTCTTGCCATAAAATTACACTGTGATCATAGGCATTTAATGTTAACAGAACCAGATGGGTTAGCAGCATCCAAGCTGTAACTCTCCAATAGTACGTGCGTTGCCTTTCATTTTCTTCCATAGGGTTATGGAAGATGTTTTGCGGTGCCAGTTAACAAATCCAGCTGTATTAACGTGGACTAATGCATTTACAGTAATCCTAGTGACAAATGCATATTTGTTAGGATTCATCCACAAAAGGTTAAAATGTTACACAAAAAATAGCCATTACATATCCAGTGCAGTCTTTTTTCATATAGTATGTCTCCATTTTATTAAAATCAGGATGAGTAGCAGAGGGCATCTAGAGAGACACAAGACTCAGTTCCTGCCAAATTTGTATTTTAAAACTTTACTGTGTTTTTAATGTTGGTGGAGAGGAGCTGTCAGAAACCGTTGAGAACCATTGTTTGCTCTCTCTTCTCAATGTATACGCTTTGTTTTAAAATCGTTCAATTGCTTTATGTTGTCTAAAAGTAAGAGAACAAGGGGTCATTTCACGAAACAAGTCAATGTAAATCAAATACAAAGAAAATACTTTCACACATCATGTGTGGAAGTCAGTCTATGGAGGGCATGCAGAAGGCTAGATCCTACAGGTGGTGTAAATTAGCATCGCTCCATTGATGTCAGTGGTGCTGCGTCAGTTCACACCAGCTAAGAATCTAATGTTGTAGCTGTTTTTTCTAAGGGGACTGGGTAATTTTATGTCATTCACTATAATAAAATTTGTAGTTATACATTATAAAATGAGAGTAATCATACTCATCCTCCAGGGCATTAGCAGATTGCCGCATGGACCAGGAAGAAATTTTTCCCTTTATGTAAAGTGTTGGATAATTACTCATATGCATTTATTTTTTTCCCCATCACTGAAGTATCAGACCTAGACCAAAGCCAAAAGCAAGATGCTGGATTTGCACATGGCAAATTCTATATTCAATATATCTAATCTAATTGATTTAATCTATATAATCTACTGTATATAGTTTTTATACTTCACTCATCATGATATCGGCATCTACATTGATTTTTTGCATATGTGAAAGGTCTCATATCAACAATCCTGTTTTAGTGAGATTTGGCTGGTTTATTTAAATTAACCTCTTTGCATCCCCTCTTACCATGTTCAACACCTAGAAGCTGCAGCGAGTGGCACTCTGGAACTAAGATAAGTGATGACTAAGCAAAGAGCCAGTTGGTGTTACTGTGATTACTGCTGCTACTGATTGGCTATCAATTGTGCAAACAGCTAGTCTGTGCTAAAATGTCTGCTTATTGTTATTATCCCATCCTCCCTATCTTCAGCCATTTGTTTAATTCACCCCCACACCACATACTACAACTTGTCATTTATATTGTAAACTCTTTGGGGCAGGGTCTGTTTTTTACTGTCTGTATGTATAACACCTAGCACAATGGGACCTGTCTGTAGTTGAGTCTCTAATAGCTTTTACAGTAGGCGCTTGTTTGCAGCAAGACCTTGTAAGAAAAACTGCTGCTTACGAGCAACATTTCCCTTGGGAATGCTTTCCCTAATGTGAATTATCGACACTCCCCATAACAGCAACCGCCTCTTAGGAGCAACATAACAAAAGGGCACTGATAGGTTGCTACTGACATGTGTCTACTGTATAGTATAAATAATTGTAATAAAAGATATCAGAGGCGATATAAAAAGAATGCCTGGAAAATGGTATATTTTTGTTTGGACACATCTATTTTTGAAATATAGCTAGTTATATTAAAAATTACCTTGTTCGTGTGGTTTGTTTAAAAAACTCAACTTTGGGTGTAAGAGGAGATGAAATGATGTTTGTCACCCTAGTACATTGCTAGCCAAGCACACTCCACAAAGCACACTTAGTGCAAAGCTCCGTTTAAAGATCCCGTTGTACAGGTTAAGGAATAACCCAGGTACTGAATGAGGGTGAGGTTTTCTGAATCTTTTTATCAGCTCACAGACAAGTAGCAAAACAGAATCAATTCCTGTCACTCATAGGTAAATATGGAGGAACAGGATTATGGAGCTGGGTGCCGTTGCAGTTCTTTAATCTGAAAATCGATGCAGAGACCAAAGTTGGGCTTGTGGGGATATTGCAGAGACTGTGTTGTGGGCTTCGATGAGATTTTTGCTCTGCAAACAAAGGACTGAGTTCTAAATTAATCCCTGATGTAATTCTGTTGAAGTTAGTGGAGTTACCCCAGAGATGAATTTACCCCAATAGCCATAAAACCAAACAAGGATTGGCAAATGCTTCAGCCTCTCTTTCTCTTTTTCTGCCTGTGTGCATAGCTCAGAAATAATCCTTCAAGCTCCCTCCTAGCCTATTATTAACTCATTTTATATATTGCAGGATTTTTGTAACACTCCATCCCCATGGTTTGTAAACAAGGAAATGAAATACCCAGGGCTATGTTACAAATGCAGGAAATCTCATTGAGTCACCTTGAGATAACTCCCCAATCCTAAAATTTGCAGCGACTCTACAGACTTCAGATATGTTGTTAGATATGCAGTGCCCCCTGCTCCTGCAGACTGTTCTTTGGGATATGACACAGAATTTTAAAGCAGTAAGCTTGCCCTTTTGTGGTTCATATTTAAGGCTATGTTTTAGTCACAGGTATTTTAGTAAAAGTCATGGACAGGTCATGGGCTGTAAACACAAATTCACAGGCCCGTGACCTGTCCATGACTTTTACTAAAAATACCCGCCGTGCCTAAAACTTGGGTGGGGCGCTGCGGGTGCTGGGGGAGATGGCCCGGGAACCCCGCTGGTGCTGGGGGTAGGGAGGGTTGGGTTCGGTTGGTGGGGCTGACAGGGGCTTCCTACCCAGCTCCGCATCCCTGCAGCTCTTAGGCAGCGGAAGAGCCAGGGCAGGGGCTCCACTGCTCCTGCCACCAGCGCCCGCTGCCGCAGCTCCCATTGGCCAGGAACTGCAGCCAATGGGAATTGCGGGGGCAGGGCCTGCAGGCACAAGCAGCATGCGGCGCAGAGCTCCCCCGGTCCCTCCGCCACCTGCAGGGCCATGCCAGTGGGAGCTGGGGAGCCCCCCACCCCAAGGTAAGTGCCCCCCATACCCCTCCACCCCCTGCCCCTAGCCCTGAGTCCCCTCCCACACACCCAAACAGCTGATGCTGCCTGAGCTGGGCAGCCCCTGAGCCAGCACCAGCCGCTGCAGAAGTCACGGAGGTCAGAGAAAGTCACAGAATCTGTGACTTCCATGACAGACTCACAGCCTCATTCATATTACTTAAATATAGTGCCTATCATATCAAAAGGATCCCAAGGTACTTCTCAAACCATACCTGCCAGCAGAACATGCCTGGGGTGGAAGGTGGCTGTCCCCCAACACACAGCAATTTGTACAGTGGTAGGGAGACGAATTTGGAGACAAAAACAACAGGCCAAATCTAATCTTAAAAGTTACATGAGATCCACCCATGTCAAGATGTAGTGACCAGGCTTGCTGAATATCCACACTCCAGCTGAAGTCAGTGGGAACTTGCAAGTGCTTGGCACTTCTGAAAATTAGGCCCTACAGGTTCAGTCTTGTCCATTAAAATGTATGATAGTTTATCATACAGTTTATCATACAGTTTATCAACTTTGGAAAGATTAATGGCTGAGTCATCCCTGCCAGGATTCAGGCCTCTGGCTCTAGAAAATCTAGGGATTTCAAACCTGATAATTAGACCAATATACTACCGTTTTATACAGTTCCTGCTTTTCCTTTTATCAGTCCATTTTACATCACTCAGCAGTCCACAGTGTTCAGTAATTCAAGTCAGTGATGGGAGTTGGTGGGTTTCTGCTGTAAGGTTGGATCCACAATACAGATTGACGACATCCAGGAAATTCAAAGTTAAGGTTGTGCTTAACCCTTTACTTTTACTTCCTTTTTTTAACAACTTCAAAACCCAAGTAATAAAAGTCCATGTGAATTCTGAATGCTGCCAATGAGCACTAATTTTTATGGCAGTTTTTACGGTGTGGTCAGTTGCCTGCTAACAACTGGAATTAGCACCCTCATCTCATTTGATACAGCTCATTGAAAGGTCTTTGTGTGATGATTAATTTGGGCCAGTATCAACCCAATCCGATTTAAACCAGTACCCTGGAACTGAAATGTTCTTTAACCCATTGCCAGTCAATATCATTGTGACCTTAAGACTACCCCAATGCCAGATGGCACACTGTTGCCGTGATATTTACCCAAAAGGTGGCATTGTAACACATCACTGGAAAACTAATAACTCATTTATCTTAATTTTCTTGCATGATGTATGTATGGATAACCCACAAAGAACTTTACAGATGTGCTCGAAATATATGACTAAAATGTGTTTGAACCAGGCAGGACCAGGGGAGTTGATAAATGGGTTTTCTCCAGACAAAGGAAAGAGGTGAACACCTCAGACCAGGCAGGGCCAAATTCAGTGGGCTATTCATTAGTATTGGAGATTGCAGGAAGAGATAATTTGCATTGTAAAAATCACCAGGAGGGGAGGGACCAGCATGGCGTCTACAACCAGCAGGGGAAAGGAACTTTATCGAGGAATACGTTTTAGAAGGCTACATTTCAAAGGCTTACTGGACTGTAAAGAGAGGGGGAGCGAACCCTGAAATCATCCTTCACCCGAAGAGCTAAAGGCCTAGTCAGCCATATTGGAGGAAAGACTGGTGAAAAAAGCATCTTTGAACAAACGGCTCTAGTCTGTTAAGCTAGACTGAAGTCTTACTGAAGTATTTTTACTTTTGTTTGTTTGTAACTATTTCAATCCTTATACTTGATATCGCTTAAATCAGTGTCATTTTGTTCATAAACTTGTTTTACTTTTACCATGAACCAAATGCGTGCTTTGATTGAAATAGAGGGTGTGTTAACCCCAGTTAAGGTCATAAGCTCTTGTGTACTGTCTCTTTAAAGGAGCAGCAAAGTTGGTAAGGTTTTAAAGGTGCTACAGTCAGAGGGGCTGAGCATTGCAGGTGGATGTCTCTGTGGAACTCAAGAATTGGGGGGCACTGATTGTTTAATGCGAGACAAGGTTTGGACTAGGAGCATCCTTAAGAGTTTGCTGACAAGCCACATAGGTTGGTGTGTCAAGGAGCTGACACATAGTTTAGCAACAGCAAACCTCCCACTTGCTGGGGCTGAGAAGAGTAACACAGTGGTTCCCCAGCAGATTGTCACACCCATCCCTTCCAGGATCTGTGGTTCTCTTGCCTGTTCCCCACATCCTCTTCCATTGGTTACATGAAAAATGTTGTGTCATCATGCCCTTTCTTTTCCAGAGTACAGTAATTGTGGAGAAGACAGTCCAGGACCTCATGAACCTGATGCATGACCTGAGTGCTTATTCAGATCAGTTCCTCAACATGGTGTGTGTGAAGCTCCAGGACTACAAGGAAACCTGCTCTACTGCCTACAGGTATAGCCTAGCCCAGGGAACCAGACCCTCCTATACAATAAGGAGAATGAGCCCGACCTCACAAAATTGTTGGGGAGGATTAAGATGAAAGATGTGTAGGTCTGAAGTGTTGTTTTATTTCAGTATGTGCAGGATGGAGTTACTTCCTCTTGGAAAGCTTGTCTGCTTGGTTAGTGGGCGGGAGAGAAATCTGAGGTAATAGCCATCCAAGAGGCTGGGCAGACCCGGTGACTTCTCACACCCATATGCATACTTTCCAAAAACACTGATGCAGGTGGTTGGTAGAATCAAAAGAGACATGTCCTTGTTCTTAATCAGAGAGATGAATTAATCAGGGAAAGTAGGGTGGAAAAGTGTGATCTCCATAACCGTGTGATCGCATCAGCTCTGTTATACTTGGTTACATGCAGTGAGAAAACAAGTTGAATCCTTTCATATTACAAGTTCTCAAGATATATAGGATGAGATTTTTAAAGCCAGCTGATTTCAGTGCCCAATTCCTATTCATTTTAATGAATCTGGGCATTTAAGTCCCCTAAACTGCTTTGAAATTTGTGGCTATAATATATGCACAGTATACACAGGATTTTATTTAATATTTAAAACATTTAACATTCCTATAGCACCATTTTCTCCAAAGGATCCTAAAATGCTTTACATACAGGACTGAATTCATGCATCCTTAAAGATCTGGGGCTGAAGTCTAACAGCTAACAGCACCACCACATGGGAACCTAGGCTCGGAAATAAAGGATGTGCTAGTGGTTAGGGTGCTAGCCTGGGACTGAGGAGACTCTGGTTTAATTCCCTGCTCTGCCACCAACTTCCTCTGTGACCTTGGGCAAGTGACTTAATCTCCCCGTATCTCAGTTCCCTCATCTGTAAAACGGGGATAACAGCTTCACAGGGGTGTTGTGAGGATAAAAACACTAAAGACTGTGAGGTGCTCAGGTACTGTGGTAATGTGGGCCATATTAGTACCATAAAAAGTACCTTTTAAGAGCTAATTGAAGCTGGTGGTAGCAGGGAAAGTAGTAAAATCCCTTTGTGTGTTCCAACCAGTAGTGCTAAGAAATTATTTCTTATTGCCTGATTTCATTCAGAAAAGTTTCATCTGGTAATGGGCTACCTATGGGAATATTATTAACACCATATACGTACACGTGTGGTGGGTGTGTCTATATACATCTATATTATGTATTATTATTATTACAATTAATGTTCCTTTATTATGCCTGTTTCAATAAACCTTATGGAGCGAAATCAGGCTGTAGAAAGTAATTGCTTTATAGCTGTTGGTCGAATTTGATAAAGGATCTTTCTTTCTTTCTGACACCTGCTGAGGAGTAATTAGGACAGCACTAATTTGGACTACCATATCCTGATTACAGCAGGAGGAAAAACAGGAAGTGTTCTAGTTTTGCTGCTAGCAAATGACTGACGGAAATAGAAATCTATATACGGTTCAGATGATTCAGAAGAGCATAACAGGGACAGGAGAAATTCTGCTACCCCTGTTTTCGTGTGTGTGTGTGAGTAGCTTGAGATATTCCAAAGAGATGATCAAATCCATAAGGTAGCAATGCCCTCTGCTGGGAGCTCTCATGTTGCCAAAGCTCTGTGCAGTCTCGCCCTGTGAACCATGGTTTCCCCCAAGGTTTTTGAGAAGGGCAGAGGTGAACCAACAATTAGTCTTATTGGCCACCCTCCCCCTCAAACTTTGGTAATATTTGGAAATATTAAGGCTTAATCTTCAACTGATGAAAATCAGCTCCTTTAAAGTCAGTAAAAAGAAAAGGAGTATTTGTGGCACCTTAGAGACTAACCAATTTATTTGAGCATAAGCTCAGCTACAGCTCACTTCATCGGTGGAATTCCACCTAAGGATCTGGCCCTACAAATTTACAGCGTAAATTGTAAGTGGCAGTACACTAAGGTTTAGTCAAAGGGCTTTCTGGGAAGGAAGTTTTTGTGTGTGCATGATAGAGATGGTGGGCAGCAAATGACAGTATAAGATAGCTACCATCTTCTTTGGAGTTCAGGGAAACCACAAATATGAACATTGCAAGTCTTACTAACTAGTATACAAAGTGAGATGCCATGTTGACAGGCTCTTTATAAGCTAGAAAGGTAAATAATAGAAGACTTGTGCAGTGGCCAGTTGGTTCGTTAGCTTGGCTTTGTGTATGTGTGTTTCTAATAGGGAAAAATAATTCAAATAGCCCGTATGGTCCTCTCTATTCATGTGGTGAATCTGCTGTGCTCCAGATGACCAATATCCTGAATCCTTTCAGCTTCAGCCATGTAATAGCTATTATTTAATAGTGATGTTTTGATGGTTTCAGAAATAGGCCCCAACCTCCAACAACTGGAGCTTCAGAAGAAACTTTCCCTGGATGTATAGAATCCTAACTGTACACTGCAGCATTTCTTAACCCTTCATCTGACGAAGCGGGTATAGACCAAAATTGAACTGAATGGAGCACTGGACTTATTCATGGCCATTCCTAACCAGAGATTTCTGATCTGGAGGAATGGACCCAGGTTTTTAGCGGCCGTATGACAAAGGTTGCATGAATCCTGAAAGTGAAACTCATTCTTTGGTAGAGGGGACTGATATAGACCGTGTGAAATGTTCACATCATGCCAGAAACTTGAAATCTGAGGCTTTTCCAGTTCCATTTGAGTTTTATTTTAATTTTCCAGTGAGGACAAGAACCTAGCAAGATTCAAAAACAGCCTAGATATGTATGTAGCTATCAAGAAAACCCCATGTTGTCATAATTAAAGAGAACAAATTTTGGCAGGGTTATTAAGCCTTGTGCTTCAGGGTTTAAGTCAGTCTCTGGCAATTGGAAATCAGCAAGAGCCCTAATGTGGCAAACACATTATCACATATCTGCCTATTGTGGGGCACTGACCTCTCCCTCTAAAGTGTCAGATACTGGCCACTGACTGAGAAGGGGCATTAAACTAGCTAGACCTTGGTTCTGATCCAATCTGGCAAATCCTATGTTTCTTGAACGTTTCTTAAATTTAAAATGTTCATGTTAACAAAGGTCAGTTTTCATCCTGAAAAACAGCATTTTGAAAATTCATATGTTTGGATGCAAAAACTGCCATTCACGAGTGTTTCATGGAAAGCAAAATTGGGGACCACAAAATGACCCAGAGTGAAATTTGCGAATTTTTTTTTTTTTAATGTTGGGGTGAAATGTTACTAAAAAAACATTTGCCAGCTTCCCCTACCCTGGTATAGGTGACATAGCCAGATCAATAATATGGTCTCTTGCTGATTCGAATCAGCCTTTGCCAAAGGATTGTCGCTGGGCTGGGGGATAGCAGTAAAGAACAATACGAGGTTTTAGGAACTAGAAAAGACCTAACGACATCAACATGGCTGCCCATTTTTGTTGATTCCAATCAATCCTTCCTCTTTTAGTTTCTCACCATGTTCCTCTTCCACCACAAATGAACCTTGCTCTGTTTTGAACCAGATAGCTGACCTTAGCTTTTCTTGGTGACTTATCCTGTTAGAACTGCCAGAGTTCCTTTTCTAACTCTTTCAGGCAACTCACCCTCAGTCCCTCAGAGAGTCCACTAATTTCCTACAACCTTTTTTTTCAAAGACTGATTCCTGCTGTACCACCGAAAACACCTTGTAGCTGAGCCCATTTCTCAGATGGGGAACCAAGGCACAAAGAGACTTAGGGTATGTCTACCCTGCAATCGGGAGATGTAATTGCAACACATGTGGACACATAGCCAAGATAGCTGTGATCAAGCTAGCTCAAGTAACAACAGCAGTAAAGCCATGGGGGCCGCTCAGCTGTGTACCCAAGGTTCTAGGTGGGCAGGTCTAGCCCATGCAGTCAGCTATACTGCTGCAGATTCACTACTGTTGTTATTCAAACTAGCTTTGATCTAGCTAGGACCAGGAGAACAGCTTGTGTATTTCTGCACGTGCTGCAGTCACACCTCCCAGTTGCAATGTGGATGTACCGTATGTGACTCATTCATGGTCATGCCGGAAGTCTGCAGCTGAGCAGGGAATTTATCCCAGGTCTCCAGAGTCTCAGACTGGTGCCCTAACCAGTGGCTGTTGTTTGCTTCTTTCTCCCACTGTTTTTTACGTATGTTTTTAGCTGGTATGTTGTCTATTTAGATATGTAAGCTTTTCAGGGAAGGGGCCTGTCTTTGGCTCATATTGAGCACACATTAATAATAGATTCTAAACTCTCACCAGCGTGAACAAATCACAGCGTGGAAACGGTTATGAATCACCAATTCCTAGAGTTCGGAGTAGCTTCTATCTTGGTCCTGCAAAAGAAAACATCGTTCCTGGCTGCGTTTGTCATGAAATAGCTGAATCCAATTAGCCCCTCTGGCCCCCAGTTGTTTTCCTAATGAAACGGCTTGGCACCCCAGCTGTGTCCAGGGACCGTTAGTAATCACTCTGCACAACTGCTCCAAAGGGGAAACGGTGTGAGTCTGTGGCTACTACCACTGGCAGATGTTTTATGAATAAAACTCGCTGAGCTATGGAGGGGTGGGCCCTTCTCAGCGGTGCACCATCACCTGTTCAAGTGTTACACCTATTTTCCTGCCCCCTCCTGGGAGCTAGGTACAAACGGCCACACAGATGGCACTGCCTGTGGCCCATTGAGCTGAGAATTAATTAGCAGATTATGGCACTGGTGGTAATGATTAACCCCATTACCATAGCAGAGACATTGCACAGGGTTTTTCATGGTGTGGGAGGGTATTTGTAAATAACTATTCTGGACTCTAGTAAAGCTTTTCATAGTGTCTTATGATGTGTTATTAAAGATCTAAGTTAGACCAACATGTATACGAAGTTACCATATAGACTGAAATCCAGATGAAAGACCGAAGAAAGGGTACTGGTAAAGGGCCATGCGGTTGGTAAAGGCTGGATGTCTGGTGGGTTACCACAGGGATCAGTGCTAGTTCCGATCCTATTTAACGTCTCCACTAATGAGCGGGTAAATGGAGTAAAAACAGAACGTCAACCAAACCAGAAGGCGCACACATGAGAGTTCTGTTTAAAGCGCCAGTTGTATGTGGCCCCATGAACAGGATATAATGCAAAAGTGAAGGATACATACTAATGCTTTTGAAGCCAGATAATCAAGAACAATAGGAGAAAGACTCTTGAAAGGCCATGATGCTGGAAAAGAATAAATAGACAATACGTTGGAGCTGAGCTTGCAGTTCAGTATAGCAGTGACAAAACAAAAAAGCCAATGTGATTTTGAGCAGCCGATGTCTCACCTTGTAAAGCAGACAGGTAACTGTGTCTTTCTCTGTACAATGCTGGTGAGAATGCTCCCGAAGATTGCATTCAATCCTAGGCATCTGAAAGGATATGATAACGGTCTATAAATAATTGAAGGGTGTGAACCGTAAGGGCAGTGAGGAATTGAGGCTGTTACAATGGATGTAACTGGGAGTAATGAGATAAAATTAAGCTGAGAAAAACTTAGACACTGTATCAGGGGTTTTTTCCCCCAGAGTTAGGTTTGTTCAACTGTGAAATAGACTTTCAAGGAAGTAGTAGTAGTTCCATTGCTTCAGTCATTTAAATTTTGAATGGACAAAGCACTGGCTAATATAGTATAGGGAACAGTCATCCTGCATTAGCGGGGAAATGGACAGAAATGACCTCATTTGCCTTTTCTATCTCAAATGTCTAATAATAATAAAGTCATAATAAATTAATATGAAACATTGATTTCTGACTCTGTATTCAATGGTGCAGCATTTTTGTTCAAGACAACTTTTACCTGTATTTTTGCTTTGTTGTCAGGTTGTTTGTGGAGTGTTTTTAAATAAGGTTTTAGTTAGATTCCATTTTTACCAGTGAAAAAATGCAAAGTTCCAAATAGCAGTAGGAGGTAAAATTGCTAGTCAGACATTGAGATCTTGTGCTGCTGAAAAAACAAAAGTGCTTCATTTTGTCTGTGGCAAATTAAACACAAAATATCTAGGTAGAAAAGTGAAGCTCATCTGCAAGTATATGTGGCAAGCAGAAAGCGATTCGCTTTCGTAAATGGTGTGTATTTGAGAATTTCAGGTTGCCTTCTTGGTGTTGCTTGAAAGGTACAATCAGTTGATGGGTGTTAGTGGCGAGAGAAGATAATCTGTCCCATTTAGAGATAAATCTGTGTTGTCTCATGATACCTCACTGCCATTTTCACTATATTCCTTTTAGCAGCTCATAGACACTGGTGAATTTAATTTCTTTTATCCCCATTCCTTTACCATAACATACCTTCAATATATTTAAAATAAGGGTGGCTTTTCCACACACCATAAAGTGTCTCAAAAATCACCAGTCAGTCACTAACTCCTGGTTAATGACTGAAGTATTTTAAGTTGGTGTTAGACAAGGTGGGTTTTGTGTCAAGGCCATACCAGCCATTGGCAGGTCTGAGGCAAATATCCTTAGGGTTCCCATTGCACTAACTGGAAATAAGGAACATAACAGGTATACTTCTTTAGCACCTTCCGTCATAAGGGTCTCAAAACATTTTACAAACATTAATTAGATTCTTACTACCCCTTGGGTAGGTGGTGGTATTCTCATTTAGGCACAGTGCAGGTGTGGAATCTTGTGTTATCACAAAGGAAAAAGTGATGAGTTATGGAGGGAGCTGAGGGGAACTTGATTCAGCTTTAATCTGTAGCTCAGCATCTCAGCAGGAGGAGGATCATGGTTAAACCCACGTCTCTTAATATGTTTCCTTTCCCCTCATACCCTGCCCATTTTCTACCTACCCCATGCTCTTCAGAGTAAGAGTGAGTACACAGGGGGCTTGACTGCCACACACACTACCTTGCTGTTAATCTTACTGGGCCCTGCACATAGCCGCCACGTCCACAACCCTGCTGTTCACCGTGCACAGACTTCATAGATGGACCAACAGAAGCACAGAAAGGTTGGGGGACATGCTTAAGGTCACACAGAAAGTCAGTGATGGAGCCGGAACACAGCCCGTGAGCCTGTGAACTCTGACTCGCACTCCCCTCTTTTAACCACTAGAGCAGTGTTTCTCAGCTCCTTTCAAACTACTGACCACTTCACAGGAAGTGAGGCCCACCAATGCATGGTTCTTAATTTCCTCCACTGGGGCACTGGTGGTCAGTGGAGAACAGTTGGGAAGGTTACATATGCTAGGTCATATGCTGCTATTCATCCCTGAGTAATTTCATCTGGGAAAAGAGGCGCTAATCAGCACCTTTATATGAAATGTCCCTTCTGTCACCTGGAATTTCCAGCATGATTTTCAAGAGCATAGATATTCGTTATACTGCCAAAAATGTTAAACAGGAAAGCCTTTGTAATTAGAATGCAGTGTAATCTTTGATTCAGGTTTACACAAACTGTTTAGCTGATATATCTCATATTAGATGACTCAAACAACTGGGAGTAGGATATAGAACCATTAGTCTCCTAGCTGCTGCTTCATATATACTCCCAAAGTTGCTACCATTGGATAGCTGCCTGACAATTGGTATGAGCTTGCTGGACAGATACCCATATGGCATGAGGTCACGGCAGAGTTGGCACTAGTTAGCGATTGCAGCAGAAATTCCAAGAAGCAAATGAGCCAGGGGGACTACACCACCCTCTGCCCATATTAGACAAGATTAGAGATGAGCAAAAAAAATTGGTTGAATAGTAAATTTGCTGAAAATGCAGTTGGGGTCAAATTCAGTGAATAGTTTCAGTCATATAAAAAAATAAGGATTTTTTTAAAAGTCAGAATGGTTTGTTTCAACATTTTCAAAAGACCCCTTTCAGCTTTTCATTTTGAAACTGTGTTTTGAAATGTAACTATGTTTATTTTAAGGAAACCAGAAAAGAGTGGGAAAACCCATATCAAAACAAAAAAGTGAAAAAAATTCATTTTGGGTTGACTGAAACATTTTGTTTTTGTATTTGTTTGGGGGAGGGTTTTGGTAAGAAAAAAAACATCTGTTGGGTTCAAAACTAACTGAATTTGGCGGGATTTTCCATTTCAGCCACCAAAACAATTGAGCTCTTCTCTCAGCTCTGGATGAGCTCTTTATGTGGTGTAAATCAGTATAGCGCCATTGACTTCAAGGAATCCGAGGATCTGACCTCTATTGTCCCTTCAAAGAACATAATAGAGGGGGCAGTGTGGAGAATCTTGCACTGCGGCTGCCCGTACTGCTTCCGTCCTGTGGACAAATGGAGAGTTACACTCTTTGTTGACCTCCTCGTGGAACTATTCGTTAGTGTTGTACATTTTTATAATATAAAGGAGAAAGTGTCAAATACCTGTGAAGCCATTACCCACACGAGAAGTAAGACATGCCCTTTTCCTAACGTGACCATTGTTGGTTTCACTTAGGAGCATTGCTCAGTCAGATGAAAAGCTGGTTATCAGTGCATCCTGGGCAAAAGATGATGACATCACCAGGCTCTTGAAGTCTCTGCCCAACTGGATCAACATGGCTCAGCCCAAGCAACTCAGACCAAAGAGAGAAGAAGAGGAAGACTTTATAAGGTAACATATTTTTTAGCTGATGTTCTAATACACTTTGAAGCTACAGTAACACCAATGGATTATAGTTATACAAATTACCGCTTTCTTTTTAACGTTTGGCTAGTGTTTATGACCACAGAACATAAACCACTTACCCAGGTGCTTAAGTCCATCCTTATTCAGCAGAGCATTTAAGCATGGACTTAAGTGCCATTTAATTCCATGAGACTTAAGCATGAGTTTAAAGTTAAGCACATGCCGAAGTGGTTTGCCGAACTGGGGTGTAACAGTACAAAGAATCCCTATGCAACTGCTAACACTTGGTAATGATTCCTATTCTGTGGATTGCAGTCTTGAAGCAGGTCACCAGCAGGAATCTCATACTTCTTGGTATGTTGCTGAGCTCCATCGACATGTGCTCTGCTTGCTTTGGGTGGGCAGAGAAACCTGCCCTTAGTTATCCCTTTCCTAACAGCCAGGATGGAGAGAGGAGGAAGTGGAGATCTATGTAGCTATTTTAGCTAGATTGAAGCTATGCCTACTGAAGCTGCAACCACACCTTTGGTTGCAGGTAGACACATCCCTCCATATTCCATTCCATTCTGTAATGTATTGGCCCTCATTGCAGCCCCATCATCACTTGTTCTCAGCTTTCCCTTTCAGTGACCCCCAATGTCCTGTGACCATCGCTCCTTTTGTTTCCCATGAACCCAACGCTCCCTTTGTGCTGGTTCCTGTCGTGGTTCAAAGGGCTCCCAGCAGAGGTAGAATTTCACTCCTTTTCCTCCCACCTGGCTCTCGGGAGTGGAAGATCAGCACAGGCTTGCATGCCTGCCCAGAACCCTGCGTATTCACTCACGTTGCTAGCCTGCTCCTGGTTCCATGCCACAGTGTCTTCTCCACTATTTTTAGCCACACTACCTGGGTTGCAATCACACCTCCGATTTCAATGTAAACATATCCTAAGACTCCTCCTAGCTACTAGCAAACCGGCTCGCCCCTCACCGTGCTCGGACTCTGCGGCTCCTGGGCATATGACCCGCCTCCACCCCTCCTGCTGCCTCAGCACTCTGCAGGGGAGGGGCTGTGTGCCCGGCAGCATGTTTGCCTCCACGTGGAGCCAGCGTCTGACCGCCATGGGCATGGTCAGGGGAGTCCCAGCTGGGGGGCAGTCAGGGAGCGGGGAAGGGTTGGATGGGTCGGGAGGTCTGGGGGGCGCTGTCAGGGGGCGGGGTGTGAAGAGGGGTCAGAGCAGTCAGGGGACGGGGGGGGTTGGATGGGTCAGGAGTTCTGGGGGGGCTGTTGGGGCGGGGGTGTGGAGAGGGGTCGGGGCAGTCAGGGGACAGGTAGGGGGTAGGGTCCTAAGGGGGCAGTTAGGGTTGCGGGGGGTCTGAAGAGGGTGCAGTCAGGGGACAAGGAACAGGGAGGCTGAGGTAGGGGTGGAGTTCTTGGGGGCAGATAGTGGCAGGAGTCCCAGGAGGGGGCAGTCAGGGGACAAGGAGCAGGGAGGGGGGTTGGGGATTCTGAGGGGGGCAGTCAGGGGGTGGGAAGTGGGAGGGAGTGGATGGGGCGGGGCTAGGGCAGGGCTCTCCCCGTTCTCTTTTTTGACTGTTGAAATATGGTAACCCTAGGCAAGGGAGGAGCTGGGGGGCGCACGGGGGCTGGCGCCCGCATGCATCCGCTGCAGCCTGCAGGAGCCCCGGGGGGGGGGTGCCGGGCCGCAGCCTGGGCAGGAGGGGGGGGCGCGGCTGCTCCCTGCTAGTGCCGCCGCCGCCTTTGCAGGGCTGGTGCCCCCCTGCACCGCACTGGCTCCTCCATGGCTGGGGCTCACAGCCGCCACAGTCGGGGCGCTCTGGCTCTCCGTTGCCTCCGGAAGGCGGCTCCTCCCTGCCAAGCCGCTGCAGCTGCCCAAGCCCAGCAAAGCCAGTGAGTGGACTCGGGGTGGGGTGCGGTGGGGTGGGAAGGGAAGGGCTTGCGCGGGGGGGCTGTGCGCTCTCCAGGGGAGTTCAGGGGGTGGGAAGGGGGGAACCTGATCTGGGGAGCAGCCCCTGGGCACAGCTGGCCGCTGGGGTCTATAAAGGCTCATTGGGATTTGCCCTTCAATGAACCAATGTGCAGGGAGGGGTGGGGCACAAGGTGGAAGTTTCGCCTAGGGCGCAAAATATCCTTGCACCGACCCTGCTTATGCTGAAGAAGCCAGTCATCTTTACATTTCTGGTTAGCCGCAAGCCTGTGCTTTCCCATCACTATTCATCGTTCCTTTGATTGGCATTTAGCTATAATATTGTAAGAGCAAGTGAGGCTGTTTAAAATTAATCTAATTCACCCAAATTATCTTTTTACTTATTCAGTGAATGCAAGAACGATAAAGATGATGCAGTTTAGAGAAAGGAATGATTAACAACGTAAATCGTGGGTATTTGCGGAACTGTTTGCTCATGCTGCACTGGCATCAGTGCACTTTAAAAATCCTGTTTGATATTTGGGAGTCTGGGAGAAAAAAACACGTATTGCTTGTGAAGTAAACATGCAATTCTTGTGGTTTTAACCTTCATGAATTATCCCTCCTTTCCTACAGCTAGGGTTAAAGCTGGTCTTAACATCTTTCCTTTACTTCCACTATTTGGTTGATCTTGGTGTGGATAAGGGTTGGGGCAGTCAGGGGACAGGTAGGGGGTAGGGTCCTAAGGGGGTAGTTAGGGTGGGGGGGGGTCTCAGGAGGGGGCAGTCAGGGGACAAGGAACAGGGAGGCTTAGGTAGGGGGTGGAGTTCTGGGGGGCAGTTAGGGGCAGGAGTCCCAAGAGGGGCAGTCAGGGAACAAGGAGCAGGGAGGGGGGTTGGGAGTTCTGAGGGGGGCAGTCAGGGGGTGGGAAGTGGGGGGGAGTGGATGGGGCGGCGCTCTCTGCCCCTCCCCCCCCCCCCGGTCCTCTTTTTTGATTGTTGAAATATGGTAACCCTAGGCAAGGGAGGAGGGGGCGGAGGGGGCGCTGGATCATACTGATCAAAGTTGAAGTCTTACCATAAAATCCTGGCCACATTGAAATCAGTAGCAAAATTGTCATCAGCTTCAGTGGTGCCCCCAAGATTTCAACCTTAATGTCAGTTCTTTTTTCTTATTTTTTAATTTTATTATCCATTGATTGAGATTTCTTCATAAGCAATGTGACTTATAAATTTTCCTTAGGAAGCTATTCGATGTCTAATTTCTCCTGAAAGCTGGAAAATAGCATTTAATTCTTTCTCCGGTTTTTGTCCTATTTTCCCACTTAGCTAATTTCTTAACCATTACTGTAAGAGCTCAAATTCATGTGATTTTTGTTTCTGTCATTGTTTGCACCTTGGTATTGTCGATATATGAGAGCAACTCTGGGAATAACATTCGCTATCTAACTGTTTCTGCAGAGCCAGGGGGAAACAAAACATTGGTTTTATGGGTCCCACAGAAATTGAGGTGGAGGTTAATTTCTCTCTGACTCATGAGCCTGCTAGGTCCAGTTGTCCATTATCTAATCATCCAAGATATTTTAAAGATGCATATTACCTTGCTATTTAACCGTCTTCATATATTGTTACAACAAGGTACACAGACCTTCTTCCTGAGCTAGCAGGGAAAGAGTTAAGTCTGGGAAAGGCCACAGCTGGGGTGCACTAAGGGGGGGGCAGAGTGAGCTGGGAGGAAGGGGATGTCTGACTCTCTCTCTGCCTAGGAGGGCAGCGTGGTGTGTGGTAAGAAGAGCCCTCTCCTATGAAACTCTCCATGGGATGTTAGGACTATGTTAGCGCAGTGAGGGAGCAAGCACCGGGGAGAGGGTTGGGTGGACTATTGGAGCCTGGAGAAAGAGTTATGTGGAGGTGAATGTTTTGCTAATAAATCAGATCCCAGAGGTAGAGGTCTGATTTGAAACACCCTCCATCCAATCCCTGCTGTGTAGCATTTTGACTGAAAGGAAAGAAACTGAGGCATGGCCGTGTCAGGCACCCAGTCTGGGGAGGGAGCAACACCCTGCCACAGTTGTACTTAAACTATTTGACAATATCCCTTTAAGTATATTAATTCAGTTATGTCCTGTAGTTTTAACACTAGTCTGTGGAGGATTGTGGGGTGGGGTGGGGGAAGTACTGTTAGTTTTTTTTCTTTTCCTTAGGTTTCCGGTGTCTCATTAGCTTAATTAGAGTGAAGAATCAAAATAGTGTCCTTACAAAAACCTCATGCATATCTCTGTTAACACTGATTGATTCTGTTGTCTTTAACCTGCCACTATCTCTGTTGTGATTAGATGTCAAAAGTCAGGGTAGGGAGTGGGTGAATCTCACCGTTAATATTCTTGTGTGGTTGGATAAACAAAAGAGACCTGATTGAGCATATTATAGTAGCTTGGAACTTGGCAAGGACAGGAAGGAAAGAAAAGTCATGCCTCTCCTGATATAATTAGTTTTTGAATCTGGGAAGGCTATTTGGCACTTGGCTGGATGTGAAATAAAATGTCCTTCTTGCTGTATAAAGGTTAGCATTCGGTTCATTACTGAATCAGGCACGTTAGAGATAAAAACCAAAAATGTATTATTTCCAGACTTAACTTTGAGTGGAAAGAATAGAAAAGAATGTTAGATCTGACCACTGGCAAATCACAGCAACCCCCCAGCCTTCTGTGTTGCAGCTGCTCTGTATCACAAGGGGTGGCAAGGGTACTACATTAAAGAGGCAACGCATATTAGGAGAGCTGTGAAAAAGAAAGCAGCGCCCGCGTTGCTCATCCCAGCATCCTGGGAGTTCACAGGGTGAAAATCATTTTGCTGCAAACCTCAAGCTGAGCTTGTTTGAGGAGCTCTCCAGGATGGAGATGGTGATAGAGCAGAATGTATTTGGCTGCAGATCTCAAGTAACAAATCTGCTGGTACAATAAGGATAATTGGGAGACTTGAACTCCTCCCAATATGGTCTTGTTTTGGTGTCAGAACTCCTAACTTTGGACCAGATTCTCAGACTGAAGTCAGCAGTGCTATGCCGATTTCCACCAGCTGAGAATCTGGCCCTTCTTACTGTGACAGTTAATTGTACTAGGATCTGATTTATAGCTTTGCACTAAATGAAAAGTGCCAGATTCTGCCATTCTTACTCTGGCCAAGTAGTGCCTTACTTCCCAAGTAGCCCTTTTCATTTCACTACAACTACTCACTGAATAAGGTACTACTCAATGTGAGTAAGGGAGAATCTGATCCTTTATGAGCCCATCTGATCGCTCTATGTATAGTTTCTATCTGAATATACTGCATAGTTACTTTGGGGAAATCTGTCCATGCGCTCAACTCCCACCATCTGTAAGAACAGAATGCTGGGGGGCGGGAGGTGTTACTGGCGTACTGGCGCATCATTCATAGAGGGCAGAGCTGAGGATGGATTGTGGGGATGGCATGAACCATAACTCTGTATATTATGGTTTTCAGAGGTTTGAGGTTAGCTGAACACAATGTTCCCGAAGGGCACAAGGTACCATCAAGCTAACTGTGTGTTAACAAGGATTTTGGGCATTTGGTTTGTTCTTTAAATTATTTCTCTGCATCCCCATGTACCACAGCCCAACTCTCCCCCTCCACTGGGTCTGACTCCTTGGCAATGATTATCCAGCCCACAGAATGCACTGGCTGCATGTCAGTTGCTTCACTGCCTGTGTATCATCTCCTGTCTCTCTGCTTGTCCACCACAGCCCAGTTCTCCCTCCTTAACACCCTTCTTGTAGAGAGATGGGTGTTAGAATGGGACCTGCAGGTTGAGGAGCTGGGGAAAGGATGCAGGAACAGTCTAGAGACTAGCATGGAGTAAGTAGGGGCATTTTTCAGATGGGGTGACAGACCTGGGGGTGGGGGGAATTTGGGGACACAACAACCCTCACTCCATATCTGACCCTCTCCTTTCTACACCACTCTTCATTGCACTGCTTCAACACCCCACACACATTTCCCACTGTGCCAAGTGTGGTTTTACTGGTCCCAAAGGTGTTACACCACCATTGCTCTGACACTGATCCAGCATTCCCCCCATCACACCCATTGCTCTGACTGCTCACATGCTCCCGCTGCTCTGAGCCCCCTACTCACACACCAGCTCCATCCTCCTCCTTGCGTCCATGCCCCTGGTAAGCTTGGACAGGCAATGGGAGGTGGTGGGACAGTGAGGAGTGCAAATACAAGCAAGAGGCATGAGGGGGCAGGAGAGTGGAGATCCAGAGTCCCCTACTCTATATCTAGTGTATGGGGAAGGGCTCTACACACCCATCTGCAGCATAGCAGGCTCAGAGAGGTGTGAAGTCATCCATTCATCTCAATGAGATGATGTTCTCTGCTGAATGAGGCCACCCCACAGAGATGAATACGGCATGAAGCAATGTGTGAACTGCTCCACTCATCTCATTGGGTGTTCTCATCTTCCCTCCCTGAGCTGCCAAGCTTATGGGCCAGTACCATGCACTACACATGGCTGTTTTCAGCTCTCCGTCCCAGTCTCGGTACTGTTGGGCATGGTTTGAATGGGGGACAGAAAAGTTATGAAAGCGAGCTGGTTTTTGTGGGGTAAAGCTGAAGCACCCACTGCATCCCCTATTATACAGTTCTGACTTGTACCATTTCTCCTCTTACTCTCCAGCACTTCTTTGACTTCCCTTTTTCCCCTAGAAAAAATAGCATCAGGGGACATACGAGCCTGGAATCCCTTCCCTACTGCTGGAGGCAGCATAGGCAAGGTGGGGGTCTCTACCCCCTAAGCCCCCTCAAACCTCTCCCTGCACTCTGCCAACTTTCACACCTCCTGCACTGCTCTAATACCCCTCCCCCACATTCCCTAGCTCTGCACCCAGAATGTTATAAGAATATGGAAATGTTATGACCAGCACATATTAGGGCGCCTGTGTTTCAGGAACCGCTTGACCGAATGACCCTGCGACTTGCTTTCCTCTGATCACATTCAGTTCCATTGTTTGGATTGATTACATGGCCATAACTGCTTACTGGAGTATTTCATCTTCCCTCTATTTAATTAATGCTAATTTCCTGGACTCTACTTCTAAAGTAAAATCTGAGTCTGCCTGTGGTTTTCTAGAGCACTTTGAAATATCACTTTTAAACTGGACATTTCTGTCTCCGGGCAAAACCTTCAACAGGAGTCCCTGCAGAATGCAGGCAGAGAGCAAGGAACATTTACCACACGCATCTTCTGAAAACTGCCAATGGTGGGGCTCACATGGTCACAGCCTATCACCTTGAGGCACCCAGTGACCGTGACAGTCTGTTCATCCTTTCACTCTAAGCAGAGCCCTAGTCTTGCTTTATATGAGCATTTCATTCTTTTTGGCTTGAACTACTGATGCTCTGGAGTTCCTAATTAACCCTGAGTAACTTATTCGCTATAACACAAACACATACCCCAAAGGGGCAAGAGGTGTCATGCAGTAGCTGAAATAAATCCCAAGTGGATGAGATCAGTTTGGGGATGATTAGAGCCATAGTTTGAGCCCAGGTGTGTGCAAAACAAAAAAATTTGAACAGAGGTAATTTTTGTAAACACATATTGGAGGGGCAGTGTCTTGAAAAGGTCTTGCTCAAGAGACCCCAAATTTGGACCACTAACCCTACCCCGCACCACCATGAAGCAGAGAAAAACAATCTGAGCTATTGCGTGGATTTTAGAGCACTTAGAATAGTAGACTTTTAAACTCTCAATCTTAATTATAACAGAGCTCCTGCTCCACTATAATGATTATATACAAATATACATCTGCAATTTGTTATTACTATAGATGTTTAAAATGCTAACAATCCTGAATGTAGCCATCTTAAACTGACTGATTTCTTAAGAATTGTGGCGGAGGTGGATCTCAGAGTAGTCGTCGTTAATATCTTTACCAGTGCAAGCTGAGTTAATGATGAAGATACTCAAACCTCATGCCAGCTGATTGCCAGCAAAAGGTCAAGGAATAAATCTCTCCTCCTTTTTCCTCCTCTCATCCATGTGCAACATGCACACTTGGTGATGTTTAGTTATTGATGTTTCCTTCTTCTGAAGTATCAGGCCCGTGCTAGGGGCAGGATGCCAGATTTAGTTGGACCAGTCCTGAACCAGAATGTCAGGAATCAAGTGACTTTCTGACACAACCATCTGTTGTGGTGCAGCGGGAGGCAGGATGGCAGACTAAATGGCCCAATGACAATTCCTATGTGCCTAAAGCGACAGCTGTACTAAAATTGGCATTTAAGGGCCCTTTTGGTGGTGCTGAAAAGTGACCTTTGTGATTACGCAGTGTGGATTCAGGACAAATCTAGGGATCTGACTTCGGGGTGGGTTAGGGTTCTTTCCTCACACCATTTAGACTCACTGACTGATCCCAGACATGAAGAGCTGTGTAAGCTCGAAGGCTTGTCTCTCTGACTAACAGAAGTTGGTCCAATAAACGATATTACCTCACCCACCTTGTCTGAGCTCAGGCTGAGGCACTCCTGCTTGCTAGGCAGTGTGCAGCCTAGGTCTATCATGGCTGCAAGTTGTTACCATCTGATGGCTGTTGAGTGGCCTATGTGAAATTAGTTTGTGGATTTCTGTCCAATCCCCGTGGAAAACATCTACATCAGAAAAATCCCCTTGTTGGGAATCTCAGCATTGAGGCCTAGAACTAAATGGGCACTGGAAGATTGAGTTCCTCTTCAACTTCAGGGAACAGTCCCTCCGTTTGAAGCACAGAGGTGCGACAATTTGTTCGTGCTGCACTTGATCTGTGATTGCAGAGAAGTGTCTTTTGTTCCCTCTTTCTGTGGATTACATAGACTCATGATTCAACCCTCAGAGAAATGGCTGTGGCATGAGGAAATTGAACACCCACTTTCAGATTTGTTACTCCTGCAAGATGCATCCTCCATTGAAATGAACTTAGCAACAGTCCTGGCTCTGCTAAACCTTGTTACTGTTTCACAGCATACAACAAGACATTTGCTAATACACAATGGTACATTAGGCAACATAATTGAAACTGAATTAGACTGGTCCAGGAAATGAACAAAGAACATCATGTGATGCATTATTCTTCTTATTTTATTATTTTAAGAATAAATTAGTGATCCACTGTCTTATGGTCTTGTGACCCCTTAGATGTGCAGCTGTCCAGTGCTAATCTTGCTCTTCTCTCTTACAGATCCCTGGGATCAAGTGAGATATTTGTTTCAAATCTCAGTGACCCTCCAATTTAGGTCAGCATTAGAGAGGGCTGAATCCGCAGTAGTGTAAAGCGGCATAGCTTTGTTGATTTTTCTCGACTGTATTGCTGTGCAGAAGTTCAGAGAAATGTCCTCACAAGTTGAATCTTTGCAACTACTTTGCAACAAACAAGACCACAAATTCTGTAAAAAGTTATTGAATTTACTTTTATTGGTCTTGTTGCAGAGAGTCATGTTAGAGTGATTCCTTTGGCAGAAAACGCCCACTCTTGTTGGTCTCTGTTTTGGTGCTTGGACAATATCTCGATGATCCTCAGACAACTTTTGGAACAGGGAAGGCAACTAAAGTGAAGCAAGGGCCTTTTTTCTAAATTCTTTTTGATAAACAAGAACAATATTTTTGTAGGATTATTGGTTTGTTTCTTTCAATTCAAGTGAAAGGCTTCTGCCTTGGTAACTTTTGTATAAAGCTTTTAAATGTAGTCTCCAAGTCTCAGCCAGAGCTAAGCTAGAAGGTTGACTTTGTGGCTAAAGCATAGAGCTCTACATCAGGAAATCAAAGTTCTATTCTGCACTTGCTGTGTGATTTTAGGCAATTTTCTATACAGTTGGTCAGCGGGGGAAGCCCGGCCTTCCTTCTAACTAGCGTGCTGAGGGAACGGTGGGGCATCTTTTTCAACACACAAAGGAAATCCTTCTTTCTCACTGGTGTACCGTATACTCTGCAAGAATTGAGGAGTATCGGGGATGCCGCCAAGCATAGCAATTACAAATGTATATTTACTCTGAGGCAGCTCAGTCTCGTGGGTTTAACTCAGAGCTGGGATCCAGAAACTCTTGTGCTCTTACATGTGGTGTTGGGCAAGTCACTTAACCACTCTCTGCCACAGTTTCACCATCTGTCAGGTGGGGAAATATCTACCACAGGAGTTGTGAAGAATAATTAGTGTTTGCAGAAGTGCCGCCTAAGTGATAAATATTATTATTCTGTATTATGCTTTCCACGGGGCACCACACATACGTTCACCTCTTGTCTGGCCCCTGATATTCTGGACCACTGGCTACAAGCTCCGCACAGTGCTATTAACTGAAGTTTGAATTCACTGTGATGCCTATCAGCTAAGAGCATCTGACTCTCACTCTGAAAAACTAGCCCTTCAAGAGCTGCTTCAAAGCACAGTGTGGAAAATGACAAAAGGGACCTTGTCAGAATGGTAAATTCACTCCTCAGGGAATTTTTCCTCTTCCCCTCTGTAATTTTGCCCTTGGGGGGCTAGAGAGGGGAAAAGGGGAGTGTGACACTCAAATGGTCCCTCTTGTTTGCACAGCTCCCTGGACACATTCTCCCAGTGAACTGATTCATATTCATCATTTGCTGAAGGAATAATTGAAGCTAATTCCTTGGCCATGAAAAGGGAGAGAAGCAGTAAACGAATGTAAAGCTGTTGCCAAGGGCACACAGGAGGCCTCATTCCGTCACTGTTTTGTATTGATGTGGATACTTGGCTGGTTCTCAGCCCTGCTCTGACATGGCCAGAATGCCTTAACATAGCAAAGGTGATCTTGATTTGTCATGTCTGCCCTTCGTTGGCCCTTGTTTTCCTTTCACTATGTAAGTATTAAAGTAAGAGAGAGGGAAGCCTCGTGTCACCATCAGATCACGTATTTCCAGTCTAAGTCAATGTGTGATTTAATTTTATTAACATCTCAGCCCCTGAAAAACATAGATATTGCTTCTCCGGAAGAGGAGAGAGAACCCATTCTTTCTGCTGGATATTCATTTCAGGTGGGGGGCACTGTCTTCCACTGTGTATCCCTATATGTGCAATGCTAAGAACAGGCTATGCATGTTACAGGGTATCCAATAAAACAGAACAGATCTAAAGCCAATCCTGGTATTAGAGAAAGAATATTATAGCAATAGCGATGACACAGCAGAGGGAAACAGAATGACACTTAGACAAGCGATATTTTGTTAGTCAGATGACTTGATCAGACCAGACCTGCATTCTTTGGCAAAAAGGAGATTAAGAGTAGACCCTATTGACCCACACACAAATCTTTATGGGAAACAAGAAGGTTGCATATTCAGTCTTAACTTTGGTATTTCCTTACTTTTAAGTGCTTAGCTGGGCAAACATAATAGTCCATTAATGTAAAGGGGGAGGAATTATAGGGGATTGCATTTAATATGTATTGTGAAACCTGCCCTAAGCAGCCACCCAAAAGACCAGCAAAAGTAAGTTGCCTCATATAGCTGGGTGTTAACTGAAGGTAAAAAAAGAAAAAAAAAACCCACTCTGGGGATCCTTGGGGATACTTTAAAGTGATCTTTTAAGACAGAGTTGCTTGTTGAAGGTTATCTTCATTGCAGATTTCAGTGTGTGTGTAATGATGGAATTGTGAGCTTGGATTTCTGCGGCCAAATAGATACATTTGAGAAAACAAGTGAACATATTTGCTGTACTTTTGCTATAAATTCCTACTAAACCATTGTTCTCTTAGAATAAAAGCCTGTTTCCCATACATGCCAATCATAATTAGGAGCATAATTTCATTGATAGGGATACATTTGTTCCCACCCCGTGTTAAAAATAATAAATATGCAATAGTGTGAGATGTAGATTTTATTAACCTGAGTTTGGGATGATCAAATGATTCATGTAATGGCTATGCAGGTCACCCCAAACAAGTGCCAATAAAACTTTGTTCTTTGCTTTTTGTGTTGTAGAAACTGTTTGGGGAAAGAGTTGGAGTCCTTTGGGAACAAATTACGTTGTAATCACTGTTTTGGGTAATGGCAAACTAGTGTTTCGTAATCCAACATTTCGCAAACTGTGGTCTGTGAAGAACTGCACAGTTACGTTGTACTAACTCCGCTCCTTATTTCCAGCTGCTAAACCAAGTTAAAAGAAGCTAAAAGTAGATTAAGTATTTCCTCTTACTACTTTGCCAGGTAAAAAAGTTGCTGTAGTTGCCATAGGAGTGTTGTTCGATTCATAGACCCTAAAGCTGAAAGGGACCAGCGTGGTCATCTCCTCTGACCTCCTGTACAGTGCAGGCCATAGAACTCCCCCAAAATGATTCCTAGAGCAGATCTTTTAGAAAAACATCCCATCTCGATTTAAAATTTGTCAGTGACGAAGAATCCACTGCGACCGTTGGCAAACTGTTGGTTAATCTCTCTCACCATTAAATATTCGTCTAGCTTCAACTTCCTGCCATTGCCAGTGGGGCAAATGATGGTCCACCTGGGAGAGGAGAAGGTGTCAATGAGACGTACCCGCTATTAAGATGTGGTACACTCCAGAAGACATTGTAAGAACATCTGTACTACCTACCAAGGCAGAGCTGAAATGAGATATTTCCCTTGCTGTTTGACAAGTTACTTAAGTATAGGAGCATACAGTACAGAGGACAGTTAGGGCACTAGCCTGGGACTCAGGAGACGTGGGTTCTATTCCCGGCTGTGCTCCAAGACACCCTGTGTGACTTTGTGCAAATCGTTTAGTCTCTCTCTGCCTTGGTTGTCAATCTGTAAAACAGCTGTTCTCTACCTCACAGGGGTGTTGTGAGCATAAACATATTAACGATTGGAAGGTACTTAGATGCTAGGGTAAGGGGGGGCATAGAAGTACCTAAGATGGAGACAAAGATATAACATAATTTGTAACTGTCTGCCCTTATGATCAATCTTGTTGGATCTCTTTCTCTGTCAGCCATGAAAGTGTGTTGGATGGGGAGCACAGCTGGTGTGGTAAATGTAAGTACCATTATGACAACTTCCAGGAATCTATTAGCAATGCCCAGCCTGTCCATAGGAGGAGCCTGGGGGGATTTAATCAATTCCAAACAGCCATGAGACTGATTAAAATCAGTCACATGCTGTAGAGAAAAAAGGAGTCAAATTCAACCCTGGTGTATTTCCACTGAAGTCAAAGGCATCCCCTTACCTCCCAATCCTCAGCATTAGCCAACAGATGCTACTTCCTCTCAGACCATACTGTCAGAGACAACAGCTCTACAGCACCACCTTGAGGGATGTAGCTTTATTTTTTTTTACATTCTCAAGCAAAATCCCTGAAAGTGAAGGGTTTGGGGGTTTTTTAAAATATTTTAATTAAATGTTTAAAATTTTAAACCCTATTCAGATTTATATGTCGTTTAATAAATCAAAAATAAGTGCAGTGAAGCTACTTAAACACATCTAGTTTGAGGTTCTGGCAGTGTGACTGCTTGCATGGTTTAAAAGACCACTGATGGAATTTAGAGTAGCAGCCGTGTTAGTCTGTATCCGCAAAAAGAACAGGAGTACTTGTGGCACCTTAGAGACTAACCAATTTATTAGAGCATAAGCTTTCATGTCCATTTATTCTTTTGCGTAGAGACTATCCGGTTTGGCCAATGTGCATGTACAGTCTCTACGCAAAAGAATCAATGGACACAAATCTGACATCAAGAATCATAACATTCAAAAACCGGTAGGAGAACACTTCAGCCTCTCTGGCCACTCAGTAAAAGATTTAAGGGTGGCAGTTTTGCAACAGAAAAGCTTCAAAAACAGACTCAAACAAGAAACTGCTGAGCTTGAATTAATATGCAAACTGGATACCATTAACTTGGTTTGAATAGAGACTGGGAGTGGCTGGGTCATTATACATATTGAATCTATTTCCCTAAGTTAAGTATCCTCACACCTTCTTGTCAACTGTCTAAATGGGCCATCTTGATTATCACTACAAAAGTTTTTTTCCTTCTGCTGATAATAGCTCATCTTAATTAATTAGCCTCTTTCAGTTTGTATGGCAACTTCCACCTCCTCTGTATGTGTATATATATCTCTTCTTACTATATGTTCCATTCTATGCATGAAGTGGGCTGTAGCTCACGAAAGCTTATGCTAGAATAAATTTGTTCGTCTCTAAGGTGCCACAAGTACTCCTGTTCTTTTTACTGATGGAATTATTTTCCCGCAGCTATTCATCTATCATTCTCAGTGGCATGAGTTCTCATTGTAAGATCTAGTGACTGAAAGTTGAAGTTGGCAACATTCAAGCTGGGAAAAAGATTTTAACAGTGATGGTAACTAATGATCGGAACAACTTACAAAGGGCTGTAGTAAATTCACAATCACCTGGAGTCTTCAACTCAAAACTGGATGTCTCAATAAGATACGGTTTAGTTCATCCACAAGTTATTGAGTTTAGATGTAGGAAATAATGGGTGAAAATCTCTGGTTTATGTTTTATCCAGGAGGTCAGACTAGGTGATCATAATGGTCCCTTCTGGTCTGTGTGTCTCAACCTGTGTAAGTGCTTAGTGGTGGTTTTACGTGCAGGTAAACTTGGCAAGATTCTTTTGGAATCTGGCATTTAGGACTTTGCTGTGCTAGTCCTCTCAAGCCCTACGGAGAAGAGCATGGCAGAGGGCTAAAATAGAGTGCAGGAGATGATTGTGACGCAAACCTGAAAGACAATGAAACCTGAAGAACAATGAAAGTAATAGGTGGCAGGTTTAAAACAAACATAAGGAAGCACTTCTTCACACAAGGCACAGTCAACCTGTGGAATTCATTGACAGGCTACAACCTGTGGCTCTCAAAGGCCAAAAGCATAACTGGGTTCAAAAAAGAATTAGCTAAGTTCATGGAGGAGAGATCCATCAATGGCTATTAGACAAGATGGTCAGGTATGCAGCCCTGGGCTCTGAGTGGCCCTAAAACTCCAACTGCCAGAAGCTGGGACGGATGACAGGGGTGGATTACTCAATAATTACCTTGCTCTGTTCATTCCCTCTGAAGCATCTGGCACTTGACACTGTCTGAAGACAGGTTACTGGGCTAGAGAGACCATTGGTCTGACAAGTATGACCATTCTTATGTTCATATCCTCTATATTCTTATGACCCCTGGAAGAAGTTCTTTGGAGCTTATGTACAAATCAATGTGCTACGTAAACACATTTGTCTTGATTGTCACTTTTCACCAAATACTACATCTGTGCTAGTAAAATAATGCAGAGCCTAATTTTCAAAGCTGTTTATTTGCCTCCTTGTTCTTTTGAGCCATCAAGCTCCAGGGTACGTTTCATTTGATGTATGTATGTATGAAAAATGATTCAGAAGTTGAAGGGACTGACTTACAAGGGAAGATTAAATGAACTAAATATGTGTAACTTGTCTAAATGCCAACTACAGGGAGACATGAAAACAGCTATACATGCATCTGAAAGGTATATTTGCCAAGGAGGGTCTGGAGTTGTTTGGAGTGATGCCAGGAGAAGTAACTGAGAGTAATGGGATGAAGTAGAAAGAGTGCAATCAGGCAGAATATCAAAGAAAACTCCATGAGAATGAGATGAATTGGGCAGTGGAATTGTTTTTCCCAAAATGGATAGTGTCCACAAAGCTGATAGAAGCTCCAACAAATGAGATATTTAAAACTAGAGTGGACATAGCTCTTAAGAGCTGAGTGTAAGGAGCAATCTTACATTGGCCAAGGGTGGATGTTCAAAATCAGTGGTTCTCGACCTTTTTGGGCTCAGAACCTATTTGTAAATATTTATGGCCTATCACGACCCAGTAAAAAGTCTGTGGGTGGAGGCTTTGTTTCGGTTGGGTCATGGCCCCTGGGGAGGGAGTTTGGGTACTGCCTGGCACTCACCCCACAGAGGTGGCTCCTGCAGCTCCTGTGCTGTGGGGCTGGCTGGGCTTGGCTCTCTGTCCTGGGTATTGAAACCTCCAGGATTGCAGCACCTCTCAGGTTTGGTCCCACCATCCTGACTGGTCCAAATTTGTACGAGTGGAGTTGTGACCTGGCTCATGGAGTTGAAGTGCCGCTTACTCAAATTTGACCTACCCAGACTCCTGTCATCATGACAGCTAAGCCAAACCTGAGTAGCTCTGGGACCCCAGAGGTTGCAGTGCCTGGAACAGGGAGAGGAGCTCAGCCAGCCCTGTGGGACAAGGCCCGCAGGAGCTGCCATATAACCCTCTGAAACATTCTGGTGACCCAATTTTGGGTCCCGAACCATGGATTGGGAAACCCTGTTCTAAATGACCGAACTGGTCCTTGCCCATCTCCACTCTTGTTGACTCTGTGATATATTAACATTCCTGTTTGTGTTTGCATTTCAGGGCTGCCTTCAGCAAAGAGTCAGAAGTTCTCATTGGGAACCTGGGAGATAAACTAATCCCGCAGCAGGAGATCCTGCGTGATGTCAGTGATCTGAAGGCCTTGGCCAATATGCATGAAAGCCTGGAGTGGTTAGCTGGTCGGATAAAGGCAGCCTTCTCCAACCTTCCAACAGCCCAGAGTGAGTAGCTGTCATGGGTCTCTTGATTGTATGGAAACACTGGTCTTGATGGTAAAACCTACCAGTAACTGTGTCATGAAACTGGAGAGGAGAACCTCTTACAGGCTAGATCCAAGGGGTTTTAAAATCCACCTGCAGACTTAGGTTCTGCTGGGTTACAACTCATACAGCACTAGGCTGTTTTTAAGGAGCAGCCCTGGAGCATAGGGCATGTGGAGACGCATCTTCAGAGTGGTAGAACTGGAGCCAGTTGCCTTAGGCAGGCACAGTTCCTCAAAAGGCTCAAGAAGCACAAGGCAAAGCATCTCCACCTTTCTACAGAGCATAGTATGTGCTTCCCTCTGCACGGTGCCAGCTCTGCTCGCTTGTGTGGGAGTAGTCCTACAACCCCACTCCTCACAATAGTGGGGCACCAGCACCACTGGGAACACAAGCCATGGGCAATCTCTGCATGCAGAACCAACAGGTGAAGATGGCATCTTGCCCCCATCCTTCTCTTGTATATGCACACAGGGCCAGACACAATCCTGGCCACAAAATTTTAAACAACTCCTGCTGATGAGGTTCCATAGGGTCAGATATTAGTAGTGAGCCATCGGGACACTTTTTGTGTTTGAATAAAATAAAGCATAGCTAGATCATTAGATATTTTAGAACAGTTTTATATGGATCCAGTAGAGAAATAGGAAAACTTACCTCTTTTCTATAAGATGCATGACATACAATATAACAGGAAGAAATGCTGTCTTTTCACTTTCCCAAATGCCTTCATTACCTCTTGTTTCTTCTGGTTATTCCAAAGCATGAAAGATGGGGGAAAGAACATATTTTTATGAAAGATCCACATTGGAAAGCAATTCAAACCATTTCAGCTTCCCCAGGTTACAGTACAGGAGGCCGGGAAATTGCTCTGTATTGAGCTGAGGCTGAAAAGCCTGCTTAGGAGGAAAAATGATTGAGAGATACTCTTTTAACTAGAGACATCCTGGTTTATATATTGAAACGGCTTATTACTGTGGCATTGTTACATTGGCAGATGATAAATCTACTGAGCTGGCAGTGGCCCCCCTCATACTGAGATGCATTGTGGTCCAACAGATAGCGTAGAGGACTGGGAATCTAGCTTCTATTTCTGGTGGCATAACCTCTGGCAAATCATTCTACTTCCCTGCAACACTGTTCTCTGGGGATAATGATAGGACCCTCATCTGTGGAGTACTTGGAGATCTATGAATGAAGAATGCTAGGCAAATGATTGTGGTAGCTCTGATTATTAGCATTATTATTGTTATTGCCCGCAGAGATTCTCGGCCAAAGCAATTATGCAGCGGAAATACAAATTGATCTCAGCCATGATTTCCTTCTTTCTGAATGAATGAATCAGCTATAGTAAAAATACAGTTGCTATTTAAAAAATGCTGTAGGAATAATACTTCACTTGCAACTTAGTCATATTTCTGTTGTTTGTACATCACTGAGTCCCCTGACACGACTGATGCTGACAGACCTGTGCCTATAATGTTCACCATTATGCAGAGGATGACATCGTTGACCGAATAGTGTCCCCTATGTCATTTCATTGTAGCAATAACATGCTCTGCCTGGTACATCTCAGGGTGATTATTACACTTCTGGAAGTTTAAAGCCATTGAGCTATCAGCCTCATAGTATAACACTCTCCCAAGCATGCTATAATTGCCTAGAAAAGTACTGACTCTCAGGTCTTTTTACTTACATGACTGAGGGACATTCAGCACATCAGTTAACTCAACTGGCACCCTTCCTAACCATCTCATTGTAAACAAGCCTTTGAATAGCAGAAAGACTTTATAGCAGCAGTCCTTTTTACTGTGGTTGCTTATGGAAGGAGGGTTTATTTCTTAATAGGTAACACTATAATGAATTAGCTAGTGTGTATGTTTACCAGTATTAAAACTGCTCCTGTGTGTGACATAGAGTCTATGCTGCTAATGGCTAATGAAGATTCTCCTTTAACTCAAATGGCAGGGGTTTGTGTTCTTTTGGAGCAGTAGGGGATGAGTTCAATCCTTACTTTTGCTCTGATGTTCCAAATGGCTGTAGGGTGCAAGGCAGTGACCACTACAAAGTGGCCATTTATTTGTTACGGGACTTTGCATTTCTTTAACTGCCTCTCATCTGAGGAGCCGAATGTGCTTTACAGTCATTATGCATCAACACCGTTGCAAAGAAGACAATGGCAGTATTAAATCGGCTGCCTCTAGGGTGGAGTGAAGCAGCTGTCAACTGTAACGCTACACCACAGTTCAGGAAAGGAGGAGAAGGAAATTGTAAGTAGACAATGGAATTACACAAGTGAAGTGTAACCAGGACACCTGAAACAGGTTGCCTAGTGTGGACACACTGCACTTTTTCAGTTCAGTCACACCAGTGCAAATAGCAGTGGTGCAGTTGTCTGGGTTGAGATTTTCAAAACACTGAAGGGTGATGGGTAACCAGTTCTCATTAATTTTAATGGCCTTTAGGTATCCAAATACTTAACTGTAATTGAAAAAAATCTCAGCTTTAGTCTTAGCAGTGTTACTAAACGATGGAGTCTATTGACCTAATGGTCAGAAGTGAAGCCTGGTGGGATGAGACTCATAAATGGAATGTCAACACAGCCAAGTGCAATCTATACAGGAGAAATAAAAAGTGAAGAGAAGGGGCAGAGGTGATGGCATGTGTCAAAAGTATTTACAAATCTGCCAAGCTACAATGAAGAGTGTGGTGGTGAAATTCTTTTGGGGAAGGATACAAAGAATAAAGAACAAAGGAGACAAGGCATCTGCCTACATTCCATCAGCACAGGAGAACAAACAAATAAAAACAAATAAATAAATAAATCCTAGGCTGACTTGGAAAGTGCTTGAAACAACTGGATACTGAACTCCTGCGGGATTATAACTACCCAGATCTGGCTGGTTTAGCGATTCACACAACACCAGTGCCATAAAACTTACCTGTGCCACAATTTATTCGATTCTAGATAGATACTTATACATCACTCATCTCCTTAGCACCTAAATACTGCTGTCCACCATGCACAAAGGAGAATGGGGCAATAAATAAGCTAAATAAAGGTGTCTCCCATCATAAACTGTCCAAATTCAAGCTCTGGCTGATTGCCGGGCAGAGTAGATGCTAAAGACAGGGGTCCTGAGCTCTGCAGTCGTTAGGAAAACTGACCCAAGCCCCTAGAGTCATTCTCAATTTCAGCTTTTGTCACTTCGATTTTGAGATATTTGCAGATTTGAAACCTGCGGATTCTGTGCAAATGCAACTGACTGACTGCTCCTTGATTCTTTGAAATAATCTGTGTGTAGAGACCTCTTCATCATTTCTGTGCCAAGTTTATAGAGTGCTGGCTATCCCTCTGTCTTAGCAGGCTGACTTTGAGCTATAGGGCAGCATGATAGTCATTGTCATCTTCTGTTTCTGAACAGGTCCATCTTCAGCCTTATTTTGTACTTTGGAATAGGTGCTATATTAAGAGCCTCTGTCACTTGAGCTACAGCAGTAATTCCAGTAGGCGGTAACAGTTGTAGGCTCTTATCCTTTCTGGACTAGCCATCAGATTGGGGCCAAACATGCTTGGCCTGAGTGTTACCTGTAAAAAGCATGATAAGAAAATGAAAGCTTTGCTGCGGTGTGACATGGGACGGGGAACTAGGAACTCTGGGCTTTTCTTCTGACTCTCCAGCTTTGGACCAGGAAATTCCCACTTGGGGAGGAATTTTCCAAAAGGGCCAAAGTGACTTAGGAGCACAAATCCTGTTGAAAGTCAATGGGACATGTTCTCAGTCACACGGGTGCTTTTGAAAATCCCACCCTTGCGAGCATTTTCCTCCTCTGTATAGCGGGGTCACCAGCATGTAGCCCCCTCTTAGCACTGCTGTGCGGATTATTTGCTTAATGTTTGTACGTTTCCTATGTGGAGAATACTGCTGTTGCAGGGGGTTGCTCTACGCAGGACTCAAAAGGTGAGAGGAGCCTGTTTATGCTCCTGTCTGCGACACAGATACGGACAGAGTCTGCTGCCTTTCTGAAGTCCTTTTTGGCTGACCTTGGCGGCCATAGGCTGTTCAATCCCAGCTGGTTCCTCTTCCTCTCTTAAGGATAGAAAATCCTCCATTCACAGGTTTGCGCAAGGGCAGGGCTCAGCAGCCCTGGGGCTCATTTCTGGTTTATGTCACATGTTCCTCAAAGCTCATGTTGCAGGGTTTCAGCCAGCCGCCTGCTGCGGTAGGATGGGATTCCCCTCCCTCCCCCCCCCCCCTTTGTATTCCGGGGTTTTGGGTTTTTAATCTCCTTCATCTAAAGCATCAGAGATGATCACGGCTAGACATGGGATATTGCACAGGAAGGGCCAGGAATCGGAGGAGGCAGCGAGCATTCTCTCTCTCAGATGCTTGGCTGGCTGGCTCTTGCTTGCATGCTCAGGGTCTAACAATGTGTGTGGTTGGGAAGGATTTTTTCCTCAATCAGATTAGCAGTGAGCTTGGGGGGGTTTCACCTTCCTCTCCAGCATGTGGGTGCGGGTAACTTTCCAGGATTCTCTGGGTATAGCTTACTTAAATATTTCCTTGCCATTGTCGGGGCTTCAGGCAATGGTGCGTCTCAGTCCCTCCTATTTCCTGCCTATGTCACATTATAGTCTAGTCTCATGTGGGCTATAATACTTGGTCTAATTTTAGTTGTTGGGTTTGGTGTGCGGGTGCTCAGTGGTGGTGGCGGCAACCTCTGATGTAGAGGGAGTCAGACTAGTGATTTGGCCTTCAGTTTTTGGACTCTCTGTAGGCCACAGTTGTAATCCCCCTGAATCAACAGACAAATCCCATTGCATTTAAAATTCAGACTGGTTACTCAAGAAAAAGAGAAGAGAAACCACTGCGAGTCAATAAAAGCACTTACCCAGATTCTTCTTTTGAAGCAGAAATGGGAACGTGGGTTTCTGATAGTCCAGAAACTTCAGCTATCAAATTCAGTGACTGGTATTATTTATACAGCACCAAGTATGGGCTGCATGCTTTACAGAACAAATGAGAGCCGGGCCCTGTCCCCATGAACATACAACCTCCTTTCAGATGTGATTCAACAACTGAGAGCAACAGACAACAAGGGAGAAGAGAAGAGTACGGAACAAAGGGCCACAATAATAAGATGAGACTCTGTGCATCTTGATGGTATCACTGTTTTATTTTGGTACTTGTCGTCTTACCTGCTATTATCTGTGTCTCCCTTCGTAGCTGTTTCTTGGAGCGTGTCCTCCCAACACTCTGTGTCCACCCATTCTTACAAGAAAGGATTGTCATTTGTGTGTGTGCGTGTGCATGATGAAGCCCAGGTTTTTGTTCTTTTCCACGGGTCCTGACCTGTGCTAATGCTTTTGGGTGACGTTTTGGACCTATTCGAGTCAATGGCAAAACTCCCACTGAATTCAGTGGGGCCAGGATTTCACCCTTGGTTGTATTATCAGAAGTACATTTACTGGAAAATGTCCATAATTTGTTTCTTTTAGCCCGCTCCCTCAACTCCCCACCACACAGACACATGTCCCTCCTTAGGGTGCCTTCCCCTATAGACAGCCCATAGCTTTTTCGTGTAATGAAATAGCAGATGTTATGTGAATATGAATATACAGAAAATGGGTAAAATTTTCAGGCATACATTTACAGTTGGTTGAGTAAGAAAATGTGGTAGGGAACCGGGGGTGGAGGAGGTTAAGGAAGCCTTTTATGAATTCCACTAAAGAAAGAACTATATGTAGGTGACTTTTTGGTTAGACTGTCAAAAGGCCCCTTACTACAGATAAAAATTCAATAACCTTTCCCTGAGAATGTGTCACAATTATCACTCATTTAAAAACAGTCCTGCTAATAGAGTGTTTTATCATGCCGGGCAGTCTCTGCGTTGTTCATTATTTAGTGTTTGCTAAGCTGATGGCACTTCCATAGCTCTCCCCTTATCTGCATTTCTTCAGAATTGGATTTTATATTTTTCAAACCAGTCAGATATGACAAAGCCATTTGCTTTTTCTCTTGTCTTTTAAGGGAACACAAACTTCTTTTTAACAATCACCATTTAAGGATTAAAGTTGGAGGAAGTGACTGAATTAGCCAAGGTAGTCAAGCAAATTTTAAATAGATTATATGTTAAATGGAAGTGGAACTTTCCTCTCTTCCCCCCTCTATTTCTCCGTCTCATTGTATGTAGATATAACATATACAATCCTCCATTCCCTCTTTAGAACACTATCCTTCGGAAGCCCTCTGAATATTATGCAGAAATGAATTATAATGCACAGTGATGAAGTTGGAAGACAAGCTGTTGCAGTCTTACCTAGATGCATTATAAGATGGGTTGTGTACTGTGTGCATGTGTGAAGATGGAAGATAATGACATTAGCCTAACACCTTGGAGACACCAATTTACATTCAACTGGTTGTTTTGCATATAGTGACTTTGGACTGTTACAGTCAGCAGTTACTTATGTTGAGTTTAAAGAGACTCTGGGGACTGAGATAACATAAAGACAGAATTGCCTTTCTTCACTAGAGAGATTACTTCAGGTACAGTTAAGTTTGTACATTTGTACAATGTACCTGTGTGTATGTAAAAATATATAGATATAGATATATAATTCTGTGTAAAACCAAGGATATACTTGGTCCATTATCATCTATCATTCTATGTGTGGTTTCTATTTCTTGTCTCTGTAGAGGAAGATTTTTGAGACTCCAATAGAGTAATACCTTGACTATTCCTCAGCTGGAAGAACAGCATCCTAGTGATATTCTCAGGAAAGACCACACATTGAGATCTCAATCACATTTCCCCATCCAGAGATCGTACTGCTGAAGAGATTGAAGATCCATAAAATATTCTGTCTGTCTGACTTGGAATAGTTTTGACCCAGTGAACCAGGAGTAGGAATGATGTTTCCACGGATAGGATATGTACACTCAAGGGCTGGACTTTTTGAGACTTGGCTCATATATTGGGATGCTTCCCATCCATCACTGTTGTATGCTGCTTCCCAGTGAGTACTGAAGGGGGAAACAGCAGAACCTTCAGAAGGAGCTTTAAAGGAAACCCCCACAGTCTCCCTGGAATGATGAAACAGAAACAGCTCCCAGGATCCTACACAAGTTCATCAGATGCCCAAAGAGCAGATTAACCCATGAATATTCACGTTGCACTAGCTGCTGTAGAAAAGAGAAAAAGCAGCATAAAACAACTCTGCAGTGAGACGTTAACAAAGCATTTTCTAAACAAAGAATTGCTTCCAATACTTGAATAACTCCCTGTAAGGGAGATTCCCTTTTGAAATGAATACTCCAGGTTCCCCCATGTTCCTTCAAAGCAGAGGTTATGTGGATCAGAGGTATGACAGGAGAGGAAGTAACAGTTTGGAAAAACATTGAAAACAAGGGAGAAACTCACAACAGTCTAATAATATTCCAGTGTAGCCAGAGCTCATGATTTGATCATGCATCTTGCAATAGCTCGTGCTCTTCTTGAAGCCCTGGCTCTTGGAGTCACATGATGAGATGAGAATCTTTGCTTTCATTTTTATAAACAGTCTAGTTCTTATGGGTCTGGAGAAAAGCTTGAAAATATGAGCTCTAAAGTCTAAAACACCAGAAAACAAATGAAAAACCCCCACAGTTGTTGGCTTTATTTTAAATCTCATGATCTTTAAGCCAATCTCATTTGTGAGGGCTCATTCTTTTTGAATGTTTGGGGTTGACAATGCTGAGATACGAGAGAGAAAGTGAAATGTGACAACAGTTAAACAGGGCAAGAAACCTCGTAAAAATGCATTTGAAAATACTTTATGGAGTTAAATAACACGAACGCAAAGAGAAATAATAAGAAAAAGAGTGATACTAGAAGAGAGCCCAGAGACTGTACAATGCTTTCAACAAAGGCTTGAAATGGGATGGAGAGTCAGTGAGGAGGAGAGAGGGGAAAGCAACGGTAGCAAGAGCACACAGAGGGACAGAGAGGAGGCCAGTGTTTGCAGAAGAGAGAGAGACGGTCAAGGAGCCTGAAGCAAGCCCATGGAGTGTTTGGTTAACAAGAATGCGTATTCTGAACCGAATGATGTGAGGAGCTAGTGTATCTCTGAGAGCTTCTTAAGACGGGGGTTGGGCTTTTTCTTATGTGTAATAAGGAAGGGAGCAGCTGTGTGCACATGGTGGAGCCTGGAGAGTTGGGACTCAGTGAAGACAAAGAGAAGGAGTTGGGAGATCTCATTTCCTTGTGGGTGGAGTTAACCGTGCTGCCTTTGCATGGGAAAAAGGGAAGCCCCTGCTGCTATATTGGAGATTTAGGCTATGTCTACACTAGGAGCTGGGGTGTGATGCCCAGCTCATGTACACATACTGGTGGTAGCTCTCATCTGAGCTAGCACACTAAAAACAGTACTGTATTCCAAGGTCGCATGGGCAGTTGTGAGTGGCAGATTTGAGGAGAGCGAGCACGAGTATGTCTGATCAAGCTGGGAATCACTCCCCCTACCTTGTAGGGCAGACGTAGCCTTAGAGATGGCAGTAGTTTGATCAGTGGGAACTGTGGGGAGAGGAGTTGGGGGGGAAGGAGCTGTGGGGAGAGGAGTTGGGGGGGAAGGGGCAGTGGACTTGTTGGGGCAGGTACTTCCAGCAGTGCTCCAAGCTCCTTTGACAGGTGTCTACCCGAGCTGCAAACCTGCTAAGGAGTGCAGAAGTGGAGATCCTCTCTTGATCTGGCCAGTCCAAGGAGCTTGGGAGAGCCCAGGAGCTGGGGCAGGAGGGTGTTGGGAAGGAGCAGGTTTCCAGGGGAGATTGGCAGAGAGAGAGATTTGATAACCAGGGAGCCAGACATTCAAATGGAAATTCCTAACGTTTTCCCCACAGCCTGGTTTTAATCAGCTTCACAGCTGATCCAGTGTCTGGAGTGGAATGTGCCAAAAGTCTGGCCCAAAACAGCTTTGAGCTCTGGAAAAGTTCTGATCCAAATCTGGGATCAAACTTTCCAGCTCAGCATGGGCAGCCTGGTATTGCTGTAGATTGGATTATGGAACACTGCTGCCGAGGCCAGGCTACACTGCCTGGAGGCTTTGCCCCACCCAAAGGCTGCACCTCTCCCTACCCAGAGGCTGCACTAGCTACACCACTAACCACAAAAACATTTGCAAACTCCCAGCTGTCAAGAACAAACCCATTTCAGAAAGCACACTCCCTCATCTACATGCTTGCCATTTCAGAGATGTGGTTTGTAATTGCTTATTGGAATAGGTGAACCTTGCAGTACAGTGTTTTGTATTAGACGTGAAGCTAATTACTGTGTTTGGCCAAGCCAACCACACGTGAGATTTTAATGGAAGGTATAGCATCATGCTGTGGAAGCATCCCCCCCCCCCCCCCCCCACACACACACACACACAGAAGGGGCTTTGCATTTGCTGCAGTATCAGCTTCTTTCCCAGAAGGGCTTCGCCTTGCAGCTTTTTCTCCCTCTTGGAAAAGAGGAGATTCCTTAGCCCTAGTCAGCTGGAGATGGATGCTGAATCCTTCCACTGACTATATCTTTCTGCCAATGCACATGTAATTAGGGCTTGATTATGATAATTGCCTGCAGGTGAGCACAGCCTCTTCTGCCTCTTATTCCTCTTGAGAAAGTATTTCCCTTTTTGTTCCTGATTCCTCTATCACCCATCTGGACAGTCTGAAGTTACTCCTAATGTCATGGAACCGGCGCACCACTCTGGCTTCTGTCTACACAGCCTCATAGTTCATTGCTCTCATCCATTTTACTTTGGAATCCAGCAGATTTTCTCATAGCACTATAATACTCACCACTGTCATGTTTTGCTCTTTTTATCAGTTGTATCTGAGTCATTTAGTCAAAGTTTTTGGAGTTTGTTTTCCGGTGATATAAAGCCGGGAGTCTGTCTATTTTTTAGGTCCAAATTATGTCGGACTTAAACTGGGATGTGAATCAGGGCAGAACTTGACCCTTATTAAAATGTAAGAGCCACTCAGCACATCCCTTGGAAACCCCCGTGTGAGGAGTTGGTGGTTCCCAGGACAGTTTGCAGCGAACAGGAATCCACATAACAAAGGTGACCATCTGATTAGGTTTGCCAGCAAGGGTGTCAGTGTCTTTACAGAGCAACCCAGGAGTGATTAGGCCATTTAGATTGACCTGTCCCTTTCCCCTATGTGAGGGCTCTCCAGGTCAGGTGATCTTCCTCCTACCACAGACGATCGCTCCAGAACTGGAGGCATATTGGTAGGGCAGTATGAGGAAGATGCTGTCTCCACTTGTTATGTAGATGTGTGCAGGCTTCAGACAGCACCTTTTATAAGCACAAAATTTACTCCAAAGTAGAAATAAAATGTTAATGTAACGGAGGTTTCCCAGATACTGTACTTAGGTATTGCAGGGGTCTGTCAATGGGGCACAGTCTTATTAATACTACTTAGCAGTTTCCATCCATAGATCTCAAAGCACTATGCAAAGCTTGCGGAGTAAGGCTACTACAGTGTCTCGACTAAGCTGGACCACTTACAGCGCAGGGTGTTAGCCTTCTTTTTGCAAATTGCTATATACCTACTATTGCCTAAGCAGAGAACTGTGACTGTTAAAGGAAAGCACTCTTCATCACTGACAAAGGGATGTCCTTAAAAAATGACACTATAAAGCTCCTTTATACCACTCTTCCAGTGTAAATGGGCACATGCTTTACACCCACTTTAGGGCACCTTGATGCTGGCAGGGTGGTGTAAAGGAACCTTAGTATGAATGAAAATCAAGCCCGATGAGGTGTTAGAATTGATGCCTTTCTCTTTATCGTCAGCCTGCGCTGCTCTGCTGAGATGGGTCTTTATGTTTAACCCAAACGTTTCAAATTAACTGAATTAAGCTCTTAAATGTGGGTATATTTCCCCCAAGATGGAGCTTATTTTGTCCATTGCTGAACTTGTAACACATCTCACTGAATCGATTATTCACTGGGACCTTTTTTTTTCCTTAGAGACTTTTTATTAATAGATAACTTTATTTAAAAGCCAGAATAATGAAAGACTACAAAATGTCTGCCTGACCTCCAACAGCAACAGGAGGACTTAACGAATGTGTCTGCTCCATTAGTGCAATAAATGTGGATTTTTTAACAGAAAATGCTGTAAATCTTCTCTTAATGCGAAACATCTACCATTAGCTTAAAGTGCTGAATTTTGAGTGCTTGTATTCTCTGATGAATTCCTGTTGCTTAGACATAACTTAGACTAAATGAGAGTTTTCCTTTTTAGCAACATAAGCAGTCTCGCCGTCTTCCAGTATCCATTCCGCTCCTCAGCTCAAGTCAGGATACTTAAAAAGTTAATGGTACACTTACTATATATACTAAAAGCTGGGTCAAAACCCCTCCTTCTCAACTTTTTATCCATTCTCGGCTTTCACAAGGCTGTCCTCTGTTTCTTCTCTTCATAACTTTTATGGCCTCACATACTCCTCCTCTTCCACTGCCCATAGGTGGGGCCCTACTAAACTTGCGGCCGTGAAAAACGCATTTCGGACTGTGAAATCTGATCTTTTCTCTACTTTTACCCAATACTATACAGATTTCATAGGGGAGACTTACATTGCTCAAACTGGGGGTCCTGACCCAAAAGGAGGTTGCAGGGGAGGGGAGGGATTGCAAGGTTATTGTAGGAGGGGTTGTGGTATTGCCACCCTTATTTCTGCGCTGCCTTCGGAGCTGGGTGACCGGAGAGCGGCGCCTGCTGGCCAGGCACCCAGCTCTGACGGCAGCGCCCTGCCAGCAGCAGCACAGAAGTAAGGGTGGCAATACCAGACCATGCCACCCTTCCTTCTGCTCTGATGCCTTGGGAGCTGGGTGGCTGGAGAGTGGAAGCTGCTGGCCAAGGGCCCAGCTCTGAAGGCAGCAGCACAGAAGTAAGGGTGGCAATACCATCCCATGCCATCTTTACTTCTGCACTGCTGCCGACAAAGGCGCTGCCTTCAGAGCTGGGCTCCGAGCCAGCAGCAGCCACTCCGAGCCTGCTGCCCAGCCCCAAAGGCAGCGCCACCTGCAGCAGCATAAAAGTAAGGGCGACAGTACTGCAACCCCCCTACAATAACCTTGCGACACACACACCAGGTAGCCCCCTTTTGGGTCAGGACCCCTACAGTTACAACCCTGTGAAATTTCAAATCTAAATTGCTGAAATCATGACATTTATTATTTTTAAAATCCTATGATTGTGAAATTGACCAAAACAGACCGTGAATTTGGTAGGGACCTACCCATAGGGGGTCCAGGTGTCCTCACTTTGGCTCCCTTCTTGCTGAGCCAGTCTTTCTTTGATTGATCACGTTCACTCACAGATTTTCAGCTACCTTATCTGCACTGACGACTCAGGGATCTACTTGTCTTCCTCCAGACAATCTCACATCTCAGCCTGTCACTCTGACATCCCTTGTTGGTTATTACACAAATAAGTTAAACTCATTGTGTCCAAACACTCTCTGAAAGCCTCTCCATGCCCTTTTCCCTCCATCACATCAGTAAAGTCAGCAGGCAATATTTGAGATGCATGAAGGGAGCAGATACACTGAGTGGGAAGGAGAACAGGAGTATGTGTGGTACCTTAGAGACTAACAAATTTATTAGAGCATAAGGTTTCGTGGGCTACAGCTCACTTCATTGGATGCATAGAATGGAACATATAGTAAGAAGATATCTCTATCTATCTCTATCTATCTATATATACACACACAGAGAAGGTGGAAGTTGCCATACAAACTGTAAGAGGCTAATTAATTAAGATGAGCTATTATCAGGAGAAAAGGGGCATTTTAACACAGTCACTTATTCTGGCTGTGGCTGTTCTTTGCGGAAGAACTTTTGGCCATTGACATCTGACTGCATAAATGTTTGGCACATGTCGTTCTATGGCATTCGTAATCCAAGCGACTCATTGCTTTTCTGGACCACTGGGAATCGGGCACCCAATCTCCAGCCAGCTGTGTTAGCCAGGTCCTGATATTCTTTTTTTGAGAGCAATCTTCCCTCCTCATTCAGTGCCCTAACGCTCTTTCCTGATACTTCTGTGCAGTAACTGCCCTTGTAGATTAGCAGATAGTGCCATCGCCCCCTTGACCATTTGCATCAAATATTTAATGGCTAGAGGATTAGAAAGTTGTTTTTCTGACCCAGATCCACAGAGCTCATGGCTTTTCTTCTTAGACAACATGTATACTGCTGTGCCACACAGTCCTGGGCATTGATCTGGTATCTTGGGGGTCAGCTTTTTAGCTTAAAGTTATGATGATACTAATTACTCTTGTTCCAGTTTCTTTCCTCCCCCTCACCCCCTGAAGCACAGGGGATTGTCACATAAAGAAGTGACCTAATTAGCAGCGCAATCAAACAGTCTTCCCATAAAGATTCCTCGTCAGTGACCCCAGGAATGCAAGGCCAATCTTCATGGCACCAGCTTCAAGGACTGCACCATATGGGAGCCTCTTCCCCACTGATGCACTACATCCAGTTCAGTCCATGCATAAGGCTCAGCTGTCCGTCAGTTACTAGTAAAATGGCTCATTCGTGTCAAAGATCAGCAGCAGCTAGTCCACCTGACCCTCCTTCATTTGGTGTTGGAAACAATTTAACTGCTGGTGTAGATGGGTCAAAACAGTTTTCAAACCCAGTTGTGGGGATCCAGGAGGACCCGTTGATAATAGCCATTGTCAGCAAAGGGTTATTTCATAGTGTTGATGCAGTAAAACTGGGTGCACACGCTTTATGTTCGTGAGAATTGGGAAAACAAAAAACTGTAAACTCTGCTTTAATTCCAGTTCGTGCTGGTGGCAAAGAAGTCAGCCTGTGACTTTGGGCCTGCACTGCTCCTTATAAATCTGGGGCATAATCTCTTCTGACCTAGTGTAGACCTTGTAACTCCCCTTGTTTCCTTTCCAATGGGCGGTACTTTGCCTCTTCCCATTTTGCCGCCTAGGCCTGGAATATCCTCCCTGCTTCTCTGTAGCATTCATATAGGGCTTCTGGTTTTGGATTTTAACTGATGAACACTGATGAAACACCACAATTAAAGAAAAAAGAACAACAATACCAGAAATGGTTACTCGTATCCAAGGGCTTGTCTACACAGAGAAGTAATGCTGAGTACAGGAGTGTGATTTCTAAAGCACACTAACATGCTGCTCATTAATTCGTCTGTGTAGACCCTGCTGGGGTGCACTAAAGATTCCTTAGTGTGCTTTAACTGTCTGAAAGAGTACCACACTAAAGCTCACTAAGAAACTTTACAAAAAGATTACACATTGCAATATAGTCTACTTAATGAGTAATGTCTATAATATATAACGATATAATGTAATGTGCATTGCTCATTACAGTATATACAAAGACAAAGCCCCAAAACACCCGGATTTTTGGACATCTATATAAAACTTGAAAATTGCTGAAAATAACCCCCTCAAAAAATGAAATTAATAAACCCCCCAAAACAGAAGCCCTACATACACCTCAGTCTCCCTCCTTCTCCAGATCATTCCTGGAGAGACTCATTACTTTCAGTTTGTCGACCAACACTGATCTCCTTTCCACCATTCCTACCACCTTCATGGACATAGCGCTCTCAAACTAATTTAGTAACTTTTAAATAAATAAATCAAACTACTATGTCCAAAATCGCATACACTCTAAAGAGGAAGCAATAAATCAATAAGATGTGTATGTAACTAAAGCATCTCTTTTTATCTTCATTATCTCTTGCTGTTGTAGTCCTCATTCTTCTGGTCCCCACCCCCTTGTTTGTCATCTGTTACTGTCTTGTATCCTGCTTGGGGCCAGATCTTGCAAACAGTGCTCACTACAAAGTGTGGTCTCATTGATGGCAGTGGAGACTGCTCCCAGTAGTGAGTGCTATGCTCTGTAGTAAGCATTTAGAAGATCAGGACTGGAATTGAAGTGGCATGTGGGTCCGGTACCTGTCTCTTTATGTATCTAGTGCAATTCACCAAGACAGCATACAACTGAATCTTGCTAAAATTCACATGTTCACAAATCCTTTAACTCTCTCAAAATACCCAATATTCTTACTCCACTTCTTAACGAAGATTTTATGGCAGAGATGATAGTGCTGTCAGTTGGTCAGGTACTACTGAAATTTCATTAATTTTATGAAACATATAGTACGTTTACTCTGAATGCTATGAAGTACTGCTATAAACAACTCAAACTAAAGTACCCTTCATAAACTAAATGAACAAGGTGCATTTTATAAAGCAGTAGCCTTGGGCTTTGTTTTTCTAAATCACTTTTGTGCATTTGTTCACAAATTTTGACAACCCTCAATGGAGCCTCATCTCTGCTTCACATTGAAATCAATGACAAAACTCCTATTGAGTTCAGTGAGGGAAGGAATGAGCTCTTCCGGGAAATCCTGGCTCTAGTAAAGTCAATGGGAGTTTTGCCATTGATTTAAATGAAGCCAGGATTTCAACCCTAGTCTTTGGTGTGAATTAGCCAGGTGAAGCCTGCATCTGTTTTTGAGCTAGCCAAGCGTACACGAAGGAGGGTGCTGAACATTTAACAGGTGAAAAATGCCTCCGATAACTCAGTAGCGGCTGAATGGATTTTTTGTTAAGCTTTCCAAACCAATTCATCTCTGAGCCGAACATGAGAGAATTCAGGCCAAGAGGAAACTTTTTGGGGGGAGTGGCAGGAAATGACAGTATAAGTGACTGAAAACAGGGGAGTTAGAATGCAGAGTGCATCTTAGCCTAGTGATGCACTAGAAGAGCAAACGGACTTGCGCAGTGGGAGTCTTGCATGTCCAAACCCTAGAACTATAAAATCCATGTACTGCAGAAGCAGATAAGGTATGGGGGGCTTTTTCCAGTGAAGAAAACCTACTCTGTATGCCATTAGGTTCATTTCTGTTTAGAACAGGAATTTGTTTCTTTCCATCCTTTACCAGGAGCTCTGATTCAAAAAATGTCCAGTGAGTCTGAGGGTATCTTCTCCTTCAATGGATTGCACTACCCCAGGGCTAGGATGTTCTGCTTCTCTCTTATTCCTTCCCTCCCCTTCAAACTCCGAGGTGTGTTTTTCCCTGATAATCCCTTTCTCAAGGCAGCGTGTTTGCAGAAACTAATGGAAAACAAACCACTTTTAAAGGAATTATTGCCTTTTTAAAAGTGCTAATTTCCATGTGAAATTTATGCCTGCCAGCAGAGGCAGCCGAGGAGCACCACAGGCAGTTCTAACGAGACAATTCATTAGCCGGCGAGTGTACACACGCCATAAAGAACATTAATTCGCAAAATGGAAAACTAATAGAGTGTTTAGCTGGCTCTTTATCACCAGTGACAGTCTGCACTCTTCTCATCATTAGTGTTTACTGAACTGATGGGGGCTGCAGCCCGGCCAGCTTATCACTACTCATCTCAAATGAGTTTGCGATGCTTTTTCAGCTTGGCTGGCCTTCCTCTCTCCTCCCTTGCTTTAGTTTTAACCTGTAGTTAGAAACACAGATTTATGGGAGGAAGCTCATAGCTTCCATTGCTCTTAGCACTTTCTGTACTTCACTTCTCTTTCCTTGCACATGCCATTAGGGGCTCCGAGGATCTTCACCCCAGAGTCCCCTAGTTATCTGGAAGATCTTTCATTATGGTCATGGTCCCCTCTGGCTGAGGACTGGATGCTGTTCCTTAATTAGCTAGATGGACGCTGTTGTTAATGACAGGTTTCAGAGTAGGCCAGTTACATGTTCCCCATTCAAAGGCTGAACATGCTGCCTCCTTTGCCCTGTATGGACTTTGTCTGAGTATTTAATTCACTCACAAATTGTGAGATTTTCAAGGCACTCAGTGTTGGGCTAACTTTGCTGCCATTGAAGTCAAGGGGAGTTTTGCCATTGATTTCAGTAAGGGCTGAGTTTGACCAATGCAGAGCACTTAGAAAATCTCATCCTACACTGATCTTTTATTTGTGAGGTCCAGGCCTGGCCCTTAAAATTCCTCCTCTCGTGCAGGAAAGAAGTGCCTTTTTATTTTTGCCGGACTCCATGCTGTTCACTTCATTTTTCTCTTGATAAATCTGGGTTAGTCATTCTCAGTCCCTTGTTCTTTTTGCACGCGTGTGTTAAATATTCCTGGAGCCTTGCACAGACTGGAGAAGCAGAGCAACTCTTTGTCCAGAGATGACGTCTGTATTTGATGCTCACGATAGCATAGAGAGTCGTAGTGCCAACTTGAACAAGGCTTGGCCTACTGTGCAGGGTGCTTAAACCAGGTACTCAAGGTTCTGTGCAAGCTCCATACCTACAACAATTGCTGCACCAATGAACCTAAGACCTGACCTGCAGCATCCCTGCTATTCCACACTTGGGCCCCAAATTGCTTTGGCCAATGAAACTCAAGCCTGACCCACAGCAAGAATGGTGGCTGAAATGTTCAAAAGTATGTTCCCTCTCCCCGTGTTCCTTTGAGCAACTGCACATTAAAGATCAGGCAAACGTACACATATGGAACTTTACTCACGTGAGTTGTCTCAATTAAGTCAATGGGTCAGCTCAACTGAGTAAAGCTACATACACGTATGAGTGTTTGCAGGGTCAAGGACTAAGAAGATGAACTAAATAATCTTTCTACAGATGTCCTCACCCAGGTCCCCGGAAGTGAAAGCCAGAGCACTGACCTGCAGTGCTTAACTTTTGTCAATTGGGGGGGGGAGGGGGGTTATTGCTTTTTCAGGACAAGATGGAAACAGTGGTCAGTAGGAAGACAAGTTTTTTAGACAAGTAGTTGTAGAGTAGTCATGCCTGTGTAAAGTAGTCTCAAACCCTCAGTCTAAACACTCCTAACTATGAATGGGAAGGGTGTCGTAGTCCAAATCTGGATTTAGCTCACAATTTCCCATATCCCTACAACAGGCTGAACAGAAAACCCACTATTAGAGCGGTGCAAATAGCTGACCAACCTGAAAAACCAAGGGGGAAAATTGTTTCAGGTCCACCTGAAATGAAAAGTTTTGGCAAAATGGAGAAGTAGGAAACCAATTGTTTTGAGTAAAATAAAACGTTTTGTTGGAACTGAAATGACGTGTTTCATTTGACTTTTAACTTTTTTTACCCTTTAAAAGAAAATTCTAATGAAATTGACGTTTCAAATTGAAAAATTGAAGTGTTTCATTCAGAAGATGTCAAAACAAAACGTTTTGATTTTTTCAGACTTTTTTGGAGTTTTTTAATTTGAAAAAATGCAACAGGAATTTGTTAAATAGTTTAGTTGACCTAAATCTGCAATTTTTTTTGGTGAAAAAAAGTTTTATCGAAAAAAATTCATCTAGCTCTAATCAATATCCAAATATCTCATCGGCATTCGGAGAGTCAAAATATTTTATTTAGAGATGTAGCCCTAAGATGCCAAACAGGACAATTTAGATTGAGACCGTGAGTGATCTACACCTTAGAGCCTCAAATGATTGTGCTGCAGCAGAAAGCAGTCCAAGCGATTATTTTTTAAAAGTCATGGAAGACAGGAGAGATTCCAGAAGCCTGGAAAAGGGCAAATATAGTGCCAATCTATAAAAAGGGAAATAAGGACAACCCAGAGAATTACAGACCAGTCAACTTAACTTCTGTACCTGGAAAGATAATGGATCAAATAATTAAGCAATTAATTTGCAAACATCAAAAGAAGATAATAAGGTGATAAGTAACTGTCAGCATGAATTTGTCAAAAACAAATCGTGTCAAACCAACCTGATAGCTTTCTTTGACAGGGCAACAAGCCTTGTGGATAGGGGGGAAGTGGTAGATGTGATATATCTTGACTTTAGTAAAGCTTTTGATACTGTCTCGCATGACCTTCTCATAAACAAACTAGGGAAATGCAACTTAGATTGAGCTACTATAAGGTGGGTGCAAAACTGGTTGGAAAACTGTTCCCAGAGAGTAATCATCAGTGGATCACATACAAAATTGGAAATGACTGTCTAGGAAGGAGTACTACGGAAATGGATCTAAGGGTCACAGTGGACCACAAGCTACATATGAGTCAACAGTGTAACACCGTTGCAAAAAAAGCGAACATCATTCTGGGATGCAGGAGTGTGGTCTGCAAGACACGAGAAGTAATTCTTCCGCTCTACTCCGCACTGATTAGGCCTTAACTGGAGTATTGCATCCAGTTCTAGGCGCCACATTTCAGGAAGGATGTGGACAAATTGGAGAGAGTCCAGAGAAGAGCACAAAAATGATTAAAGGTCTAGAAAACATGACCTATGAGGGAAGATTGAAAAAATTGGGTTTGTTTAGTCTGGAAAAGAGAAGACTGAGAGGGGACATGATAATAGTTTTCAAGCACATAAGAGGTTGTTACAAGGAGGAGGGAGAAGAATTGTTCTTCTTAACCTCTGAGGATAGGACAAGAAACAATGGGCTTAAATTGCAACAAAGGAGGTTTAGGTTGGACATTAGGAAAAACTTCCTAACTGTCAGGGTGGTTAAGCACTGGAATAAATTGCCCAGGGAGGTTGTGGAGTCTCCATCATTGGAGATTTTTAAGAGCAGGTTAGACAAACACCTGTCAGGAATGGTCTAGATAATACTTAGTCCTGCCAGGAGTGCAGGGGACTGGACTAGATGACCTCTCGAGGTCCCTTCCAGTCCTATGATTCTAAGTGGACATATGGCTTGCATACAGTTGTTGTTTATTATTTCTTTAGTGCCACAAAAAGAAAAGGAGTACTTGTGGCACCTTAGAGACTAACCAATTTATTTGAGCATAAGCTTATTTATTTGTTTATCTATTTGAGCATAAGCATAAGTGCCACAAGTGTACATAGCCCTTTGCAAGAAGATAAAAAGACAAAGTCCCTGCTTCTTGGAGTTTACACTCTAAATTAGATCCAGACTGCATTGCAACAACTGCAAGAGAGCAAAGTGGAAGGAAAAATGCGTAAGCACAAGAAGAAAAGAATTGTTTGAGAGCAGTATCCCAGCTGTTATTCCCACAGAGAGAAAATCATTTAAGTTGATAAACTTTGCATTTCTTATTGGTTATGTAGGCTTTTTAATTTTATATGTTTGGGGTTGATTCCTGACTTGTTCGGGTGAGATAGAGAATTAGATCTGAGGGACATCAGCATACTGAAAACTCCACAGAATGTGCCACTTAATAGTCCCTCCCAAAGGCCCCGTACAGGTTGAATAGAAGGGGAGACAACCTAACTTTGTGGAACTCCATATAACAGCACCTTTGGATGATGAGCTGTTGCCCTACACCCCACTCTAGGAATGCAGCGCAAGGAGAGCATCAGCATGGATGCCTGTTCTTCATCCATCCCCAGGAAGCAATCATGTACCAACATCACCCAGGGCCGTTTCTTTCCTGTACCCAAGTCTGTACCCAGACTGACAAAGGGCGTGAAGATCTGAGGCTTAATTGAAAGAAGGATGGCGTTGCTAATTGTGATATTGTAAAAAGACATCTCTTGACTGTCCTGTCACTGGCTTCAAAACGTAGAGGTCTCCTGATGTTTGCCTCCCCCTAAGAAATCTACTTGAAATAAATCCTTGATGTTGGATCTGACACATACCCATTGTACATACTTGTGTGTGCTCCACCTCTTTGCTTCTTTAGAAAGCAAACATTTGCTAGTCTGTCTGATTTCTTCCCACTCCTTACAAGGCGTTTTCTGTCAAATACCGTTTATTCTTATTTATTTTTATTACACGAGTGCCCAGAGGCCCCAAGTGAGATCAACGCCGGTCCCACTGTGCTAGAAGCTACAAACACAGTGAGAGACATTCCTTGACTCAGAAAGCTCACACTCTAAATAGCCATGGCACGCAAAGGAAATATTAGCACCTTTTTACAGATAGTGACTTGGAGCACAGAGAGATTCAGTGACTTGCCCAAGGTCACACAGGAAGTCTGTTGCAGAGCCACAAACTGAACCCGGGCCTCCAGAGGTCTAGTCCAAAGCAGTAACCACAAGAGTGTCCTTCCTCGTGCGTTTATTTGTAGTTAGCACTTTGTAGTGATTTGCTGTTTTCATCTGACAATGAGTAAGTCTTGCTGGCCCCAGGATTGTGGAGTGAACTCCCGTAGCAGCTAAGACCATCGTAGACCTCTAAGTGCACATTTTTTGTCCTTGCCTCCTCTAATGTAACATATAAAAAAGCTCCAAACAAAATATTGCACTACATATGCTTCACCCCTGGGGAGAGGGTAAAAGAACAATATGTGACAGACGTTAGTCACATTGCTCCAGGGCTCGAGTACCCCCGGGGAAAAATTAGTGGGTGCTCTGTACCCACTGGCAGCCAAGCTCCCCTTTGAAATGCAAACAGAAGCCATTTATTTATATAAATACATTTTATCTAACAGATGAAAACACGCATGCATGCACCCGCCAGATTTACTTCACAGGGTTAGATTGTGCAGCAGCTAAATCAGAACCTATAATCCCAAACTGATTTGCTCCCCAATGCTATTAAATCATTCAAATCCGCTAGTAGTCATTCTGATCAAGCAGGAAGCGAGCAGAACGCTTGCAATGTAGGTGTTGATTGGTTACATAGGTTTGTATATGAGGAACATTGCAGGTTACGTTTAATGTTCCCGAGGACTTGTAATTTACATCCATCGATTTACAAGGCACAGTGTTTCAAGAGGCACCAGCATTGCTTTGAATTACAAAATGATTGAAATCATTGGTGACAACCAGCATACTGGATTTATTTTTCTTAAGTTTGGTGGAATGAAACATTTCTTCTCTTTGTTTTTCTCTCTGTTTTGGCAGCACCCGGAGCAGGCTAGGGAAAATCCTCTTGGCCAGCAGGACAACCCAACCCAGTTCAGACAAATGAAAGTTGGTTACTTACTGCTTAGCAGTCACATTGCTGGACAGTATTTAAAAATCCTGGGTGATTTAGTTGAGCAGCAGGTCTGACTTCTGGCTGAATGAGAAAAATGACCATATGGCCAAGATTCCTTGTAGGTACCACCAAGTAGCAGAAGAAATGGATGCCTGCCCAGCCTGCTAATGCATCTCCTATTGCATTTCTGGAAGAGCACTCCTATGCACTGTCCCCAAAAGGCAGCGTGGGGTTCACCTGCCATTGGGTGACATTTACCACAGGCCCACAAGCTCATCAGCCTGTGCTCTGTAAGCTGCACTGGCTCCTTCTCCTATACCAGATCCTATTTAAAGACTCTGATCAGGACCTTTAAGGCCCTCAGTGCCCTGGGTATCTCTTACCCCACCCGCTCTCCATGAACACATTTGCTGAGGACGTACAGGATGATGGAATTACTGGTACCTAGAGCAAGACCTGGGGGAGCAGGGGATCTGCTCAGTGGCTGGCTCTCAGCTGCTGAACTAACTATTCCACCAGTCACAAGACGAGGAAGAGGAAGGAAGGTACTTGAATTGACAAGTTGGTTGCACACCATGCTGGAGAAAATGCAAAACAGTGTATCTTAAGACCCTGTTGTAATGGAAGGAGGCCAAGCTGGAATAGATTCTGCTATAGAGACCTGGATTCTGGAAGGAAGGGGATGTTCTTGTGGTTAAGGCACTAGGCTGGGGCTTAAGAAATCTTCATTCCCTGTCTCGCTCTATCATAAGCTTATTGTGCAACCTTGGGCACGTCACTTAATCTCTCTGTGATCCAGGGTCTGGATATTTTTGTGATAAAAATCTCATAATTTTACATAGCTTTTTTTGCAGATTTAATCTAATTTGATTGTTCGTCTTGTATTAATGTCTTCCCCCCCTTGTGGCAAGGAAAAAAGAGATGTCTTCAGGAAGGACTGTCCAGCTGTAGAAATCCATACCCGCCTCTCACTGCAGTGCAGTACTTGACTTAAAATGGGAGGAATCGATCTACAGCCTCTGAGAGCAGCAACTACCATTTTGGGTGTCGTTCCGCCCCCCCCCCCCCCCCCCGGCCTTCCAACCCACCGCCCCCCCCGGCCTGGTGTAATGAGCCACCCAAATTGACTTTTCCACATTTGATTTAAATAAAGAGCACATTGTCCCATTCCCATCTCCCCACCAGCACCAAATGTAATTCTATCTTTACTTAAACTGTTGCAAATTAATTGAAGAGCTGTGCACACAAAAAAACCCACTGCAAGGGAAATTAGCTGAGTCTTGTATTTCAGATGACATGGCCATCCATCTCCCTGCCCTCTAACGAGGCACTAGCAGAGCGAGCTGCAACAGGCCATTCCGGTTTCTTAGGTAGCTTGCTGCCCCACCATCACCTTCAGCTGATTAAAGGAAAATGATTCTTTCACTTATAATACCCCGGGCGCAGCTCCGCGACTCAGGGAGCAGCTGAATCCAAGAGCTTTTTCCATGGGATTTAAGGAATATTTTATTATAAATTGAATGGAAAATTGTGGGTTTTTTACCCCTTTGAAGAGAGTTGTGCATGGTGACGGGAGGGAGGGAGGGAGGGAGACTTTCTGACTAAAACTGTGATGAAATAAATAACCTCAGACCTGATCCTGCAAGATCCAGGGAGCGCCCCTCCCCCATTGAAATGAATGACAATTGAGAGTACTCAGCAGGTTACTGGGTCGGGTCCTAAATGGAAAAGCATTAACTTGTCTTTCCAAACCCTTCCTGGAATCACCTATTAACGTGCTTATACTGAGATAGGGACTTAGCAGGCCAGCTGATTAAAACCTCAAAGAGTATACTGAGCTACATATATAAATATGCTGTATTTTGCTTGTAAAGATTAGTGGGTGGGTGTGTTATGCGCACACTTCCCAGCCTTGTCTGCATCACCGTGAGCAGATTCCATCAGGGTTACTTCCTTGTGTTTTTCCCTTTGACATTTAGGAGCTAGTTAATTACTGTCACTTGTCTTTGCTTCCTGGGCTCTGACTTTCTTTACTCACGACTGTCTCCTTGGTAAAAAGACTTCATAAATTTCATTGAGCTGAGAGGAGAGTTCATAAAGCAGTCTTCCCAGAGACACCCCATTTTGATGCTGTCTCACTATGTGCACGTTTTTCTTTTGCTGTCGCTTACACTAAAAGTAGCTGCACAGTTCGGTTGCGTGCTTTGTGCAGTCCTTTTCGTTATGTTGTTGCTAATTTCTGTTTAATTTTGCTGCTGTCTTCTGTGTTTATCTTGATCTCTTTTACTTACAAATGATCATTTGACGTTTTTAGCGATTTTTCATGTACTTGCTTTCTTTACAGAATACATTTTCAGGGGCTCTTTTAATTTTATGAAGAAGCTTAAGAACTACAGTAGATTCATTTTGTGAAGGGTTTTTTTTTTTTTGGTACATGGCAATAGAAGACTTTAAATGAATCCGTCCCCCCCGTCTTTTCACTAAGCCCTTGGTGACTCTAGCACTCATGCCTTCTTTCCCAAGCAGTGTGTGTGTGTGATTTCTTTCACTAGTGGTTGGTCTACTGAAGGACAAAGAAGAGCCTTTTATTGCTGCTACCTAGGGGTGTGATTTCCCTGCTCGTGGGCATATACTCATGGTAGTCCAATGAGAGCTAGCAGGGGTATAAATAATACTGTAGCCAAGGTAGCGCGGGCCGGGCAGCTGAGCCATGCCAAGTATATACCCACTGTGTTCAGGCAGGTTTGTACTCGCTGCCACTGCCCGTGTTACTGTGGCTACACTGCTATTTATATTCACATCGAGCTACCATGAGTATATGTATGCAAGCAGGGGAATTGCACCCCTAGGTCTTGGTGCAGACAAAGCCTAAGATACTAATTGACACACTCCTCTGAAAGGTAGCATGGTTTAGTGTTCCGGGAACAAGGGGTGTGACAAATAGAAATACTTTAAGACTGTATGCCGGCCTGGCTCTGTCATGGTGGTTTCTATACGAATATCTTTGATTAAGGACTTCCCAATAGGTGGCCATCTGGAATGGGTTAGTCAGGAAAGAGATGGCTCAAGGTGGTTGCTTAATCAGCTTCTGCCTATGAGTGCTTAAGGGACAGTGCCGGCACTCTTGGCTCTGATGACTCTGGCTTGGTCCCCCAGCAGCCTACAGAGTTGGTTTTACCAGGGAGGGCCAAAGCCCACCAACACTTGCAAAAGGGGCTGGGGACAAAGAAGCCTTGCAGGATTTATAAGGACATTCTCTCAGGGATGCTGGAGGGAGCCAGACTGAGAGAAACTCAGACCCAGGAGCCCTGAGGGGTGTCTGGAGAAGCTAGGCCTGGCTGGGTGGCCATTATGGGACAGTAGGTAAGATAAGATATGTGCACAAATGATTTGTTTTAAAATCCGGTTTTTCTCACTAATGCTTCATTCCTACTATTACCTAAACATACTTTGTTTTAAGAAGGCTGTTGGTCACTATAGACTGGTCACAGGTTCCCAAAGGAAAGCAATGCAGTGCCCGAAACCCAGTCAGACCTGCAGGTGGTAAACAGGGTGACCAGACAGCAAGTGTGCAAAATCGGGACGGGGTGGGGGGTAATAGGAGCCCATATTAAAAAAAAAGCCCCAAATATCGGGACTGTCCCTATAAAATCGGGACATCTGGTTGCCCTAGTGGTAAATGGTTGGTGTACATGGGATAGTGACCCCAAGTATCAGAGCGGAAGAACTGCAAGATTCCACCCCCAAGACAGGTAAGGACAAAAGGCCCAAAACCTAATGTGGGTGCTCGAGCTAGTGCATTAAATATAGCAGTGTGGCCACAGCGCCACGGGGCAGCTTGGACCAGCACCATGTGCACAATCCCACCTGTCCCCTTAGGTACATCCTTTGGCCTGAGTTACTGCACATGCCTCTGCAGCCACGCTGCTATTTTTAATCGCTAGCTTGGATAAACTTACATGCACTAGCTCAAGCAGAGCTAGTGCATGTATGTCTACCCAAGTTGGGAATTACCCTCCCAGCCGCTGTGTAGGGGTACCCTGAGAGATGGACTGGCTGTAAATGTTCCCTTGTCTTCCAGGAGCAGAAACCTCCATTGTGCTGCAGTATACTTGCAAGCAAATGATTTTGGTGGTTGATTAAACGCCTTGGCTTTACTTTGGAGTTAAATCAATTGCAGAAACAGTTTGTTGCTTCATATACTCCATGATCTTAGACATTATTGCTTAGCTAAACCTGTGAGAATGCATGTGCATATGGTGGAAATAAATGACATGACATGGTTGCTAAAGCACAGCTGTTTGATTAAATATATTACCAACTGTTAATACGTAGACACTCTCTATCTCTCACACATATCTATATCAGCGCCATCACCTGGTCAGGACAGCCATGCAAATATGGACCTCCCACCGGTGTCAGAACAGATCATGCAAACGCTGAGTGAATTGGCCAAGTCCTTCCAAGAGATGGCTGACCGCTGCTTGCTGGTTCTGCATTTGGAAGTCAGGTATGGCATAGAACCTCTGAATCTAGAATGTGAACTTTTTGAGGTTAAGGCTACTATTAAAGCTTTAGTAATTAGATTAGCTTCTTCTAGTGGGTTCCCTACTCTCAATGAGAGAGATGTGATCATAGATCATAAAACCAGAAGGGACCATTGTAATCATCTAGTCTGATTTCCCAAGCCATAGAACTTCTCTGAATTAATTCCTGTTTCAACTACGGTATATATTTTAGAAACACGTCCGATCTTGATTTTAAAATTGTAGTGATAGAAAATCTACCACAACCCTTGGGAATTTTTTCCAATGGTTAATAACCCTCAGTATTGAAAATGTGTGCCTTATTTCCAGTCTGAATTTGTCTAGCTTCAACTTCCAGCCACTGGATCTTGTTATACCTTTGTCTGCCAGACTGAAGAGCCAATTATCAAATATTTGTTCCCCGTGTAGGTATTTATAGACTGTGATCAAGTCACCCGTTAACCTTCTCTTTGTTAAACTACGTAGATTGAGCTCCTTGAATCTATCACTATAAGGCATTTTTTCCAATCCTTTAATCGTTCTCATGGCTCTTCTCTGAAGTTGAACCCTCTCTAATTTATCAACATCCTTCCTGAATTGTGAAACCAGAACTGGACATAGTATTCCAGTAGTGAACACACCAATGCTAAGTAGAGAGATAATGTAATCTCCTATTCAATATTCTGCTGGTTATATATTCAAAGATCACATTTGCCCATTTGACCACAGTGTCCTAGTGGGATCTCATGTTTAGTTGATTATGTACCATGACCTGAAAGTCCTTCTCAGAGTCACTCCTTTGCAGGATAGGGTCCCCCATCCTATAAGTGAACCTGACAGCGTTTAGTGAATCCTCTCAAATTTCACAAGCTTAAATCTCCTGATTTCAATGGGGTTCTAGAAGAGAAATGGAAAAATTAGGGAAGAATTTTTTGTTTAAACAGAAAAGAATTATTTTCCAGTGTCTCCTTGTGTGTTGGAAACATCACCAGGAAGAATTATTTTTCTGGGATCTTTTCTATATGAACCTCCAAAAGAATGCTCTTTTGCGCTACTTTGTTTGAAGGCTTTTTTATGTTTATCATCTGCTGTGCTCTGGATTCCAAATGGGAACCTATTGTTGCTAACTGTTGAAAGGATAATACAATTGGAGAAGGATGAGGGCACTGCCTTGATTTTTTTTAAAGGGCTGGATAATTTTATGACATGTGGTTACAAATGCAGAGATCAAGATAATCAAATCTCTGGCTTCAGGCCATCAGCTGATTGGTATGGGGGTTGGGAAGGAATTTTTCCCTTACGCACAATATGAGCCAGGTGTATTATAGCTGGTATTTGCCTTTCTCTAAGGCATCAGGTTTAAGCTCATGTTAGTGGCAGGGTATGAGATTTGATGGACCAGCAGTTTGTTCTGTTGTGACAGATTCTGGGCTATATCCTGTACCAGTGTAAACTGGTGTAACTCCATTTAAGCTATGCCAATTTATACCAGTGAAGGATCTGTCCCATTATTTATATTTACATTACATAGTTTTCAAAAATAAATAAATTCACATCATGTACTGTCGGTAGCCCCTCAACCTACTCTCCATTCTCAGCTGGACACTGTATTGTAGGCATCTCAGAAGAACTGGGACTTGAGGGATTTTAAGGTACAGATAGTTAAGTTATTGAAATAGAACATTTTTCCAGTTTAGTACTGGGTGACACCAAAACTAACCCTACAACTGCTGTTGTAAATGGACCAGAGCAAATGGGCTTCTCTACAAAAACCCTCTGTAGTTTTCTGTTGCACCAGGCAGCTGAGTTTTGAGTAGTGTCAAGTGTGACGTGCAATTCAGGAGTTCAGGGTTTGTCTTAATAGGCGCCAGGTTTAAAACAAACAAAAGGAAGTATTTCTTCACACAACTCACAATTTGTGGAACTCTTTGCCAAGCCTATAACGGGGTTCAAAAAAGAACTAGATAAGTTCATGGAGGATAGGTCCATCAATGACTATTAGCCAGGATGGGCTGGGATGGTGTCCCTAGCCTCTGTTTGCCAGAAGCTGGGAATGGGCGACAGGGATAGATCACTTGATGATTACCTGTTTTGTTCATTCCCCCTGGGGCACCTGGCATTGGGCACTGTCGGAAGACAGGATACTGGGCTAGATGGACCTTTGGTCTGACCCAGTATGGCCGTTCTTATGTTCGTATGTCTGAAGCAGACCATTCCCCATCTAGTCTGGCATCCTGCCTCTACTGATGGCCGCAATCTGATGCTGCAGATACACCAAGCCAGTTGTGTAATGCTCTGCATCACAGGCATGGGAAGTAGGGGTGCGGGGTGCTGCAGCACCCCTAGGTTTTGCGCCCAGCCCCGCGCCCCTGCTGCCCAGGGTCCTGGCCACCAGGCCCGCTGCTTCCTGGGTCCCGCTTGACCACCAGTCCCAGGTCCCGCTCAGCCGTGGGTCCCACTCAGGGTCCCGGCTGCCAACCCCAGCTCCAAAGGGCATGGACAGGGATAAGGGGGGTGGAGGGAGTGCAGCTCAGCACCCCCACTTCAGAAACTCTTCCAGCGCCACTGCTCTGCATGGATGAGTGGAAGGGAGAGAAGGGAAGGTGTGCTAATGACCAGTAAACACCCAGTCTCTGTGAGAGTTCCCCCCTATTAATCACACTCTGTTGTGCAACCACCTGCAGTAACACCAGAAAAAATAGCCGTCACTTTGGTGACTGTGAATAGCGGGATTCTCTGAAATTACTATGTGAGCTCCCAGAATTCATGTAATTGTCCAGCTGTATAATGCAGTGTGTTTTCATTCACAAAAACCTGTTCTCTAAACGAGCCTTCATGGCACATCTTCATGGAGTTGCATTGGAATTTATCAGCACCGGCTCCATTTCAAGGAGGGTGCAAGCGAACAACCAGGCAGGGTTTTATGCCAAAGCATCAGTTCCTCTCTGCTTTCTCCCTCCTCAGGCTCTCTGTTCGCTTCCAGATTTTGCCAGATGCAGTCACACTACGGTGTTTGACTAGTTGGGCCTCACAGCTCTCTGGAACCATGTGAGAAAATGATCCAGGGACCACTGTAAAGCCAATGTAATTCTACTTAAATCAGTGAATTTACTCTGGGTTTACAGCAGCATAGGTAGGATCAGAATTTGGCCCTCAAATTTGTAGCTGCTTATCTAAACCAAACCCGTTGAGATTCACAGGCCATTAACCGTTATCCCATTTAAAAATAATAATGGTGCTTTGCACTTCTTTGGTTCTGCTTGAGGATCATAAAGTGCTTTTAAAACATTTATTTAGCCTCATACCAGTTCTCAGAGGCCAGGAAACATTATTAACTCAGTTTTACAGAGGAGGCCATGGAGGCACAGAGAGACCGTATGACTTGCCCTCCTTCACCCTCAAAGTCTGGGGCAGAGCTGGGACTAAAATCCAAGTCATCTGACTCCCTGTCTTCTGCCTTAACTACAGCTCCATCCTTCCTGTTCAGGACAGAATGTAACAGAAAATATATTTTTTTTCTGTAGGTTATTTGTACCCTCCTATAGAAAGTAACAGAAGATTATTGGCTGAATGCTCAGGAGCAGTGCATGGTGTATAGAGGTGGGCACAAGGAAGGCTTAGCCACAACCTTTCTGCCCCATCCCACCTATGGGCAACTGGAACCCTGTGCAAGTTAGAGACACCTCAGGGCTGGTCTGAATTGTACTAGTTTGTAAGGGCCCCTTTGGGGATGTTTTGGTAGTGGGGATCACCAGAGGGCAGGGCACTTCAGTCACATTCCCTCCCATCCCCACGCAACACAACCCTTTCACTGGTTGGGCCAGGGAGTGATAGAATGGAGTCAGCTGGGCCAGCTGTGTGCCAGGGATTCTTCTGTGCTTGACTACCTTTGTGCTTGTCTGTGAATGCAGCAAAATGACATGCTAAGCGGTAGATATATTGGAAGTAAAAGTCACCAGCCCAGTTTTTATGATTATTATTATTCACCTATTTGAACTTTAAAAGGAAAATATTCAACTGTCACTTTATACAGGGCACGCTCATAATGTCACCTCTATCAGGCAGTTTCCTTAAATAAAAGATCTACCTTCAGGAGGCCTTCCAGTGTGTTCAGCAGCGATCTCCTAGCACTGCAACATCCTAAATATGCACTTTATAAAAATCAACCTTCCTGCTGTGCAATCAGCAATGTTTTCAGAAAACCTTAATGCCAAAGTCATATTGAGGTCAGAACAAACATGCCAGTGCTTTGAAGGGGGAAAAAAGCCTGTTTCTCTCTTTCTATTTCACTTTTGTAGCAGTCTCAGTCCCTTTTCACATTGCGAACAAAATATTGCCAATCAGTTCTATTTGGGATCAGCCAGTACACTAAAAGCAGTGTAAATTACTGAAGAACTGGGGACCTTGGACAGTTTCAGGGAAGCAGTAATGAAATAAAGAGCCTTTCTCTGCTAGGCCACCGGTTCAAAGCCAGCTTAGGTCAGTAAGGGTCAAAAGTGACGGCTATCTGGGGATTACTCAGTGATTTACATGGACTGAACTTTTGGGTCACAGTCTAGCTCCAGAGAAGGGTTTTTACCACAGAGAAGTGCCACCGGAATTGTCACCCTTGTTAGCAGTTTCAGCTGAAAGGCCGTGGCGGCTGAATGTGGCCCCTCCAAATCACGGTGGTGGTTCTGTTCCCTGTTGCTGCGTCTGCTGTGTGCATCTCAGAGGACTTGATGCAGCTCCCGTTAAAGAGGAGAGTCTTCCATTGGCCTCAGTGGCAATTGGACCACCCTGAGAGGACTTCCGGGTATGCAGCTGTCCATCCAGCATGTTTAGACCAGCAGTAAATTCATCCCGAGCACATTTTTTAAAGGAGGGAAAACTTATTTTTCTTCCCACTGGGTCTGGGTACATGAGAAAATAAAACCCGTTGTCGTTATTTTTCCCAGCCAAAGCCATGTTCAGTAAGGTCAGTATCTTATTTGGGCAAACGTTAACATCTTACTGTGTTTCTCTCCGTAGTGACTCTCTGCCTTCTGTCTTCTAGAGTTCATTGCTTCCATTATCTGATCCCACTGGCTAAACAAGGGAATTATGCCATAGTGGCCAACGTGGAAAGTATGGATTATGACCCCCTTGTGGTGCGGCTAAATAAAGACATCAGTGCCGTTGAGGAAGCTATGAGTGCCAGCCTCCAGCAGCACAAGTTCCAGTATATCTTTGAAGGTCAGGCATTTGCCAGTGTGCTCAGTTGATGTGCTGGGAGGAAGGTGGGGGCTGGGGATATGCTCATCAGCGTTAAAACTATCTGCGGTATGGATCAGCCTGGCAATCATTGGTCTTTCTCAGCCTGAAGATGAAAACCTTCTTGTTTGGTTAAGACTGACTGCAGAATGGTTGCCATCTGCTCCGGATTGATGAGGAGACCTGTGCAGGCAGATGGCAGCCCTGCTGCCTCCGTGCCACTCCTTCGTGTATATCCATAAACTGGGAGGAATGGGCTCAGACTGAATGGGGGAAATATAAAATTAAGTACATGCAGCAAGGATCTTCATCAGGAAAGCCATGTAGGAGTGTTTATGTATTACAAACATAGCTACTGTGGTCCGCACACCTCCTGGATGTGGTGTTCTGTCCCCTCTAGTAGCAACAAGACCACTGAGAGATTAATCAGTCTGCTCTACATCATTAGCTAAGGGCCATGTGGCTTTTAGCTCATGCAGTAGAGGCTCATGCATTTAGCTCCAGAGGTCCCAGGTTTGATCCTGCCTGCTGACAGCCACTGTCTATTGGTGTTACAATATGTTACGGAGTGGTCACTGTTAGGACCTAATACTGTTCTGTTTCTAACATTAAATTGGGAGAATTTCAGCTGCTCTAATTATTTAAAGATCTTTAAGAATCTAAATCATGTTTCAGTTAATCTCATCTATATTCTGTGGCTTTAACACACCATTCTAAAGGCCTGGGTAGCCATAAGGTGCATCGTTTTATTCAACAGATTGTACAAGGTCAGGAAAAGTACTGTGAATCACATCAAGTGTCTGATGTGATGTGCTGGACAGAAAAAGGGGGCGCAAAAACAGGGTTTTACAGTGCTGGTTCTCCCTAGATTCCATGCCATTTGAATCCCCTAGTAGAAGTTTTGAAGATCCGTAAAGTTCCCCAACCCCCATTTCTTCCCACCATTGATAGCTATTTGTTTAGTACACAAATCCCCTGGGCTGGACAGAGACGTTTGAAACCACACCAGTCAAAGCACTAGAATATCAAATAAACTATAAATATATAATGAAGGACTCTGCCAGGCACAGACCTTCACTGGCAGAAGGATGGACTACAGACTGGAACAGGTCTTTGGTATCTCTAACCTTTCTGATACTGTGGCAGGCTGTGATAACACCATCCCATGGAAAAGAGCTGTCTCGCTGCGTAAGTCCGACCGTTTGTGTTCAAAAAGAGGGAAGTTCACCTCATAGCAATGGACCCTACACAAAGCCTGGTGAACCATTTGTGAGCTACTTCGGCGCATAGGGTGAAATTTCTGTCTCTGCAGAGAGCCAACTCACAGCCCAGTCACTTCTTTATCCATATTTTGACTATTTACATTGAATGTAAGCAATACATAGGCCTTGCGGTTGCTCTCTCTCAGGTGTGAATTCTCTCAGTTTGCGGTTTGTACAAGCCTTTTTTGCTGGGATGAATTTGACCTTAAACTTGTTTGCCATGAGACTGTTCTGGTGTTGGAATGACTCTGGCAGCCTGCTTAAGGCAAGGAGAGAGACCTCAGTGCAATTATGCTCAGAATATGACTCTGTAAAGATAGCATCTTGTTGTTTCCTGTGCTTAGTCTCTGGAAGTGGCATATATATCCATGTTTACAAGCAAAACCAGATTTGTTTCCTAGCCACCTGCCTTGGAGGATCTCTACCTGGAGATCACAGCGTGCTTTTTCTACTCCATGCATCCTGACCCACCGTGATGATTCTGCAATTAGACCTGACCTGAGGCTGATGGCGCATGAGGCAGAATTCAGGGCAGGGCAGCTCACTCTTCTCCGGCGAAATTTGCTTTGCTGGGAGGACAGCGCATTAAAAAAAAAACCAACTTGATTTTATTAGTAGATTAAGCTGCTGTGATGCAGTAGATATGTGGAGTAGTAGAAATGGTCAGTGACAAGATGCTATAAACACTTCTGATGTTCTATTCGAGAGGAGCTGAACAGAAATTAGCCTAGGTCTGTTTATAAACCACCAGTGCCCATTTGAAGGTCCTGAAATATCTGTGGCTATGAAAATTTCACAGATAGTGGATACTTCTGCTCCTCATGCCATTTTTTTTGGTGTGTTCAATTTTTTTATGAATCAAGAACCTTTGGCGGGAAGTCACCTCAAAACACACTGAGGGTGGTGGTAAAGGCCAACTTCAGAAACACCTTAGGAACGTGAGCAGCAGCATCTATTACAGATATGTTTTAAGAGTAGGCACCTGTTTAAATGGTTTGTGTGGCTGGTGACTAGAAAGCAATCTCTTGCTAAACATTTTCTTCCTCTTTGCAATTCTTTGGCTTATCTCCCCTCCCAGGCTTGGGCCACTTGATTTCCTGTATTCTCATCAATGGCGCCCAGTACTTCAAGCGCATCAGTGAATCTGGTATCAAGAAAATGTGTAGAAACATCTTCATCCTCCAGCAGAACCTGACCAACATCACCATGTCGCGCGAGGCCGACCTGGACTTTGCAAGGTGTGTTGGAAACCATGCCCCTTGTTTGTTAATGCTGTGACAACAGAAGTAGCCTTAAAAGGTTAAACCATCAATTGTGTAGGTGACTGAATAAGCTGATCAATGGAGTAAAACCCTAGAACTGTTTGAAATGCCATCCACTTCTCCCTCCGCTATTCAGCAGACTCAGCAGAGAATGATTCAATGGAATGAAAGTCCCTTTGAGCTTATCTTCCACCAAATTAGTTACATTACAGTTGCTACATGCTATGAGTTTGCTGAAGGTTGATACCTGTAGTGCCCCCTTGAAAATGTACGGCTAGGTGGCAAGATCAGAGTCCCAGAATGCTCTCTCCCTTTACAGCTCTTGGTGGGGTGGGGGTAGGGGGATGCAGGAGAAAGGCAACATCCACTGTACATGTTGTTTGTCCCTATTTAACTGCTTCACTTATTGTCCTCCATGCTAGTCTCTGTGCTACTGCTCAGAAGACATTCCATTAAAATCAAAAGAACATCACGCTGCTGCTAATGCTTCTGGCAGCTCTGCAGGTGCGTTCTGGCAAGCTTGCCATAGCTGCTTGTCATAGCAAGCAGTTGTGAAAGAGACAGCTCATTGTCTTGACAAAAATATTCCCACTCGCCCAGAAAAGGTCACACATTGGGATTTAATGGGACACTTGTCCCTGAGGTGAAGAAGAATCTTGTATTCATTTGAAACCTAAGAGGGAATTTTAGGTAGGCAGACTATTTGGAAACTGGAATTTGACCATTAAACTGAGGTTAATGCCCTACTCCTGTTCAAATAGCTTGAGCTGTTTAATAACCCAGTGATAAAAATCTATGTTTAGCATAAAGTAAAAAGTTGACCTCTGCAGAAGTCAAGAGGCAACAGGAGTTGACAGGTATTCATTAAAGCTCCATAAGGCATACAAAAGGTACAACAAAGTCATATCCCTATTTTATAGATGTGAAAAGTGAGGCTGAGAGATTAAATGACTTGCCCAGGGCCACAGAATGGAGATGGTGTCAGAGCTGGAGCTGGATCCTAAGATTTCCTGGCTCCCAGTCCTGTGCTTAGACTTATAGACCATGCCTCTCTAAAGAGAGAAAGTTTGGCTTTTCAGTCCTTTTACAATGTACCTCCAGCTCCCAGGTGCTGAGAATTCAAATAGACATTTCACAAAAAGCAGATGGAGCATGTTAACAAAAGCAAATGTTAAAACGCACACGAAGAAGTGGATTGGCTTTGCAAATGGATATAAGAACAGAACTGGTGTTTCAGATCTGTTGGCTCACTGAGGCTGGTAGTGACCATTTCAATAATAGGCAGCTGAGTACACATGAAATATTCATAGGGAAGAGTTTGGGGGGCTAGAAATCTAAAAGCACGGGTGGGTGCAAGGCAAAAAAAATTGTCCAAGGCTAGAACAATCCACAAATAATGGCAAGTGGATTTTGTCATGTTTTGGCCATCTCTCTCAGAGACTGAATTAGGTTGAAAATCTGACTCACTCAGATTAAGGTATGACTGAGTGCTTCATTTATTTGGGCGCTCATTTGGGGTATGGTGTCATTACTGTATTAGTCTATTCCTAATAACACTGACGTGGGGGAGTTCTGAATGCTGAGGCCTGAGGAGGGAGAGAGATCCATCACTAATTCTCTGAGGAATACAATTCCCAAATTCAATCATCCGTTTTAAATGATTTTTTTTAGTTGAAATGTTAAGTAAATTAGTCCAGGCTTTTGGCAGGCAGAGCAAGGCTTGAAGATGTGTTAATGGTAACTGGAATCCAAATAATGAAACGTTGACCAAGCCCCAGTGGAGGTTGGCATCCTTGGGCCATCAGCTGTTTGCAGAGGCATTTGAGGCACTAGTTGAATAGCGATGGAGTTGTGCCTTTCAATGCCGCACTGTGTGTCACTTGGGAAGGGCTAGAATCGAAAATGTTAGTTCCTCCCTTAGTACAAGTTCAAGAGCATTTTTGACAGCTCAGATGGCTGTATTGTTTCTTTCTTTCTTTTGGAGCAGATTTCTGTGATATGCTACATCCCTTTGAGTTTCAAATTACTATGGAATCCAGGTACCTGGATCTCCACTATTTGAACCTCCCTTGCTAATGACATCCCTGTTCCATTGACACCTGCTGATCTGAATTTGCAATTATCCAAACACATTTAGTGCTGGCCCAATTAGTGGTCCAGCAATCAAATCCTCCTGTAAATATAAAATATGCATAACAATACCAAAAGAGCAAATAGTAACAGTGACAGTGATCCTATAGCACCTCTCATACTAGGATTTCAAAGCACTCTGCAAAGGTAGGCAAATATCATTTCCTCCGTTTTATAAATGGGGAAACTGAGTCACTGAGAGGTTTTTGTCACCCACCTTGTCAGTATTAGAGCCACCCCAGAAGTCCCTGATTCCCAGTCCCATCTGCTAACTAGTAACGCTGCTATTGGGGAAAATGACCTGTGACTGTAGGATGTGACTGAGTATTCCTAAACCACATTTAATCCAGTTTGTGAAACATTGCAACCCCTGTATTTCTGTAGAACCAGCCTTGAAGAAAAATAATCCATAGTTCATTCCTATTAGATGGGGGGGGGAGGGGAAATTGTGACTAGTGCATATGTTACATATTTCAAATAGTTCTGTATTTCGTGAATCAATAGAGATGGAGGAAGAGCTGAATTGTTTCCAACAGAAAAAACTCAGGTGTATTCCAGTTTTCATGAGACTATTTATTGTACAAGGTCTTTGTCATTCACATTCAGATTTGGACGGCTGATGTTTCCCCGGCTAGGCATTCAGTACTGATATTAGCTCCCTCGCTCGCCCTGTCGTTACTTGTCTGCCCATTAGAGCTTGAAGTCTAGAGTTCAATATACAGACAAATACTATTTAAAGTTAATATGCTGCTCTCTTCACATTATGTTTTAAATTTGGAACAAGACAGCTGGTTAGGCTGTAAATTTATTCTATAAATTAACACATCCGAGCTCTGGTGTGTTGTGTTTTACAGTGGAGGCTGGTGCCACCTGAGAAAGGGCTGGGGAACCTAGCATATTTGTGTTCTCTGAGTGTTGGTCCTTTTTTCTTCTTTACATTCCTCAAGGGTTTGTACAGAGCACTGAAGAGCATTGCTTACCCTGCCTAGTCTGGAGTGGCTCCCTTTGGAAGTTTATTAGCAACCTAAAGCAGAATAAACCTCCATAAGGAAGTGTGAGTGGGAAGCCCTTTCTTCTATGAAGTTAAAGCCATGCAGAATATTCTCACTGAAACCTGAATCCACATAATACTCACCTGGTTCTGGTGAGACTTTGCAATTTCAACCACATTTATTAAAACGTTTGTGAACCTGCAGTTCACATCAGAATCCTGTGAAATTCACTGCTTTGTGGGGTTTTAATATGATGCAGGAGATTTCATTTCAAATGAGTTTTACTTGGAGGTTTTGGGTTCGCCCTCTGCTCCAAGTTACGTCAGGGAGGGGAAGAGGAACTCTGAGCAAAAGCACACCAAGGGGAATGTTGGCATGTCATAGAGAGCTCTATCAGCGATGGTCTTAGGTATACTTGGTCTTGCCTCAGCACCTGCGGAAGGACTGGGTGACCTCTGGAGATCCCTTCCTGTCCTACATTTCTTAGATTCTATGATTCTGTGTTTCCCTGCAAAAAGTGAAACTGCCAACTTTCATACTGCTTTAGAAATAATTGTATCCAGTCACATAAGAGGAGGTGTAAATGATGCAGATAACTGACTGCAGTATTTGTGCATTTCTCTGTTTTACAAAAGCTATAAAGATCGGTTTTCTAAAGTTCATATTAATATTTTCAGGGATTTGGGCAGAGATTGCCTTTTTATTACATACGTCTAGTGTCTGGCACATTAGGGCCCTGATCGCTGATTGGAGCCTCTGGGTGCTACCAAAATACAAATGAATAATAAGGGTTTTCCTCCTACAGTAATTCTTTATTTAAAAAGGACGTGTGCTGCAAAATTTAGATCTGGGACTGTATTTCAAAGGATCCAAAGTTCTGAAACTTTCAGATCCGGGGTTTCGGTTTGTGCCATTGTAGAAATCAAAGACTAGCTGTGAAATGTGTATGTGAATTCAGGTCTGAAACGCATGTGCCCATGCGCACACGCACATCTTCCAAGGTGTCCAGATCTCCATTTCTGGTTCAGACATGTCTTTAAATAAAATGTTCTTCCACTGTTAGAGGGTTTAATCAATGGAAGACTTATTCTTCTGCCATCCTGCTGTTCTCTCATTCTGATGCAGAGGGTGATGGTAATACTGCCTTCTTCCAGGAAGTTAATTGAGTTGGGCGTGAGAGAGTGATGGAAAATGTTAAATTTCTTAAAACAGCATGTAATTTTGACCTCTCTGGCATCAGGTGGATTGAGAGTTGCTACTGTTCGCTATTAGGTCTGAAAGGCTAGTTTGCGCTGGAAGATAATTGCAGATTAACTAGAGGGAATAAGGATATTATCAGACTTCCTTACATCAGTAGAACTCCTATGAAATGAGCAAACTGTCTTTGAATCAGATGTAATCTTGTTTCTCCAACCTGAGCCAGGAGGCCAGCTGAATGGTTAATGCGCTACACAGCCATGCCTAGGGCACACGTTTGGCTTCAGATTGGTCTCTCTCTGCCCCTTCCACCTTCACACAGTTTAGCTGGTGCTGGGAGCACTAGTTAATCAGGTCCATCTGTTTTTTGCCCAGCATTGATCACTCTGGCCAGTTCTTTTCCAGTATAATAGGGATTTGACAGGAGGTAATCTTTTCCTCCTCTGGAAAGGAGAGAGGCACAACACACATGGCTTACAGTGGGAGCGTAGGGATTACTCTAAGTATTTAGAGGACTCTGTGGGGTGAGAGAAGATATTAAGTTGGCATCTAAAAATAAAACTCCGTGTTAAAGGAGAGTAATAATGACTAATTGGCCAGGAGACAAACACATGCATAGTAAATCTTTTGTGGTGAAGCAGGGGAACCTTTTCTAATGTGGGGCCTAATTTACAAGAGATGAAAGGCAACGGGTCCTGCAGACTCTTGGAGATCCTGTTCCTGCTACTTTAGAAACTGCGCTCTTGGATTTAAAGGCATCTTTCTAAGAGATGTGGAGTGTATGTTTCCATTGCAGTCAAACCCAGACTGTCCTAGAGAAAGCCCAATGAAAAGGGTATCAGAACAAGCTATCAGCATTCCAGACATTGTTCACAGATTGGCCATGAATAGGCCCTTGCAGTGTAGTTCACATGCATATAATCAGCACCATCTGTATGTACGCAAGGACCATCTTGAATTTTTATCCTTCAGGAAGGATAAAGACCTTTACTTCTGCTTCGCAGTGAAATGCAGCTGCTGTTGCTGCTCCTGTCATTGTACGTCTCTGCAGGTGGCCATCCAGCTACTTGCTGTTTACTCATAATGATGTTCCAACATACATGTAGTTGCTGGTATATGTATATTCTAAGGGGTAATTCCTGTCCCACCACCCACTCAGCCAGAGAATGTCCTGTCTGCAGTGGATTCAGAGACAAGATAACGGCTGCAGTCATGTTGGCTTAGAAGTAGTGAGGACACCCCGATGGTTTGTAGGAAATCACTAATGTCCCAAGAAAATTAAATGCATACTCCCAGAATCAAACCTACAAATCTCTTTTCCCAGACATCACCAGGCTAGGCTGTATTTTCCTAAGAGGCTAGCTACACTGCTGTTTTCAAGCCACTCACGCTGAGTATTAGCTGCTTTTGACTCCCACAGAGCATTGCCCTCGGACCAAGGGAAGCTGACCACCATTCACCTTTCAAAAAGGCTCCCTTTGTCATTTGTTTGATCTGTTGTTAAATCGGGCAAAAATTGGCGCTTAACATTTTTAAAGTTGCTCTGGGCAGGCCCTGGTTAATCATTCCAGAGCATGCATTTTCTTTTAAACTGATATTGTTTCTAAAAATTGTCGTGGATAAATAGCATCCTCTGTGACATATAGACAGAGGTGGTAGGATAGTCACACAGGATGCAGGCCTGCTTGTGTTGAAATAATTGTCAGTGGGAGCAGGATCAGACTCAGTAATGGGATTTCTGAGAGGCTTTAATTCCTCACTGCAATGCCATTTAGGTTGCTGGGTTCCAAGAGCCCCTTTTATTCTGGGATTATTTGGTTGGAGATATTTTGTTTGGCTGTGTAGGAAGCCAGAGTCTGATCTGCATGTGGCCATCAGACCACTAGGAATTAGCAGTAACATGCTGCCATCTACTGGAGTTATCCAGTGGGAATTGGACAGCAAGAGTGCTTTAGACTGAGGTTCCTCAGAAATCTTTGTGCTGCTGAAATGTGATCCTCCCAAAGCTACTGAGTCTGGGTTTGATTGCTACTGCTACACTGGGTAAATATATTATTTATCTTTCTGTTTTTGTTCTTTTTCTCTTAATAAATATATAATCAAGCACATTTGATGCCTGTGAATCTAAGAGGCTGTGGAAATAGCTAGAGACAGGCATTGTTCGGGAAGCTACTCTGCAAGTTCTAACTGAACACAATTCTGAGGATGAGCTTCAATTCCGACCTGCACCCGGTGTACCTTAATGTCAACCTGCAGCAAAAAGCCCTAGCCTGGAGCCTTACGCAACTTTGGTGGGGCTAGCTCTCTCCTGTGGTGGTTTTGTGATACTCACTAGAGCTCCCCCAGACTCCCACTTCACTTGTAACTGGAACGGGATAAAAACGTGCAGGTCAAAAGGGAAATATTATCATGGCTCCTGATTCAGTGGGGATGTGTGTTTGGGGACTTCAGTCTAACAAGAGGATGCTGCCTGAGTGGGCATGCCTGGGCACCCAGTGCTATATCAGATGGTGTGCCACCAAGCCTGACCACAGGAGAGATGTAAAACCAGAGTGGGCAAACCCCTCGAAAGTATATTATAGGTAGCTGGATGTGAGCAGGGCAAGGACTGGTTGAACTAATAATCTTTTTTCCGTTTCTGATTTCTGTGATCCTAACACAATGTACAATGCACACTCAAGTCCTGTTTTTTCCAGGGCCTCCCTACATGGGAGCCTCTTCTGCCATACTTAGGCAGGGGAGAGCTGGATGGGTGACGCTAGACAGTCTGCATTGGACACAGTGGCAGGGGAGTAATGGAGCAGGGTATGTCCGTGACCAATCCCCCATCAGGCACTGGTTGTAATATGCAACGTGGAAGAGCATTTACCATGCTGATGGGCACAGTGTAAGAACCTGAATAAGCAGAATAGCTGAAGCCTTGCCTCTGGATCAGATACAGCTGCAGTGCATTTCCTCAGTTGATGGGAGACATGCCTGCTCCTCCAGGTCGGGATTCTAGGGGTCCCTGTTCTGGCAGTGCCCTCTACCTTCCACCTCCCCAAGAACCGTCACAGATTCCCAAATGTTCAATCACTCTGCCTTGGCTAAAGTCGTTAAAAATGGGGCGGCCATATATGTTTTGATGTGTAGGAAAGTAGCTTTCAGCGGCTGACAATGAAACCGAGTGGCAGTTCAAGGGTTAAGTGCACTCCGCAAGGTGCATTCACAAGATTCCCATTTGTGGATGACCTGTTCTCATACCCAAGCCGTGGACTGGGCCATAAAGGCTTCATTCTGCCCTCAGCTATCTATAGGAGTTAAAGATGTACAGCACCTTGCAGAACTGAGCCCTACTGGAGTTACTCTGCAAAGGAACCAGAAGCAGAATCGACTGTAAGGAAAGCTCTCCCAGGCTGAAAGTCCCCTATCTGGAGCCTGGGAAAGATGTGTTATCTCCATGCTTGTGAAGTCAGACCAATATTGTGTGCTTATGGAGCATTGCCCCAGATTTGCTTTTGCTCATTTTAATTAAAAAGTTGTTTTATTTTTCAATTAAGAATTTGGCTTCAAAAATATTTCCTTTTCCTTTCTTTGTCTCTTGTTTTTTCCCCTCTGTAGTTTTCATTGAGCTCTGATCTCAGCACAGCTTTAAATTAGCTGTAATTAGTAGTTTCACTGCATTAACCAAATATCCTAACTGCAGAGGATTAAAAACCACTCCTCCACTTGATTGCTTTTCCCATTTGTGTTGGGTAATCAGAGAATGGGCTTTCCCCCTCGTGTTTCTTTACTGGCCATCTCACATGACACAGGTGCAGTGGGGGAACTAGGGACAGTTGCTTTCATAAGAACGGCCATACTGGGTCAGACCAAAGGTCCATCTAGCCCAGTATCCTGTCTTCCGTCAGTGGCCAGTGCCAGGTGCCCCAGAGGGAATGAACAGAACAGGTAATCATCAAGTGATCCATTCCCTGTCACCCATTCCCAACTTCTGGCAAAAATAGCCATTGATGGATCTGTGCGTGTGTAGGAACACACTGGAATGCATACCCCATTGGGTCATATGGTCCAATTTATTATGTCCAGAAGTTCTCAGTGCTTCAGAGGAAAGGCTACAAACCAACACACATCCCTCAGTGCACATAGCTAACTGTGCAGAACTATAGCACAGGGCAAATTTGTACCCTGCCCCAGCTGCTGATCATCTTATGCCCTATGAAATATGAAAGTTGAGGAGTGAGATTTTCACTCAGTTAATGTGACTGCAATTTATATTCTTATTCACACGATGGAGAGGTTTAAAAATACATAATTTTCTCAGGTTCCTTTAGTTGTCAAGTAACACCTACTGGTGAACAGCTGAAATGTTAGTATCTGGTGAAAGGCACTCATTATTTGCTGTGTTCAGAAAACTGCATCAGAAACTCTTACTGTGTATTTGCATGCCAGTAACACTTAGAGGGCACCAATCAAAGATCAAGGCGCATTGTGATACATGCTATACCGATACGTAATAAAAATCCAGTCCCTGCTCCAGAAAGCTCACAATCTAGGTTATGACAAGATGTAACAGGTGGATAAGACAACCATCAAGATGTGGGAAGACAAGATGAGAAAGCAAGCAAGTCACTGCACAGTAAATGTAGTACTCTCAGCTCACCACCTGCCTGTTTGTTCTCCCTCAGGACTGAGGCTTTGTACACACTACAGCTTAGGTTGGTACAAGTTATGTCGCTCAGGGGTGTAAATAAGCCACCCCCCTGAGCGATGTAAGTTACACCGACCTACCCACCGATGTGAACAGAGCTATGTCAGCAGGAGAGCTTCTCCTGCAGACATAGCTCCTCCGCTCGCGGGGCATGGAGTAATTAATCCGACAGGAGAGCTCTCTCCTGTCGGCTTAGAGTGTACACTCGCAGCACGATAGTGGCGCAGCTGTAAACTCTGTAGTGTAGCCATAGCCTCAGTCCTGGGAAGTTTTGTTTCTGAGTTTGCATCAGATGCATCAGAAAAATATCTCACCTGGTGCTGATTTTCCGTGTTTAGAAATTCAAAAACACCAGAAGTTCTAAAGCAAAGAATCTGACTCTTGGGGGAGGATATTTCTGATGTTTGTCCTTAAGTAATTTTTCTGAAATGTGAGCACTTGAATATAAGGGCTGGCTGAAAGGGACTTAGTCACGGGTTAACAATAACGTGTAGCTCCCTTTCCTCTCTTCTTTGTTGTCTCTCCTGATTACAAGCCCCTGGAGAAAGGGGTTTTTATGCTGCTGTTATTATTGTTTTACTGTAGGTGTCCAGAGGGCATAAGGCACTTCACTGACAAACAGAACATATGTGGTTCCTGGCGCCCCAAAGAACTTACAGTTTAAGGCCCCAGTCCAACAAAGCACATAAGCAGGTGCTTCACTTTAAACACATGAGTAGTGCCAGTGAATCATTGAAATCAACGGGACTATACTTGAGCTGGGTTGGGGCCTAACTGTACCCATGACACAGAAAGCAAAGGCAGTAAAGAGTGGAGAAGATAAGAACTAGACAGATAGAAATAAGGCAAGGAGAGTAATGTGTCGAAAGAGGGGGAGATTCTGGAACAAACTGATAAAGAGCAATAAGTCACTGGGACACAGGTAAGATCTAAGAGCTCTGAAGGGACTTGAGAATAAAGTGGGTGAGCTGAGTTAGGCTGGAGCAAATCCATCAAGCGTTTTAAAAACCAAATGGATTCATTCTGAATTGATTCTGAGTGAAGTGGGGAGGCCAGCGGTGTTTTCTGGGGCACTTGCTAACATATCTGCATATGACTGAGATAGTAGGCAGTATAATAATGTACATTCTGCAGAGCTGGTGCTTAAGGATGCCTTGAGAAGGGAGTTGCATGCAGAGGTACGAAATAGCTAAAAGCATGCTGCGATGCTTCCCGGGAGCACCAGGGCTGTGAAGCATCTCGCTACCGCCTGCCTTGAGCATGAGGAAGCCTTGTTTGTGCCTGGCATGGGTCAGCTCCCCAACTCCAGTGGCCATAAGCCCTCCCCTCTAGTCCTGTGGAGGCCCTGCTCTCTCTCTGCAGGTTAGTGAATGGCACACTCAAGCCTCCAAGCATCTCCCTGGAGCATGCAGCCCCTGGTCCACTGGACACTTGCAATATTCACAGATTCACTGCTTCCAAAGAAACAGCACATCCAAGCTCACCAGTCCACCTCAGATCACTGCTCCACTTAACACACAGCATGTCGATATGGTGATAGCAAAATCAGGTATCTGTGTATTTAACAAAGCATAAAGATGCAAGTGGTAACAAGTAGAAACCTCAAAGACAAATGGTCACATATAAAAAAAATCATAACATGCATTCTAGAGCTTAGACTTAATTAACAAGATACTCTCATGTAATCTCATGTAATCATGTAAACTGAGAGCGAACGTGTATCCCACCAGGGAATACCTAGGGCGTGGCAAAAACAATCACAACGTACAGTGCAGGCATTGTAATGCCTCATATGAATCACTTTCTCATGTTCTGGGACAATGTCCAGCAGTTCAAGGTGCACGTATCCACAGACATAACAAGTTATGCGTAATACTCACACGAGAAGCCCGTAAACTTAAGTGGACAATTTATCAAGAACCACATCTGCACACTGCCAATAAGGAACTACGAAAACCAGACCTTGTTTTTGTCAAAGATGGAACAGCCCTGGTGGTCGATGTCACCGTACGCTTTGAATACAAAGACCAAACTTTCTCTGATGCGGCGGCTGAGAAAGTCCAACACTATGCATCTCTGACAGATGAAGTCAGAAAACTAACTGGAGCCACTAAGGTCAAGTACTTTGGCTTCCCTCTCGGCACGAGAGGAAAATGGCCCAAAATCAACGAGCAAGTCCTCTCAGCCCTTGGTATGTCAGAGTACACACAAGGAAGAGCTGCTAAACTGTTCAGCCGTAGAGCTCTCCTGTAATTCCTTGGCCTACCAACAACTCTTGTGTTTTCCACGCTGCGAGTTTTGTTTAGGTTGACTGGCTTGGATTCTTTCTGCATTTCGTACCACGGGGTGGGTCCGTCTCTTATGGTGGGAGAGGCCTGATTTGGTGCCAAATTGTTTGGCACAAACCTCACAAGCGCAGTCACCAGCTGGTTCCTGTGATGTCAGCCCCTTGTATTTAGGGATGTAACATAGGATGCTGTGTGCTTTAGGATCGATCTTATTACACAAAGAACATTGGAATTCAACATCCTTCCCTCCGTGGTGACGTTTAAGATGTACATGCAGAGCAGTTGGTTTCCCTACATGATCCCCGCAAAGGGGACATGCTGGGTTATCGTTGGGTAATCTCACCAGAACCTTTCCCTGCACCCTAGTCTTGCATTCTCCTTCTGTCACCGCGACAGTGGATGTCTTGGCAGAAACACTGATGGTATCGTTTCTATCGTCTGCCAGTGTTTCAGAGCCAATGTGATATATGCCATCATGTGCCAGCAATGCCCCTCTGCCATGTACATTGGCCAAACTGGACAGTCTCTACATAAAAGAATAAATGGACAGAAATCAGACGTCAAGAATTATAACTTTCAAAAACCAGTCGGAGAACACTTCAATCTCTTTGGTCACTCGATTACAGACCTAAAAGTGGCAATACTTCAACAAAAAAACTTCAAAAACAGACTCCAACGAGAGACTGCTGAATTGGAATTAATTTGCAAACTAGATACAGTTAACTTAGGCTTGAATAAAGACTGGGAGTGGATGTGTCATTACACAAAGTAAAACTATTTCCCCATGTTTATTTCGCCCCCACCCCCTGCTGTTCCTCAGACGTTCTTAACTGCTGGAAATGGCCCACCTTGATTATCACTACAAAAGGTTTCCCCCCGCAGTCTCCTGCTGGTAATAGCTCACCTCACCTGATCACTCTCGTTACAGTGTGTATGATAACACCCATTGTTTCATGTTCTCTGTGTATATAAATCTCCCCACTGTATTTTCTAAATGCATCCGATGAAGTGAGCTGTAGCTCACGAAAGCTTATGCTCAAATAAATTTGTTAGTCTCTAAGGTGCCACAAGTCCTCCTTTTCTTCTCATGTCTCGTAGAGTATTGCTTACCCAAAAGCCTTGTACTCTACAGCCAGGCTGGCAGTGAGCCTTCTTTTGTGAGACAAGCACAATATCAGTTTGCCTCCTAAGTCAAGGGATCAGTGTGTCGCTTTACACTCCACGTTATACCAGAACAATCCTTATACATAAACAGGACACCCCCTCCCACTGGGTGTTTGTTCCTGTAGATTTCCTCTCTTGTACATTTCACTATATCTCAGCCCTCACCTGGCTCAGTATGCAAACGATGCAGGCATTGTGAGGCATGCAATACACAAGCGGCCAGCCAGGGAGATACATGGCTGAGGTATGTCACCTCCTGGCCACCTGTCTTAATTCCAAGACCTTAAGAACACAATTTTTATTATAGATCCATAACTCCTTAAATGTTATCTGTACATACATTTCTCAGTGATAATGATGACCAGTGGGTTATGGGCTCTTGGTAGAGACCTCACGTGCCACCCTTCGGTGAACTGTTATGTATATTTCTTACCCAGGGGATCCCCATAAAACCCTATGCACCTCCTATGCCCTCTGCCAGTTGGCAACAGGAGCTCCCTGGATCACACATGACCAGTGACACCCAGCGAAATGGAAAGATGACAAATTTCCAACTGAGGAAAAGGCAGTACTTTTCTTACACAGTTCATAATTAACCTGTGGGATCTGACTGCCACCAGATATTAATGAGGCTACAAGTTTAGCAGAGTTGAAAAACAAAATGAGACATTATATAAGGAGGAAAAATATCCAAAGTTAAAACAGATAGACCAAGACAAGGGGGGTTGGTCCAATAAAAGATATTACCCCACCCACCTTATCTATCTCATATCCTGGGAGTGACCCAGCTACAACATTGCAAACAATAGCTAGAACTTAACACTAGCTGTCCGGACTTTAGGAAGTATTTCCCCTATGGGCAATTTAATCCATAATTGTCCTTCGTGAGGTCTTATACCTTCTTCTGAAGCAGCCAGTACTGGCCACTGATAGAGACAGGATGCTGTATTAGCTAGACTTGTGGATTGATCTGGTCTGGTAATGCCTGAACATACTGCACCATATGTAATCATACAGTATTATAACGTTCACATATAACTATTCAAAAAGCAAAACAATCGTCTTAAAATATCCATCTAGCATCTCACTGCTGCTGCACCTTCTCTCTCTCTAGCCATGCTGAAGTTTTCCTATTGACTCAAAGGTTGTATTTAGATTAGCCATTTCAGTTTTTCCTGGAGGCACTTTTAATCTTTGCGCTATGACCTTTAAAGGTATAGGTTTTCGTGGCCTCAGTAATGATTTTTATTGCCTGAATATGGATGTTTGGTTTCCTCCAAGTAAACAGTTGAATTCCATTTTCCTAAGCTGGAAATGGACTAAAGAAAAACGAAGGGGGGCTTCATTGACTTTCCTTACCTGGCACTCAGCATTGTGGCTGGGGGGGGAGGGGAATCAATGGGATGAACTTTTCAACAGGCAAAAAAACTGCTTTCACTCTCCCAGAGAAAATAAGGCCAAGGAAGGTGCTGAATGAATATTTATTGGTTTGGTTTGGTTTTTTGGGTTTGGTTTTAGACTCGGTGCTGAAGCACTTTTATCAACTGCATTGACAGCTTCATGATATATCCTCCTAGAAATCAAATTACAAGCAAGTTCCTCATTTCTCTCTTAAGCGACCGTCTTTTCTTGATACCCGTTTTTAACAATATTTTTCAATGTGGATGAAAAATACCAAGTAATTACTTCATGTTCCTGAGTCCTTCATTTGTATCTGGAAGTGTGGGTACGTGTCTGTCTATTTCAGTCCCTTTTTCTATCCTGCTGCACTTTGAATGTTAATTAAAAGGCAAGCATTACTTTCTTTTTAAAACTTTTGTTTTGGAATTGCTATGTTCAATGACTTTCCAGGGGCCATGTAAGAATACACAGCTGGTGTTTATTTACTTGTATGACTGAGGTTACTTTGAGACTAGGGTCTCAGTTTGAGATTGTTGACAGTACCACTGGAGTCCGAGAGGTCATTCTACAGTATTTTGCAAAGTCTGTAGTGTGTAGGGGTGTGGAATATCGATTGATCACACAGACCAGGTTTTGAGAGCATGCACTCTAAAATGAGTGCACACAGGTCCTGATTTGCACCTGCAAAGTAGTATTGACATATGCAAACCATTTGATAATAGAGTCCCAAATGGTCCAGGTTTTCATAGCAGAAACATCAGGCTATTGTCTGATCAGGCAGAAAGTCTTCTGTTTAATGGGGGCTCGCTGGCTCTCTCTGAAAACCCTGCAGTGGTGGTGTTGCTTGTTTTACTGCACTGGATTCAGTGCCAGTCTGCAGCTTCCACTGTCAGTCCTTCGCCTCAGTTAGGCCTGGGGCTTTGATGCTGTTATGGAATTGAAGGGTCACCTCTTTGCCAACCTACTCATTTTTGTACCCCTTCTCTACAACAGGTTCTCTTACTGTCTGCCACAAACCCTCTCCATATTCCTTACTTGTTCCCCCAAACCTGGGGATCACTCCCCTGAAACAAAGGCAGAAAGGCTATTGGCTGACATTCCCCACCAGCAACGCTTTCCCCAGCACATTTACTGAGAGTCTCCAGCCCATGCTTGTAGAATGTGAAAACACTCGTGCAGTACTGAGCTGGGAATTGTTCTGCCCCAGTACTAGCTCCTGAACCGTGGCTGCTTAGAAAGCTGTCGGAATAAAAGTGCTTCACGTTCCAAAGCACTAACGGTATTGTCAGCTTCTGTCAGCAGACTCACATTGACGTCTCCAGTGTTGGTGGGTGAGGCATGCCTCTTGGGGCACCACGCAGCGCACCCCCCAAAGGAATGGAACAGTTGGGGTGTCCGTGATGTTGTGTGTCAGGCTGTAGTTAAGCAGTGCATGTCCCATCTAGACCTCCAGGACCAATAACATAGATGTAATAACTCTTCATGGAGGCCAGTAGGCTAGATTCAGAGGGTTAGCTTGCAGATTCCTATAAAATAGGAAATCCCAGTGACCCTGTGAACCAGTGAACTTTCTGCTCTCAGCCATAAAGATGGTTTTAAGGTTCTTTTCTTTAACTCTTCCATCAGAGAGTCTTGTCTGCCTCCATCCCAGATCCTGCAGAGCTCTCTCTACCACCCTACTGCCAAGCCTCTGAGCTTCCACAGTTCCCTGGTGGCTAAATGGCCAGGTCAGAAGCTATTTTCAAACCTGTGGGAAGCTGGTTGATGCTGAAGCCCGTCTCACATCTCTGAGGCACTGCCAGTCCAGATCCTGGGTGATCACAGGAAGGAACTGTCATAGTTGATGGCAGTGAAATGACATCTGGGAGCATGAGGTACCCAGGAAAGATTTTTGTTTATTTGTTTCTAACCCTGGGTAAGGTCCAGAAAGATGGGGGAGGAGGCCTGGATCTCAACGTTTTTCTTAGCCCAAGACAGAATGGCAGATTTTCAGGCAGACACTCAAGAATAAGCCCCCGTTTTTGTTGTGGCATCAGAAGCAAATCAGATGCACAGCCCAGTTAAATACTGCTCGGATCATGGCAAGATGAGCTGGGAGGAAAATGCAAGCGGGAACCTAACAGCCCTCTTACATATCCTTCCTTGGATCGCCCTCTTCCAGGTGACTGGTGCCAGCACAGTGGTTTTTCCCAGCCAGTGGTGTTCTTCTGTGTTCAGCAGGACACTGAAATGTGTTGGCTCAGTGGGAGGCTTTATCCTCTGAGAAACGAGTCCAGGATGCCACCCACCTGGAATGTGAGTGAGTTTTCCCAGGCCCTGCCATATGCCATCTTGCCAGTACCTGCTAGTCAGTGACACTTTAAAATACACATAATGGTTTTATTATTTTAAGTGAATTTAATGCTGGGGAAAGGTGCTGATTGAAACACTGGAGACCTGAGTGTGTTTATAAAGAGAACAGGTACAACATGCCTCAACCCTGACCCAGCAAGACCACCTGTCTTCCGCAAATCTCTCTTCCATGCGGCTAAAGGATACTGAAATAATCTTGGGGCTTGTGCAACATCACGACATTTACGTCATAATGCAGGACAAATAATTAACATTGACCTAAGGTGTCCTGAATCAGTCTAAGAGTGCTACTCAACCCCTGTGGGTGACCATACAGTACAGGCCCCGGGTGATTGGTCATAGGGCCCAGTCATCCTCTTTGGAGTAATAAAGATGCATCAGGTGAAAGGATGATCCATATATCATTCCAAACCAAGGAAGTATAAACTTGCACCCTTTTGTCCCATCCTTAGGTGCCAGTCACACAGGGTGATCCATTTGAGGAAAAGACAGCTTTCACCTCCCTCCTCTAGAAGGCCTTTTATTTATGATTCTTGGAGACCCAGAGCATAACAGGCTGCCCATAATAACAACAGGTTCAGATATGAACGATCTCGATGATCCAAAGCATAGAGATCATAGCAGCCATGGCAACAGCTGAAGCAGTAGGCAAACAATACAAGCATGGAAGATGAATGGACAGTAGTAATAATCCAGCTCTGTCCAGTCCTCCTGCCACAAGGAAGTTGAGCCCATAAAATGGACCCTTATGCTGTGAGTGGAGAGAAAGCAGATGATCACAGGGCTCGTGGAAGGACACAGAAACACCAGGTAGGGAAGAAAGGAGGAATATTCTGAGCCTCCCATTTCCAAGGGTTTACGAGTAAATTTCACACATGGAGTAGTGTCCATTAGCAAAGCAAAGGTACCATCCATTTTCCGAGTTAAAGGAAATGTAGTATTTCTCCTTTCCTCCCACCATACAGGCAGCTCTTCTGAGGGTTACCTGGGAAGGGCAGTTGCTTCTTGTTGCTTGGCTTCTGCAGCTACTACAAGGGACTGCCACTCTGTTTCCACAGTGACTGGGGACTATTTCTTTTCCTGCAAATGGGAAGCTCGATGTTCTCAATTCAAGAAGCAAACAGTGTGGCCAAAAAAGGGCATGTAATACTTATGCCTGAAAACATCCCTCTGGGGACCAGTAGGGCAGGGGAAGAATCAGAGAGCTGATAGCAAAGGTTAGCACGTTATAGAGAAGTGTGAGGGAGAAACTGACAGGAACCCTGTTAGCATGGGACCTACATATTCATGTTGACTATAGAGAGATTGTCTCTGAGGTTTCGGTAGCCCTGTGGGAGGACAGTGATGTGTTTTTGTAACCTTGGATGTGACAGCAGCACCTCCAGACAGAAGCATACACAGGGCAGTACAGTGTATTTTTTTAAGTTTTCAAGGTGATTGCTATCCAGGGAGAATGTGGGGGAGGGGGAATGTATTTTGTAAAAACCAAGTTCTTCGTTAACAATAGGAACTCCAGAGGGCCAGCAAATAGCAATCAAGCAGAATCTGTAGAATTGACTCTTTGTCTGGATTGATTTTACTCACTCTTTACCTTCTAGCACTCGGAGATGCCTGCTGTCCTGGGGAGGGGTCTGCCTAGGAGTGAAGGGAGGGGAAGTGGCTGGAAAGAGGAGAACCATTTAAGCTCAGCTAGGGTGGCTTGCGCGGTGATGGGGGAAGCATAAACGTTACATCCCCTTGAGAAATGTCTGATTAGGAAGAGAGCCTGGAGAAATACAGGGATGGGAAACAAACAAGGAACTCTCCAGATTGCCTGTTACATTTCCTGTAGCACCCAAGTAATGTAACAGAGGCAGCCTTGATGCCAGATGCTGATTTCACACTGAGATAGCACCATTGACTTAAATGGAGCTGCCCCTGGTTTACATTGGTGTAACTGGGATCAGAAGCAGGCCCCAGGACTCCAGCAAGGGAATGAACTTTCAGGGTCATCCCACTTTGAATGGGTCAAGAGACAGACTCCCCTGGAAGCTCTCTTTTCAAATGTGGGGTCCCTATCTGGGCACTCAGCTGATCTACGTAGACTCATCAATTATCTAGTTTACCTCCTGAGCCGCGACTCCAAACATAGCATTTAGGAAACTTCTTTATGCGCCCATGATTGAAAATGATGCCCTCCCTGTGCTAACTCTCGCCTGCAAGGAAATTCCACTTACGCACGCAGGTGTCAGCGATCCGCAAACAAAGGTGTTAGAGGAGGGACAGGTTTTTGAAAAGAAAAATTGACACAAGACAAAAAGAATCATGGAGGGGAAAAAACCTCAGTATGTGAAGAACAACTGTCTGGACATTTGTCTACAAATTGTTTCAAAAAGTAAATATTAGATTGTCAGCCTGAAGTGTAACTCCATTGCTTTGTTTCAGGCTGCAAATGGAAGCAATTAGAAAAAATGTCCTGCTCCTTTCAGTGTCGGCTGTTTCTTTCTACCACAAACCCCCACAGATAGGAGGGAATGCACTCAAGTGCTTTAGTAGTGGATTGGTTTACCCCGTCAGTCAGATCTCATTAGAAACTGCAATGCTTCATGCCCAGTAATCTGCTAGAATGTGGCAGATATTTGTGCTGTGTAATATGTTTGAGGGTCACCACTCATCACTTTTCTATGCCATTAAAGCACATATTTCGCAGATGTCTCTCCTTTAATTAAATTAAGGCGAGGAGATGAGCTCTTTACGGGCCAATGCGGCGGCATTATGGCGGCAGAAATAGGAAGGCACAAAAGCAGGCGGGGGCAGCCGATGTGGAGAGGTGTGAAGTACTGGTGTTAGCCCCAGCGTGGGGGATAGGTGGAGCGGTGGCTGGTTCTAGACAGGTTAGGCGAGAGGAGCAGACTGCTCCAGAGAACATGTCTGGTGTGGCAGCGGCAGAAGGGCAAGTTCTGGCAGCAGGGGGAGAGAGAGGGAAGCTAAGCCCAGGCCATAAATGGCAGAGCAGAGAGAATAGCTGCCACTAATGAGAGGGAAGTCATTTTATGTGGCGTACTGTAATCTCAGTTAGAGCAAAGGGCTGAGAGTCACAGGTTCTAGTCCCAGATCTGCTGTGGACTCACGGAGCGATCTTGGGCAGGGTCTTTCTAACGCACTGTGTCTCTTTTTCATGCTGTAAAACAAGGATAATAGAACTGCAATAAATTAATATGTGGCCACCAAGGGCTTCAGTTCTGTCACTGTGTTGCCCAATGAGGCTATTTGGAGCTTTATGGTAACCTCAGGGATGGAACCCAGGTCCTCTTGCTCCATAACGACAGGACTCTACCATCTGAGTTAAAGGACATTTTCCATTAGCAGTTAGCTGTATAGTACAAGGGACACACCATAAACAATTCTGATTCCATCTAGCAGAGAGTAGCAGCATGTGCATGTATAGTGAGTTCATTATAGTATTTTCCTACTTGATAGGTGTGATCTGTAGGCTGTAAATCCAAAGTACTATAGTCGATTATATCTTTCCTGTATCCAAAACCAAATCTGAGTTCTTTGGCGAAAGAGCAAAGACTTTTATTTAGTATTTCAAATGCTAAGAGTTTTAATTCTCAGAAAAGGTTCAGCCCGCTTTTGGATGGTGAAGTGTGATTCTGAGGAATTAGGGTCGCTAAGTATGTGTTTTAATAAAAAGTGGCACATCTTGGTTTTGTTGGCTCACGTGTAAACTAGGAAACAGTTAAGTGGATTCAATGATCCCTGCAATACTGAAAGTGACTGGCTCCTGGGTACAGTACAGCACCAACCTAGTGGGAGATGCAGGCCAGGCGACTCCTATGTGTCCAGTATGGATCCTCCGGTGAAGCAGATATTGACAATTCTGACTAAGATGCAGGAAACATGGAGTTAAGGAGGTGAATTATTGATTCAACGCAAGTATTAACATATCTGGCAGATGGAGACTGTCTGAGAAAATTTTGCAGAGTGGCATCTGCAACATGCCTGATTGGCATTCCTGAACTTTCACATATCAGATGTAGAATTTCAACACACAAACTCTGATGTGGCAATTAAATTCGTCCCATTATGATCCTGTGCTCTTTAGCCAAGAAAAAAGTGTGAATTCAGGTAGATATTTAAAACCTTAAGTCTTGGTTTTTAAGAGCAGTTTTAAAATAATTATATCGAAATTGCTGTGTTTGAACATACATGTATGATGTTGATTTATAAGAATGATATATTCTTTTCAGGAAACAATCTCCAGCATGTAATTTCTTATTCAGACATTATTGTAGGCTACAAAGCTTGCCTAGAATTGAAAAATTTTTATTCCAGATCTGAGATCAAATATATCATGGATATAAAATTCAAATGAGATATCATAGCACATAAAGGCATTACATTTGAAGCTAAAGTAAGTTCCTTGTGAGTGTATTTAAGATATGTATCAGATACAAGGTCAGGCTTGAGAAAGCCCTGGTTGGGATGATTTAGTTGGGGATTGGTCCTGCTTTGAGCAGGGGGTTCGATTAGATGACCTCCTGAGGTCCCTTCCAACCCTGATATTCTATAATTCTATACAAAATTATGCCCCCCACACACACAAAAAGAGAGAGAAGAGGAAAAGAGGTGCAAATAGTGATTAAGCTGTGTGCTATCATGGAAAACAGCTCACTACTTATTGAAGGAAAGGTAGTTGTAAAAGATACCCTTGGTAATGCAATATGGTACCATGTGATTCTTCGGTTTCTTGTTCAAATCCAGCGCAGGTTGGTAAATAACTACGTTTTTACGATCTGTTCATTGTTCAGTGGCTTATGTGAATTTGGTTGGCAAGTCAGAATCCACTTCCTAGTGACCAAGTGGCCACATCACAAAAGCCACCAGCAAAATTGGCATTGCATCTCAGCAAAGAGGCAAAGGATCAAGTCTACTATGGAGAGTGACCCCCAAGGTGAATGAAGAGGAAGGTTCAGAAGGGGCAGTTTCAGGTGCTGATAACATGTCCTTTTCTAGAATCAGGAGTACCTTTTTCTTTCTGGAAGCTTGAAATGTGAAGCCACTCTGCATCTTCTGCTGTTGTTTCAGCTGGAAATCTGACTGGGGACTGTGTTATGAAATAAGTAACCTGCTTCTCGAGCTCTCCATCCTGAATATATACCCACGTCCTCTTATGTTCTTCTGAGACAGCATCATACTATACACAAAACTTACCAGACAGATGCAAACATCCATGGTTTTTCTCATGGTTGGATCCATGAACAACCAGGGCTGGACAGTGTTCTTGTTTTCTTCATCCAAGAACCCTCTAGTGTTTCACTGCTCTCTCCCTTGCTAGTAGCGTTTTAGGTGCCCCCAGTCCCATCCCACCATTCATCTATCCCCAGAGAGAGGGACAGAGCACTCAATCCCCTTCTCTGCTGGTGTTAATTGTGCTTCACTGATGGGCCAGTCAGTGATACTTAGGATGCTTCATTGTAGTCTTGACTTCGATAGTCCTCTGTCCCATGTCCAGCAAGCAAGAACTTGCAGACCATCCCAAAAGCCCCCAGAATCTTCAGGGCTCACACAACGTGATGATGATGAACCTTGATGTCACCAAAAAGACATTACATCATCTTATGTGAGGCAATAGCTTTGCCCTTGAAGCAAAGAATCTAAAAAGTGGTGACCCAGTGGAAGTTGCCACATGTCCAGTTGGCAAAAGACCACATTCTGATTTTGGTGTGTCACTGCCCATAAAAGTCCAGTTACCAGCATTGGCAGCCACTAAAGTAGGCAAGCCAAGAGAATTCATGAGTGAAATCAGAGCATAAGCTGGTCCTTTTCAAGAACATGGAATTTAGGCAATTGGTCAGTTATATTGAGTTTAAAAGGTTTTTGGAAGCATCAGCTCCTGACTGCTGCCAGAGCAGGATGTTGGATTAGAAGGACCCAATATCTGATACAGCCTTTCCCACGTTGCCACGTATTTTGCTTTGATTATAAATGAATGACGTGATCCCATAAGATGTGCCCTTCACACACCAATAATATTAATGTCTATTTCCATTAAACACTTGCAAATGCGCACCACTACGCCTCCCCTTGATTACAGCATCAGGCTTTTCTGTGCAGTTCTGAACCAGTTGATTGTAAATATGGCAGGATTTTAGCCACAGTAATTGTCATTCCCAAGGGGTAGCTAGAATTGTATTAGTTTTTTTGCTGACTGGAGCAGTTTTTGCAGTACTTTCCTTCGAACTGCTGACTCTCCTCTTCGGGGCTGCATTCATTTCCAAGTCTCCCCTCGTTTACACATGAGGCAGGGGGAAAAATTGCTTCATATTCTTTATAAACTGGCATACGGTTTAGGTAATATTTTACCATATGCAGTAAAAATGCAAATGTGCATGGTTTATTTGCAAATGCAGGCATTAATAACTGATATTTAAACAAGTCAGATGAGCACTTTTACTGATATATTCAAAAAGATTTTTTCCCAATCATTTGCACACTCAGAATCAATTTGAGTACAACATGTAAATTGAATTGAATTTTTTTTAAATAAAGTTGCACTTATCTGCTTGAACCATTAAATTTACTATTTAATATGTACTTTCCAGCTCACTTGGCTAGAATTTCATTGCTCTTTATCTGTATAAATTTAATTAGCCTTGATATCATCAGTGTATTATAGAACTAATTAAAGATTTAGATAAGTGCTGAGGGTGCTTATTTAATACCCTATAAAGTTGCATTTGGAGAGTGAGAATTTCTGTTCTTCGCTTCATTTTGCTAGTCAATGTGAAGCCACCAGGAGTGTCATAGACATTGTTTATGAGCAATCATTTAACAGGTTTGAATGGTCTTTTTTGATGCCTTAATATGGATTCAGAAGTTTAGTTTTAGGCTTCTTTAAAAAAAACTCTTAGGCAAAATTGCTTGGCCCCCAGGTTAGAGTCCTGGAGTCTGTCCCCAAAGGGAGGCTCAAGTACAGATCTGGGTGATGGGACATCAGTGCTCTATTCTCATCTCTGCCACTGTTTCTTTTTCTTTGGACAAGTCACTTAAACTCTCTGTGTCTTAGTTCCCCCATTTGTAAAAGGAGCTCACACTACCCCCACTTCACTGGAGGGGGTTGTAAACCTTAATTCATAAAAGTTTGGTGAGCTTGGCATAAGTTTATGGAGGGGATGGTATGATGAGATTGCCTACAATGGCATATGGCCCATCCGCGACCGCTATTAGCAAATATCTCCAGCGGTCGGTGATGGGCCACTAGATGGGGAGGGCTCTGAGTTACTATAAAGAATTCTTTCCCAGGTGTCTGGCTGGTGGATCTTGCCCACGTGCTCAGGGTGTAACTGTTTGCCATCTTTGGGGCCAGGAAGGAATTTGCCCCCAGGTCAGACTGGCAGAGACCCTGGGGGTTTTTTCCACCCTCCTCTTCAGAGTGGGGCACAGGTCACTTGCTGATGCTGGATTCTCTGTAACTTGAAGTCTTTAACTCAAGATTTCAGGAGTTCGGTAACTCAGCCAAAGGTTAGGGGTCTATTAGAAGAGTGAGGTTCTGTGGCCTGTGATTTGCAGAGGTCAGACTAGATGATCATGATGCTCCTTTCTGGCCATAAAGTCTAAAGAGCCTATAACATGTTTTGATTTTCAGAGGAGTGCAAAGTAGCATTATTTTATAAATTCTCTGTTATTTCTTCCTTTCAAGTTATATTTCCTTTAACACACCATTTCACTTCTTGAAAATTTCCATCATTATTCCCCTAAGTGAAATTGTTTATATACTTTATTCTTGTTTTACTTCAGGAAGGCATTGGTGATAGTATTCTTCATTTTCTGTCCTGAATTGCTACATAGTCTTGCACTGCCCTGTTACAGAGCTGCTGTCTTTCTTTCCTCTGACAAGAGGCTGCATGTCAGTAGCATGTGAAGTGATCAATTGTACGGTTGCAAAGTTCTTTTGAAATGAAGGATCATTATGAGGATCGCTATCATTGTCTGAACAGGCCCAAAAGAATGTAAATCGGATTAAGTTAAACAAAGAACATTTTAAAAGGATTATGAGGAATAGTGGGACCATGACTGGACATAGCACGTAGAGAATACAGTGTAGGAAGTGATCCTGCACATCTGGTAGAATGGACTCTGTGATGTACAGTAGTAAGTGTTCCATTTCTAATTGCTTTTATGCTCTCATGAGCTCCCAGTGGGAAAGAAGGACCAGGAACTCACCTTTGTAGGCTCCTACTTGCTTTAAAACAAACATAATTGGAAAGCATGCAAAAATCACAGTTGTCTTTGTAAAGAGTGGGAATGTCTGAGAAATACTGGATTCCATGGGCTCCCCTTTGCCCAGTGTATCAAGTTTAAAAGTCCTGCCTTTGCATTCAGGGCCCTGCACAATGCTGCAGCAGCCAACGTTTTAGACCTCATCTCTCTCCTGCCCCCACTGCTCCACTAATGACACCCACCTTTAACCTGTTAGATTTCCTCTCCCGCCCCTATCTCTTGTGCTCCCTACAGATAATGTCCCCACGATCCCTGTTCGCCAATCCATCACCCTCTTGTCTCCCCATTCAAATCACTCCCCAAACCACCACCTTCCATATGGCCAACAAGAAATGATCTAGAAACAAAAGACTGGAAAGGACCTCCTGGTTCATCTAGTCCAGTCCCGTTATCACAGGCAGCCACGTCACATCCTATTCATCAGCTTATCAAGCGCCAACTTAAAACCAACAGTTGGTTGTTTGCCCCCTACTACTCCTATTGCGAGGCTGTTCCAGCACATTACTCCTTAGATAGTTAGAACCCTTCTTCTAATTTCCAGCCTAAATTTATTCATGGCCAATATATATTCATTTGTTCTTGTGCCAGTACTGTCCTTTAGTTTCAGGAGTTAAAGGACACATATATACATATGCTCTTACTCGTTCACTCACACGCTCTCTGAATATATAACTTACTGGCACCACCAAGATCTTGCACGTACTTACACTAAGTGACTGATTACTGCAACCTTTCACTTTCTTCATCTTGACCGCCTATTGTTTGTTATTCTCACTTGTGGTTAACTCCTCAAGAGAGGTCATTTTACTTGCTTTGTACAGCACCCAGCATGTTTGTGGGTATGCACAAAAAAAGGGGAGGATATAATGGGAAGAACACTTCCTATATTTGCTAAGCCAGCATTCAGAGCTGAATTTGTAGCTGCGGAATCCATACCTCACTGCCTTGCGTTGTTACAGAATTGGCATCTATGTAAAAACATGAATAATAAAAGTGATGTTCCTTATTCTAAAATAACACAGCAGAAATCAGAAGGTCTTTCTCTTAAGATGAGAGCAAATCATTCTTAAGAAAATCGTGATTGAATTTTGAATTCACCTGACCATCCTCTGAAAAACTTTTCTATGTGCAGGTCCCGGGTTATAGGTTAACATTAGCATTTAAATGGAGAGTCGTATTAATAGCTCTCAAAGGAGCTTGTCTCATCATGATTGCCTTTTCAGAAAAAAAAAATTTTTAAGTGAGAAACCCTCTTTTTTTTCTTTCCTCCAAAAAAGAGAGTTCAAGAGACGATCATTTTGACAAAGAGGTTTTTATGTCTAATAAACGTGCTCAGAACTGCAGCGTTGTTAAATGGGTTCAGTACTGGGGATCTGGACGTTTTGTTTTGAAACCATCATTTTGAAAACACAACCCTCTTTTCTGGTCTTTGGCTTCTTTTGTTCCGTCTCTTCAGATTTGTTCTCAGCGTGTCTTCATTTGATCCCAGCATCGTGTCCGACACGGATATCAATATCTCCCATTTGTTGTTAGTACAGAAGGGAGTCACTTACAGCAATAGTTCTTCATGGGCCAGATCCAAAGCCTACTGAAATCAATAGAAAGAGTCCCATTGACTTCACTGGGCATCGGATCCAGCTCCACGTGCTCTAAAGACCAAGACATAGTGTTTATCCTCTTACCCTAAATCCTACCATAAGAATTTTAGGACACACCAGAGAATTCAGAAACTTTGGGCCCAATGCCCCAGCCCTGACAGGTGAACAGGCCTTAAATAAATGGCCCGGGGCTTTCCATGAGATGAGTTAGGGACCACTCACACGAGCAAGGGTGGCAGGACTGAGCCTTGTGTTTTCCAAATAAGTTTCATGTCATAAAGACAAGGCTGGTTCCGCTGCCTGTATTACCAGCTGTTGAAGCGCTTCCCCCGGGTCGTCCTTTGAACCATCATTGAAGTTCTGAGACATTCCATCACTTCCCTTCCCCCATCCCCCCCCTAAGCCTCTGTATTACTGCCACCAATCTGCTGGGTGAACATAGACAGAGAGGGCTGGTCCTGAGGCATCTGTCACCCTCTCCGGCTTCTCCCATTCTAAAGAGCAAAAGGAAGGGAGTGAATTAGTTGTTTCCTTCCTCTCCTAAGGAGGTAATTGCTTTTACTGTCACCTGACATCAGGAGTAATCCATTCTAAGAACTTGTAAAAGATGTACAGATATAAGGTCTGCCATACCAGGTCAAGCCAATGAGCCATCAAACCAGGTCCACGTCCCCAGGTGATCAGTTGTGCAAACAGGAAGGTTGAATTTCTTCCTGACCCTGCAGCGATCAACTCCCACCAGTGCTAAAGCCACGTTGCCAGTAGCCTGGAGGGGCCCGCTCTGAGAATGCATCAGTCCTGCTCCTGCACTGAGGGGGACATGAGCAGAATGGGATAAAGCTGGAGTGGGGATATGCTCCTCTCCATAGTGGTTGCACGCTTGGCTTACCACCTGAAGCGTGAGCTTTGATTACCTGTATCTCAGCATGCGTAACTGCCACAGACTCTTCGTATTGGCTGTAACATCATCCAGTCCTTTCCAGATCTGGAGATGGTATGTGACAGCAGCTGATCACACAGTGTGAGCCTGGCTCTGATCACCACTTTTACTCTGGTGTAACAATGGAGTTCCTCTTGATTTACAGGAGTGTAAGGGAGAGCAATGTCAGACCATGTGTGAAGAACCAATTCCTTATTTGTTTTAAACGTGACCTATCTTTTGCTTTGCATGGCCCCTTCTTCTCTTACCGGGGAGGGTGCACAAAGGAGAGGCCTGATTAGTATTTTTACCCCTCAGAGTCACAAAAACCTTCCTGATTTGTTTGGGCACCAACACCCATATACAGGATTTAATGCCTTGGGTGGCAGTGCCAGAGGGCCTGGAGGACAGCCTGGCGCCCTATGGTGTCCTTTAAATGCTGAGATTAGCCCGACTGGCATTTCCCAAAGGCTCTCGATACAGGGAAGATGCTGCAACTTTACTCAGGGTGATCACAAGATCCTTTGCAAAGTCATGGGCTCTTGGCAGAGAAGACCCAGCTGAGAGCGAATCGATCCCAATGATACTCAGACTGAGGCTTGGGAGCTGCAATTGGCTCTTTAATGTGTCTCCTGCGGCTCTTTATAGCACTTGATATTAAAACACTGTGTGAATTAATTATTAACCAATCAGGATGCTTTTACTACATTATTAACCACTTGTAGAATACTTGGTCAGTCATTTTGCTGCGACAATTTATATATATAGAGAGAGAGAGTAAATGAAACAGTGAATTCACACTACTGTGGCTCTTCTGGCTAATGTTGATCACTAATTTGGCTCCTGAACCATTGAGGTCTGAGTATCATAGGTCTAACCTGTGTTCACACAGTTGTTGTTATTTATTTGTAATAATAAGGGCCCCAGTAATGGATCAGGTCCGCATTGTGCAAGGTGCTGTACAAACACAGAACAAAGAGACAGTCCCTGCTCCCAACAAGCTTACAATCACACAAATAGTCCTCACTCTCTCAAGCAGCTCCGTGACTTCAGTGGGTCTCCTCAGGTGCGAAAGATTTGTGGGATCAGGCTCCAATCTGTTCCATTCTATACAGGTTCTGATACTGCGCCTGTCTTTGTGTATCTGACGCCCGGCAGATCTGATTTTCCATGCAGGGGTGGACGCTTGCACCCAAACACAGTCACAATGAAGCTGATTGGAGGCCAAGGGCATTAGGGGTTTTTTGTTAGGTGTGTTAATACATATTAGTATTTATTAACTTGTCTCATCAGATGGTGGAAGAAACTTCTGATAAATGTTAATTGGGTTTTTTTAGATTTTAAATGGCAAGGTTAAAAAGCAAAGTATTTTGTGAAGTTCCACTGAGTGCAGAACAACTCTCCGTAACCTGTCCTCCCCTTCTGACAATCAAAAGAACATTTGTAGTGGCAAGCACAAACGCATTTCTGAAAGTAAAATGAAGAGCCTAAATAAAAAATCACAGAACAAGAGATTAATTCCACTCACTCTTTCATATTTCATTATTTGATAACATCAGGAGATGAGTCCATTAGAATTGCTTTGGCAAAGGCAAACAGGAGCGTGTCTGATCAATATTTATTAATACTTTCAAAGACAAGGGAGGAAAAGTTGAGCAGACTCAGTAACGCAGTGAATAATTATTCCTACAAATCGGGCTTGGCCAAAGGCGATGCAATGCCAGAGAGGCCGAGTTTTCATTTTACCCAATTAAAAATGCATACCTTTCTTTTTCTTTGTAGGAAATTTTTAATTAAAAAAATAATCTGATTCTGAAAAGAGTGACAGGTGACTCCTGAATTGATTAGGTGCCGATTTCTACTGCAAAAGAAACTGAGGGTTTAGGACACGTTACAGAGGGGAAGGGGGGAGGAGGCAATCTGCATCGTCATGGTAAAAGAATGGTGAAGGCGGGGCCAGTGTTAGCATTTTTGGACAAGGTTGTGAACCTTTTCTGTCTCCCCGGTGCCAACTCAAACCTATTGATCACATGGAGATTTAGGGAGGGTCAGCAAGATGATTTGTTAGGATGCACCCCAAAACCAGGAGCTCATATCCCAGGGCGGTCAGTGTAACATAAATGCTTCCACAGACAGACAAATAAAAGTAGGGTGACCAGATGTCCCGATTTTATAGGGACAGTCCTGATTTTTGAGTCTTTTTCTTATATAGGCTCCTATTACCCCCCACCCCCTGTCCCGATTTTTCACACTTGCTGTCTGGTCACCCTAAATAAAAGGGATGTGGACATCTTTGTCCAGCCTCCTGCTGAAAGAGATGTGTGACCCAGCTGCTTGTGCATAGTTTGAAACATTTCAGAAAGTTTTGAAAAGAACAGGTGTCCAGATGAGCTGGGGCCAGGGAGAGCACCAGAAGGTTTTGTGTGTGCTTTTAGCACATTATAGTGCAGCCTAGCATTATGGCTGCCTGACATTTCCCTGGGTAAGACCCTGCTTTCGGTTGCTTATAATTTGGTTGCTTACAACTTCACCAAACTTTGGGCTGAAATTTCTCAGGCTGTGTGTCTGTCTCAGGCTGGCTTGTTTTGGAAAGTTTCAGCTGGAATGGTTCGGCCATTTCTGAGAAAGAGATTAAGGGGAAATAGGTTGTTTTGCCCATGTTAGACAAAAATTCTGGTGACCTTTTCCTTGAGAGGCTCTACTGCCCCCATGCATTGGTGCAGGGACTTGAAATTTGGCAGGAGAGTGACTGTTATGTTAGGGATATGCCTTTTGCCATCCCTGTGAAAATCCACCTCAATCTGGCTAAATTTATAAACTTCTGAAAAATCTCAGTGTGCACGTACTCAGTAGAAATTTGTTTGAGCTTTGCAGCTAAGTTCTCCAAAGGGGGCAGGCATTTTTTGACTTTTGAGTGCTTGACTTTACAACCTTACTGTTCTTTTAATGTAGAGGGTGAGTGGGGAAGCGGGGTGTAGGTAATACACATTGAACAAGAGTTTCAAACTTACTCTAAAATTAGATTCCTACATTCATATTTAGGCACTTAAATATGTGGTCTGATTTTCCAACATGTTTTGAGCAGCCAGCAGCTCCCAGGGAGGTTAATGGGAGCTGCTAGTTGCTCAGCACTTCAGAAAAATCAGACCATTTATTTAGGTGCCTCGATATGGATTAAGGAGCCTCACTTTAGAGAGCCATCTTTCAGATTTTACGCCTTTATCATCACAGCATCCCGTTTGCCATAGGATTTTGCAAATGGGGAATCTCAGGCAAGAAAGGTTAAGAGACTTAACTAAGGTCAAAAGAGGAAGCTGGAATAAAAATCAATAGTCCAGTGCTCCTTAGTCCCATGCTTAGCCCACTTGATCGCGAAGCTACTCGTGCTATTCAGCTACCCCTGCTTGTGACCAGAGTTCCCACTGACTGCTTAGCTGAAGAACTGGCTGAGCTGCAAGCAGCTGGCTGGGAGACAGCTTGTGGCAGCCCTGGGGCTATAAAGGGGAACATGCCCCGTTCTGTGATCTGCCACCACATCCACAAACCTGGAACTGCCCAAGGTCTGCGGAGGTTTTTGGCTCCTGTGCACCAACATGGGAGGGGAGGCAGGCAGTGGCGTAGCTAGGTGAAGCGAACAGGGGGAGCGGACATAAAGAAAGGTGTCACCCGCTTGTACTCACCGGGCGGCGCTCCGGGTCCCCAGCAGTACTGAAGGCCCTCGCCGCCGAAATGCCGCCAAGGACCTGGAGCGCGTGAAGGGCCCCGCCACCAAAGTGCCGGACCGGCCGGCGAAGACCCAGAGCGCCGCCGGGTGAGTAAAAATTTTAAAAGGTGCCAAAAAATTAAAAAGGCACCACTTGTGCTCAATGGGGGAGCAGCTGCTCCCCCCGCAGCTACGCTACTGGAAGCAGGATCTGACCCTAAAAGAATAGTGGATCCATTAGTATGGTTGGCTAGACGTGTTGGCTTCTTCATGATGGGTTCCTGAGTTAAACAGTTTTGCCCCACAGTAAGGGCTTCTCAGGACTTTGTTATCCATTTTGCTATCAGCAGAGTGCTGAGGCTTTGTCATTCTGCTGGGATTATAGTACCAGCATTAGACAGGTCTATTTCAGGACACGTAGGAGACAAAGTTAGGCTTGGTCTCTCGCTATTTTAGTGCAATATTAAGCAAATTTGGTCCCAAAGTTTCTTAGCTTTCCCCAGTGATGCTCTACGAATGTTCCATAAAAGATTTCAGGGCCGTGCTCTTAGAGGGGCAGTCTCAGCCTTACAAAATGCTTCTCACCTGGGGAAAATAGATGTTTTTGACCAGCGTCTGAAATAGCGTTGGTTTCATTCAGCACAGTCAACATCCCAGTCAGAGTGAGTGAGACAGAGAAACAGCTGCTGAAAAGAATACAGCAATAAAATCTTAGAACATCCAGTGTTGCCCCTGGACATTTTAGCTTTTCGGGGGGCTCACTCCATGGAAGCTGCCATAGGGCTGTTAATATAGGCGTGACGTAACGAAGTTCAGGACGGGAACAAAATCATTCTGTATTGAAATCAGTGGGGGAAACATGGATGACTTGGATGTTCGATGGAGTAGCAGATCTGCCCAGGAGTGTGTGGCTGAAATACTATTAGGGGTTATAACGTCTCCAGACCGCAGCAACTAGAGGGCAGTAGAAGATCTCTCCTGTCTGTCTGTCTGTCTGTCTGTCTCACCCCCCTCCACACACACTCTTGAACAGGTGAGTGCTCTAGATAACATAGCCAGTAAAACACTGGGATTCCCTGAGGTGAGAGGCCCTATAAAAGGCATAGTTATTAAGCCTGTTCTGGGTGAAATGGGTGGATTTCATCCACTGAAGGTTATGCGGGGATCCATCCCCTGACCCAGGGCTGGAACTCACCCGAACAGCATTCCGGCACTTTTTCTGCGTGGAGGACACCAGGTTGTTCTCAAAATGGTGTCCTCTACACTGTGTGACCTCTCACGCACCGTTCCCATGCTGGCGGGGGAGTTACGATAGCCCCGGAAATAAAAGTGATCAGGGACAGTTAGGCAGATGCCAAAGGCGTCCTTGACACAAGAAAGTTTGGGAGCCACTGTTCAATATCATCACAGATTCCCTGACCCGTTTGTCCTATGTTTCTGGTGGGGATAGTGCCTTGCAGTACCAGCAACGTCACAAACTCTCAGGGGATGTCTTGTGATGGCTCGGAAACTTCACCAGTGAACTGGCCCTTTGACTCTCTCTAGCTCCCGGAACTTTCTTGACTGTAACGTTAACCTGGAAACTAACCAGCTCTCTTTGTTTTTCAGTTTAACCCAGTGGAACGCTCTTAAGGAGCTTCTTTCTATTTCCATTTCCTCTGCCCTTCCCTGCACATCCCGCCTCTGACACACACACTCGGGCAGCTCACCCGAACTCCTGTCCATCACCCATCCTGTGTTGTGCTCCAAATTGGGGATGAGTTTTGTGTCACCATCATTTAGCCGTCAGAACCACCCCGCCCCCAGCCGGCTCAGGATGAGGATAACTTGGGAACAGACTCAAGCTACGGGAACAAATCCTTCAAGCCGCAGCAGTGGATTAAGTCTTGAAGGACACAGAGACAGATAACATCTCTGCTGGACTGTAGCGAGACCAGCACAGTGTGAGAATCTAGCCAGTCACAATGTGAGCTTTGTGGCACCTGGACAAGGCCATCTGTAAAACTGATTAGTGCTCCAGTTTGTATGCTGGGTACTGTGTGCAAGCAGTGGGGTCTCTCAATTAGGCCATCCCTGGGGCCTGCACACCAAAGGACCGGAGGAATGTAATATTTAGTGCACCGCTTTCCAGTGGCTCCTCAGATTGCCATTTTAATGCATTCAGACAGCGGAGAGGAGCCGAAGGTGATAGCTTTCCTGGGTTACCCCTGGAAGCGCTTAAATTATTTACTCCACCACGTCCCATTGCCGGAGCTCACACAAACAACACCGATTTCACCTTCAGACACACTGCAGCATTCCTGCCTTCCCTTGCTCTGCAGCTGGGAGACGTACAGGGTGCTCAAATGGTGCTCATTTGAAATGAGTTCTTGTTGCAATATGCTGCATGCAAAGAGAAATGGATCTTTATCCTGAGCTTCTAAGACCCTTGTTTCTTTAGGATCCGCACAAAGGAAAAAGGGTAGTTGGTTCCTAACTGGCAAAGAGAGATTTTCCATCTGTCTATCCATCCATCCATCCTATACTCCCTGTGCCTGTGACACCCCCAGAGAAAGGCAGACCCAGCAGCCAGGTCTCAACACCTACCTGGGAGAACCAGCCTTGCAGTTCCACAAGTAAAGCAGTGTACAAGGAACTTTCTCCCAGCAGGGTCTGCCCAGAATTGCAGCACCTGCCACCGTTAAAGGGACTGGGGGTTGATGGAGCCAGAGCCCCGATGCCTCAACACTGGCCAGAAGGGTAGGATAGCCATGGAGGGAAGAAAATGCTGCTTCCTAAAGGGAATAACCCAACAGCACCCTAAGGCATAATGCTTCCAAAGCGCCCCCGGCCTGGGGCGCTCCAGCCCACCCCCACACTGGCCTCTCCCTTCATGGTACAGTCTGGACCTCAGACTCCTGGCAGCTTCATGAGATCCTTCTTGGTAAGCATTATTCTGCCCATTGTACAGATGAGGCACCAAGAAGCTGTGTGTTTTGTGCAAGGCCACACAGTTATAGTGCCATGCAAAGAAACCCAGTGTCCTGACGCCTAGTCCCCTGCTCCAACCACTAGACAACACTCCCCCTCTCTAGAGAGATCACTGACGTTCCCTCATTTTACAAATAATTAAAATGAGCTTGTCATTAAATAGGTTTATTCTTAGGAGAAGAGGGGGCGGAAAAAGTAAAACCTCTCAACCAGTCTCCTACCACAAATCCAATAAAAGTACAGGCAAGTGTAATTGCTTCTTTCTGATTGGCTGGAACACAGGAATAAAATCCAATCCGTAGGCCAATCAAAGCACAACCTTTCCATAATGGTCTGGTGCTTAACTGTTAGACTGTTCACCATCAACCCCCTTGGAAAGTGACACCTTCATCACTGAAGTGACTCCTTGCTTAAATTCACAGCTTTAAAATGCATTCTTTAATTCGGTGCATTTAACACTAATTGAAACTAACGAGACCTGCAGCTTCTGTACGACCCTCATCTCGGCTTTAACTTATTCCAAGAGCCACCCAGACCCATCTGAAAGACATTTTCATTTTTTGAATTTCTTTTTCAAATGTTGGGCAATTACAATGACATTGACTGACTCTGAGTTTAGGGCCCTGCCTGTAGATCCACTCTGCTTCCTATTAGGGTTGCCAATTTTGGCTGGATGTATTCCTGGATATTTCATCACAGAAATTACTGACGAGTCCAGGCCAATCCTGGAGGGTTGACAACCCTACTTCCTTTTAGCATCCATTAGTTGGGGCAAGGGCATAAGCTCTTATCATGTTAATTGAACCCCTCCAATCCTGAAGGTTTCTGCCCTTTGACCAGGTTGGACTGAGAAAGTCTAAATGAACTGCAATGTGCTGGCTGGCTTGTACTTGTCCCACTGCCCTCTAGAGACCAGATGTCTAAAGATAACATTCCTGCTGTTACTAACTTCTAAAGAAGATTTTCCCTGTAGGTTCCCATGGCACAGAGGTGTGATTTAGTTGTGGATGAATGGTGTGAGATGTGGAGGGGCGCAAGGGATGTCCTCCTCATCTGTCTATCTGTTCAGCACTGGTGAGGCCACATCTGGAGTATTGAGTCCAGTCTTGGTCCCCCTACTACAGAAGGGATGTGGACAAATTGGAGAGAGTCCAGCAGAGGGCAATGAAAATGATTAGGGGGCTGGGGCACAGGAATTACGAGGAGATGCTGAGGGAACTGGGGTTATTTAGTCTGCAGATGAGAAGAGTGAGGGGGGATTTGATAGCAGCCTTCAACTGCCTGAAGGGGGGTTCCAAAGAGGATGGAGCTCAGCTGTTCTCAGTGGTGGCAGATGACAGAACAAGGAGCAATGGTCTCAAGTTGCTGTGGGGGAGGTCTAGGTTGGATATTAGGAAACCCTATTTCACTAGGAGGGTGGTGAAGCACTGGAATGGGTTCCCTAGGGAGGTGGTGGAATCTCCATCCTTAGGGGTTTTTAAGGCCTGGCTTGACAACTCCCTGGCTGGGATGATTTAGTTGGGGTTGGTCCTGCTTTGAGCAGGGTGTTGGACTAGATGACCTCCTGAGGTCTCTTCCAACCCTAATATTCTATGATCTGTCTGTATTACCTTTTGTCTCTCGTCTTATACTTAGATTGTAAGTCTTTGGGGGCAGGAGCCGTCTTTTCTGTGTTTGTACAGCACCTAGCACAGCGAGGCCCAGGTCTATGACTGGGACTCATAGGCGCTACCGTAATACCAATAATACATAAATTACAGTATACTGTAAATGGATGTATTGATTCAAAAGCGCCTGGGATCATGCTCATGGCTGGTTTCCTTGCTTGCTTTACAGGCAGTATTATGAGATGCTGTACAACACGGCGGATGAGCTCTTAAACGTAGTGGTGGATCAAGGAGTGAAGTACACGGAGCTGGAGTACATCTACGCCTTGAGCTTGCTGCACCGTAGCCAGACTGGCGTCGGGGACCAGACAACCCAGAACATGAGACTGCAGCGTCTGAAAGAGATCATCTGCGAGCAGGCTGCCATCAAACAGGCCACCAAGGACAAGAAAATCACTACAGTGTAATCCATGGCATCATGTCCCAGAATCAGAGCAGCATGGGCCACTTCTCCTGCTGTGCAATCTACAGTAACTATGGATGAAACACGTAGGTTACGGGTGGTATTGTGCTGTAGTAATAGCGAGGGGACATACAGTCTGAGGTTTGGGGTTTTTTACACTTAATCATGCCAAGCTCCCCTAATGTGTTATCCTGAGAGCATTTGCACTGATCTCCCTTCACCAAGAGGAAACTTACAAAGTTTAACCTAGATGAAATTTGGATAGGGGTGGGGAGGGGGGGATAGAGGTGCAAATAAATATCGGGCTGTCTCTGTTGAGCTGTTGCTGCTTTGCCTTGAGTTCTAAAGGGGGCAGCCAGCTGTGGGGGGCGGGGGGACAGTGAGGGGAAGGATTCTCTCTTTGTTTGTCTGATACCGTAAATGGAAGTTCAGCTATCACTAATGGAAACAGCACCATGACCGTCAAGGGCAGATCTCGATCTAATTTGTGAAATCTTGATGGTCTTGAAGTTGTCCCAAGGTTTTGTTGATTTGAGCTCTGTTGACACTATTGCTCTTCTGTACAATGCTGTGTAGGTGCATTGATTTTTCTTTTTTCTTCGCTGTTTCCACTGCAAAGAGAACTGGTTGCTAGTTTCCCGACTGATGGAACTTGGCTTTCATTTGGATGGTGTTGAGCCAATTCATATATCATTAGAGGCAACACATTGGGTCATCAATTTCAATTTCCACAGTTCCTCTGCCTCAGAGCCATGAATCATCAGTTTCCAGAGATCATCCTGTTCCAGATAATGGTGGAAGTAGGCGGAAATTGCCAGCTCAACTTTTTAACAGGCAGGGAAACTTCTTCAGACATTTAACTCTCCTTTTCGTAAATATCACTTGTGTCAGTCACAGTGCTTGAAAGATACACCCCGATTCACATCACAGGTACTGTAGCAGACATGTACTCAACAGTAATGGGCAGGGAAGGAAGGAGGAGGTAGGTTACGAGGGCCCACCTGTCTGAGATGAGTTTCTGGAATACCATGCTAATCTGTTGCAGCATCACTTCCATCTTTCCTTCCACCATTCACTACTGTCACCCACACTGGAAAAGGATCCTTATTCATCATGGCTGATGGATTTCTTCCAATCTTTAATACTAAGTGTGCATTGTATTCATATTTTTGAGAGGGAAATTGCTACCCAAGGTTTGGTGTCATGTCCCGGGCTGTGTTCTCTTTGTCCTGCAAACCTGCTTTTGCAGCAGCTGTCTTGAAACAACTGGAAAATTAAAGGATGTTTTAAGAATCCTTAAAGATTGTTGTGGAGGTTTTTTAAATTATTGTTATAAATCTTAGTGTTTATTTTGTACTTGCTCAGCACCTGGCACCTAGGGATTGTCCAGCACTTTACAATTAGGTTAAATGACGCTTATATCACCCTTGTGTGGGAGGTATTCCCACCTTTGTACAGATGGGGAAAATGGGGACACAGAAGGGTGACGGGGAATGCCCAAGATCACTCAGTAAAATAGAACCAGACATAGACACCATGACCCTTGCTCTAACCACTAGATAAGTGTCTTTCTGATTTCTTAATAGCCCTAGTAGTCTGCCAAAGAAATTCAATGTCAACTACTTCAGACAATGAGCCTGGGATGTTCCCCAGCAGATACTTTCAGACTGTGAGAGGGATGGTGAAAACCTTTGTCAACAGCCTCTAATTTTCCATCTGTCCCTTGTTAGTTTATTTGAATGATCTTTAACACACCCGCTAGAGAAGCAATTTTGTATGTGACACAAGTTCAGTGTCAATGGTCCACAAATAACAGGAGCCTCTTATATGTGTTCACTTGCATAAGCCCTCATAAGCATGTCACTGGAATAACTGTTACTTGGTTTCATTTTATGATTATTGTTCTAGGTGGAGCCAGTACTGCTGCCTCTAGGTAAGATTGCCTGGAACTTTAAATTATAAGACCCCGTTTTCAGTTGTTTACAACGTGGTAGAAAATTTTAGTCTGAATGGTTGAAGTTTTATCCCGGGTGGCTGCCTCAGGCTCCCATATATTTGAAAGTTCAGCAAAAAGAAAAGAAAAAGGGTTCAGCTGTTTCTCAGAAAAAGATTAGGGAAAAATACATGGTTTGACCACGTTAGAAGAATTCTTACAGCTGTTGAATTGAGATGATCTAGTGCCTCCCGGCCATAGAGTAGGTGCTTGACCTTTCAAATCCACCCTGGTGTTAGGGATGTGCCTTTTTGTGTCCCCATGAAAAGAAAGGGTGGTCGCAAGGTTCGCGCAATCAAGTGCCACACTGGAGAATTGGGTTCTGTCCCTTCCTCCGCCACGAAGTTCCTATGTGAACTTCACGCCATGAAAATTCACCCAAATGTGCCCAAGTTATAAGCCTCCAAAACCTGCAATTTCACATGTTCAGTAGCGATTTAAGAGACTAGATATTCAGTGCACAGGATGGATGAGGTTCTGGGAATGAATCAGGCTTGTCCGTAGGGCTCCTGCCTCATTTGTTGCAGAAATTGGAAAATGTGTAGTAAATGAGACAGGGAATTACGGGAAGAAAAAGGATGTTTCAAGATTAACGCAATCAGATGCCACTCTGCAGAATTAGATTCTATCCCTGCCTCTGCCACAGAACTGGGCAAGTCACTTAAACCAAATTTTTCACAGGTGGCCACTAATTCTATGTGCCTCATTTTTGGCAGCACTCACAACTGCAAGCCAGTGCTTAATTTGTGCCGGGCTTTGCCAGGGCTGAGCCCCGGCACCTCTGGGCTTGCCGCGTCAGTTATGAAAGTAAAAAAATTGCTTGAGCCCCGGTACCTCTTTCATTACAAATTAAGCAACCTTCACATTCTTCAAAGTCATTTTTCTGAATGTGATTATTTATGTAGGGTGACATTTATCCCTGTGCAGAGGGCTCAGCGCAAGGATCAATATCCCCCACAGCAGCCAAAGTGCGCTGGACAAATAAGCAGAGACGGTCCCCTGCCCTTGAGGAGCTTACAGTCTAAACGGTGTCCAGTGAGCTACATCTGGGGTCCTTTCAACCAGTATAGCCAGATAAAATATGAGGTACTATCAGTCAGTGCAGGTGCTTACATAGCCCTCACCACTGTACTACCTGAGCACCTCGCAATTATCAATGGATTTTATCCCACAACACCCCTGGCAGGCCGGTATTATCCCATTTTACAGATGGGTGACTAAAGGCCAGGGGAGACTGTTACTTGCCCAAGGTCACACAAGCAGGATGTGGCTGAGATGGGAATTGAACCCAATTGTCCTGAATCATAGTCCAGTGCCCAACAGATCTGCCCCTAACTAGGTACATTCTTTGTAGACACATTTCTTCTATTGGAACCTCTGACATATTCTAGTAACCCTCAGAGAGGCCAACTCCCTTCCTTCCATTTGTGTAGCCTAAAGCGTCTTTAATTTCCAATCATGACTGCATGTAATTCCTTCTCCCTGAAGGAAAGCTCCTTAGCTCGTCCTTGCTTTGACAACGTAACAGAACTTGAGAGCATTGATAGCGTTACCCATGTGACGGGCACAAGAAGAGACTATTCATCATTCACAGCAGGAGAGGGATGGAAAAGGACTCCTTCAGTCATGTACTGCCGGGTTCTCAGACCCTTTGATGGACCGAGGTGATGTGTGGAAAGCTTTGAACTTGAAGTTATGGGCTGTTGTAAGCATTCGTCAGTCCATTGGGGCAGGGGAGGGCAGGCTTGATTCAAACCAGGTACAAAAGGGTTGACACATGATTATTTTCATCCTTAAAAAATTGCTTAGTAATCTGAAACTCTGCCTTGTCCTTACAATTCTAGGTTGATCTCAGACTTGAGTCCACATTTTCCATCCACCGAGTAGCTGTGCTGGCTGGTGCCTTGACAGATTGCATGAAATCACAGAAATTCTAAATTTGGGACTACCTTTTTCTTCCTAAATAAATCACTTAAAAGAATCTCTTCTGAACTGCAACTTGCATCGTTGCTCATGTCACCACGAGCTGTAAAATACAATTATAGCTCCAGCTCCTCTCCCTGTGCAGAAATACAATGAAATTGCTGACTCATATGGTAGAAGAGCACAACTTCAAGAACGCAAAGAGAGAAAATGTAATGGGACGTTTTCCAGCAGCATAGAAAAGTAGGATTAGAAGGGACCATGAGAGGTCACCTATTCCCACCCCCTGCGCTGGAGCAGGGTATGTGCCATGGACAATTTGATAATGCTGTGTACTTTGCTAGCCTCTTTCACCCAAGGATCTCACAGCTAAGTGGTGGTGTTGTTAATCCTCCCATAAAATCTTCCTATGGTCAGACTCCGTGGTCAAACGGAGGGACAGTGAGGCTAACAGTCTCGCCCCAGGCCACAGAGAAGATCAGTGGCAGAGATGGGAACCTAGGAATTCTGACTGCAAATACCCTGCTCTAGCCACTAGTTGGCACTCCACAGTACAGGCTTTCTTTCTGCATCATAAGAAGATGCCATTGGAAATAACCACTCACTATCACTAATATAATCTTTAATTAATATTCTACATTGAGCAGCAGCCTTCGAATGCATCACTTTTTCTTGCAGACAAGGGCTATGAAACTTCAGGGCTGGGGCCAAGATTTTAAAAAAGCAGGAGCATGAAGTTAGGCTCCTAAATCCATGTTTAGGCTTGTTACCGGTGGCTCTACTCACTGCTGGACTAGGCTGACCACCTGTTCTGAACTGAGCAGGACAGTCCTGAAATGTAGAGTTCAAGTCCTGGTCCCGGGCTGAATGCCGCCAGGACAGCATTTGTTCCAGATTCCCAACAATATCTGGCCGAGGCTCAGGGGCAGTGCCAGCCTCTTCCCGGTGAGGGGGGCTGAGGTGGGCCTTAGCCCCCCACTCGCCACAAGGCCCTGCCCCTGCTGCTGTTTCCCCAAGGCTCCGCCAGTACCGGGCCATTGTAAGAGCTGCCCAGCTAGCCTGGGCCTCTGATGGGAGTCCCAGACCCTCCAACTACCCTGAGCGATGTGCCCCGAGGGACATGGGCCGGGGGGCTGCTCTCAGGCCCCCTGACCCCTGCCCACGGCAGGTGAAAGGTCCAGGGCTCCCTATAGCGTCCCGGGCTCTCTGGGCAGCTCTTATCGAGGCCTGTCTCCAGCTTCTGGCCTGGTCAAGGGGCTGGTCCTCGGGGGAGCAGGAGCGGGAGGGGCCCATGTGGGGGCGGGCGGAGCTCCTGCATGTGGCCGGGTTTTCCCTTTTGGAAAGGTGGTCACCCTACACTGGGCAGCACCATTTCCTGGTGGTTCTGGGGACTAGCTCGGTTAGGCTGACGCCCCTTCCAGCGGTTACATCCCTTCAGTCCTTGCAGCCCCTTCTCTCACAGCGTCGTCTTCATGACTCAGCCCTCCGGCCAGGTCACTAGTGTGGTTCCCCTTCCGGGGAGGGTGGAGAGTGTATCCAGGTTCCTGCTCTCCAGCAGTTTCAGTCTTCTGCTTCACTGACCCACAGTGCCACTCCCGCAGTGGCTGGTGGGGGAGCCCGCACCCACCCTCTCCTCCGGGTTCCACCTCTACACAGCAGCCAAGGTCCGTCCCCTGCACCTTGCTGCCTTTCCCTGAGCCGCTTCCATACCTCCTGATCTTCTATGGTGACTGGATAACAAGGGTGTAAAAGTGGGATGGGGGTGGGAGGTAAGAGGCACCTGATAATATCTAGACGTCTCATCACCCTGTGGCCTTCCCCACTGCCCTGGGTTTGCCAGTCTCTTCACTCCCTCCTCCCAGGGAGTAACTTTAGGCAGCTCATCTCTGCAGCCCCCCAAACAGACCTCCCTCTTCCCAGGGAGTGACTGGAGACTCCTTCCCTGGAGCCCCCCCTTCCAATTTTCTGTCTTTTTCTCGAAGCCACACCTGTCCCTCACGGGTGAGCTGCTCTCTGATCAGCTGCCTCCAGCCTCACTCTCCTCCATTTGCAGCCTAATTAGCGGACTGGGCCCACCTGGCCCCATTCAGCTCTTGAAGGGCCAGAGTGGGGAGCAATCCCCATCACACGGCCCCCTCCCTGATTTTCAGAAGCGCTAAGCACCTAGCGCTCTCATTGGCTTTCACAGGCGGTCTGCATGTTCTGCTCCTTGCAACCAAGCCCTGCAGTTCACGTGCGCTAACCAGGGCCCTACCAAATTCATGGTCCATTTCGGTCAATTTCACGATCATGGGATTAAAAAATCCTAAATTTCATGATTTCAGCTATTTAAATCTGAAATTTCAGTGGTGGTGTTGTAGGGGTCCCGCCCCAAAAAGGAGTTGGGGGGGGTGCAAAATTATTGGGGGGGGCGGGTTGCGGTACTGCTACCCTTACTTCTGTACTGCTGCTGGTGATGGCTCTGCCTTCAGAGCTGGGCGGCTGCTGGCCGGGAGCCCAGCTCTGAAGACCAATACCTGGTCTGGTATTGCCACCCTTACTTCTGCCCTGCTGCTGGCAAGGATGCTGCCTTCAGAGCTGGGCGCCTGGCCAACAGCCGCCGCTCTCCGGCCACCTAGCTCTGAAGGCAGAGCAGAAGTAAGAGTGGCAATACTGTGACCCACCCCCTAAAATAACCTTGGACCTCCCCTGCAACTCCCTTTTGGGTCAGGATCCCCAGTTTGAGAAATGCTGGGCTGCCCTGTGAAATCTGTATAGTAGAGGGTAAAAGCACACAAAAGAGCAGATTTCATGGCGGGGAGACCAGATTTCACGGTCCATGAGGCGTTTTTCATGGCTGTGGATTTCGTAGGGCCCTAGCAATAACATTTCCACTTCAAAGACAGCAATGTTCAACCCAGCCTCTTGGGTGCTTCCCTGACAACACCTACGGAACATGCTCTTCCAAATGCACAAAAGGTCAGTGGCACTGACCTGGGCGGTTGGCGTTAACTGAGTTATTCTGACAGCAGTTTTCTGGCTGATGTGGAATATGTTAGAAATCTCAGTGGCTGGTTCCCTGTGTCACTAAACCCACCCTTCCAATGCGTGCCCTTGCTGGAGTTTGCACAAAGGTGCCAACAATTGAAAAAGCCATTGAGTCAGAAGCCTCTTAGAAATGAGCCTTCCAGGTTAGGTCTGAGTCAGATACACAGGGGGTAAGTTTGTTGTGCCAGATCTGTTCCCCTGATGAAGGGAGGATTTTAATGCTCTCATTCTCTTTTTATGAGACCACAAATAACAGCCATCTCCAGGTTATGTGACTCCGATGAATTTTGCTTTCAGAAACCTGCATTCCCTGCCACGTTACCACAAAGAAATATCAATTTATGGACAAGACCTGGAGTTTCTATTTCATCAGGCAACATGAAATGCTGCCAGGACAGCCAGTATGCAAAGAGTAATCATATATAGACATGAGCCTTTGGTACTTAAAGGGGCAAGAAAATACACCTCCAGCTTGCAGAGAGAAATATTTTCACTGCGGCTATAAAAGTTCATGGGGGGTTTCATGATTTCCTTTTTACAGCCTCGTAATTTTGAATGGGTCTTCATTATCACATTATTTCAAAGCCAGTGCCAGACACAATACCGTAAGAGGCGGGTGAAGGGAAATAACTCACATGCCTTCCAGCCTCATGTCTTAATTGGCAGCCCTCCCCCTAGACTCTCCCTTGATTGAGTTTGAAATAAGCCAGCCTGTGTCATAGCAACGATCAAAAAATAACCCCCATGTGATGTCCCAATCTCATATGTTGCCAGACACATGATGGTGACACAGGCACTCAGGGAAAACACTCTTCGGGAAGGCATTGCTCCACTGAAATCCTCCCGTATGGTTTTATCGGTTGCTATTTTATTCTCACAGGTCATACTTGCACATTTCCGTCCAATGTGGTAAGTAGCCACGAACAGGACAAGGCTAGCCAAGAGGAAATTAGCATGCAAGATTATTATTTTTAATCTGATTCTAAACAGCTTTGGTACAGTTGGACTCTTCTTGGTCATTTACCATTTTCTGTACCAAAAAACAAAAGCACAGGTAAGTTACAAGCGTTAGCCACAGTCGCACGGCTAATCACCCTCAGATCTGAGGCCAGATTGGGAAGGTGAAATGGGAATTCTGCATATCACCTCCCACCCATTTCAACGGACTCAACCCTCCTCCCCACAGATGAGCTTGCTTTTGTTTCAGTGACAAACTATGCAAGAGACCAAAGAGTTTTCCAGAAGCTGGGAATGAGCGACAGGGATGGATCACTTGGTGATTCCCTGTTCTGTTCATTCCTTCGGGGGCACCTGGTATTGGCCACTGTCAGAAGACCGGATACTGGGCTAGATGGACCTTTGGTCTGACCCAGTATGGATGTTCTTATGAGTACCACAAGGTCTTTTCTGTGTTAATCTTCATTCCGGCCTCGGTGCTGGAAAGCACTAACCACATTCACGGTCTTCAGTGGGACTTAAGCACATGCTTACGGGTGTGTCTACACTTAAAAACACTACAGCTGCACCGCTGCAGTGCTTCAGTGTAGATGCTGGAGGGCATAGATCAGCATTCACATCGTGCTCCCTGGCAGTACCTGGCCCAAGCCGGGGAAGCTAACGATCCAACCAGCGGACCAAATTCAGTGATGAATCCTGGTTACGTGCCACCTGAGGCACATTGCGCAAACTCTGAGAAGGCGAAGTGTAGATGCTACCTACTCCAATGGGAGGGATTCTCCCATCTGCATAGATAATCCACCTCCCCGAGAGGTCATAGCTGGGTCAGTGGAAGAACTCATCCATCGGCCTAGCACTGTCTACATGGGCACATATGTTGGCTTAACAACGCCGCTCAGGAGCGTGGATTTTTCATGCCCCGACCAATATAGTTAAAATCAATCTAATTTGCCAGTGTAGACCAGGCCTAAGTGCTTTTCAGAATTGGGGCCTGAGTTTGCTGCTGGTTCTATCTCCTCCTCAGAGGAAGGGATGCCTAGGAAATAAGGGGAATGGGATTCCAGGACTCCTGAGTTCTTTTTCTGTCTCTACCACTGGACGATTTAGGGGAAATCATTTTCTGCCTCTGTGCCTCAGTTTCCCAATCTGTAAAATGTTCACCGTACTCCTCTTCTTCCCAAGGATGTGGAGAGGCTTAAACATTGTGTTCAATGCACTGAAAGAGCCTCAGGTGAAAGGTGCTGTAGAAGGGCAAAGGAGTAGTAGTTGCTGGCACTCTGACTCTACAGACATCAGGTTACATTAATGCTCTATTGGCTCGGTTTAATGAGTTGCCAGACCCACCTGAGCCAAATTTTCTGGTCCGGATGCATCAAGTTAGACACCTGAACAAAAAGATGCCTGATTTGTCAGATGCGCTGCGCACCCATCGCTCCCCCTGGCAGACCCAAAGGCTGAGTTCAGCGTCTAACTCGATTGTTTTATTTTGAGCAGGGTTGATAGTGCCACCTATCATTAAGGTTGTCTAACACTTTCCGTTATAAAACCATTTTCAGTTGCTTATAACTTTGCCAAGCTCCAACCATTCAGGCTGAAATTCCCCACGCTGGGTGTCTGCCGCAGGCTGAATATTTGGGGAACACTTCAGCAAAAAACCGTTCAGCTGTTTATCAGAAGAGGTTAGGGGAAAATAAGTTTCGCCCACGTTAAAAACAGCTTGCAGCCATTTCACTGAGAAGCTCTATCTCCTCCTTGCTTTGCAGCAGGGCCTTGAAACATGTTGCCTTGGTGTCAGAGATGTGCCCATGAACATCCATGTACATTTGGTCATGTTAGATGCTTCTGGAAAAAAAATGCAGTTTGCACATGCTCAGTAGCGACTCATTAGAGTTTTCTCTGAAAATTCTCTCAGCACGGGATATTTAGGGCCTGAGAGTCAACCCAGTGGTCCATCTGGCCCAGTAGCATATCTCCAACAGTGGCCAGTACTAGAATTTCAGGGGTAGTGTGCAGAACAGGACAGTTGAAGTGATCCACCCCTGTCTCCCCTGGCTTCTGGCAGTCAGAGGTTTAGGGTCACTCCAGCCTGGGGATGCATCCCTGACCATCTTGGCTAATAGCCATTGATGGACCTGTCCTCCATTAATTTATTTAGTTCATCTTTGAACCTAGTTATACTTTTGGTCATCCCAACATCCAATGGAAATGAGTTCCACAGATGAATTGTGCATTGTGTGAAAAATTACTTTGTTTGTATTAAACTGGCTGTCTGTCAATTTCATTCGATGACCCTGGGTTTTTGTATTGTGCGAAAGGGTAAATAACACTTCTCTATTCACTTTCTCCACAACCTTCATGATTTATAGACCTCTGTCATGTTCCCCCTTTAACCATCTCTTTGCTAAGCTGAACAGCCCTAATCATTTTAGTCTCTCCTCATTTGGAAGCTGTTCCATACCCTTGATCAATTTTGTTACCTTTTGCTGAACCTTTTGCAGTTCCACTGTATCAGTTTCGAGATGGGGAGACCAGAACTGGACACAGTACTCAAGGTGTGGGTGCACCATGGATTTATATAGTGGCATTATGATATTTTCTGTCTTATTTTCTATCCTTTTCCTCATGGTTCCTAACATTCTATGAGCGTTTTTGATTGCCGCTTGCGCACTGAGCTGAAGTTTTCAGAGAAACATCCACGGTAATTCCAAGGTCTCTTTCTTGAGTGGTAAGAGCTAATTTCCCTGCAATTGCTCTTCTCAGCTGCCGGGGGCGGGCCCAGGGCAGTAGGCACAGGAACTGAGATCAAGGAGACCGTCTTTCCTATATTCTCAATGCTCTCGCTGCCAGCACTCAGGAGAAGGAGAAAGCTGCCTGACTAGAATGCAAGGGGCAGGCAGAGAAAACCTCCAGAAAGCAAATGCCTCCTCATTCCTCTGCTGCCAGGTAGCTGTGAAACCAATGGCAGAGTGGCTTGTCCACAGAGAAGATGACAACTTGCTACCAGTTATTCCATCTGCTCACATGTCAGCCCTGTGCCATGGATCTAACACCTCCAGTCCAGCTGGTGACCCGTGTGAGGGATCAGCATGGTTCTGTATAATAGCATGTCTGTTTTTTCACTTCATTTGTTTTGTTTTTAAACCTAGAAAATTACAGAGTTGCACAGGAATCTGTAATTCTGGCACGTCATTACTCTTGAGTGCGTGACTTAACAATCTTAATGTTCTTTTCACAGTTTTCTGGAGTGTAATTTATATTACAGTAGCTCCTAGAGGCCCCCAGCAAGATCAAGTTCTCTGTGTACATGTAACACGGAGAGACTCCCGTCGTCAGTGGGCGGGATCGAACCTGGGACCTCTGGAGCTAAGTGCATGAGCCTCTACTGCATGAGCTAAAAGCCACCTGGCCCCTAGCTAAGGCTGTAGCAGACTCGTTAATCTCTGACTCAGTCCCACTAGAGGGAACAGAGTACCATACGCAGGAGGTGTGTGGGTTACATATACACATAGTGAGAGACCGTCCCAGCAGACATGACAGACAAAGGATGGGAGGGGCAAGAGAGGAACGAGAGATGCAGTGACTTAACCCAGGTCATGCAGCTGGTGAGCAGCAGAGCTGGGAATAAACCCCGCGCCAGGCTCTACCAGCTCACCCAGGGGCCTTTCCAGCATTCTGCATCCACGCTTGAAAACATTTCCCCAGGTGTCCTACAGCTCAGGTTTTACCTTCCCACCACTGACTCGAGAATGGGCTTTGTAGTCTGGTGTCTTGTTTGATTTTCCGTTCCCACCTCTGCTGATTGGATCGGACAGAAAGAAAGAAAGAAAAAGTGATCGGGTGGCTCTTGCCAGCGTATAGTCATTAAATTTGCTTTGGGATGACCGATGTGAAATTCAGCAGCAGCAGTTTATTGGGCTGTTCACTGCAGCAGTGTTCATTATCTACTCTGCTAGACTCCGGCACAATGGCAGTCAGGGGGCAAGACAGGACTGTTAGGGCCTTGGATGTCAGGGTTGGTAATTTCCTCTACTGAGTTGCAGCGTGAAATACATTTGGCACAGACAAATTACTCCCTCCATTATGGCTCCGTACAAGCGCAGCTTAGCTGGTCTTTCATGCCTGGGACATCGCTGTGTGTCTGATAACTAGAGATAACTACGGCAAAAGTTGTCCTGAAAAAATTAAAAGTGGCTTGAATCTCTACCCCTAGTGCTGAACAGCTTGAGGCTTGGTTACATCTCTGTCGCTTTCTCCCCCATCTTCTGCCCACGCTGATGCAAGGTTATTTACGTGGACCAGCTGCTGCCCCAATACTTGCTAGATCTCCCAGTTTGCACCCCTTCCCATTGTCCAAACAACTGACATCATCTAATCTCAGGCACTCCGGGCCTTGCCTGATGTCAGGAAAGCACAATGCATTATGGGGTAGCTCTGGCCTAGGGAAATCCTGGAACACAGAAGGTCCAAAAACAGCAGCTAGCCCAACAGAAGGCTAGCCCAGCTGTGATCCTGGAGTGGATTCTGAAGCACACAGGAAGACAAGGCAAAGAAAGTATAGGCAGAGAGGAGGAAGCAAAAGCCATTAGCCCCAGTTGATTCATGTAGTCTGGGAGCATAATCTCATGCTGTGGGCAATTATCATAGAATATCAGGGTTGGAAGGGACCTCAGGAGATCATCTAGTCCAACCCCCTGCTCAAAGCAGGACCAGTCCCCAATTTTTGCCCCAGATCCCTAAATGGCCCCCCAAAGAATTGAACTCAGAACCCTGGGTTTAGCAGGCCAATGCTCAAACCACTGAGCTATCCTTCCCCCAAAGCGGTAAAAAGGTAAGGGATTCATAAAAATCTACAGAATCATAATTTCAGTGGTGCTATCCTCTGCAGCGTGGCAGGGGCTCCCAGCTCCTGGTTCTCTGGTTGGTGGAAAAGTTGATAATACAATGTTGTCAGAAATGGGTCGAGCTGGGTGTCATTTCAAAGCCCTTTCTCCCATGAACACAATGGTACCAAACATGCTGGTTACAGTGGACGAGAAGCTGGATATGAGTCAACAGTGTGCCCTTGTTGCCAAGAAGGCTAACGGCATTTTGGCCTGTATAAGTAGGGGCATTGCCAGCAGATCGAGGGATGTGATCGCTCCCCTCTATTCAACACTGGTGAGGCCTCATCTGGAGTACTGTGTCCAGTTTTGGGCCCCACACTCCAAGAAGGATGTGGAAAAATTGGGAAGCGTCCAGCAGAGGGCAACAAAAATGATTAGGGGACTGGAACACATGACTTATGAGGAGGGGCTGAGGGAACTGGGATTATTTAGTCTGCGGAAGAGAAGAATAAGGGGGGATTTGATAGCTGCTTTCAACTACCCGAAAGGGGGTTCCAAAGAGGATGGATCTAGACTGTTCTCAGTCGTAGCTGATGACAGAACAAGGAGTAATGGTCTCAAGTTGCAGTGAGGGAGGTTTAGGTTGGATATTAGCAAAAACTTTTTCACTAGGAGGGTAGTGAAGCACTGGAATGTGTTACCTGGGGGTGATGGAATCTCCTTCCTTTGAAGTTTTTAAGGTCAGGCTTGACAAAGCCCTGGCTGGGATGAATTAGTTGGGGCTTGGTCCTGCTTTGAGCAGGGGGTTGGACTAGATGACCTCCTGAGGTCCCTTCCAACCCTGATATTCTATGACAAACCTAGAAAAGGTATGTAGCTATTGTAGTAGAGAGAGAGCTGAGCATTGGGCCTGGTGCAAGACTTGAGTCTGGAATAGGGTTCAGAGTGTGGGAGGGGGCTCTGGGCTGAGCCTGGGGCAGGGACTTGGGGTGCAGGAGGGGGTGCAAGCTCCGGGAGGCCGTTTGGGTGTGGGGAGGGGGTCAGGGCTGGGGCAGAGGGTTAGAGTGCAGGAGGGGGTGAGAGGTGTGGGCTGTGGGAAGGAGTTTGGGTGCAGGAGGGAGTGAGGGATGTGGGCTCTGGGAGGGGGCTCAGGGCTGGGGCAGGGGGTTGGGGTGCAGGCTCCGGCTGGGAGGCGCTTACCTTGGGTGGCTCCCAATTGGCAGCATAGCAGGGCTAAGGCAGGCTCCCTGCCTGCCCTGGCCCCGCGCCACTCCTGGAAGCAGCTGGCACGTCCCTGCGGCCCCTGGGTAGGGAGTATGGGGGCTCCGCACACTGCCCGCGCCCGCAAGCACTGCTCCCGCAGCTCCCATTGGCCATGGTGCGCGGAGATCCCTTGCCCTCCGCAGGGGCCACAGGGACATGCCGGCTGCTTCCGGGAGTGGCGCGGGGCCAGGGCAGGTAGGGAGCCTGCCTTAGCCCCGCTGCGCCGCCTGACTTTTAGTGGCCTAAAAATCTCCCGGTTTGGCTTCCGTAGCCTCTGGGAGATAAAGCCTGATTCCGGGAGACTCCCAGCGAAACCGGAAGGGTTAGCAACCCTAGGCCAGAACCAGTCAGCAAAACCAAGCTGTGCTGTGACCCAAAGTCAGGCCCTGTTATAAAGCAGATGCTTGCTTACAAGTTCACTGTCTGGTATATGAACTTGACAAAGGTATGGCAAGCGTTGCTAAAACACAGGCACTGCTAGGTCCTGGGTATTCATGTAAACACATTCCTGGGAGATGGTACAGGAACACATTGACCCCGAGTAAGACAAGGATGGGAGGACAGACTAATGAATGGGTGTGTTTGAACCAGCAGGTGTGGGTTGCTAACTAACCACATCAGGAGTGTGATACGTAACTTGTTTCTATCAATGTATAAAACAGAAATCTTAGGAGGGCTACCTCTGTCCAGCTTAGAGGGCAGCAGAAAACCTCGCTGCCGACTGAGATGGTCCACTGATGGTGGGCATACATGCGGTAGTGTATCTGGAGCACGTATGGGGCACTAGGACTGTGCTTTGTTGACAATAAACCTGGCTGAGCGCCTTCACCACCGGACTGAGTCTGTGGTCTTCCTGGATAATATTATCGAGGTCTGTTGAGCTGGCTATCTGCACAGAGCTGGGACATCCCACAGAGCGAACACACATACATGTCTACTGACAACAGAAATATATTTGAGAAAATGTTTAAAAATTATGGGTTTTTTAATTTAACACACGGATACATTGCTTGATATTTGCTAATCCTAGGGAAGTTAGCCATATGTGTAGGACCAAAAAAGTGTATTCATCAAAGTCATCATCAGTGTCACCTTCGTAGGGCACCATCGTTAGATACTTTGTCACACTGATCTTCATCCATGCTGCACTCACATCTCCATAAAACGTGGGCTGCTGGCCAAACATCTGCAGGGTGGTGAGCATCTGGTCTTTGCACGAGCATTTGATTAGCTGAAGGATTGACTTGGGAACGCATGATATTTCACACACAAGCCTCCAACACCCATCCACGCCCAGTAGGGGAGGATACTTTGGGATGTGCGCCATCATCCCAAAGCCATCCCATTGCTTGATCATTTGCCCTCTTGGGAGCAGGTGTTAATGCACCCTTTGTTGGTGGCAATTTTTCTCCATGTGTCTGCTTCTCGGAAGACACCCACCAATGTAGCTCTGTGTTGTAACATTGGTCTTCAAATGGTAAACTCAGCATATGAATGCCTCCAGTGCATTTATGGCCTCAGCAGTGACAGTCTCAGCCATTACGAGCACCTTCAGAGTGAGCAAGGCAGAGCATCTTTGGAGGCTGAATTGAATGACTTCCAGTAAAGTAATTTGGTCTTGTCAGCCAACCTTCTAGTGGTGTCACATCCCAGTAACGTGGCGGCTTTTAACGAGTGATAGGAACACATCTCTGAGGGAAATACTGCGATTCTATTCCCCAGCAGCAGGGACAAAAATCAGAGTCTTGAGTAGCGTCTCACAGAAAGCAGTAGAAGGCAGCAGCTTCATTGGTGCAAAAAAAGGATCAAGACCAAAGTAAAAAGGATTTTGCAATAACATAATTAATTACAAACCCAAAGTAATTTATGGAATGTATGTTATGTAACTGTGTGCGTACCGTTTGCAGATAGATGCCAGTAATTTCTGGCTGGATGCTGACAGCTTAACCAGTGTCTCATTGCAACTCTTTTGGCCTAATAAAAAAAGCTGATAACCAAGACCACTACGCCCTTCTTTTTTTGCCGATGACGGCAAAACAACTTGACGCACCCCTTCCATTTATAGTAATCTGTAACATTCAAAAACTTAATCAGGTATCATATCATGAACAGGGAGGAATTGGTGGTGAATCTGAAGGTGAAAGGCAATTTGGGTGACAATGATCATGAATCATGTACCATGATTCAAAGGAAATGAAGGAGAGAGAGCAGTAGAATACGGACAATGGACTTCAACCAAGCAGAGAACAAACTCAGAGCACTGGTAGGTAAGGACCCACAGGAAGAAAATCTAGGGGGAAAAGAGTTCAGGAGAGCTGGCAGTCCCTCAAGAAGACACAACTGCAAACTATTCCGATGCAAAGGAAAGATAAGAATAGTAAGAGCCTGTCTACACTACCGCGTGGGGTCGATCTAAGATACGCAACTTCAGCTACGTGAATAGCGAAGCTGAAGTCGACATACTTAGATCTACTCACCGCGGTGTCTTCACTGCAGTAAGTCAACAGCTGACGCTCCCCCGTCGACTCTGCTGGCGCTTCTCGTTCTGGGAGTATCAGAGTCGACAGGAGAGCGCTCAGCGGTCAATTTATCATGTCTAAACTAGACGTAATAAATCGACCCCCACTGGATCGATTGTTACCCGCTGATCCGGCGGGTAGTGTAGACAAGCCCTAAGAGGCCAGTGTGGCTCCTTCAGGAGCTCTTTAATGACCTGAAAATCAAAAATCCTACAAAAAAAAGTGGAAACCTGCAAAGAGGGAGAATCCCAGAGCCTGGGCTCCAGCCTGAGCCCAGATGTCTACACTACAATTTTATAGTCCCACAGCCTGAGCCCCACGAGTTGACATGGGACAGCCACAGGTGTTTTATTGCAGTAGATGTACCTTCAGCTTATGAGCAAAGGGCTCTCGGGTTGGGGTTTAAAGAGAGAAAAAGCTGTAAGATAAGGAGATGAGCCAAAGCCCTAGCCCTGCAAGCAGGGAGAGCGCCATCCCGGGGAACGGCAGTCAGACTACACAGCTGCTTGCTGGCCGTTGTGCTGCTGGCCCTAAGTGTACAGCAAGGTGGTTGTGCTCTCGCACAAATAATAGTGGAAGCCACAGGTGGGCCAGCGCAGGCTAGGTATTCGGCATAGAAGGTATTAGACAGAGCAGCAGCAGGTCTCAAGCCCCCTGCACACCCCTGCCTAACTTGCAAGGACTCAGGGTAGAAAGGGGCAGGGTATGGGCACAGAATGGGCAGGACCTGGATAAGCAGTTTTCTGCTCATGCTAATGAAGGGCTCAGCTCCGGGCTCCCCTCATTGACCTCACTCCTGCTACTGGGCAGGAATAACTGGGCAGGGTGCGCGCCCCGGCCTGCTCAGCACTTCTTTACCTTGTTTGTAGCGGTCACTCGCTGCACCCTGCCACAGCAAGGAGGCAGGGCTGTGCAGTTGCAAAGGGCCATCGATGTGTCAAGGCCTCCTATAAATCTGCTCTGCCTACAGTGTCCCTCTGAGAGCTGGCTACGTTTATAATTGCTTTGTAAATCAATGTCTTTGAGAAGGTGTTTGCCTCAATGCTCGGAGTCCGAAGTGCTCCATCCATTGCTATTTTGGAAGGTTTTCGTAGGACAATAACGATTGATTTAAACCTTCAAAGCCAGATTTTTATGCCCGGTCTTGTGTTCTGTTCCAGAGTCAGGGAGACTCGAGAATCGGTCACGCACCAGCCAGGAACGGATTGGGCCACGGAGACCGATGAGCCCCAGCGGTGCCCGCAATGAGGCTGTGTGTTTGTGGAGCAGCCTGCTGCTATGCGTGGCCTCTGCGCAACTCAAGTTCCACTTAACTGGGTTTTTAGGGCTGTAGTGGTCAGAGCTGAGTTTCACCCGCTGCACCCATTCAGTGCCTAACCACAGGACTTCCAGCGCCTTCCATCAGTGCAGGAGTGCCTCTGCCTGCTTTCCTAAAGTTACAGGCAAAGCCCAGCACAGGCATGGACTTTCCAAAGTGCCAGGGGGTGCTCAACCCCCTGCTCTGCCACAGGCCCTGCTCCCACTCCACCCTTCCCCCAAGGTCCCACCCGCCCCACCTCTTCCCGCCCTCCCCCAGCGCGCTGCATCCTCGCTCCTCCCTCCTTTCCCCCCCAGCCTCCTGCACGCCACGAAACAGCTGATCGCATCGGGCAGGAGGTGCTGATCCACGGGGCCCACCGGCGGGTGGGAGGCGCTGGGGGGAGCTAATAGGGGGCTGGCAGTGGGTGCTGAGCACCCACCATTTCCCCCCCATGGCTGCTCCAACCCCGGAGCACCCACGGAGTTGGCGACCACAGGCCCCACGCCGCGAGTGCCAGGGATCAAGCATTGGCTCAAACTGCTGCCCAGCTTGGCTATCACTGTGAGAGCGCAGCTTGCCTTCCGCTCTTTCTGTGGCATCTCAACGGGACAATCGCCAGCTGGCCTCCACCTGCATCTCCTGGCCCTGCTGAGTGGCTCTGCCCCATTATACCAAAGATGGAAGAACAAACACAGCGTACGCCCCGTTATCCAAATAGCAGGGGGGACACGGATTGTAGTCGGCTAAACGGGAGTTCGGATCATCCAGAGGGCAGGAGCCATTCAGCAGCAGGGTGTCCTCCCCTGTGGCTGGGGCTCATTGTCTGCCTCACATTCCTAGCCAGGAGGCTCTGCTCTGCCCCACACACTCACTCCCGTGACAGCAGGGCGGCAGAGGGCTCCCTGCACCGCTGCAGGGCTGGTGACCACTGATCCCTGCATGCGCTGGGTGCAGAGCCGAGACCCTCGGCCAGGATTCTGCTCTGCCCTGCCAGGACCGCAGCCTTCCCTGCACCTCGTGCCTGCAGGGAGCAAGAGTCACCAGGCTTGTGACAGCACATGGAGCCCTTTGCAGCTCTGCTTTCTGGCCCTGCTCTGTCACCCCAGTGGCAGCTGGACTGGGACACAGGTGCCATTCAGCAGCAGGGTGGCCTCCACCCATGGCTGGGGGCTTGTCCCCTCATCCTCTTCTCAATCCAGGCTGGGGTGGCGGGTCTCTGTTCTATTATCTGAACCTCTGTGTTCTCCGAATCCCTTCTTTGTCTGTCCCCCAGCATGAGATACACGCGGGCCAAGGAAGGGGTTTGGATAGTGCGGAGGTTCAGATAAACGGGAGTGTACTGAATTTAAAAGGAGAACGGTCACCCGTCATTCCTGATTGTACTGGGTTTAAGGTTACACAGGCCTACCGTTGGCAATCACTTTTCATTCGTACTGGACAGTGTCAGAGACTGGACTTGCTGGCCCATTGCTCTGATCCAGGATGGCAATTCCTATGGAAAATCAGGTCACGTTTTATATTAAGGTTCCATGTATAGATAGTTTATAAAGGGTTAAAATGACAAATAGAGCTTATTACCGTAGCTTATAACCATGCACATAACCCATTCCAGTGCTATGCATGTAACACATGCTATCATGCCTACAACAGCCTTACAACATCCGACGAAGTGGGTATTCGCCCACGAAAGCCTGTGCTCCAATACGTCTGTTCGTCTATAAGGTGCCACAGGACTCTTTGCCGTTTTTACAGATCCCGACTAACACAGCTACCCCTCTTGAGCCTTATAACAGCTCATCATCATTTGTTAACCCTTTATAAACCATTTATAAATGGAACCGTCACATGAATGAATGAATGAGCCTCACTCCTCTGGTTTCACTGGGATGCAGAAGTGCTGGAAAAATGAGCTCCCTTGCCCATTCACACCCTTTCTTGTCACTGTGCTCGCTCGCACCTCTCTTTGTCCAGGCTGAATAGGACGGTGCGAGGAAAAGCGAGGGTATATGCCCCTGTGGCAGTGTATGCATGGCCCGTCTCCGGCTGAAGTGGATGATGGGTGTGCTGACGCTGTGGTTACAGTCTACCCGACTGGTTTGGGCCTCACCACACTAAGGCACAATGGTCAGATTCAAAAGGGCGGCCCCCGGGGTCAGGGCTGTGCGGCCCAGGGGCCAGAGTCACAGAAATGGGCCACCACCTAGGAGTGGGTGGCAGCGGCAGGGGGAGGAGTAGGGGGCCCACCCCCTCTCTCTCCACCAGGTCCCGGCCCCTGTCAGCAGGGAGCGTGGTCCCCACCCAGTCAGCAGGGATCCTTCTGCAACACACTGACCCTCCTTGGGTGCGAGGAGCCCCTCACTCCACCCCCCTGGGCCACGTCCGACCATGAGTCCTGAAGCCGGGGGGTCTATTTGTCATCAGGGTCTCCAAGCTCCTGGACGCAGGTAGATTATTGGGACTCCAACTCCTGTCGACTGGCTGTAGGCGACCGGTCCCCGGTTTGGCTCACTGGTTCCTGCAGGCAGCCGGAGCCTCCACCCAGCGTCCTTTTCCCCTGGGGATCAGCCCAGAATGAGCTGGGCGGCTCTCCTTTATACTTGTGCAGCTTTTGGAGCATGCCCAGTCTGGTCTAAGGGGCGGGACTTCTGCTGCCCATAATGTGGGATTAACCCTTTCCTACCTAGCGTGGGATAGGCATGCCCCGTCACAGCATCTCTTTTCCCAGAGTACTGTGCACCTGAAAGCTCCTCTGGCTGAAGCTCCTCCCACTTACATTTTTGTCTCAGCCAGGGATTTCATGGGAAATGCTCGTGCAAAAGTGTTTGCTAGTGTAACCCACTGGTCAGTGTGTTCTGTGTCACCCTCTGTGCTGTGAACCTGCTGTAGCCCCAAGCGGCAGGGAAGATTGTTCTTTAGCTCAGACTGTAGCAGCTTGTGCTTGTGACAGTGGAGGTCCCCAGTGCGAATCCTGTGTTGGCCGACTCCTGCCAGTTGTCACGCTAGCTTGACTGCTGTCGTTCCAGCCTGTGCTTCCTATCGAGATGGGGCATACGCGATAGGGCCCCTTGTGTCCTCAGGCTGCACCTCTTTATCCCACGCAAGGGCTGCATCATGGGTCACGCTTTAACTCTCCCTGCTTGGCTATTGAGTGACACCCCTTCGGCCGCATGTAACCCTATCACCCGGCTGGGCTTCAGCCCTGATAATATATTGCACCCGCAATACATTGCACCCAGTTTTCTCCCTTAGTGCACAGAGAACAAGACCTCCCCGAATGAGCTATTAATAACCATGCCTATGTCACTGAGATGCAGGTGATTAATCATTTAGAAGAGAAGCCATAAACTATAAAAGTCGCTCATTTGCATGATTACTTCTTACCCAGCTGATTTCAAAAGAAAGACACTCATTGAGCTCTCTTTAAATGCGACTAGATTATCCGGAAAGCAAAGGGAAATCCAAGGTAACTCCTCTTCCTCCCCCTCTTCTCTGGTTTATGAAAGAGAAATACATTGGAAAGGGCAGAATTTGAATTAGGAGACAGTAAAGGGCTCGCTATACAAACACCAACCCCTCTCTCCCTCGCTGGGATTCAGTTACACTTTGTTTGCTGTTCCTTGGCACAGGCCCGACCTTACCAATTTGAAATCTTACGCACGCTGCTGGCCCTGTTTAAGTTACACACCAGAGCAACACCTCTGTCCTTCACAAGCCGTGTATCTTTGGTTATCATCAACTACAAACTGCAAAGAAGTGCAAAGGATCATTAGCCACGATGCAAGGGAGGTAGGGTTGTGAGAACATAAGTGAATGCATGACCCTGGGTGCATTAGAAATACGAGATTCAATCAGCTGGTGGCAGCAGCAGCCCCAGTGCAAACTTCCTCCACGCTGCCCCGACCATCTGGAAGGCCCATCACTAGGGGTCATCTCCATCTCTGCATAGGGACATATTACCCCTGCCCTCGAATGGGCAAGCAGGGTGTGGCAGCCACTAGAAGTCTCTCCCCACCCTCAGCGCCCAGCACACTCTGCACAAAATTGGGGCTGGATGATCTTTATATCCTGATACCTGTAAGGCAGGAGGTGGGACAGTGGTCATCCCCACCAGCCTCCATCCCAGCACAGATCCAAGACCTCTGCAGACTCCAGTACTTCCATGAAGGCAGCTAAGCTCCGTTTCCTTCAGTGAATGGTGCTATCCAGCTGTGAATCCAATGGGTACGATGGGCACGCAACACATGATCCCATTGCAACCAATGGGATTACTCAGGTAAGCCTTGCAGAATTGGGCCCTACCTCTCCAACCACGGGCGCCTGGACACCTGTCCATTAGGAGCTGGAGAGAGAGACAGTTCATTTCAGCTATGTGGTGGTAACAACCTGGGCCAGATTTGAAGCAATGTCCTAGAAGGGAGCAGGCTTCATATCCCGTTATCAGCCATACGGCCCTCTCAGCTGGCATGTCCAAATAGCAGACTTGTTGCTTTGACACAGAGACGGTTGCAGAAATCTTGACCAAGCAAGCGCACTGAACTAGGGGCGCTGCTACGCCTTGGGGAAACGAATGCAGGGTACGTGGAACAACCGACCCACTTTGTCCCACCTGGCTCAACCAGCTCTGGCAAACGAGGACTATGGTGAATTTGAATGGGCTGAGTAGCAAGGTGGCAGGGCCCAAACACAGATGCTGGAGCTCCATTCAGCAAAAGCTCTCACTTAATGCCACGCATGTGCAAAAACGCAAAGCGTGGAATCCCGCTACCCCTTCCTGAGCCTCTGGCTGTGGGGGCCGAGTGAGTGGCAATCAGTCTTATAGTGAAATTGAAACACGCTGAGATGTTAATAAAGCGCAGCGAGTGTGAGATGTTTGAAGATTATTTAGAGATGCATAATTACTGCTTAATCCTGTGCCCCACGCCATCAAAGGCGTCTGCAGAAGTTTAAACTCTACAGCTTAATGCAGTAAACAGCACCGTTCTGATTATTCATCTCTCCTCCAGTGGATCGAGCAGCCGTCAGTGATAATGTTATCAGCTGCTATCAGCCAGCTTTTCTCTTCAACATGCAGCACAGGGCTCCCAATCAAAGCACTTGAAATGTTGGTGGGGGGAGGGAATCAAGTGCTGCATATTTAGTAGCCAGATTAGCGCAATGAATGAGAAGCGGGAGGCTGGGGGTGAATATCATGGGCTCTGGGGACACTTGAGTCTGGCTGGGTCAGAAAAGGTCTTGTCTGGAGCACAGGAGATGCTGGATCTGACATGTTTGGCAATCGCTGAGGGGAAGATGGAGGTGGGGTGAAACAATGGGCTTGTGATTAAGGCACTGAGCTAGCCTGCAGGGGTTCTGGGTTCGATTCCTGGTCCTGCCATGGCCCCCCCATGTGACTTGGGCCAAGTCAAAGAAGAGCCCATTGTCTCAGGCCTAAAAAAGGGGGGATACTTTTCGATCTCACAAAGGTATTAGTGTCAGGAGGGTTAGCTGCTGGGCTGGGACCATAAAAGTGCACAGATGGATAGGAATCTGGAGCAGTAGAGGGAGAAGTATTGCATGCAAGTTTTAAATAGTTTACCTTCCAAAGCAGATAAAGTAACCAGCCCCCACCAGGTGATGTGTGGGGATAACTACCCTCCAGAATCATCTGTCAAAGCCATCTCTAGGCAGAGTCCTAATTTAAATAAGCAAGGGCCTGTATCCTATGTGGCAGAGAACCCAGAAATATGTACCAGTGCCCCTCCCCCATCTCTCTCACCAATCCCCCATTTTTCATAAGCGTAGGGGTGTCAACTCCAATGCTCTGCTCAGATTCTAACAAAAAGAACAGGAGGACTTGTGGCACCTTAGAGACTAAGAAATTTATTAGCACATAAGCTTTCATGGGCTACAGCCCACGTCATCAGATGCATAGAACAGAACATACAGTAAGAAGATAGATATATACAGACAGAAGGTGGAAGTTGCCATACAAACTGTAAGAGGCTAATTAATTAAGATGAGCTATTATCAACAGGAGAAAAAAAAACTTTTGTAGTGATAATCAAGATGGCCCATTTAGACAGTTGACAAGAAGGTGAGAGGATACTTAAGGAAATAGATTCAATATGTGTAATGACCCAGCCACTCCCAGTCTCTATTCAAACCCAAGTTGATGGTATCTAGTTTGCATATTAATTCAAGCTCAGCAGTTTCTCGTTGGAGTCTGTTTTTGAAGCTTTTCTGTTGCAAAATTGCCACCCTTAAGTCTTTTACTGAGTGGCCAGAGAGGCTTAAGTGTTCTCCTACCGGTTTTTGAATGTTATGATTCCTGATGTCAGATTTGTGTCCATTGATTCTTTTGCGTAGAGACTGTCCGGTTTGGCCAATGTACATGGCAGAGGGGCATTGCTGGCACATGATGGCATATACCACATCGGTAGATGTGCAGGTGAACGAGCCCCTGATGGCATGGCTAATGTGATTAGGTCCTATGATGGTGTCACTTGAATAAATATGTGAACAGAATTGGCATCGGGCTTTGTTGCAAGGCTCCTGGGTTAGTGTTTTTGTTGTGTGGTGTTTGGTTGCTGGAGAGTATTTGCTTCAGGTTGGAGGGCTGTCTGTAAGCGAAGACTGGCCTGTAACCCAAGATTCTAACCTGGTCATTGCATTCTACATACCTAAATTCCCCCTGCAATTTCAATTCCAACCTGTGTTCCTCACACCTGGACCTAAACTGCCATCTGCAGTTGAACTGCGATTGCCCCACCTCAGGGTGGCTGCATTTCCGGGTGTTCCCTCTTTTTGCTTATCGACAACCACATACCGGTTTGCAAAATGCTGCGAGGTTCTTCAAGATGAAAAAGGCTACAGAAATGGAACTACTGCTGTTCCAATTGTGTAAAGACCACAGGTGTAAGTTTAGTCAGTTTCATACACGGTTGTTGGGGAAGGGTTGGAACTGCATTTGAGGAGGCAATGCCACCTACCCTTTCTTTGGCACGGGTCACGGCTCAGGGGGATTGCAATGCTTTGCGGGGGAAGAGGGAAGTATGAGGCACTGAGGCCAAGTAGTGTCTTGCAGAGCATTCAGAGATTAAAGTTTTGCAGACAAAGCACAGGCCAGGAGCTCAATTCGTAGCTCTGCCCTGACTCCCTGGGCAAGTGATTTAACCCATCTGTGCCTTGGGTCTCCCTCTGATCAGACGGGGTTAATGCCTACCTCACAGAGGTGTTTTGAGGAGAAATCCATGCGTGTTTGTAACGTTCTTTGAGCCCTCTACAGGTGGGCTAGCCACTAGAGGGAGACAGAGAGCCATGCTGGGTTACGTGGGCTTAACTTGAAGCATGTGCTTAAATCCCGTTGAAGTGAAGCACATGGTGAATATGGTTTGCGGAATATGGATGGACTGCGGAATCAGGTCCTGTGTGAGGAGATAGATCTCTGTCTTTGGGGCTCTGAAGGATGAAGATTTCCCATGCCGTTTCAGAGGCTATAACTGAGCATTGCATTTTAGCAGGGGACTGTCACCAGCTTTCATACGGCCTGATTTCTGGCTCTGTCAAGGCCTCAGCTGCTGCCTGCCCATTTTCCAGGATTTTCACGGCTCCATGCGGGAGCCGTCTGTCTCGGGTCTGAAATACATACGGCTATTTGCATTCAAATTGCCAGCCGTCACGGAGAGGTGCTTTAAAGGAGTTTTGCTACTTGGGCTGAGTGAATAGGCAGCGCTCCCCACCCTGCCAAGCTGAACAGATGGGGGTTTTGTGTTCCTGAAGTTTTAATAATCTGCCCTCCTGTCTGAATCATCACAATTCCCAATGGAAGGGCGAGCGTTTTCCAGATGGTGGCAAATAAACTCTGGGAGACTTCAATGCAAGAACTCATTAGCCCAGGTTGGCTACGCGCCAAACACAGTGGCAACTCATGTAGACTCTTTTGGGGCCTGCCCTTCCTTTGTCATATCGTCCCACCAGATCCTCAGACCTGTCTTACAAGGACAATCTACCTATCTAGCCATTAATTTGATTACTGGTGGCCTTTGCCTCTCGGAGAACTTGCCGTCTGCCCAGCAAATCTACTACAGGTGAAACATGGCTTCTGTGCTTCCTTCCACTCCGTGTTAACTGGATGGTGAAGCTGATCTGATGAGGATGATGTGGTCGCTATGTGACAGCCAGGACAGCTGAGGAGGGAGGCAGAGAATTTTTCTGGTTGGCCTCAGTGCAGCAAAAGCAGAGGGCTGAAAAAATTGCAGCGTGACCCAGTTCAGGAAAAATCTGATGTCACGACTGTGTTTTGAATAGGCTGTAACTGTGTACTCCGCATACCAGGTGATTTGGCCTTCTATGGAACACACACACGAGGTAAGTATTGTACCAGTTCCATGGGCTACCTAAGTCTTCATGGCGGTAACTGTGCTGCACAGCACGGCAGCTTGGGACATTTCAGCAATAGCAAGGACAGAATTCAGATTGTCCTTCTCCAAAAACTCCGGCTCCTGCTACTTGAACTAAAGAAGAATCTCCATTAGCTGCTAGCAATATAGGGCCTATGACACACTGTTTGAGCCGTTCTGATTCCATCCATTACTTTACTTCTGTGTGTATTTTCTATGCTATGTGTGGATTTAGATCTAGATCATAATATTTATTGCACCTCTGGCTCGCTAAACACAGTTGAATTAGTTTAAAGAGTAATGAGTCCTGGCATAGTTTCGCCCTCCTACCTGCTCAACGGTTTGTAGCATGTCTGTGCCAAAAATTAGTGGCAGACTCCTTGGTAACGGAAATGGCATCATACAAGCAATTGGCTTTAAAACACGAAGCTCCAGCTCAAGGTGAATGTTTGAGCAGCACAACTGGGCAAAAAGACCCTCAGCTTTCAACATGTCAATGTAATGTTATGGCAGGGGTCACCAGATGACACCGTTACACATACTCTTCCACGGCTGTTTCTTAGCATGGTAGCAATATTCAGTCTTTCAAGAAATTCTTATATGGTTGTTAGTGTTGTGAAGATGTTTCGTTTTTGGAGGGATAACTGTGGCAAGCAGCAACAGTATTTGCTGTCTCCCTTAATCTCTCTAACTAGAGTCAATGTTGAGGCAGAACTGCTTCCTGGGAGCCAAGCATTGGTATTTTGGCTAAGATTCCTGAATGAGGGGATTGCTCGTGTGCTGTTTGTGACCACCTCTGTTCCAGGGCTGGTGTCTCTACTGCAAAATAAACAAGTTGCACCAAGAATATACCCAGATTCCACGTCAGTGAGTTCTCCTCCAGTGGAAAGCCGACTTGCAAGGCCCAAACATCTGCCACCTCTCAGCAGAGGGACTAAACATATTCTACATTTAGTGCAATGGTTCCCTAGCACTTGGGCTGCATTATAGCAGCCAGACAAGCATGGGGAGAAATAAGTGCAAATAGAGCAAAGGGGGAAGAATGGCTCGTGGGATTGGTAAAGGGATCTAAGTCTGTTAGTCTCCAGGTCACTGGTTAAAATCCAAACCATGCAGGTAGTGCCTGAAAGTTGTTAGCACCTGATGTCTTTTCAGTGACCAAAGTGAAATGCACTGGTGGTTTTCAGTCCAGTTCTTAATGGACAAGTGTCAACATCACAAAAGCCACCATCACAATCAGTACTTTAGCAATCTCAACAAAAAGCCAATGACTGAATGGCCTATGGAAACTCAACTGCTCTCTCATTCCTGGAGGTGATCCCTCCAAGGCTAGTATCTGGCAAACTGATCGGACAGCGTCTGGGGGAGCTTGCCTGGCTGCCACGCCCTGTGAATAAACTGAGAACTCCAGGACTGTCCATAGAAATGGGTGAGCCATTTTTAGGAAATAATTTGACATATCTTGTCTGTTTTGAGTTGCCCACAAACAGATAGCAAAATGGGTGATTTTTTTTCATTAGTTCAAATTATTCACAAATGATCCATTAATGATTAGCGTTAGCCTGGATTGGCAGATTGTTCTTATTGAGTGAAACTGATTCCCTGTGCAGAAGGTCATTGTACAACTTATATCCTGAAGGCTGCTCTAAATGTGCCCAGAACCAAACCAGCTCCAGGACAGGAGAGAGACATTTCCTAACCCCACTCTCCTGTCCACCCATTGGCATGGTGTGCCAGACCTGACACTAGTGGTGCTAACTCCCACAATTTGATCCTGAGTATTGCAATATTGGTATTTTTCTAAAAGCCCCAGCTCCTGCATTCAGGTGAATACATGAGAAGCTCTGTAAGTTTCTCGCCCTCATGGTTGCAGAAAAAACCTTGAAAATGCGATCCAAGTGAACTCTAAAAGCTCAAAGACCAGAAGGGAAAGAAAGAAAACCCCAAAATGAATTGTGGGTTTTTTCCCCTTTGAATTTCATGATTTTTACACCAACCTCATGATTATGGGGACCCCCGACTTCTGATTTATGAGCACTGGGGTTGGCAATACAGCAGAGTCATGGGAATGACTGCAGGCCCAAAGATACTACAGGTCCAGCACCTTGGGGCACAAAAAAGACATTTTTAAAGGCTACAATGAAATGTATTCTATGTAGACAGGTCTTTTCATTTATAAGGAAAACTACTATTGCTTGGGTTGAAAAAGTGCCCTCCAGTGGGTAATAAGAATTCTGCTTCTAGCTACAAGCATTGCACCTCACTGTCAGTTAAAACAAGTGATAGGTAGAGTAAAAAATATCTCCCCTGCCAGCTAAAAGGACCGTGTTGGGGAGGAAAATCTTATTTCCTAGCTAGATGTAGCTGGTTAAAGGGTTATAATTTATGGTCAGGGGCTATATGTAAATAAGACTTTGTTTTGTACAATACAGTCCCCACCCAACAAACTGTTCAGTGGATTTGAGTTGGTAACAAAACCAAAAGCTGTTGGTGTGGTTTCTGGTTTAGTTTCAAGTGTTTCACCCAGCTTTGCTTACAGAGCTGCTACAGTCAATGTGCTGAGATTGCACAAGGCAGCAGAGGTCTGGGTCACAGGCCAGGATCCCATCCTGCACGGGTAGGCGTGCCTGCGTAGGCTACAAATACAGGTGATTTTAGGGTCTGACATCCCACAAGGCACCACACCTAGAGACTGATACTGTGCCCCATTGGGCAGTATGTAAGCCCGGCTTTCCAATGGCATATGGCAGGGGTGGCCAAGCTGCAGCTCCGGAGCCACATGCGGCTCTTCAGAGGTTAACATGCGGCTCCTTGTCTAGGCACCGACTCCGGGGCTGGAGCTACAGGTGCCAACTTTCCAATGTGTCGGGGGGGGGCTCACTGCTCAACCCCTGGCTCTGCCACAGGCCCTGCCCCCACTCTGCCCCTCCCTACCTCTTACCCTGAGCCTGCCATGCCCTCGCTCCTTCCTCTCCCTCCTGCACGCCACAAAACAGCTGCTCGGGAGGTGCGGGGAGGGAGGGGGAGGTGCTGATTGGCGGGGCTGCCGGTGGGTGGGAGGCGCTGGGAGTGGTGCGGGCGGAGCTGATCGGGGGCTGCTGACGTATTACTGTGGCTCTTTGGCAATGTACATTGGTAAATTCTGGCTCCTTCTCAGGCTCAGGTTGGCCACCGCTGGTTTATAGGTTCAGTTTCTAGATCTGGCGGCTCACAAGTTATTCTATCTTGGAATGGTCATGGTTTCAGCTAAAAAAACCCAAATAGGCCATATCCACTACCAGACAGCACATATCTCCAGCGGTCTGGTTCAGTCCAATCCTAGGAGGTAGCACCTGAGCAGTGGTAGACTCTAGCCTTTTCCCTCTTGTTTGTTCTAAGCGTATGGAGGCCTTTCCTTTGTTGCAGCTCCCAGAATGCAATTCTCAGACATATACCATCTGGAGAAAAGCTTTCGCAGGGCAGCCACTATGCCCAAGGGGGCCCTGGGAGCAGGCGGAGGGTGCTTAGTGTAAAAAGAGTAAATCTCATTAAGGGTTTTCACATTTCTGACTGGTGAGATAATGAAGGAAGGTAATTTGGGGTAGCTTTATTGCAGTAGTTATAATGTTTCCCTGAAGCATAGAGATAAAAGTCAGTGAATGGTGTCCATAAGGACTTTTTTTTTTTTTAAACCGACAGCCACAGCAATCAGAGATCATTCTGACATTGTCATTCCCGGGTGAGGGTTCTGGGCTAGGCTGAGAAATTGAATTATAAAACCTCTTAGAATCATGAGCTTTAACTTGCAGTCTTTGCTCAGACCCAGAACCCATTCAAATGAACCAGTTAGTCCCCAACAATCAACCTTTCCATCCTGAGTGCTAGTGATCGGCCTACCTGTGTCTCCTCAGAAAAGTATGTCGACTCTGGAGGGTAGGGATAGGGTCCAGAGTGACCTAGACAAATTGGAGGATTGGGCTAAAAGAAATCTGATGAGGTTCAACAAGGACAAGTGCAGAGTCCTGCACTTAGGGCGGAAGAATCCCATGCACCGCTACAGGCTGGGGACCGACTGGCTAAGTGGCAATTCTGTAGAAAAGGACCTGGGGATTACAGTGGACGTAGAAGCTGGATATAAGTTAGCCGTGTGCCCTTGTTGCCAAGAAAGCTAACGGCATATTGGGCGGTATTAGTAGGAGCATTGCCAGCACATCGAGGGAAATGATTATTTCCCTCTATTTCCCTCTATAGAGGCCACATCTGGAGTATTGTGTCCAGTTTTGGGCCCTCCACTACAGAAAGGATGTGGACAAATTGGAGAGAGTCCAACAGAGGGCAATGAAAATGGTCAGAGGGTTGGGGCACATGATTTATGAGGAGAGGCTGAGAGAGCTGGGCTTGTTTAGTCTGCAGAAGAGAAGAGTGAGGGGGGATTTGATAGCAGCCTTCAGCTACCTGAAGGGGGGTTCCAAAGAGGATGGAGCTCGGCTGTCATCTGCCACCACTGAGAACAGAACAAGGAGCAATGGTCTCAAGTTGCAGTGGGGGAGGTCTAGGTTGGATATTAGGAAACACTATTTCATTAGGAGGGTGGTGAAGCACTGGAATGGGTTACCTAGGGAGGTGGTGGAATCTCCATCCTTAGAGGTTTTTAAGGCCTGGCTTGACAACTCCATGGCTGGGATGATTTAGTTGGGGTTGGTCCTGCTTTGAGCAGGGTGTTGGACTAGATGACCTCCTGAGGTCTCTTCCAACCCTAATCTTCTATGATTCTATGATTCTTGGAGCTGGGTTCTGGCAGGCTGCATGTTTGCGTCCTTCGCATCAAATTCCACATCACTTTTCTTTGTTGCTTGACTTCCTCCATTGACCCGTTTTTGCAATACAATAACACAGTCAATGAAATGGAAAAGCAGCAGATTTAAAACTGATTGAAAGAAATGTCTTTTTCTTTTTTACACGTTGCATAATTAACCCATGGAACTCACTGCCAGAGAATATCACTGGGGCTAAGCACTGAGCAGGTTTTCTTAGAAAGGGGTTACATGTTTCTATGTATAATTGAAACATCCACAGATACATTAGACAGGGACATAAAAAAGGGATATAAATTCTCATGCTTCAGGGCACAAGCCAACTCGGTTATTTCATTATGGGATATCTTGCAACTTCCTCTGAAGTATTTGGTATTGGTCACTGTCGGAGACACAGTATAAGAACAGCCATACTTAAGGTTGCCAACTTTCTATGACACAAAACCAAACACCCCTCCTCATCCCCTGCCCCGCTGCTGCCCCAAGGCTCTGCCCCTTCTCCGAGGCCCCACCCTCCGCTTGCTCCATTCCCCCTCCCTCCATTGCTCACTTTTCCCCACCCTCACTTTCACCAGGCTGGGGCAGGGGGTTGGGGTGTGGGAGGTGGGTAAGAGCTCCAGCTGGGGGTGCGGGCTCTGGGGTGGGGCTGGGGATGAGGGGTTTGGGGTGTGGGAGAGGGCTCTGGGCTGGGGCAGGAGGTTGGGGTGGGGGGGTTTGGGCTCTGGGCTGGGAGTGCAGACTCTGGGTGGGGCCAGAAATGAGGGGTTCAGGGTGCGGGAGAGGGCTCCAGGCTGGGGCAAAGGGTTGAGGTACAGGAGGGGGTGTGGGCTCTGGCTGGGAGTTTGTGGGCTTTGAGGTGGGGCTGGGGATGAGGGGTTTGGGGTGCAGAAGGGGGCTCAGGGCTGGGGCAGTGGGTTGGGGTGTGGGAGGAAGTTTGGGGTGCAGGGTCAGCAGGGGTTGGGGCACATGGGCAGCCAGGGAGGCTCTGCGCACTTCCCTCACACCCGCAGGCGCAGTCCCCGCAGCTCCCATTGGTCACGGTTCCAGCCAATGGGAGCTGCGGAGCTGGTGCTAGGGGCAGTGCACAGAGCCTCCCTGGCCGCCCATGTGTCTAGCGGCCCCAGGGACCTGGCGGCCGCTTCCAAGAACCAGGTGGAGCTAGGGCAGGCAGGGAGCCTGCCTTAGCCTCGGGCCCCTGCTGTGCCGCTGACCAGACTTTTAATGGCCCGGTCGGCAGTGCCGAGCAGAACCACCAGGGTCCCTTTTCGACTGGGTGTACTGGCCGAAAACTGGATACATGGCAACCCTAGCCATACTGGGTCTGACCAAAGGTCCATCTAGCCCAGTAGCCTGTCTTCCAACTGTGCCCAATGCCAGAAGCTTCAGAGGGAATGAACAGAACAGTTAATCATCAAGCAATCCATCCCGTTGTCCATCCCCAGCTTCTGACAACCAGAGGATAGGGACCCCATCTCTGCCCATCCTGGAAGCTAATAGCCATTGATGGACCTATCCTTCATGAATGTATCTAGTTCTTTTTTTAACCCTGTTATAGAATTGGTCTTCACAACATCCTCTGGCAAAGAATTCCACAGGTTGACTGTGTGAAGAAATGCTTCCTTTTGTTTGTTTTAAATCTACTGCCTGTTCATTTCATTTGGTGACCTCTAGTTCTTGTGTTACAAGAAGGAGTAAATAACACTTCCTTATTTACTTTCTCCACACCTAGATTTATAGACCTCTATCATATCCCACCTTACAGTTGTCTCTTTTCCAAGATGAAAAGTCCCAGTCTTATTAATCTCTCCTCATACAGAAGCCATTCCATACCCCTAATCATTTTTGTTGCTCTTTTCTGAACTGTTTGCAATTCCAATATCTCTTTTTGAGATGAGGCAACTAGATCTGTGCGCAGTATTCAAGATATGGGCGTACCATGTATTTATATAGAGGCAATGTGATATTTTCTGTCTTATTATCTATCCTTTTCCTAATGAATCCCAACATTCTGTTCATTTTTCTGCCTGTCGCTGCACATTGAGTGGATGTTTTCAGAGAACTGTCCACGATGACTCCAAGATCTCTTTCTTGAGTGGTAACAGCTAATTTAGACCCCCATCATTGTATATGTATAGTTGGGATTATGTTTTCCAATGTGCATTACTTTGCATTTATCAACACTGAATTTCATCTGCCATTTTCTTTCCCAGTCACCCAGTTTTGTGAGATCATAGAATATCAGGGTTGGAAGTGACCCTAGGCGGTCATCTAGTCCAACCCCCATCTCAAAGCGGGACCAATCCCCAACTAAATCATCCCAGCCAGGGCTTTGTCAAGCGTGACCTTAAAAGCCTCTAAGGATGGAGATTCCACCACCTCCCTAAGTATCCCATTCCAGTGCTTCACCACTCTCCTAGTGAAAAAGTTTTTCCTAATATCCAACCTAAACCTACCTCATTGCAACTTGAGACTATTACTCCTTGTTCTGTCATCTGTTACCAAAGATTCCTTTGTAACTCTTTGCAGTCAGCTTTGTACCTAACTATCTTGAGTAGTCCTGTATCATCTGCACTTTTTGCCATCTGTTTATCCCATTTTCCAGATCATTTATAAATATGTTGAATAGTACTGGTCCCAGTACAGACCCCTGGGGGACACAGCTATTTACCTCTCTCCATTCTGAAAACTGACCATTTATTCCTACCCTTTATTTCCTATCTTTTAACCAGTTACTAAGGCATGAGAGAACCTTCCTTCTTATCCCATGACAGCTTACTTTGCTTAAGAGCCTTTGGTGAGGGACTTTGTCAAAGGCTTTCTGAAAATCTAAATACACTATATCCACTGGATTACCCTTATCCATATGTTTGTTCACCCCTCAAAGAATTCTAGTAGATTGGTGAGGCATGATTTCCCTTTACAAAAACCATGTTGATATTGGACTGGATGGACCATTGGTCTAATCTGGTTCGGCAACTCCTCGGTTCCTTTGAAAAGGTCAGAGTGAAACAAAAAACATGTTTTTTGGCAGCTGTTGTCATTTCAAAGACATTAGTTCTCTTATGGTGTGAATATCTTTTATGTTTTCCTCACCTGAAATGTTAAAATAAACAATTCTATTATAGCAGAGGCATGGAGGCCCTAAGGAAAATCAGGTGCCCATTGTGGTAGGCACTGCCACACAGATAAGAGACAGTCACCGGCCTGATGAGTTTACAGACTAAATAGACAAGAGAAACGGAGGGTGGAAACAGAGGCCGAGAGATAAAGGGACTTAGTCAGAGTCATGCAGCCACTAATAGAATTCAGATCTCCTGATTTCCAGACGAAGGCCCTGGCCACTGCATCACACTGCCTCTTGAGTAATTCTTGAAATATCCCCCTACCATCTCGAAGAATGGTGTGTTTATATTTGTACTTAGAAGAGCTTCTTTCCTATTCCCCTAACATCATGTCTGATCAGTTTTCACCCCCGTGATGTAGCCTGGAATCCTTAATGGACACTCCGTTTTGGTGAAGACTTGCCACTATAATGTAGATTTTCAGCTTGTCTCATCAATGCTCCAGCTGCTGGGCTGTGATTCAAATGTTCGCCTTTTTGTTCCAATATATATATAGATCCATGGGTAATGGGCACATAGTTGTAAAAAGTGTGTCAAGTTTAATGCTGATAGACAGTAAAGTCAAAGCTGATTATGGGTACAAGATTGATTTACCCCATTTACCAGGGTAAATCACAGTGAAGGACATTTGAAAATAAATGTATTCTATAGAAGCCACATTACTGAAAATACCCAACAAGTACAGCTTTTTCTCAAGAGATGCCTTCTCGTTTTTCAAAAACGTCCAGAGAATTTTTGTTTGCAGTGTTGTTGTAGCCGTGTTGGTCTCAGGCTATTATAGAGACAAGGTGTGTGAGTAATATCTTTTATTGGACTGTCTGTTGGTGAAAGAGACAAGTTTTGAGTTTCACAGAGCTCTTCAGAAGTTGGGCCAATAAGAGATATTACCTCTCCCACCTTATCGCTCACGGAATTTTTGTTTATGGGATTTTTTTTCCTGTTTTTGAAAGTTGTAATTTTTTTAAATGACATTTTTAGATTTCAAAATCCAAACATTTTCAAAATGAACCTTTTTTGATGGGGTTTAGAGGGAAACCACCTTGTGACTAAGCTACCCCCTTAGAATGGACAAAGTTACCTATTCCATCCTTCATTCCTCCCCACAAAAACAATAGGAGTTAGGATAGCCTTGTGGTTAAAACCTTGGACTGGAATTCAGAGGCCTTAGGTTCACTGCCTGGCCCTCCTATAGCCTCTTGGGGTGACCATGGGCAAGTTGCTCAGATGTCATTAGTTTTTCACCCTGTACCTGTTGCCAACTCTAGTTGGGATCCTCAACTTTGTGACCTCCCAGCTGGGTAATCACAAGCCCAGGGCTGAGACCTGGGAGCTGGCAGGCAGGCTGTTTGTACAGTTTTTAAGCCAGAAAGTTCTCTTTGCCTAAGGCAGGGGTAGTCTATTGTTTCTTGTCAAGGTCCAAATTTCTTGGTCAAGGTATAGTCAAGGTCCAAACTCCAGAGAAAATAATAAAGATAAGTAAACACAAAGATTTCGGGGTCTATTCAAAACTGTCTGGTGATCCAGATTGGCCTGCGCTCCACCTATTGTTTGAGGCTCTAAGGGTTAGCCCCCTGTCTGGTATGGGATGGGGAACACCGAGCGCCCCGCCGGCGTGACCTTACGTGCACCGTGCATGGTGGTGGGGGTGGGGTACTGCTGGTGGGGGGTCACGCCAGCGGGGGCAGGGTCACGCCGTTCGCCGAAGCACCAGAACGTCCTGTATTCTGTGGCTGCGGCAGTGCCCCCCTGGTGCCCAGGGCGGGGACCCAGCCTCCCCGCCTGCTGGCTGCACAGCCGGGCCTCTCCCACCTGGCCTGGCACAACCCAGACTAGGGTGACCAGAGAGCACGTGTGAAACCTTGGGAGCGGGGGTGGGGGGTAATAGGAGCCCATATTAAAAAAAAAAGCCCCAAATACAGCATCAGGACTGTCCCTATAAAAGCAGGACGGCTGGTCACCCTCGCCCACACCCAGCACGCCCCGCACAGGACGTGGCCCTGCTCGCCGTCGCACAGCGAGTGGCGGACAGTCCTGCACCAGCCGGGCAGCGATGCTGGGTGGGCTCTGCTGCGAGGCTGGGGGAGCCAGGTGCCCAGGCCGGGGGAGGGGGGGTGTAGGCAAGGTGAGCTGTGCTGAGAACTACATCCCCCAGCATGCCCCGCTGCCCAACGGCTCTCCCTCGCGGTGGGAACGACATCGCCCAGCATGCCCCGCGTCCCAACGGCTCTCCCTCGCGGGGGAACTACATCGCCCAGCATGCCCCGCGTCCCAAGGGCTCTCCCCTCGCGGTGGGAACGACATCGCCCCGCATCCGCTTGCTCCCGCTTTCCCAGGAGCCCCCACGAGCCGGCGCCCCGTTTCCTAAGCAACGGGCTGGTAAACAAGATGGCGGCAACCGGGCCCCCGCGGGGGGGCAGCCGAGTCTGAAACACCAGCACATTCGCCCCCTTCCCCGTCTCCCCCCGCCCCCGCTGCTCCCCATGGCCGAGCGCGGGGGCGAGGAGGCCGGCACGTGGGGGCTGCCCCGCCCCCCGTCCCAGCTCCTCGGCGGGGTCCCCCTGGGACCGACGCCGCCTGGGGACGGGCCCCGCCTCGGGCAGTCGCAGCTCAGTGGCTGCGAGCCGGAGCCGCAGGCGGGGGAGGAGGACTCGGACTCGGACCTGGACCTGGACCTGGAGCCGCAGCCCATGGAGGTTCAGCTCGGTCCCCGCCCCCGGGCTGGGGGAGCGGGGTCTGTCCCAGGAAGGCAGCGGAAAGGATGAGGGGGCCGGGGCACATGACTTGCGCGGAGGGGCCTGGGGTTATTTAGCCTGCAGCAGAGAAGCGGGGGGGGGTTGGTAGCAGCCTTCAGCTCCCTGAAGGGGGGTCCAAAGAGGACGGAGCTGGGCTGGTCTCAGTGGCGGCAGATGACAGAACAAGGAGTAATGGTCTCATGTTGCAGTGGGGGGGGGGGTCTAGGCTGGATATTAGGAAACACTATTTCACTAGGAGGGTGGTGAAGCACTGGAATGGGTTCCCTAGGGAGGTGGTGGAATCTCCTTCCTTAGAGGTTTTTAAGGTCAGGCTTGACAAAGCCCTGGCTGGGATGATTTAGTTGGGGTTGATCCTGCTTTGAGCAGGGGGTTGGACTAGATCAGTGGTTCTCAAACGTTTGTATTGGTGACCCCCTTCCCATAGCAGGTCTCTGAGTGCGACCCCCTTTATAAATTAAAAACACTTTTTTGTATATTTAACACCATTATAAATGGTGGAGGCGAAGCAGGGTTTGGGGTGGAGGCTGGCACCTCTCAACTCCCCCTGCAATAACTTTGCAACCCGCTGAGGGGTCCCGACCCCCAGTTTGCGAACCCCTGAACTAGGTGACCTCCTGAGGTCTCTTCCAACCCTAATATTCTGTGATTCTATGACTGAGCCATTAAGGCCCGAGCTGGGCAGCACTTCCTCTGCAAGGAGGCTGCAGCCCTGTGGGATCTGCTCTGACGGTGATAGGGAAGCTCCTTCCCTCTGAACACGCAGCCCGGCTGGGGGCATGACCCAGCTCACAGATGGCAGGTGTTTGGAGGGTGTGGGGACGCCTGGCCCGGGTGGACAGACTGGGGCTGTGTAGACCTTGCCGCTTGGGCTGGAGCTCAGGCTCTCACGTCTAGGTAGCGGGGTGGGAGCCGCAACTCCAAAGCCCTCTCTCTACACAGCTATTTGTAGCGGGGGCAGCTCTGCCAGCCTGCCTGAATCTGTTGACCACTGGCTGGGTGGTCTGGCAGTGTCCTCCCTTTGTGTCGCTGCCAGGCAGGGCAGGGGGATCTGATCATGAATTTTCTATTCACTCCCCCAACCCCAGTGTGTCACTGTGTCAGACAGAAGGAGGGGCATAGCTGAGGCTATTTCCCTGCCCTCCATCCCTCCCTCCCCTGTGTTGCTTCCATCAGTGGGGAACTGGTGTGTTTTCTTCTTCTGCACCCTACCGGTTACCTGCCAGAAAGGAGAGGAAAGCAGGCTGGCATGCAAATTGCTGAATTAATGCAGGAGAGCAAAGGCACCTCAGCGTAGCTGTGTGCAATGCATGTGCCCAGCCCTGACGTTCAATACCTTCCCAGGAAGGGGTGGATTTGTTTCCTTTCATCTGTCTCTAATCTACCCATCACCAAGGCATTATCACCTCATATTTTTTAATCATGTCTTAAATATCTCTGTAGCACCATCCACTGTAGTATCTCTGTAGCTCCAATTGCTGTAGGAGGTGCTAGGATTTGCATTATTACTCTTTGATAAATTATTTATCTTTGGTCCCTAGATATGAGATCATTGTGTGGCTTTTCCAAGCCCATAGGAATTTCACAAATCATTGGCTTATTTTCTCATTAAACCTGTGCACTGGTTCACTAGTGCCATCTGTTAACCACCCCCTTTGGCAGAGGACTGGTTGTTTTGTGAAAAGGATTTCATGTTATTCAGGCAAAAAAATGTTAAGGGGCCATTGATTCTCTGGATATGTTTGTTTTTGAGTACCCAGCTTGAGATATTTTAGGTCTGATCTGCAGAAGAACTGAGCATTCATAACTCAGTTGATGTCTAAGGGAGATGCGTGCACTCAGCGCCTCTGCAGATCAAGCCCTTTCTAAAGTTGAGAATCTGAAATGTGAGGTACAGAAAACTAAATGGCCCCTTTTGAAAATGTTGAACTCAGCCTTTTCTATTGCCCATGTGAGAGTTCAGAGCTAGTGTACAGTATGTTCTAGTATGTTTTGAATGCTAAAGTTATATCCAATGTTTTTGTTTTTCGGAGTGTATAAAGCTGTTGCAAATGGTGCCACAGCAGGGACATGAGGCTAGAACTAAAACCTGTGTTCTGTTCTGACTTGCATCCGATGCAATCCCAGTGACTTCAGTAGGATTGAACAGCATAGTATTTGGTTTCTTAAATCTACCTAAGAGTGTGTCTGTCCTTCTGGTGTTTTGCAGGAACATTTTGATGGGGTACTGGATGAAGATACTGTCGGTGAGGCCCTGTACAAACTGGGGCGTTCAGCCCCTGGTGCCAAGTTTGTTTACCTTAATCTGTTGCTTTCAGTGAGTACAACCAAAGAACAAACATCTTTCAGCAGAGCCATCATTGTGATCGCTCATGTGATTATCTGCTCACAAGGGTCACCCTAAGCTGAGCTTCACTCTTAAGAGGTGATGGCCTGCGTGGCAAGATATGTCTTCTTTTTTAGGAGGCAGGCGTAATTGTTTCACCTTCTGTAGATGACACTTCTGTGCCTGTATGTGGGGACCTTTGGAAGGCTGTGACTTCACTCCTGAATCAGTCCCTCTTTGTTTTCTATTAGGAACAGCTATAGCTGTAGGTGTCAGGGATTCTCTTTACTCTGTCTCCAGGGTAACTTCCTACAGTACTCTTGTTCTGCTCAGTCAGAGCAGAGGAGGAGAAGCGGGAGGTGATAATCCCCTTGGAATACAGCCTGTAACATCACTCTGGTGGGAGGCAATTGTTGCTGTCCAAGATCCATGGGCAACCATGGAGACAAATGTATTACTGCCTTTTTGAACAGTCTCAAGGTAAAGACAGCACAGGTTAAGGCAGCTGTGTGGCAATAATTGAACTTGGTGGCTAAGTTGTTACAGACAAATTGCACTACCTTAAAGAACTAAATGTAGGAGTAAGTAATTTAAAAAAAAAATTAGCAGAGTTGAACCGAGTTAAAGATGATTCGCCACAGATTCCTCTTATATGCAGCCTGATGTGGCATTCCCTCTGGATGCAGCCATCTCTCATGACTGCATTTTTTTTTTTCTGCTTTGACTTTTTCCCCCATTTGTGTCTGGTTTTGGGCATGCGGTTACACAGCGAGTTATTAAAGCTTCTTTGCTTTTTATTTTCCCAGGGGTGTAATTTAAGCGACATTAGCATTCTCTCCAGATACATTCACCTAGAGAAGTTGGAGCTTTCATACAATAAAATTAATGGTATGTAGTAAGTACTCTAGTAAGCTCTTGGCTTGTAAAATCATTTAAGATGAAAAATGCAGTGTTCTGTGTAGCTTTAATATCACAAAAACCTGTCCACACATTAATGACATCACTAATCCAACTCTGTAGAGTGATACAGTAGCTGCGTCTCCTTGAGAATGATTTACTGATGGTATTCATAGAGCTGTACCAGCATATGCTAGGCAACGTGAAAGTAAAGATTATTGTCCAGTTTATTATTTGGACATAAAGTGCAAACAACCATGTTAGTGCAAGGTTAAGGTGGAGATTTTACACTTGCAAACATCAGAGCACATAAAGTTATGTCTGTGATAGCTATTCCAGTCTTGGGAGTTCTCTTCAGCAAAGATTTCCAGCTGAGGTTGAAGTGTACCAAATTGCGTGCTGCTTTTATGGATGATCACAACTGGGGAGTAGGACGAGACCCACCAAACTAACAATCAGGTCTCATGTCATTTTATTCTGTGTTTGCACAGCACCTAGCACAATGGGCCCTGGTCCATGATTATTAATAATAATAATTAATAAGTAAGGCCTGTGCAGTAACTTGCTGCATCATGTAGCCTCTGCCTTAGTACTTATACATTTGGAGAGCTGGAGATCAGTGCATCTCTGTGACTGTAACAACCTCGCTGTGCCCATTTTACTTTTTTCCAAGTAGAGTACCAAATAGATGCCTGAACTGAATAGGGCCCTTCTCCCAAGAGATAATCACTCCTTTCTTGACCCCTTTAAGATTGTCTTTTATGAAATAATTACTAATATCTAAATTCGGGGGGGGAATCACATGCTCTGCTATTATGCATATACCTCTTAAAATTGGCTTGAGTGATGCTGTGTGGAAGATAGATTAATTTGTGACTGATCTAAATATACATTTTCAGTCTTGTCTGAGACTAAAGAACCTAAGTCACTTTTGGAAATGAGATTTAGGCTCATAAGTCACTAAGGTTCTTTTGCAAATTTTATCTCTAGGTGACAAAGTTAAATTAGGATGATAGAAAACTAAACCAATTTTAAAAAATAGGGATTTGATTTAGGAATTGGACGTTTATCTCTGTCTTGAGTTGTTCACAAAGTATCTTTTGTGTAGGAAGAGGTGCGAATACATTGAATTACTGCGTGCCAAGCCTTGCTTTGTGTCTTGCATGATTTAAAATTGATTTTTGGTTGCTAGCGGGTATAATTACTATATTACATTATGACTCTGTAATCTATGTATTTCCCTTTGTATTATTTTACTTAATTTGCTGTTTTCCCTTTGTTATAGATCTGTCTTGTGTCAGTCACATGCCTTACTTACTGGAACTTGATGCTTCCAATAATGAACTGACTACATACTTTGATTTCAAGCCACCTAAAAATCTCAAGGTAAGTTGTGAAAAATGTCCTTTGTCAGGTGTGAATTCAAAGAGGCCTTTTAAACGTAATTTAGATTCTGTATTAGGCCAGGCAAAGAGATCAAACTTTCTTTGTCCCCTACACATCCATCTTATTCTGGTTGCCATTTGAAAAAAATAATTGCACCTCTCATTTGGTTTCACGTTCCTGAACCCCAAACACTATGGGAATGGCATTTTACACAGTTTGTTGTACTGGTTAAGATTTTGCCAAATGAATCAAATCTTGAATGGAATCAATTCTCACCTTTCAGACTGACTGGTACCAATCGATACTATGAAAGATGTGTGTGAAGTATAGCCATATATTGTTCCACTTTCTCTGCTATTGTTTTGATATAGTCCACTATGGTTTACAAAGATCTGTATATTATTTTGAAACACTACCACTATGGATTCCTCTGCTTTCCCTTCCTGATCCCTAATCTTTATGCATCATTGCCAGGACCATTTAATATCGTCTGTAGGAGGAACAAAGAATAGCTAATGAAGCTTCCAAAATTTGAGTTATGTATCTAATAAAAAACCCTTTTGTTATGTCTCACCATGTATTAATATTAATGACCCTTTTATTTTGTCTACAAAACCCACCACAAGTATAATGGAAAAGCCAGTTAGTTTCACAGGGCAGTGGAAAGTGCAGAAGAAAGGAAAGCAACCTTGTGTGTCCTTTTTCTCTTCAGGAGGTGGATTTTTCGTATAATCAAATACCTGAAATGCGAGATCTGTCCGCATACCAGTCACTTACTAAACTCACACTGGACCGTATCCTTTGTGGAAACCACAACAGGAGAAGGTAGTTTGTTGTTGTTTTTGTGAAGGCTGTTCATTCTGTGTAGCTGCCCATCTATACTGTGTAGCTTCACTCAACCATACAATTCTGCCTTGAAAATCAAGGTGAAATAGTTTTAAATCTAATGATGAAATTGATTTTAACTTAGTAAAACATTCATATTTATAAAGGCAGGGTGGGTGGGAGTGTTTGTAAAGATCAAATTCTATATGCTTGTCATGGGAAAACAAAAAACCTTCATGCCCTGAAAAGCTAAGAAAGCCGTGAATCATACTCCCCAGACATGACAAAGATGATAAACAAATGCTCGCTGCAGCACTGGGATATGAAGTGTGATCTTTGGAGTTTGCTTAAACTCCTTTGTGCTCAGATGCAGGATTTCCCTAAGCTATAAGTGAGAAGCTGGGAGGGGAAGACAGGTTGCCTGTTCTGTACATTTCCTCTAAAGCTCAGATACTGGCCACTATCAGGGCAGGATACTGGGCTAGATGGACCATTGGTGTGACCCAGTCTGATTGTTCTTATGATATACACCTGTTAAAGAAAGAATTTAATGTTAATATGAATAATAAATAATAATTACTTGGGCCTGTGGTATTAATTTAGATGTCATATATGGGCTAAACATGTTAACATAATCAAGTCACTGTCCAACATTAAACAGTGTTAAATAGGGCCGAGACCTCAGCCTGCTTAGTACCATGGCAAACACACCATTAACAATCCTTTGAACTTTAGAAGGAAAAAGAATTAACACATTTGAAATGTTAAATATTAAATAAGGCTTTCATTTTGAATAATATCCCTTATTCCTTTTCACTGGAGAGATTTTAAAAGAAAAAAACAACCACCTTGTTTGACAGTCTCTTAGGTAGATGATAATAGCTGTACATTTGAGGAAGAGAGAAGTATGCATCCGATGAAGTGAGCTGTAGCTCACGAAAGCTCATGCTCAAATAAATTGGTTAGTCTCTAAGGTGCCACAAGTACTCCTTTTTGCAAATACAGACTAACACGGCTGTTACTCTGAAACTTGAGACAGACTGGAGCTGCTGCTGTTAAAGTCTGATCCTGTTTCATCCCAGGTGGCGGCTGGGATCCAACTATAGCTAGCAAAGGTGGTGATGTCATCTGGGTCCCTCTCTCTGGCTCAGCCTGGTCAGGACATCTTTCAGGATTAGGATGAAGAAGTTCCGGGGTCCCAGGAGATGGTGGGGGTGGAACCCATGATGGTGAAACTTGGACCTGTAGCCAATTTTTCTCCCAAAATCTCTTCCTTTAAGGACCCCAAAAGGGAGTGATAGGTGGAATAGCCCATTCCCTCTTTATTTTGTCCACCAATTAGGTCTAGTTTCCAACACACCAATTTTGGTTCACTGATTTTTGGTTGCACACTTTTCTGGTTTACCAAGCGTGATCTTAACACAGTCCTTAAGTTATATAAGGAGACTTTTTTTTATTTGGACTAATTCAATCTTTCTGTCTCTGTTTTGGTCCTTTTCCCATCAACATTTGTTATTCTGGGTTATTGTGACATTTTATAAGCTGTCATGTACTTGTTACAATTGAGCTCATAATTAGGGTAAATTTGTAGGCCCAATTATTACAATAAGCCTCAGTCATGGACCAGGACCCCATTGTGCTAGGTGCTGGACAAAAACCAAACAAAAAGACAGTGCATGCCCCAAAGAACTTATAATCCAAGTACAGTATAAGACAAAAGACAATGGATGGATACTGACAGATGGGGGGGAGTACAAGGAAACAGACAGTGTTAATCACCATCATTTGAAATGGTCTCAGCACACCAATGGCTCAACAGTTGTCGGGATTTTGTTGGTGTCACAGCAAAGGAGAGTTAATGGGCAGGAAGTTCCTGCTTTTCGCATTAAAGGGGGTTCAGCATTTATGTAGATTTAATTTGATTGACTGAAAATCAACTTGGTGACAGGTGAGCTGCTTTAACTGAAAAAACTCTCTGCTGTGTAACTTCAAAAGTAGCTAAAATGGACTGATTTTCAGGTTCCCACAGAGTCTGGGAAAGTTAAGGCTATTAAATGTCAGTGTACAAGATCGTGCTTGTATGAGGTAAGACTACACACGGTGCAAATTGTTCTCAAAAACACCTTTCAGTCTGTGAGTATGCTGCCCAGGTTGTGGGGTAGTAAACCTCATTCTGGTGGAGATCTGATAAGGATGTGTTAGATACTTAAGTTTTTCCACGGTCTGCTTTTCCAAGGCACCTGCTGTGCAGAACTGCTCTTATTCCTCCTGAAGGCTCTCCTTCTCCTACACTTTTCTAAGGCTTGGTCAAGGGTGTGACAAAATCTCCATTATAGACACAGCTGTGCTGACAGAAGAGTGCTTCTGTCCGCTTAGGTAATGGGATTTGGAGGGGAGGTGTTCCCACATGGACAGAAAACCTCCTTCTGTTGGTGCACACCACATTTACACTAGGGGGCTATACAACCATAGCCATGCCAGTAAAGGGTCTGTAGTCTAGACACAGTCTAAGCTAATGCTCTGTGTTGCTCTTTTGTATTCCCATATAAGCTTATAAATGCTTACTAAGGCTTAGGAACCTCTTTTCTCCTGCCTTGCACATTGCATCCTGAGTCTTTGCTCTAGGAGGAGAGGATTGCAGGCTGTATCATTTTGGTTCCTTGTCTTCCATACTCACATAACCCTATTACTGAAGGATGTTATTTCAGCATTCTTATTTCTCACAGGGGTGGTTAGCTCATTTGCAGGGTTTTCAGGTTACATTATTGACAAGTTTCACAAGGTGTACAGGTGACATGATTCTTGTTGGAGAATGGCACTGAGACGCCATTCAAATTTCCTATTGCAAAGCAAAAATCATGTGACCAATAAAAAAGGGTCAAGGGTTGTTATCACTGATCTGAATAGGAATTAGGATTTTTCATTTGCTTTGAATGCAATAGTTCAATATTTTTATTTGCTGGCAACAAATCAAATGAATCAATATGGGAAGAACAACTGTGTATATGAGTGCATCAGGACCATTTGAAATTCAGAACATGAACGCAGAGTTTAAAATGCAACATGGCACCATTCCTAACTTGTGTCAAGCAAAACTCTCAGAAGACATGGCAGCCAAAACAAGCTGTTCTTATAATCTACAAATGAAACAACATTTCTTAGATATCTTACAGTGGTGAAAGTGTTTGGGATGCATTTCTTAGCAGACAGTAACTAAGCATCTCTTGCCATATTTCAGTGAGTTGTGATGCAGATGGTAAGGTCATGACAAGTTTTCCTGACAGTTGCACACACAAACATACCTGACAGGATAATAAATTAATCTTCGTAGAGGAAATTGTCTAAAACAGAAAGGAATACAGTTTACTAAGGCAGTAATACCTGACCAGCCAGTTGTAGTGGGCCATTAAGATTCTAAAATCGGTTGTTAGTGCTGACTGATTTCCTGCATCTTATTGGTGCAATCGTCTTTTATTTTACGTTTGTAATCTCTTGGAAACTAATAGGCTGGTGTTCTACTTACTGGCAATCAATGAGTGAGTGGGTCCACTGTGACCAATATCAATCATGTGCCCACTGAAGTTTTGCCATAGACTTCAATTGGAAGAGGAGCAACCCTATTTTGTCGGAAAGTCACTGTCTAACTATCAAGTGTGGTACACTTAATCCTGCCTCAGCACAGGGGGATGGACTAGATGACCTCTTGAGGTCTCTTCCAGTCCTACATTCTATTGTGGTCTGAGTGCACTTTTCAAAATACGTCAAGCAGCCTAGCATAGGCCCTATAAAATGATAGATCTACAGTAGGAAAATGATAGATCCTACTAGGTAGGAATCTAGGTTAGAATGTAGTGTTGGGGTTTAGTTATAGTTTGACACTGTTAGTGCAGATTGGGCCAACCCGTGTTAGGGGGTGTGTGGCAAAAGCTGGCCAAACCCTGGTCATTCAGCACAACACACAGTCAACCTATGGAACTCGTTGCCTGGGAATGTTGTGAAGGCCAAAAGTATAACTTGGTTCAAAAAAGAATTAGAGAAGTTCATGGAGGATAGGTCCATCAGTGGCTATTAGCCAAGATGGTCAGGCATGCAACCCCATGCTCTGGGTGTCCCTAAACCTCTAATTGCCAGAAGCTGAGACTGGATCACAGGTGATGGATCACTCAATAAATTGCCCTGTTCTGTTCATTCCCTTTGAATCATCTGGCACCAGCCACTGTTGGAAGACAAGATACTGGGCTAGATGTGCCGCTGTTCTTGTGTTCTTATAACTAGATTGTATTTTCTTTCATTACCCTTGCAGGATAAATGCAGTTCCTAATTCCATTTGATTAGAATTATTGGTATGGTTCTGGCAAGGAAAAAATAACCTGATTGTTTGTCTACAGGCATCTAAGAATTGAAATGTGGTTGGCTGTGAAACCTTACAAAAAGAAGTCGCTGTCCCAGTTTTCGGACTGTGGTATCATTCTCTCATGTACATTAAAATGAAATATTGTTGCCCCTGTGATTGCATAAAGGCATCACTCTGAATCCTGCTTATTCTATTTTGGAGTATTATAGCAGGGTTTCTTATTTATATTCTCTTGTTTTTAAAGTGCCTGATTCCATTTTGGTCTTATGTGATATGTTTAGTTTTGCCTTTGCTTTACTTTAAATTAAAATGACACAGTCACCACCACTTGGACACAGAATCAGTAGTGAGACTGTTATAACTTACTTCAAATTCAAGTAAAAATTTGAATGCCTAAATAATATCATGGATAATGTATATTATACTTATTTATTGTTATGTTTTATGGTCTATGCAGTAATGCTTTGGGGTCTTATTGTGCTAGGTACTGCACAAGTGTACAGTAAAGTATAGTCCCTGCCTCAAAGAATTTATAATCTTGAGTCTTGGATCCTGCAACTGACTTGAATCATAGAATCAGAGTTGGAAGGGACCTCAGGAGGTCATCTAGTCCAAGCCCCTGCTCAAAGAGGACTTGCCCTTGGTGAATTCATGCTGATTTGCCCATGACTTGCCCTTGGTGAATCCATGCTGACTGTTCCTGATCACTTTCCTCTCCTCTAAGTCCTTCAGAATTGATTCCTTGAGGACCTGCTCTATGATTTTTCCAGGGACTGAGGTGAGTCTGACTGGCCTGTAGTTCCCCAGATCCTCCTCCTTCCCTTTTTAAAGATGGGCACTACATTAGCCTTTTTCCAGTCATCCGGGACCTCCCCTGATCTCCATGAGTTTTCAAAGATAACGGCCAATGGCTCTGCAATCGCATCTGCCAACACCTTTAGCACCCTCGGGTGCAGTGCATCTGGCCCCATGGACTTGTGCTCGTCCAGCTTTCCTAAATATCCTGAACCACTTCTGTCTCCACAGAGGGCTGGTCACCTCCTCCCCATGCTGTGCTGCCCAGTGCAGTAGTCTGGGAGCTGAGCTGACCTTGTTCATGAAGACAGAGGCAAAACTTGACATGGGTGGAGCCCCATTGACTTCAGTGGACCTCCGAACAGGTGTAAAGAACTGCCCACATGCACGCAGTTGCAGGATTGGGGCTCGGGCTTGAGAGACAAGATGTAACTGGTGGTTGAAACAAATAAGTTACAGTGGAAGGAGGAAGACAGGGTATTAGTAAAATGAACGTCTGTGTATGAGAGAGAAACTGACCTGCTAACTTAGTTCTAAATATTGCTATGATTTTTTGTATGTGATTATTTTCCTTAAGTGCAACATTGATGCATAGATAATAATATAGAGGAGATCAAAGGGCTAGAGAAGTGCCATAGTCTGACTTATCTTAGCTTGGCACACAACAGGATCACTACAATCAGTGGCCTGAAAAACTTACCTATCAAAATACTCTGTCTGGTAAGTGATGACTTAATTTTTTTTAATAAAGGCTTTCTTTTTTAAATAGTCTAGTTCATCTCCTTAAGAAATGTATTTGTGATAAGTAGGCTGGTTTCCAGAGGTCTGTTTATAGTGGATACAAGTAAACTTTGGTTAAAAGTTTGCTTTTGTACTATATACTGTTTTAGTAATGTCCTATCTCATTTTCTCGTTGGTAACCCTTTTAGAAGATAAAAATATCAACAGTGTGTGAGCCCTAAATATAATGTTTGAAAGAATCAAAACTTTATTTTGAAAGAATCAGATGTGTATAGAAAAAATGAATTAATAAAAAAATTGAAAATGGTGATGTTTTGAAATAGACATTCCCTTGCAAAGTTGTTTTGGTTTACAGTAGCACTGTGCTCAGGTCTGAGGGGTGAAAGGGAAACTGACCAGTCTACATTTATTTTCCAAGATGAATAAAATTCAGTAAGTTAATAACATCAATTATAGAAGAAAACTTATTTTGAGGCTCTTGAAGTCAAAGTGGCAGCATGATCCAATGAATAAGTCATGGGCCTTATTTCAGGATATGTTGGTTCTGTTCCTGACTCTCTCACTGTGTGGTTCGCTTACCTCAGTGTGCCTTTGTGTCTCAGTTTCCCCTTCTGTAAAATGGGGATAATACCTAGCCTTATTTGTAAAGCCCTTTGCGATTCTTTAGTGAAAAGTACTACGTAAATGCTAAGTAGTAATAGCTGTAAGTGGTGGTAGAAACGTAGATAAGAATATTTTTAAATGAGCTGAAAGTGTGCTTTTAAATCGTTGTAAAAGCACAAAGTACATTTTTCCACCTCTTCATTTTATTTTCTTTGTAATTATGATCTTTAAAATAATGTAATTGATATCTTCAGGAACTTGAATCTGAAAATACATATGTACCTGCTTAAGTTTATACACATTAATAGCAAATAAATACATTAGTGTGTCATGTAAAGCAAGTTCTTTATTTTTAAGTCCATAAAATTTTTAATTCGTTTTTCTGTGCTAACTTACAAAATGGCACCGTAGTATAGAAAAGAATAGTTAAATCCTACATAAGTCAAATGCAGTTGTTCCTTGCACTTCTTTAACTGATTAGCTTATTTTAATATGCACTAGAATGTGTTCATTTTTAATAGTAGACAAAGTAATGAGCACTCTTGTATTTCAGGCATACCGTTCTTTGCAAATCCCTCAGTGCCAGTGAATCTGGAGCTCTGGCTCTCAGTGGAAGTAGAAAAGATTGATTCAGATTGAGAAAAATCCTATATTTAAAAAAAATGAAATGAATTATGAACTTGTTGAAAACTAAATTTTCAGAAAGATCTCTTTTCTCTTTATACAGTGTAAAAAACACTTATTCATCCTTTTCTTTAAGTAGCAACAGAGCAAGTCACCTAACTTCTCTGTTTCTGTTTCCCCATCTGTAAAAGGGGCTAATAATACCTATACCTAATTAGTTGTATTTGAAAATGTTTTGAAGGTGAAAACTGCTATGAAACTGCAAAGCATTATTAATATGACCACGTTCTGTATTTTTGTATTTCCATGCTACTGTGACTGCTCACATAAAGACTTCTCTTTTTTCTTTAATCAGCAAAGTAGGTAATCACATAAAAATGATGTAAATAGTGAAATTTCAATGTAGTGTTTTCTTTTACAAATTCAGTTAAGATGTAAACAGACTGTACATGGCAGAAAAGGGTTATTTTTTCCCGTTGATTCAGCTTTCTTTCCATTCCCTCTTGAGCTCTTTAGGAAAGAAAATAGAACAGTCTCAAGTTCAGAAGAAGGAACATCAGTAACTGAAAAAACTGCTTAGATATGCCAAAGAGGCCATATTCTGCTCTTGTTTGCAAAAAATAATGAATAGTGCTGTAATGAACTGGATGCTCAGGAAGTTTACACTTTCCAAAAGAGGATTCCTCACACAAATCCCTTGGTGCACAGAAATTTGTTTGCACCATTTGCACAGCACTTTGCAACTACAACTCTTAGCTGTACCTTATTGAGCAGAAGTCTCATGAGGAAGAGGGAGGGAAGACAGAGTGTCCTTGCTATTAATAGCCCGATCAAAGATTTAAAAGTCAGGAAAAATGTCAATGGTAGACAACCGGATCAACATTGCAATGCATTTATTTATTTATTAATCGCATTTGAAGTTCCAAAATAGCTTTCAGCATACAGTGACACTGGTGGAATGAGATACGTAGCTTTCAAGGTTATGGTTACAGATTGCATCTGTAATTGGGGCCCAAGATTAACGCATAAGGTTGCATGCTGTATCATGCTAGGAGTTGATAATAGGGATGGCTGTATGATTGATGGGGCTTCAAGAAATGAAACTACCTGGAATCTACTCAGAAACATGTGACCTTCTCATCTGTTTTCTCTTGTGGAGAAAGGGGAATCAGGCCTTGTGTGGTGTACAATGAAAAGCTACTTCAGGGGGCCCCAAAAGCACTGAGCAATCCCAACTGTCAGATTCTGATATGCTTTCTTACAATAATTTCAGTGGTGGTATTAATGGAGTAAGATACTACCCAAACTAGAGGTTTCCTTAGGTTAACAACCCACTGAGGTGAATAAGATAAGTTGACACATCAGAGAGCTATTGTTTTGGGCTGCCTGCAGAGTCAGGAAAATAACAGTATATTGGTTTATGTACAGTTTACATTTTGATCTTTTTGCAGGCATATAGGTAACAAACATAATTTTTAAATAGATGAAAGCTTGGCTTCTGGGCACAATTCTACAGTGGTGAGGGGATTCTGTAGCCACTTCCATGGCTATGAAATTGCAGAGAAAATGAGGGCCCAGTTTATTTTACTGACACGCATCACCAACCTGCTACTTAAAGTAGTGCACTGAAGATAAACCAGTCAGGAGGTTGCCCCGTTTGTTACTTCTTGAGCAGAATGAGAAATTATAAACTGGCATCTCAAGGTGAGGATGGGATTAATATGAGGGACAATGTCACTTTCATGCAATGCTAATGTATACAAGACCCAGGAGAAGAGAAATGGCCTGTCCTGTTCTATTAAGACTGTAAATGGTATTTAAAGTGAACACAGAAATTACCCATTTAGACAGTAGGATGTTGTTCCTCATCAGAAACATTTTTTTCGTGAAAGCTGGTGAGAACTTATTATATACTTTGGATTGATTTTCAGTGCTCTAACCAGATTGAGAAGATAACCGGTTTGGAGGACCTGAAAGTCCTCCAGAACTTGGACTTGTCTAGTAATAAAATCAGCAGCTTAGAAGGTTTGGAGGAGCATGATCTACTAGAAGTGATCAACCTAGAAAATAATCAGGTAACATCCTTCATACTAATCTGAATTGTTTTTAGCTTTACCGTCTCTTTCTGAAATTCAGCTCTTTGAAGGTTCAGCCAAAAATCGCATAACGCTACAAGAAAGAAATGACTTTCACTTTACAACCCATTCTGCCACCCTTGCTTATGTTGAGTAGAACCTTACTCCCTGCTCTTGTTTAATTGCTTGGGCTAATTTCTGTTTATGTGGGTAACTCTGAGGGAGCATTTAATGGTCAGGACAGCGTTCCCTAGAATGGATACCACATTGCAGGGAAGGGCTGCACAGGCACTGACTCTGGGCGCTCCGGGACTGGAGCACCCATGGGAAAAAAATAGTGGGAGCTCAGCACCCACCGGCCACCCAGATCAGCTCCGCGCCCTCCCCCCCACAGCGCCTCCCGCCCACCATGATCAGCTGTTCAGTGGCGTGCAGGAGGCATTGTGTGGGAAGAGGAGGAAAGGGGGATGGGAAGAGGCAAGGGGAAGGGCAGGGGTAGGGCAAGGGGGAAGGGGTGGAGTGGGGGCGGGGCCTGGGGTGGAGTGGGGGTCCAGCACCCTCAGGGAAATCACAAAGTCAGTGCCTCTGAATGGCTGTGCTGCCTTCTTCCATCCAGCTATGCCAGAGAACCTCTACTTATACCTTAGCTACTCCAGCATCCAACCCCAACAGATCTTGCCAATGTCCCTCAATCCTGTAACATGCAGGAGGTCAGACTGGATGATCATGATGATCCCTTCTGACCTTAAAATATGTGAGCTTCTCCTGGGCCTCTGTCATAGAATACCAGTCATGCATACTGTAAAATGGCTTTTGTTATACAGATAAATGTTCACTGGAGACTAGGGTCAGACTATCCAGCTCTTTTATATCTGTAATCTTAACAAGGATTTGAACCCTGGGCCCTATAGGCTACAATTAATCCATTAACCCAGCAGATCACTGAGACACCAAGGTCTTTAATTTCAGAAACAACCCTCAGTGGATGAAGTAATATATTTTATTGGACCATCTTCTGTTGGTGAATTCAATAAAAGATACTACCTAACCCACTTTGTCTCTCGAATCCTGTGACCAACACGGCTATAACACAGTCTACCTCAATGGATGAGTCATTCTCGTGTCAAAGCCAAGACTTTGTGGTTATGATCTTAACCCACCTGAAATTATGTATTTTAAAATGCAAATAAAAAGCAACAATAAAAACTGGAAATTGAAATATTCAGATTATTCTCCCAATTTTCAGGATACACCTACAAGCGTTAACATAACCATTGTGAATTCTCTTTATAGCGTCATATTCAGGTCAACATTTAAAAACACATCAGTGTTTAAAATCACAGAAGGCAGGATATTAACTATAGCATGGTCCATCATTAGAATTAATAATGCAGCCTCCATTGCCTCATGTAGTTTTTTGTTCTCTATAGCAGGCAAAAGCCATTAATTCTGCCTCATCAACATTGGTTTATGTCCTCTTTTAATGAAATGTTACTGAAACTGATCAATGAATTGCCACCTTTCCAATATCTCCTTCTCTAGAGTGACTTTAAGGGGATATTGCTAACATTGGTAAAATCTCAAATTTCATTTACCTGAAAATGTTGCATTAAACTATTCAGTGTTCAGTCAGTATCTTAGGTGGCTAGTGTTCTTTTTTTGACAATTTCAGAGTAACAGCCGTGTTAGTCTGTATTTGCAAAAAAAAAAAAAAAAGGAGTACTTGTGGCACCTTAGAGACTAACCAATTTATTTGAGCATATGCTTTCGTGAGCTACAGCTCACTTCATCCGATGAAGTGAGCTGTAGCTCACGAAAGCTTATGCTCAAATAAATTGGTTAGTCTCTAAGGTGCCACAAGTACTCCTTTTTTTTTTTTGACAATGATACTAGAGTCAATGTATTTGATTAAAAATTCCAAACCATGTTACCTACTAGTGCAGAGTTTCTCTGTTATCGCAAATGATCACACTAGATTTCATCTTCTCCCACTTTCAAGGGTTGGAAGAAAGGTCTGGAACCAGTTCTGACTCTGGAACAGTCTTCCAAGTGTTCACAGCTTCTTCCATATGAATGGATCGGAGGCAGGACTTATGGTTCTTATGTCCCTGAACTTTAATCCCTAAGCAAATGGAGTAGCATTGTGATCTATGGCCCTCATTTAGATATCTTAGACAGTGGTTATGCGGGTCAAAATAGAGAATGTAGAGCTGTAAGGGCTGTTCCTTGATCCCTATGATCTTTTGCAGGTTTTGACATATATAGCAAGTAAGAAAGATTTTATGGGAAAATTTCCCTCTAAAAACAACATTAGGGTGCAGAACCAAGAAACAATAAATTATCTACTTCCAGAGGGAAAACCCCTATCTAGGGGAATAAACAGTGTCCAACAAGATAAGAAACAGAGGGAATTCAGACTTGCTGCTTTGGCATTAGGAAGGAATTGTTGGTTTATGGGAGGCCATGTCCCATCATGTAGCTTCACATGGAACTTTTTCAGGCACAGGTGCATTCCAGGATCCTTCAGAAGTGTCTAGTGTAACAGTCATTTCTGGGAGAGAGTGACAGTACTCTAGGCAGGTTTTCTGATCAGTGGAGTCTTTTGAGTTTCCCTTTTCCATGAGGCCAAGGAGACTGAGTGTTCCTCTTATGCCAGAGGTAGATAGGACACATTGATGGGACAGTGTAGGGAAATCTTTAGCTACCACTTCATGAACTGTATACATCTTAAGGTTAAAATAACTATCCAGGGATCAGATTTCAGAGTAGCAGCCGTGTAAGTCTGTATTCGCAAAAAGAAAAGGAGTACTTGTGGCACCTTAGAGACTAACAAATTTATTTGAGCATAAGCTTTCATGAGCTACAGCTCACTTCTTCGGATGCATTCAGTGGAAAATACAGTGGGGAGATTTATATACATAGAGAACATGAAACAATGGGTATTACCCTACACACTGTAACCAGTGATCACTTAAGGTGAGCTATTACCAGCAGGGGGGTGGGGGGGAACTTTTTGTAGTGATAATCAAGGTGGGCCATTTCCAGCAGTTGACAAGAACGTAAGAATGGCTGACTTAGAGCAACGCTTCCTCAGCTCTCGTCCCCTAATGCCCCTACTCTACTTGCGCTACATTGATGACATCTTCATCATCTGGACCCATGGAAAAGAAGCCCTTGAGGAATTCCACCATGATTTCAACAATTTCCATCCCACCATCAACCTCAGCCTGGATCAGTCCACACAAGAGATCCACTTCCTGGACACTACGGTGCTAATAAGCGATGGACACATAAACACCACCCTATACCGGAAACCTACTGACCGCTATTCCTACCTACATGCCTCCAGCTTTCACCCTGACCACACCACACGATCCATTGTCTACAGCCAAGCTCTGCGATACAACTGCATTTGCTCCAACCCCTCAGACAGAGACAAACACCTACAAGATCTCTATCAAGCATACTTACAACTACAATACCCACCTGCTGAAGTGAAGAAACAGATTGACAGAGCCAGAAGAGTACCCAGAAGTCACCTACTACAGGACCGGCCCAACAAAGAAAATAACAGAATGCCACTAGCCATCACCTTCAGCTCCCAACTTAAACCTCTCCAATGCATCATTAAGGATCTACAGCCTATCCGGAAGGACGACCCATCACTCTCACAGATCTTGGGAGACAGGCCAGTCCTTGCCTACAGACAGCCCCCCAACCTGAAGCAAATACTCACCAGCAACCACACAACAGAACCACTAACCCAGGAACCTATCCTTGCAACAAAGCCCGTTGCCAACTGTGTCCACATATCTATTCAGGGGACACCATCACAGGGCCTAATCACATCAGCCACACTATCAGAGGCTCGTTCACCTGCATATCTACCAGTGTGATATATGCCATCATGTGCCAGCAATGCCCCTCTGCCATGTACATTGGTCAAACTGGATAGTCTCTACATAAAAGAATAAATGACACAAATCAGACGTCGAGAATTATAACATTCAAAAACGAGTCAGAGAACACTTCAATCTCTCTGGTCACTCGATTACAGACCTAAAAGTGGCAATACTGCAACAAAAAAACAGACTCCCCCCCACGCTCCACTGTTCCTCAGACGTTCTTGTCAACTGCTGGAAATGGCCCACCTTGATTATCACTACAAAAGGTTTTTTCCCACCCGCTGTCCTGCTAGTAATAGCTCACCTTAAGTGATCACTGGTTACAGTGTGTATGGTAACACCCATTGTTTCATGTTCTCTATGTATATAAATCTCCCCACTGTATTTTCCACTGAATGCATCCGATGAAGTGAGCTGTAGCTCACGAAAGCTTCTGCTCAAATAAATTTGTTAGTCTCTAAGGTGCCACAAGTCCTCCTTTTCTGTTATCCAGAGATGATATTGTTCTGGGCCCTTTCAGCTGTCCTGAATTCAACAAAACTTGGAGCAGAAGTATAACACTAGCTTGGTTAGATGCACAATATGTCTGTTTTAAGGACAAGTGTCTCATTTACTGCTCTGTAATCATAATATGGCACCTGTGTTATCTCACCATAGTGGGACATTTTTCCTTTAAGTACTGTTCTGTTGGAATTCTTCATTCATAGTATCAAAAGAATAGGTCTGGAAAATATAAAGCAAAAGGTACACCAATTACTACCTTTCAGCAGGTGCTTAATATTCCTGCATAAGAAAGAGAAATCAGAACCCTATGATATAAAATAGGAGGATTTTTTAATGTAGCCACAATCAAAACACAGTGACACTGTTACTGCAGCAACATGGATGCTGGAGTAGGTGTGTCTGTAGCACAAGCAGTGGTGCTTGCTCCAGAGATGGTGCATTTCCAGGTGAAATGACTCACCCACTTACTTTTCTTCTGGAAGGTCAAGAAGCTTTTCGCATCTCAAGAAGGAATCATTAAGGGGTTGCAGAAACTAAGAAGAGGTCAGGTCGGGCAGGAGGTCCTAGTATCAGGAGTTGTGACAGTTGGATGAACACTGAGTAAAGCCTGGGGTGCAAAGCTGTGTCATGCAACTTGTTTTTAATTAGTTATTTTTGAGAGTCCTTGTTCTCCATTATTCAGTTTCAGAAAAGCTTGAACTGAATGAAAGCTTAAAATGTCTGAAACAGCTGGTCTGTGTTCTCTGAATCCTATATTGAGAGGTTTCAGAGTGGCAGCCGTGTTAGTCTGTATCAGCAAAAAGAACAAGGAGTACTTGTGGCACCTTAGAAACTAACAAATGTATTGGGGCATAAGCTTTCGTGGGCTAAAACCCACTTCATCAGATGCATGCAGTGGAAAATACAGTGGGAAGATATATATATATAGATACACACAGAGAACATGAAAAAATGAGGGTTGCAATACCAGAGAAGCTATATGCATCTGTTTGAGATCCTAGCGTGCAACCCTCTAGCCACCCACTAGGCCTTCTGGGAGGGGAATCCAAGCCTCTGAGTTCTGAATACCTTGGGGTGTGTTAAACTCCTGGAGCCCAAACAGAGTCAAGCCTTCACCCCAATCTCTGGTTTCCTAGGCACACTTTCAGGGTGCAGACCTTCTATCTGGCATCCCCCTCTGAATGCTGAAATCCGCTGTCTACCCTTTAGGCACAGTGCTGACCCTTCAGACTTTCCAGTGTTTAAACACAGACCTCTCCCAGAACTCCATCCATAAGGTGTGATGCTTCTGGTTTGCAGTTTAGCTCTCTCAGGGGCATGCAGTAGTTGTGAAGCAGTCAACACACATGCATTTGTTAAGTCTATCAACTTTATTCATTTTATATTTAATCATGTAAAACACAGGTGAGTACAGACCCGCAGGCTACTTGTCCAATTTTAAACTGGACTGGCCTGCTTCTGTAATCTTTGTCCCTTGTCCAGTGCTGAAATGAAACCAGACAAAGTTTTGTCCAGTATCAGATGTGGGACGACATAATGAAGAGTGTGGTGTTCTGCCCATGCTGGCGTGACCTCGCACACAACATGCGTGCGAAGCCATGCTGGCAGGGACAAGGCAGTGCGTTCAAAATGGCATCCCCTTGCGGCTTGACCTCGCATGTACTGTGAGTGTAAGGTTACACCGGCGGAGGTGGGGTCATGCTGGTGGAGGTAGGCTCACACCATTCCCAGAAGCACCAGAATGTCCAGTATTCCAGGAATGTGTGAGTGGCCACCCTAAGTACAGATCACACAAACAATAAAATACTCTAGACACAGTGTCCCTCGCTAGCTCATCCTTCTCTTGGGAATCCTTGGAGGATCATCTGTGTTCTCTCAGGCAGGCAGGCTCTTCTGCCCCCTTGCCTATCCTGCCCCTGCAGCAGCCTCCCTCATCTTAATCTGGTACAAAATGGCGTTCAGTCCCAGTTTGTTCATTCTCCTCTGTGATTCCCTTTATAGACTCCTGCTAGGGTCACTTGCTTCTTTTGTTCTGCCTTTTGGTAATTTCTCACTGCTCTCGACCTCCCCCATCTTCAGACAACTGGGGGCAGTGTCTTCTCCTCCCAGCTAGAGCAAACCCATTAGCCCAAAGTATTTGAATAGACCATCATTCAATGCACTCACCATTGTCTCTGACCTAGAAGAGACATGACACAGCCCCGCTAACTCAGAGTGGATCTACATGCCTATAAGCTTTCCATGACACAGTAGATTCATGATACAATTTAATAAAATTCACAATTCAGAAGCGGTACAGACCAAACCTGCAATTCCTCACAGCATCAGTTCAGGACTCTCTAAAAATATAAAGCTCTCCTACAAAATAAAGTGAAATAAGTGGGCAAAGTTACTATTTTTGAAACAGTACAGAATGATTTAAAAGATTTACATTAACTGGCTCCCACAATGACAATTTACAATCCATGGTTCTTCAAAAGTGGGCATAACGGTCTTATCTGCAAAAAAAAATCCATACTTGTGAATGCAACATGTATGATTGCATAGGAAAAGGGATAATTGTGTGCACAAATGAGTACTTGCATGTGCAGATAATAAGGGTGGGGAGACTTCCTGATTAGGCGTCATTCTACACACACATCCACTGTCAGTGCATTTATTCAGAATCATTCAGTATCTTGTGTTGTTTTTCAACACAGGTAATATATAGGTAGGTGATGACATATCTTGTTTTAATTGTCAAGTCCTGTGATTGGCTGCTTTTGAATGCTAAGACCAATCAGACAGGTTTTAGAGTGAGGGCCTTCACTCTGACTTTGTGGACACCAAATGAAAAAAAAAGTCCTTTACAGAAAGGGAGGTTTTTTTCCTGCTTGTGACTCTAAACCTGCAGGAACTGACTGCAAACTACAGTCTTTCAGGGCACCCTATTGCCTGGCTAGTTCACTTCAGCCAAAAGTACTACTATCTGATAGCGGTTTGTTTAATGGCCCGTATGAAATGTGTTGGTGGTTCTTAGTGTATTTCCTAAGGGTCCAGGTACTACATAAAAAAAAAAAAAAAAAAATTTGGGCACTTCAGGGTTTGGCAAGATACTATACAAGGGTTGGAGAGAGCTGTCTTTTTAAAATAACCATCCAGTCTTGCCTAAGCAAGTTACCCAAGCATTATCGAAGCTACCTGAGTTGTGTGACAAGAAGTGTGTTACTGCATGCCGTGGATATGTTACACCTTTGGTAGGTGTAGTGGGGTTTTCATGTCCACATTTTAGTTTGGCACTAAGATGCTTTCTCCCCATAGTTATCTTATGCTATGTGGCTTTTTACTGATATTGTTTTTTTCTGTGCATAACTAGATTTCTGAACTGGGTGAGCTGGAATATCTTGAAGACCTGCCTCTCCTCAGAGTGTTCAATCTGTTAAGGAACCCAGTACAGGTAAGAAAGAGGTGAACACGTAACTGAAAATATACTTGCAGTGAATAGTTCATCCTATGTCAAAGAGTTAGAGAGATGTATGGACAGAATAGATGCTGGGCATGCCCCTCTAAAAATATGTAAAAGCGTTAGGGCCCTGATTCAATTCACAATGAAGTTCATGGAAAGGATCCCATTAATTTCAGTGGCAGCTAGATCGAACCCTAAGTGAGCAGTCACCTTTTAAAACTGCCTCTCCTTGGAATCACTGTAGCTTGTCAGTCCCAGGATATTAGAGAGAGAAGGTGTTTGAGGTAATATCTTTTATGGGACCAAACTCTTGGTGAGAGAGACAGGCTTTTGAGCTTACACAGAGCTCTTCTTGTGTAAGCTCGAAAGCTTCTCTCTCACCAACAGAAGCCTCATCCACCTTGTCTGTCCTTGGAATGGGCATCTTCTTTCTTTCTTTCTTTATGATAGACTTGTTTCTCATTCAAGGGCCCTACAATCTTCCCTGATTGATGAGCTAAAACAGCCCATTTATCAGTGACAGAAACCTTTAATGTGGAGTCAAATCTTATGTACTGTCTTTGTACATCATGTATTTATAACGTGTACTGGATGGTGCTGAAGATTAAAGATCCTAGCACCCTGCTTTGATGATTTTAGATCCTCTTTGAACTTCGCAGTGATTTCCAATGTCTGGGGAAGAAATATTAAGGGCTTGGCTTCTCCCTCCTGTTTTAAGATAACTCTGTTGATTTCTGAGGTGGCTTCCTTGAGAATAGTCTGTTGTTGCATGCAATGGAATGAACGTAAAGAAATGTTTGAAATACACCACCTCTTCCTGACCTTGCAGCATTCTGCATCGTTTCAGAAAAAATTTGGACCGGTGAAGGAGGGGCAACACATTTAGAACATTATCTGTGATTATATTATGTCCTGTAAAGTTGCAGAGTTGGGTGGGGGGAAGTGGAGCATAGGGACCTGTGAAAAGTTGGGGAGGTGGGGAACCAAGGTCAAGGGGGTCTGTTGCATCCCTTGCCCCATAGCAAATGATGTCCCTACCCCTTTGATATCACAATAGACAAAGCTCCTGAGAGCAGAATTTTACCCCATTAAAATGCATCTCTGTGTGTGTGCGTGCGTGCATATTTTTTCCAGTTAATTTACAGGGTTTTCAGTTACTTGTGAAAAATAAACAACAATTATCTTAAAACAGCTTTGCGACTGTCTTTGAATTTCAATGGTTTAACAGGACCTGACTTTTCTCAGAATTAATATGCTTCAGCAGGTTGTCAAGATGTCAGCTTCTTATTTAATTGTTAATGATTCTTTTTTATTATGTATCAGACTTATTTTTTTAGTGATTTACAAGCATACATAGTGATTATATTTTATACTCTAACTAAAGAAAAGTTCCCATAACACTTCTTGCAAGATTAGTGGTATTAGCCATGGGTGGTTATCTAATTCCCATATGGGTAATTACTTTCTGTCCATCCATGTTCTCTGTACATTTTCAGTTGGATATGGTATTATTCTTCAGTTCCTGTTCCAAACTGTTATACAATGTTGCTTCAAGGTGGTAAAGAGCTCTCTGATGTCTTTCTAGAGGTGGCTGCATTTCAGTGGTGGGGGAAGTGATCGGTTTATGCAACACATTGAGATCTTTCATGATGAAAGACATTATACAATATTATGTTAAAATGGCCTTTGGGATATTATATGCTATTTGAATTTAAATATTTATATATGTAAAAGTGAAAACAACTGAATGCTTCTCTTATTTCTACCAGGAGCAAACAGAATATTGGCTCTTGGTGATTTTCATGTTGCTCCGACTAACAGAGCTGGATCAGAGGAAGATTAAAGTGGAAGAAAAGGTATATGGCAACTGTTGGAAACACCATATAGTTCTGGAATGGTGCTAAATAATCCTGTTTCCTTCTGGGCAAAGGTGGTAAATTCAACTAGTTTTCATAAATATTTATGTGCAGATAAAAAATTGCTTTATGTGAGGGGAAAAAATTCCCCACACTCCAGCCAGGAGGTATCAGTTCAGTTTTGCTTTTAAGACCCTGACATCTGACGATATATCTGTTGTATTGTCAAAAGCTACTCTAGTTTATCAATATACAAATATTACATAAAGACTACGTTTCTTAATGAAAAAGTAGATTCTAACAGTTAGAGAAGTCCCTAGTTAGTTGTTTAGATTCATTAGTTAATATTTGTAAAGTGCTTTGACGTAATCACCATGTTACTTCTGTTATTTTCTTAAGATATCTTATACTGCAAAGTGAACTGTCTGAAAGCTATAAAATACTGGTAATTCTTTTAGCTGTTTTTATTAGTCAGGATGTGATTTTAAAAGAGCCTTCTGCAAGAAATAACTGGAGGGACCAGTTGGTAACCTGGCACTGTGCAGAATGTTTCACTTCTGGGGCTCCTTTTGTACTTACAGGGGAGCTGTATTTAGAAATACACGATTCCTGTGTATAAGGGACTGGAATGCATGGGCCAAACCCATATTAGAATCATCAGGATTAACAATTTGCTAGCCTAGGTTGGAGTCTTGGCCAGAAAACTTCCTTTAAAAATGGTCCTTAGCTCGTTCACTCCAGCCTTGTCACCCATATTAGAACTCTTTTCAAATATGATTCCCCAGCAAGTGTAGACAGGGTCTAGATCACTGACTTAAATCTGTCTGGGATGAAGTAGCCAAAAGGGCTACCATCTGATAGCTCTGGTTTGGTGGCCTGTATGAAATAAGTTAGTGGCTCTTAATCTGTTTCCTAATGGGCTGCTGTCTACATAAAAAAATATCCACTGATCAGTAACATGATTAGAAGTTTCAGCAGAATGGACCAAGAATAGAATGGACTCAGAGACTGACCTCACCTCTCCCTCCTACATCAAAGCTGAAGTACATTTTCAGGACCATTTTGGGGGAAGCTTGCATTGGTGGTACCCCAGCTTTCACTTTTTTGGGGAATAAATGAAGGATTTCTGTCTCTATGACTTTCAATCTGGCATTTTTCACCAGCACTAAGAACAGAAAAAATAATGAATAATGAAAATATAGACAAAATGAGTGTGTACTTTATGAGCTGACCCCCATCCCTTAGCCTTATTCCTCCAGCCAAGAAAAGATAGAATAAATTAAGAGAGATGATGAGTTAGTTTTGGGTGCTTTCCACCTATTTATTGAGCGGAGTTTAAATTTCCCAAAAAGCTTTTTATAGTCGAGCAATCATAGACAAGCAAGATATAATGATTGCCTCTTGTAAATACGAAGCCATCATTATTCAGACTACTTTATTCAGGGTATTGCAGGTAAGAACAAGGACATCACTTTTCCCTTCCTATGCCTCTAACTCTGGAAACAGGTTGCTGCTGTGAACAAGTATGATCCTCCTCCAGAAGTAGTTGCCGCTAAAGATCACATGACCCATATTATGTACAGCATGATTCAGCCACATAGGATCTTTGACAGGTAATCTGATTTTCAATTCACATCTGGTCCTGTAGGTGGCACTCAGGTAAAGCAGAATATGTGGTTATATTTAGTGGGACATTTCTCTGTCCCTTTTCCACCATTAAATCAGTCTAACAAAGAGTAGGCATTCTGCAGTCTGCTGTTGTCAGCCTGGAAATTAGGCATATCCTGCTTGGTTGAATTGATTATGAAATGAAGTTAGTTGCTCACCTTGAAGCTCTGAGACAGATTGCCCACAGCTCTGTTTCTTTTAAACAATCTGTTGAAGCAGATGGCCATTTGCACCATAAATGAAAGATGCAAACATTCTGTCAATACCCAGTGGCAATTTAAAAATCTCTAGAGGGAGAAGAGAGCTCTAAAATTTATCTTCTTTCTATTCTATTTACTTCTTCCCTTCAAACTGTTGGCATCCCATTGTGAGCAAAATAGCTTTACTTTGCAACTCAGAGCACAATTTACACGCCCAGAGCCAAATTTTCAAGCTTGCATTTATGGAATTCTGGCCAGTTCTGCATTTGGAAGAAAAAGGTGTTGACTACTGGTTAAAGCACAGAACTGGGAGTCAAATCTTGGTCCTGTTCCCTGCATTGCTGTTGTCTTGCTGTGTGACCTCTCTCTGCTTCATTTTCCATCTCTAAAATGGGACTGTCTATTTCCCAGGGATGTTGGGCTCACCATCTCTTAATTCTTGAATGTTTGTAAAGTGCTTTGAAATACTCAGATGAAAGGTGCTGTAGATATGCACATTATTATTATTAAGGTCAAGATTTAGGCACTTATTGCCACTTAAGTTCCCAAAAGCCTACTTTAGCACCTAAGTACCAATTTGGGTACCTAAACTGGGCACTCTGACTTTTAGAAGACACTCATTGTGATTCCTACAGTTAGAATGGCTTCCTCTCTATGGACCTGATCCTGAAAGTTGCTGAGCATTGTCTTCATGGCTCTGATTGCTCTCAAGGGGCCCAGAAGCCTGCAAAAGGTAGTTAGCATCTTGCAAGATTGGGCTGTAATTGAGTATTTCTTGACTAGCACAATTGTTTTTCCAGAAGGCATCCATGTTTGGCATCCCTTCCAACACAGACATAGGCCCAGTTCAGGTATTTCTTTATGGGTATGTATGTGAGTTCAGTGCTGGAGATATACATGTCTGTAAACCTCTGTATTGAGTCAGAAGTACTGTATAAACAAACAGGTAAACATATAGTCTGGCACTTAAGGTAGCAACCGATAATGTTAATTAAGCTTTGAGTGCCTGCCAGTGCTCAGCTGGAAAAGCATGCACTGCATTCATTAGTGAAATCTTCCTAATGATGATTTTTTCTAATTTTCTAAATTAGAAAATTCTCCTTGTAGCCACATTTTTATAGTTCATTTGCATTAATCTCCTTAGATCACATGCAGGACATTTTTATTTACTGTATTATTAATAATTCCATTAAAAAACTATGTAAAGAACTGTAAAGTTGAATAGTTGTACACTCAACAATCAGGAAATGTCAACATTGACATTGTGCAATGCCCTTTCTCCATAGGCAATACAATACTGTCTTTAATTATAGAACATTCTACTATTTAAATAATACAATATAATATGTTATTTTTTTTCTACAACTTTAGATACACATGAAGGCTAAGTCACAGTATATAAGTACATGGGGAAAAGAAATTTTGTCACAGAGAGCTTTTCAGTCTAGCAAACAAAGGTATGAGTTAGGTATAAAGGCTGGAAGTTGAAGCTAGAGAAATTAAGGTTAGAAATAAGGCACAATTTTTTTTTTAACAGCGAGGGTAATTAACCATTAGAACAACTTAACAAGCATTGTGGTGGATTTTCCATTACTGCAGATTTTAAAATTAAGATTGGATGTTTTTCCAAAGATATGTTTTGGCTCAACCACAGCTATTGGACTTGAAGTCCTATGGCCTGTGTTATACAGGAGAGCAGACTGAATGATCACAGTGGTCACTTTGGACCTTAAAATCTATGAATCTTTGAGAACTGTGTATTACTTTGAATGCCAAAGCCCACAAGTTGCAAAATACACAGTGAATGAGCTGAGGGCACCGCACCTTACAAGATACTCCTTACAAGGTTGTGGGGGGGAAATTGTATGACGGTGTAATTAAAGACTTTATTGTAATGTGTTCTTCTGATAAAATAGTAAATATGGGGACTTTGAGGACATGTTCCTGTGGTCTAGCAACAGGAATGTATTTAAAGAAATTAGAGTTCTAAGTGTAGTCATATCAAGTAATTATATATTGTATAGTTACACGATATGACACTACTTTATAAAAGAGATGACAATAGAGAGAAATCTGCAGGTTGTATCAGGTACTTGTGTGTTATATGTATTTATAAGGGATCTATTATAAATCTATTGAAGAAACTGATTTTATCTTTACATGCTGGGTTGGCATCATTAGTCACATGTGACATGGCAATGAGAACATCTGTACTGTGTGTAGATAAATTCTGAAATCACCAGTTATTAAACATGTTTCATGGAATTCCCATATTTAAAATGGTCCCTTTTTAATAATTCACTCATTGGCTGTAATAGTTATTGCTGTCACTGGCATCTGTTGGGCTTGTTCTGTGTTGAACTGGTCCCTTTCTGACAGCAAATGGCAGAAAGAGGGAAGGCAACATGAAAACATGGAGTAACAGTGAAGGAAGGGAGAGTTTCTTGACTTGAACTGAATGCATCACAGTAGCAACTTTTTGATGTAAAAAATATAGAGAGAATATTTTGCATATTGTTATCATATTGACATTTTTAATGTCTTGGTGTATTTTGTAACGATTATTTTTGTGGTAGTTGTGTAAATATGTCTAAAATCAGGATGAAAGCTATGTCCCTAAGGGTGCAGCACTTCGGGTGCTCATGCGCCCTGTGCCTTTGATCAGAGATTTTTGGTGGCAGTGTCCATTCAGCCCGCACATGTGCCCTACACATCCTCATGCCCTGCACTGAAGCTATAGAGAGCTGTGTGGGCAAACCATCCTCAGTTCCTTCTCAACCACCTTCAGCCTGAGACTAAGTCTCTAGCATGTCTCCTTCTACTAATACTTTAGCATAGTTAGTTAGTTATAGTTGTAAATAGTTTATATTTGTAGATGGTTTCCCTTTGCTTTGTTTTCCCCGTTTAGTGGTGTCACTTTGGACTCTATTTCTGGGGTATGCCTGGATTCCCAGTCTTTAAACATCGTGTTTCCTGTAAGGAGTCTCTCCTGATTAGTGATAGACACTCTGTGTGTGTGTCAAGTGTTTGGGGGATACTCATATTCCCTTGAAATGTAAGATCTGTACTTTATTTCAAAGAAGATCTCATCAGAAGAGGGAGATCAAATTCAGGCTTCTCATGATGGAGCAAGCCTTAAAACCAGCTTTGGATCGGGGCTTTGAGAACTCCCCTATATGTACTGCCCTGTATATCTCTGGATTTCAGTCTCCTGGAGCTTCAAGGAGTGAGACTGCTAATACGTCATCTACCTACAGATCCAGGTCACCAAGAGCTTTTAGGGGTAAGATTCCTGCTATCCCAGTTGCCTCAGGATCTTGGTCACCGAGGGACATAAAGGAGAAGGTGGTGACTACCTCAGCCATTTCAGGATCCCTGTCATCAAAAACCTCCGTGGGGGTGTCTGCATCTGTGCCTATAGTACCAAGACTCTAGCACTCCAAGTTGATGGAAACTGATAAGAAAAGCAGGAGTGCTAAATCTCTGTGAAAGAGGCCTCGGTCACGGAAGACCACCATCCCCAAAAGGAGCACTGCTGAGGCTCCAAGTGCTTCTGGTACCATGAAGAGTTTGAGGCTGCTTCTAAGGCCGCTACTAAAAAAACCACTGGTTCCAAAGATCTCCTTTGCTTCCAGTAGTCACAACCACACTCGCAAGAACTCAGCGTTACTTGACCCTTCAGTACCCTTGGTACTTATGCCCTGGACTGCAACGTGTGAATATGTTACTTGGGCGTGCTGATTCCTCAAGACAGATACCTACCTCATATTGACACCAACCTCTTATGTTCTTTGGTATCACAGGAGTTCAGATACTTAAGAGATCTCTGTTTCTAATGAACTGAAATATCCACTGCTTACTGGTATCGTACACCTTTTCATACAGAGATCATCTGGGTCACCGGCTACCCACATCTCATTGAGTCCTTCTGGTTCTCCAACTTCGATAATTCATGGAGATCAGTTATCACCTCCTTAAGAGAATGTGCATGAGGACTCTGACACTCAGTTTTCAGTTCAAGGGTCTCTATTTGAAGAGTGTTTATTCACCTCTGCCTACTGAAAGAAGCGAGGATAAACTTCCACCACTTTCAACCAGTTGGGATGACCAATGGTAGCTATCTCTGTCTATGCCCTATGACTCTCTCCAGCAATCTTACTGGGACCCCTAGGTCCTCTACTGCCAACAGTTTCTAAGGGCTCAGAGTACAAACTGCAGGGAACATAGGAAATTCCATTTCCCTGTGCCTTTGCTCCCTCCTCATCAAACAGAGTTTGTACAAGAGACCTTTGAGGAGCAGGAGGCAAGGGCTGATGAGGAGGTGAAACCTCATCCAAATATCTCTTCTTCATCCCCTGATGAGGCTATGATGCCCCCTCTACCTTCATGGCAGATGAGTTTTGTCAGTTGCAGGACCTGATGAAGTGAGTTGTGGACATGCTTCAAATTCCTTTTGAGGAAGTTCAGGACTCCCATTATAAACTCCTAGATATTTTGCAAACCTCAACCTTGTTGCAAGTGGCTTTTCCAATTAACAAGGCTCTCTTTGAGCCAGCCACACCGATCTGTGCAGTCTTATGTAGCCTCAGTGCAGGGCATGAGGATGTGTAGGGCATGTGTGTGGGCCAAATGAGCACTGCTACCAAAAAATCTGATTAAAGATGCAGGGCCACATGTACCTGAAGTGGAGCACCCACAGGGAAAGACATCTTGAAGAACTCCAGTTACTGCACAAGGTGAGTAACCTCTTCTTCTACTGAGGGATTCTACTGGCATCCTAACCCAAGGATGTAAGGGTAGTCTAGAGCAGTGTGTCTCAACCTTTTTTTACACCAGGATCTGGCTTGCTGTGTCAGGGAGATCTCAGGAACTGGTGCCAGTCCACAGACCGGTCATTGAGAAACACTGGTCTAGAGAACAGGGCACTAGACTGGGATGCTGGTGACCTCAGTTCAGTTCTCAGTTTAGCCACAGAATCCCTCTGTGACCTTGGGCAAGTCACTTAAATCTAATCTGTGTCTCTGTTTCTCATCTGTAAAGTGAGGATAGAACATCCCTACCTCACAGGAGTGTTGTGATGATGAAATTTATTAATGCTTTAGAGGCACAGAGAGAGTATGGTACTATATCAGTAGCTAGACAGAGAGAACTGTTTTGCTGGTGTGAGCTGATGCAGGAGAGAAGCCATTACTCTGAATTATCTAATTTTTTCCCTTCACTTATGCTCAGCAGCTAACATTACTTCAGATAGATTAATCATCTACTTCTGTTGCTGTTTCCATTATACACTCTGTTTTTGGTTATTTATACTTAGCTATTTTAAATTATATTAGTCTGAAGTTTGGAACCTAGATGTGATCTGTTTTCTTTAAAAGAAAATGTTAATGGGTCAAGCCGTTTATTAGTTTCCCAAAAAGGTGTGGTTTTTAAAAATTATTTCAGCTGGTGTTTGTCACATCAAATGACATAATCTTAACGTCTCTGGTAAGATTTTCAAAAACAAAATGTCTAAATTTACACTCCATATGTAGGCACCTAATAAGAGGCCTCACTTTCAAAAGTGCAGAGCACCCACAAATGCCCATTGACTTTAAAGGGAGCTGCTGAATGCTCAGCACTTCTGAAAATCAAGCCACTTAATATGGATTTAGGCTGAGATTTTGTAAAAATGGACACCTAAAGTTAGGCCTCTGTGTTTCTGCAAATACTTTGCATCTGCAGAGTGCTTCGGTCAGTGGGAATTAAGGGTGCTTCATGCTATGCAGGATTGGGCCCATAATCCTTAGTGTCTTTCATCCCATTTGTAGAGCACTTTGCAAACTATCACCTTGATCCTGCAAACCCTTCAAGTCAATGAGATTACTTTCACGAGAGTTATAAAGGTTTGCAGGATCGATCATAAATATGGTCAAGACTCAATTATCCCACCACTGAAATGTTGCCATGTCTGAGGTGGAGCTGGGCAACTCTTTAACAGTCCACAGCAACTGTAACTGCAGAGGGAATTTCAGAAAAGATGGTAAATCCAAGTTACAATCTGAGCAGGATACACCAGGTTTAACATCCTTCTTTTTGCAAAAAATGCTATGGGATTTTTTAAGGAAATATTTTGTGCTCTTTTCATGTTTAAATCATGCATAAATGCACACACTTGATTTTCCATTGCTTTCTTTGTCTATGCGGTGAATGACATGAATAGTATAGACTCACAGATTTTAAGGTCAGAAGGTAACATCATGATCTAGTCTGACCTCCTGAATGTTGCAGGCCACGGAACCTCACTCACCTACTCCTGTAATAGACCCCTAACCTCTGGCTGATTTACTGAAGTCCTCAAATCATGGTTTAAAGACTTCAAGTAACAGAGAAACCACCATTTACACTAGTTTAAACCTGCAAGTGAGCCATGCTCCATGCTGAAGAGGAAGGCGAAAAACTACCAGGGTCTCTGTCAATCTGATCCGGAGAAAAATTCCTTCCCGACTCCAAATATGGCAGTCAGACCCTGAGCGTGTGGGCAAGACCCATCAACCAGACACCTGAGAGAGAATTCTCTGTAGTAACTCAGAGCCCTCCCCATCTAGTGTCCCATCACTGGCCATTGGAGATAGTTGTTGCTAGCCTTCGCAAATCGACTAGTGTTAGGATATAGATATTCAGGTCTGCCTGTAAAGGCCTATACTCTAAGAATTTAGGTGTATTCTTATCACTTGGCTAGTTATAGAGGTATAAAAGAAAGAATCAAAACCACTGTCCGCCAGTGTAAGGGCCTTCTCTTACTGTGACAGTCTGAGGCCCTGTTCTTAGGTTAAAGCCTTTGGCTAAGCAACAGAGGCAGCCATAAACTGGGAAGTGAACGGTCACATCCTCACGTTCCAAAGTAGTCACATTGAAATAAGGAGCTATTGGGCTGTTAGGAATACAATCCTGTCCTGATAGTGCCTATCACCTCCAGAGAAAGGGAAGTGCCTAGAAAATGTAAAAGGAAACTTAGTTTGATAGCATCCTGTCTGGCAAGAACTCACTTATCAATAGCTGGGATGTGAAATCCTCACTTCTGTATTGTTTTGTCATTATAGTTCCCACTTTGCTATTGTTTGTCTGTATAATCGCTGTCTGGTTCTGTGATTGTTCTTGTCTGCTGTATAATTAATTTTGCTGGGTGTAAACTAATTAAGGTGGTGGGATATAATTGGTTAAATAATCATGTTACAATATGTTAGGATTGGTTAGTTAAATTTCAGGAAAATGATTGGTTAAGGTATAGCAAAGCAGAACTCAAGTTTTACTATATAGTCTGCAGTCAATCAGGAAGTGGGGAGGGGTGGGGGAGATGGGAACAGGGAATGGGGGTAAGAAAATTGGAATCATGTTTTGCTAAAGGGGGAAATGGGAACAGGGAATGGGAGTAAGGAAGTTGGAATCATGTTTTGCTAAGGGCAGGAATGGGAACAGGGACACAAGTGTAAGGCTCTGTGGTGTCAGAGCTGGGAAGGAGGACACTAAGGAAGAAAACTGGAATCATGCTTGCTGGAAGTTCACCCCAATAAACATCGAATTGTTTGCACCTTTGGACTTCGGGTATTGTTGCTCTCTGTTCATGCGAGAAGGACCAGGGAAGTAAGTGGGTGAAGGAATAAGCCCCCTAACACATGCCATTGAAGGTAGTCTCATCATGCCATCCCCTCCATAAATTTATCAAGCTCAGTCTTGAAGCCAGATAGGTTTCCCACTCCCCTCTCCCCCATACATTAGATTAGATCAGTTCCCTTGATGATATGCTGTTCCCAAAGACCTATATGATGCCAGTACAAGTGTCCATTGTAGGAAGTGTAATAGTGCCTTGTTTGTTTTTTCTTCTTGCAGCACTTTGCCTAGTCTTGATGCTCCCTACCCCATGTTAATATTAGTTGGACCCATGGCCTGTGGAAAGCGGGAACTTTCTCACAGAATCTGCAGACAGTTCAACAATTTCTTCAGATACAGGTAAATTTACTCTATCAGTTTAAGAGACCATCGAGTGCAGTCATGGCTCAAATTGTTGCTTTTTTTTTTTTTAAGTTAAATATTACAGAAGACTGTTAAATGGTCATTGCAAGGCGTTCTGTCTCCTACTAGATCTAGGCTGTCTGAAGTCATCATATAATATCTCCTTATTTTTTAATATGCTATATAAATTATCAAGATTTTTTAAAAGAGAACTGCAAAGCAAAATCAGCACCTTTTTACTGCTCCTTTTATCTGTCTGTCCATCCATCCATTCATCTGAACTTTTTCTTTAGTTCATGTTACTGTGCCCAGTGTCACAGTTCAGGGCAACTGCACTTGTATTTCCCCTCAGGTTCAGCAAGGGCACCTACTCTTGGCTTCCAGCTCCCCAGCTATTTTCTTTCTGGATGGAGGCCCGCATCCCTCTCCCTTTGGACCAGGGTATTCTCAGGCTGCATATTTCCCTACCTTCACTGTGTATTTCCCAGCACAGACAGGTTGCTCAAGGACCCCTCCTTACTTTCTCTTCAGAGACAACAGAGTGATTGTCAACAGATATGTTATCACACAGCACTTCCTAGGCAAGCCTACTTTAGTCTTAAGGTACAAAACATTACAGAGAAAATATACTAAAACAATAAAAAAACTTACATGCATCCCAAAAGCTTGCCAAAATAACCCCAAGCCTATCGTGGATTCTGGAGGACCCAGTCCTTCAATCCCTACCCTGAGGATTGGGACCCTCGATGGACCAGGGGTCCTGTCCATTTTCTGAATCGGGAAGAAGGCCATGAGCCAATTTAAGACCAGCCTATTTGTCCAAAAATTCTTTCCTTATCTGTCAGTCTCTGGAGAATCCAGTTGGAAATAGTGTATGTATACTTTGCCATGGGGGTGGTTTCTCTGGAGATGTTACAACCTGAGTGAATTTGCCTAATCACCCCCTGCTCTTCTCCTATTTACCTTTCCCATGGAAATACATACAGTTCCACAATAACACATACACAATTGCATTTTTAATACAATGAACTCCAAAGATGTTAAAATGAACTCTGTAAGGTTTAACTTAATTCAGTAAAGTTCATTCAGGATATTACAAGAAACTGCCAGCCTGCCACACCCCACTACAAAAGTGTTAGGGTGCATCTATACAGGGCACCTACATATTGCATCCAGAAGTGAATAGGATGAATAGTGTAATTACTGAACTATTACAATATGCTTTCTGTGACTAATGCCGACAAAGTGGGAATCCTCCATTCTTCACCAGCTGTAGAGTCTAAATTTCAAGGTCGCTGGACCAGTGTAATAATCTTTTTGTAGCTAATTGTGACAAAGCAAATGGGCATCCTTCATTCTTCACCAGCTGTAACTTCTGCCTTTCAAAGGTAGTGCTATATAGTACACATTGCAGTAATCTGTGTAGCCGTGTGTTACTGGTGCTCACTTGTTGCATTTTGCCTTATTTTAAACTATAAGTTCCTTGGGGCAGGGACTATGTATGTATCTATATACATTACTATGTATATGTACAGCACCTAACAGAATGGGGCCTCTGGGTACTAATGTAATAAGTCATAAGAATAGAGCCTTAAGTGCATATATAATAGCTGACAATGTAGAAGCGGAATTAGTTCTTTGGATGCCCAGCACCACAGAATCCTAGACTGAGTATCAGTAATGTTATATAATAGGCACCTCCTTCAACTCAAGTCCTATAATGTGAAGATCTGCTGTGTGTTTGTAATATTTTATAATGCTAGATTAAGTCACATGACTTGCAAGTCCAAAGGACTTTTTGACAGAAAAGCTGTGACGGTTACAAGATTGGAAAAATCATGCACAGTGAGTGCTTTGAGAGACCAGCTTGGAAATTATAAGTAATTGAAAACTGGCCCGAATTTTCCAAGCACTGTCTGATTTCCAAAAGCATTGTTTTTTATATGTATTATTCCTCAAAAGTTTTATGTATGAGAAAAAAGGAGAGAGAGAATTTTAACAGAGCAGAACATTGCAACTACAAAGCAAAGTTGTATTTTAATTATTCAGTGGAGATTTCAGCAATTTTATGGCTTACTTTTTTAAATTTCAAACAGTCCACTCATTAAAAATGTATTTCGTGTAAGATATCCTGGCAGTTCAAATGTGAACATGGCCTTGCAATTAAAAAAGTTGTAATGGGTAAAAGTCTTTCAAAAAAATAAATAAAATGAAATTGGACACTGAGACCATCTGGTTTGTACTCAGGAATGACCTTTAAAGCTGGATATGTTTCTAATGTCTTTGAGAAAATCAAGCCTTTGAAGTTAAAGTTTTATAGGGTCCATGTGCACCACACTGTTCTCATTTGCCATAGTTCACTGATTAAAATAGTGGTACACACTAGTGCTGCTACAGTTAAGGATCTGTCAGCCTCTGCATTATAAACTTAATTTCTTAGTGGTTTATAACTCAGTTGTATTAAAGAAAAGAATTTATTCCACATTAAATCTAAGGTCTCAGTACAGGGGGAAAAAAAATCTCTCCCCTTTGACTTAGATATTTATTTATTCAGGGTTGTATTAATAGGAGCGTTGTATGTAAGACCCAGGAAATAATTGTCCTGCTCTGCTCAGCATTGGTGAGGACTCAGCTGGAGTACTGTGTTCAGTTTTAGGCACCACACTTTAAGAAAGATGTGGACAAATTGGAGAAAGTCCAGAGAAAATCAACAAAAATGATGAAAAGTTTAGAAAGTCTGACTCATGAGGAAAAGTTTAAAAAAACCTGGGCATGTTTAGTCTTGAGAAGAGAAGACTGAGGAGGGACCTGATAAGAGTTTTCAAATATTTTAAGTGCTGTTATAAAGAGGACAGGGATCAATTGTTCTCCGTGTCTACTGAACATAGGACAAGAAGTATTGGGCTTAATTTTCAGAAAGGGAGATTTAGGTTAGATATTAGGAAAAACTTTCCAAATATAAGTTAAGTAAGGAATAGGTTACCTAGGGAGGTAGTAGAATCCCCATTATTGGAGGTTTTTAAGTACAGGTTAGACAAACATCTCAGGGATGGTCAAGGTCCTGCGTCAGCGTGGGGGGATGGATTAGTTCAGTGTTTCTCAACCCAGGGGTCGTGACCCAAAAGCGGGTCGCAAGAATGTAGGAAAGGGTCGTGGCTGTCCGGAGCCATCCCATGGGGGGGCGAGAGCCCAGAGCCTTGCCACCCGGGGCTGAAGTCGCAAAGGTCACATAAAATCATGGAATCCATTACCTCTGTGACCCATTTGTAGCCTCATCAATTAGACAATCGAATGCAAAGCGGGAAGTTATGGGAGATGAGTGTTCCATGTAGAACTTTCAGTGACGAGTGTGCATTTTAATCACAAAGTGAGTCTTTAGTCAGTGAAATGGATACATTTTAAACCTGTTCTGTTGCAACTGCAAGTACAAGTGATAGCAGGAATTCATCACAGCCTGAGAAGAAAAATAATCATAGGTACGACCCTGTTTACTTAAAGTTTGGGTTTTCATTTATTGAGGACCGAAATGGTGAACACAGGCCACAGTGTGTCATCTGCTTGAACTGTTAGCAAATGAAAGCCTAAAACCATCAAAGTTACATAGGCATTTCTAGACAAAGCACTCTGGCTGTAAAGACAAGCCTCTTGATTTTTTTAAACAAAAAAGGAAAGATTTGGAAATGTCACAAAAAACACTTGAATGTGTATCTACTATCTGGGAGCAAGCATTGCATGCTTCTTACCTTTTTGCGCACTGCATTGTGAAATGTAAAAAAGCTCACACGGTCACTGAGAAGTTAATTTTACCTTCTGCTATTGACATGTGCACTGAATTATTGGGTGAGTTGGCTGCAAAAAAATTAAAAACAATCCCTCTCTCCAGTGATACAATACAGAGAAGAATCTGCGATATCTTAGAAGACCTCAAACTGCAAACAGCTGATAGTCTTTCAGTACGCGACTGTTTACAGACTGATACAGAGTGCGATTTGATACATATCTTGCTGGTTTTTGTGAGGCACATGTGGGAAAGTGATTTTCAAGAATCATAGAATCGTAGGATGGGAAGGGACCTCGAGAGTCCAGTCCCCTACACACAAGGCAGGACTAAGTATTATGTAGACCATCCCTGACAGGTGTTTGTCTAACCTGCTCTTAAAAATCCCCAATAATGGAGATTCCACAAGCTCCCAAGGCTATTTGTTCCAGTGCCTAACCACCCTGACAGCTAGGAAGATTTTCCTAATCTCCATCCTAAGCCATTTTGCTGCAGTTTAGGCCCATTGCTTCTTGTCCTATCCTCAGAGACTGAGAACAATTTTCCTCCCTCTTCCTTGTAACAGCCTTTTATGTACTTGAAAACTGTTATCATGTCCCTTCTCAGTCTACTCTTCTCTAGACTAAACAAACCCAATTTTTTCAGTCATCCCTCGTAGGTAATGTTTATCAAATCATTTTTGTTGCTAATCTCTGGACTTCCTCTAATTTGTCCGCATCTTTCCTGAAATGTGGCGCCCAGAACTAGACATAATATTCCAGTTGAGGCCTTATCAGTGCAGAGTAGAGTGGAAGAATTACTTCTCGTGTCTTGCTTACAACACTCCTGCTAATACATCCCAGAACGATGTTTGCTTTTTTTGCAACAGTGCTACACTGTTGACTCATATTTAACTTGTCATCCATATGACCCCCAGATCCGTTTCTGCAGTACTCTTTCCTAGGCAGTCATTTCCCATTTTGTATGTGTGGAACTGATTGTTCCTTCCTAAGTGGAATATTTTGCCTTTGTCCTTTATTGAATTTCATCCTGTTTACTTCAGACCATTTCTCCAGTTTGTCCACATCATTTTGAGTTTTACACCTATCCTCTAAAGCACTTGCAACCCCTCCCAGCTTGGTATTGTCTGCAAACTTTATAAGTGTACTCTCTATGACATTATCTAAATCATGGATGAAGATATTGAACAGACCCAGACCCAGAACTGATCCCTATGGGACCCCACTTGATATGCCCTTCCAGCTTGACTTTGAACCATTCATAACTACTCTCTGGGAATGGTTTTCCAACCAGTTCTGCACCCACCTTATAGTAGCTCCATCTAGGTTGCATTTCCCTAGTTTGTTTATGAGAAGGTCATGTGAGACAGTACCACAAGCCTTACTAAAGTCAAGATATACCACATCTACTGCTTCCCCCATCCACAAAGCTTGTTACCTTATCCAGTACTTGTTTAGTGTGGATTTGCCTACTTCTACTACTGCTGCTGATATATTTGTTGCATTGGATGATTACTTGGAGTCCGTGGGATTGAGCTGGTCGAAGTGTATTGGAGTTACAACTGTTGGAGCTGCTTCAAAGACAAGGAAACATTTCAGAAGTTGTTCAGATAATCTTTTTGAAAGAACCCAGTGCAATGTGGAACCACTGTTTCCTGCACAGGGAGGCATTATCAGCTAAAGACATGGTACCTGAGCTTCACAAAACTCTTAAAGATGCTGTCAAAATTGTGAATTACATCAAACAATATGCCAAGAATTCATGATGCTTTCAAGTTTTCTGTCAGGAAATGGGCAGTGCACATTACATCTGCTTTACGATGCTGAGGTTCGCTGGCTGTCCCATGGCAAAGTGTTGTCTCGTGTATTTGAACTTAAAAGTGAGTTGGCAGCTTTTTTTTTAAGAAAAAAAAAATCTCACCTGGCAAAGCACTTCAGTAACGACACATGGCTTCCTCATGTTGCATATATGGCAGATATATTTGATTATCCAAATTATTTGAATCTGTCTTCACAGGGAAGAGGGCACAATCGCTTTGAGCAAACTGATAAAATTGTTGTGTTCAAAAAAAACTTTCTCTGGTGAACAAACATGTTTCAAATGATAGAATGGACATGTTTCGTAATGAGTCTCTAGAAACAAAAAATTGGAAAGATTCTACTAGCCAGGAAGCACTGAAGAAAACAATCAGTAATCATTTAACTAAATTACACAAAAGATTCTGAGATTACTTTCCAGACAAAGAACTCAAGGGAAAAGAATGGATACAGGATCCATTTGGAGTTGTGTTGGAAAATGTTAGTCTACCATGGAGGAAGAATCTCAGCTGGTCGAGTTACCTTGTGATCGCAGTCTACAGAGAAAATATACTGAAATGAGCCTTCCCCAGTTTTGGTGCAGTGCTGCTGTTGGAATATCCTGCTCTTGCTTGCCAGGCTATTATAGTCATTTTGCCTGTCAGTATAACATACTTGTGAGAAACTGAATTCTCTGCCCTGACTCAACTGAAGAACAAAAGCAGAAACAGACTGGATGTTGAACATGACCTTTGGATTGTGCTGACTAAATTTACACCAAACTTTGATTAAACTCATCAAAGAGCATAGAATCATAGAATATCAGGGTTGGAAGGGACCTCAGGAGGTCATCTAGTCCAACCCCCTGCTCAAAGCAGGACCAATCCCCAACTAAATCATCCCAGCCAAGGCTTTGTCAAGACTGACCTAAAAAACTTCTAAGGAAGGAGATTCCACCACCTCCCTAGGTAATGCATTCCAGTGTTTCACCACCCTCCTAGTGAAAAAGTTTTTCCTAATATCCAACCTAAACCTCCCCCACTGCAACTTGAGACCATTACTCCTTGTTCTGTCTTCTGCTACCACTGAGAACAGTCTAGAGCCATCCTCTTTGGAACCCCCTTTCAGGTAGTTGAAAGCAGCTATCAAATTCCCTCTCATTCTTCTCTTGCGCAGACTAAACAATCCCAGTTCCCTCAGCCTCTCCTCATAAGTCAAGTGTTCCAGTCCCCTAATCATTTTTGTTGCCCTCCGCTGGACTCTTTACAATTTTTCCACATCCTTCTTGGAGTGTGGGGCCCAAAACTGGACACAGCCTCACCAGTGTCGAATAGAGGGGAACGATCACGTCCCTCGATCTGCTGGCAATGCCCCTACATATACATCCCAAAATGCCATTGGCCTTCTTGGCAACAAGGGCACACTGTTGACTCATATCCAGCTTCTTGTCCACTGTAACCCTAGGTCCTTTTCTGCAGAACTGCTGCCGAGCCATTCGGTCCCTAGTCTGTAGCGGTGCATGGGATTCTTCCGTCCTAAGTGCAGGACTCTGCACTTGTCCTTGTTGAACCTCATCAGATTTCTTTTGGCCCAATCCTCTAATTTGTCTAGGGCAGCAAGCTCGGGTATCTCATTAAATGGAACCTAAGATTTATTATACTGTTGTTAATCTGTTCCTGTTGTTGATTTCTGCCTTTAACTTTAACTGTTGATCTTCTTTAACTTATTACTATTGTTATTACATGTAGTGGGTAAAAAGTATTTTGGGGCCAAAACACTCGTGTGTTTTCTACTTAAGCTATTTATTGGGTCGGGATTGGCCACCAGTGTTTACAAATGGGTCCTCGTCCAAAAAAGGTTGAAAACCATTGGACTAGATGACCTCTCAAGGTCTCTTCCAGCCCTAGATTTCTATGATCAAATTAATAAAATTACAGGGAAACAAGAGAGGTTTTACAAGATCTTCATTATCAAAACTCAAAAGAAATAAAAACAAAGAGGGCCTTGTTTTTGGAAGGGGTTTTTTATTTGTATTACTGTAGCACCTAGGAGCTTTAGTCATTGACCAGGAACCCGTTGTGCTTGGTGCTGACTATTTTATGGTATTAGGAGTCCACTGAAATACCTATGGGACAAAAAAAGAGAATGGAAAGAAATAAGCAGTTCAAAGTTAAATGCAAATGGTACATCTACTCACATAGGTTTTGGCATAGAAAGTAATAGACATACAAGGGTCTGATTCTCACTCACAGTAGGGTTCTTTTACACTACTCTGGCAATGTAAAAGGGCCTAAGTATAAATGAGAACCAGGCTCATAAGTATTCTATTTTTCATCAGTTACCCAATACCCATACCAAATAAAGCCTGTTTGTGTCACACTTGGGAATGAAATCTGGGTTCCCAGACTCACGGTTCCCAGACCTAGACAATGCTGCCCCTAAGTGTGACATGACTTTTTTTCATTCTGTGGTCTCCAGCTTGAGGCTTCAAGACCCAAAGCTCAGCAAACAAGCTGTCTGTCCAGTTTTATTTTGCAAAGCTGGTTAAAATCCATTATCAGTGTTTTAATAACACAGCCAGGCTCCGTATATTTAGATGTGAATATTTTTTGCTATGTTTTGTCTGAGATGGAGGAGTCAAAAAGTCAAGGAGACAAAATATTGTCAGTGTAAGTCTATGCATAACATTTTTGTTCTGCTTGTCCTGTGGTACAAAAACACTATTAGCAAAGTACCACCTCTCAGGAATGTGACCCACTGTTAGGAGTGACTGAGGACCATATGCTGGTGCTTATGTGAAACAGCATGTGTAGGAAGGGACTGGAGCCTTTAAACTAAAATTTCTTCATATGTAGACTTAGCTATTTGGCCAGATTCATATTTGTATGACCCTCATCTCAAAAGAAAGTTCATGTGTCAGATATTTCAAATGGTTGCCCTTAAATAGAGGTGTGCATTTGAAATAGTTCCCTTACCTCCCCCTACTTCCAGCCAACCTCATTGATTCCAGCACTGATACCCTCTTACTGCTGGTTCTGGAGCTCACCACTGGTCCCTCCATCTACTTCTATTAATTGCTCAACCTGCCTCCCACCACCCCTCCTGTATCTAAGATTCCTATCTATCAGCCAGGAGTCAACAAAGCGGGGGTGTGGGGGGGAGGATGAATTTATCACTTCCCTACTTATCAGTGCTGTGACAGCTTCCACTGAGACAGTCCTGTGTGTTTGGATTTATAGCCCAAATGTAATGTGTTATTAATACAGTTTTTTTGCATTTATAGGTTATTCTTTCAAATATGCAGCATTAGTGGTATGATTTTGCACCTCTTTATAGTCCTCATATTTCTTCTCTGTTTAAAATAAAATGATTTCTCCTGCTCTTCCCTCCTCCTCCTCCACTACCAGCTTCTTAAATGATTGAAAACTGATGGTTCCTTTAACGTACCGTATATCTTCCAGCCCCTGTCACACCACGAGGGCATCTTACTTCGGAGAAGACAACAGACTTGATTACTACTTCATTTCTCAGGAGGTGTTTGACAATATGTTGAACATGGTAAGAATTGGACTTGTGTCTTGGTAGGCCTAATCCTGTAGTATCAGTGAGTTCACTGGATCTCATGAAACAAAAAGTCTCTAAAGGCCTGATTTCTGAAAAAATGAGATGTGTGCACAATTAGATGACTAATATGCATGTCCAGTAAGCACAGTTTCATGTGCAAATCAGGTATTTATTTGTGCAAATGGTCAGCTAGACTGTCTCTTACTGTGTTTAGCTACAGTACCTTTTACAGTGGGGCATATAGATCAGTTGGAGTCTTTAGGTACTATTGTAATATTAATAAATAATAGGTCATTTGCATATGTGAATACCAAGTAAGTGTGTGTGTGTGTGTGTGTGTGTTAGGGGGTGGGGAGGATAGGGGTGCTAGAAAGCCAAAAGGAGGCTTGTGGATAGGGTCCTGCCATGTTTCTCAATGTTCTAGGAGCCCTATGGGGAGCACAGGATTTAAAGGGTAGCAGATTGACCCTGGAGACATTGTACCTGCTTCTCTTCTCTCTATAGACAGAATGTCTCCAGCTACTGCTTCTGGTGCATATCTGTACTCCCAATGCAGTTTGGGCGCAAAAAGCCCAATTATAGTACTTTATTGGTAGATACACAAGGCCTACACATTCATAAGCCATTGAACTGATGTTTAGTGTTTACCTCTCAATGAGAGTGTGGTTTAATTTCCAAAGAATATCTTTGGACACAAAGTACTGGGCACCAAAGTTTTTTTTTGCCAAGTTTCACTGTTGAAATTTACTTCCCAAGTATATGTTCCCCTTGCAGGTTTGCTTTGTGTACCCACTTTCCTCTTTGGTATCTTCTCTTTTATCTGGTGCTGCCATTCATTTTGAGGCACTGTCAAAGGAAGATGCCCCTTGCTTTAGAGCTTGTGCTTCTTTGCAGGGTGAATGAATAACCAATGTAAAGTTGTAACCCATCAGCTGCTTGTTTTCAATGAGCTGATGTTTTATTATTCCCAAACAATGTACAGCCTGCACCCTTGAGGCCTGTTCTTTGCTGCTCTCTGCAAGTTTTGCACCCCAGGTGGCCTTGTTATCACTGATGATTTAGGCTTTGTGGAGCTGTATACTAATGGTAACCAAGTCTAGAACAATCATTTTTACTGTGCTTCTGTAGGAAAGCTGTTTTCATTACAGTCTTTCGATTGTCATGACACATCACTATTTTAATTTCAGGGGAAATTTATTGCAACCTATAAATATAGCAGCCACTACTATGGATTAGGAAGAGATACTGTAGAATCCATTGCCAGAGAGGGACTGGCAAGCTGTGTTCATTTGGAAATAGAGGTAGGCGTTACTATTACTTAACCATTATAACATCATCGAAAAACAAAATATGGAAACGTGTCCATTATCAATCCAAAAGAATAACATTTACCTTTGTAGTTTCTGCTCTAATTAAATAATTCTCATTATGAGAATTCCTCTCATGTGAGAGGAAGGATGATGTAGTGGTCAGGGCACTAAGGTAGGACTTGGGAGACTCAGGTTCAATTCCCTGCTCTGCTACAGACTTCCTGAGCGACCTTGGGCAGGTTACTGGGCCTGGATGCACAAAAGGAGTTAGATGTTGCTAAGCTGAGCATCAAACCCCCAACTTTTGGGAGTCTAGAAAATCATATAAACATACTGCAATTCACGAACCCTGAGTTAGGTGCCTAGGCTCCCCATACAATGAATGGGGAGAGATAGGGGCCTTAAAATGCTATTCACAAAAGCTAGCGTGCCAGGCAGGGAGACACCTAAGCTAGCCAGAGGAAGATGAACAGAGGGATGTGTGCTAAGTACCTCAAGGAGATAGGTGTCTAAGTTCAGGCTGCAGGGAGGTGCCATCTCTGCTAGCAAGTCACAGATGGGATACCCCTCCCTTATAACTTGTAGCCCAGTGGTTAGGGTACTCATCTGGGATGTGGGAGATGCCTGATTCAAGTTGTCCCTCCCAGGTGGGTTTGAACTGAGATCCACCACCTCTCGGGTAACTGCTGTAACCACTGGGCTATGGGATATTCTGTTATGGGGCTCCCTCATTCTCTCTTGTTGAAGCTTTTCCACTGTGAATAAATAACTAAAGAGTCATTGGAGTAGGATGAGTGGAGCCTGGGTGAGTGCTCTAACCATTGGGCTATAGAGTCATTCTCATGCTTGTGCTCGCTCGTGCTCTCTCTCTGGCCCACGTGACTCTTTAATTATTGATCCACAGTAAGACAGCTTCAACAGGAGAGACTGAGGCAGCCCCACAACAGAATACCCCATAACTCAGTGGTTAGAGCTCTCACCTGAGAGGTGGTAGATCTCATTCAAATCCCTTCTTCCTCTCAGGTGGAGGAAGGACTTGAACCAGGCATCTCCCAGATGAGTACTCTAAGCACTGGGATAAAAAAGTTATGCCCTCCCTGGTGGTTTTGTGTCAATTTGCCTGAGGGGCCCAATCTGGTAGGCTGCCTCTGAGCACACCTTCCGGATCAGGCCCCGCCTGTGGTTCGGCAGCCAAACATCTTTCTTCTCCTGGTTTGTAGATTGCTCTGGGACTTGTGGGAGGCAGCAGTGCGCATGCACAGAGACAGAAACATTGGTGCCTAGCGAACTTTTTATTGCAAAAACATAGGTGCCGAGTAAGTTTAGGTGCCTACAAGATTCAGTGGGAGTAGTTTATGTGCATTATTATTAATCATTTATATATTGCCAGAAATGTACAAGCCACTGTATAGCGATAGCTCTGTATCAAAGGGCCAACAATTAAATGGTCTGATCTTGCAATCTGAGTGCCTATTTTGAGGTATTAGCATATTCAACTCCCATTGACTTTAACAGGCATTGAGGATGCTCAGCTTCTCACAGGCTAGGACCCTAAATTCACAAGTGAAGACAAACTGGACATGACACAGTGGGATGTGTCTCATAAAGCTTGAATGCTTCTCAAAATAGGTATATTACTAAATGATGGAGAAGTTAGGGCCTGTATATGAATAGGGAAGTTATTGTGTCTTTATTGGATATTATCAACAGCAATATCATGAACAGCTAGTTAAGAAATGCCTCTGGTGCCAGAGTTCTAAAGCGTGTAATAATTATGCAGCAGTCTGCATTGCTGTGGCCTCTACCTGTTGATGACAAACCATAATGGTGAGTTATGCATCTGAAACAGAAAGGCTTCAAGTTCATTATCATCTCCTAAGCCCCTAACAAAAGTGATTCATGCCTATTAAAAGAACACTTTAATTATGGTTCATGAGCTGAGGCTAAACATTTGAGCCATTTAATACCCTTTAATCTACCACCTCTGCACTGTTAGGAGGTGGGATTTGTCCCCTTTGTAGTAACTATATTTCTAGTCAGTGAAGTTCCTGTTGCATTCTGCAACACAGTGAGGGGAGATGTTCCAGGGCACTTTCAGGATCCATCCCTTGTTTACGTGGCCGTTGGTGCATACAGTTACCCCATTTGAACATAAAATTGCAGTGGCTGCATGTGCACATTAGGCGTACAATTTAAGTTTCAATCCTATTTTTCAGATACGTCTTCAGTTTTAAGTTTCGGTTGGCCCCCGCACAGACTCCATCCCCACCCCTCATTTTAGTGATGTATCATTTTTGGTTTTTGATTTGTTTTACACTTGAAGGCACATTTTGTTGGTTTTGTAGACAGAGCTTATTGCAAACACCAGGAGTTCCTTGCATCTCTCTATTCCCACCACTTTGTGGGCCACCCTCCAATCCCTTTTTATTTCAGGGGCATATGTAAGTAAGGCTGGGTCTACGCTATATGCTTACTTCGGTATAACTAGGTCACTCAGGGGTGTGAAAAATCCACACTCCTGAGCGACACACTTATACTGACCTCAACCCAGCGGTATGTTGGCTGGGTGCTGCAAATTATGATGCTGTCGGGAGAGAGTGTCTTCAGCAGAAGCACTACAACTGTGCAGCTGCACCAAACCAAGCTTGTAATGTAGACCTGCCCTAAGTGTAGGTATGTAAGACCCTCATCCCGCAAATACTTTTGTACTTGAACAGTATCATTGAAGTCAGTAGGACTGTTCTCATGCTTGAAGTTAAGCATGTTCATGTTTATAGGATTGGAGGCCTAAGGTACTCACTCAGGACTCATTTTTGCTGGTTAGGCCGAGCCCTAGATTGGATGGGATGGAGCTATATAGCTCTGTCTTCTCTCCTTTGCCTTTGGGCATTTGTATATCCCAGATGGTTGTGGGGGAAGTCAGGATGGAGCAGCCCATATGCTACCCAGAGCAGACAGCTGCAGTTTTGTCTGGCCCTTACATATTAGCCTTCCTCCCCTCACCGTTATATAGCCACATATGCAGAATTTGGACTCAAACAGAGAAGCCAGTTGATCTGTGCCAAGTGCTTTAGGATCCTGTATAAATGTCACATACTGTATTTTTTATTTCTTTATGCTATTCAGGTATATTTAGTGCGGATGTAGACTTCCCCCTTTCTCAGAATATCTTGGTTTGGTACAAGGGATGCCATCAAAAATTCAAAAGCAGTTTGCTTACTGTCATAAACTACTGTGGTTTAATAAACCCTCATTCTCCAAAAGTTATCAGGCTGCTCAGCATCAGTTAGAAAGATATTCTGATTGAGAAGAAGATTCTGATGTGGTTCATTGTAAAAATGAAAGGGCCAAATTCAGTGGTGGTGAAAGTGACATGTGGGGTATAAATTGGTCAGAAAATGGTTGTAAGAAATATAGTATGACTTCTGACATGCAAAATAAGGGGGGAGAAAGGATAGGGCCTAACAGGAAAAACAGTTACTAGGCAGGTATATGAAAGCAAGGTGCTTTAAATCACCAGTGATCTGTAGGGTTCCTGGGAGTTGTACTCACTCACTTCAAGATGAATTCGATGCCAGATTTTGAAAACCATAGACTTAAATAACTTACCAACATTGCTAAATATGATGGTTTGTAATAAGTAAGGGGTCATCATGAACACAGCATGTCAGTAAGTAGTCACTGAGTTTCAGGAATAAAACATTACTGGGTGCTTTCTGTCTAATCTTAAAGGGTGTGCAAAGTTTGAAAAATACCTACTTTGAACCTCGATATATCCTGTTAGTACCAATGAACAAAGAAAAATATGAGGGACATCTGCGGAGGAAGGGGCTGTTTAGCAGGCCAGAGATTGAAACTGCAGTCTCCAGAGTGGACATGTATATCAAAATAAATCAGGATTTTCCAGGATACTTTGATGCGGTAATAAACACAGGTGAGTTAACCTCTTTTGTACCAAGAATCTGATTACCCAGGGTGATGGCAACGGATGCCCCCAAACTGCCATGCAGATAAAGTCATCTCTGAAACAAAAACTAGGGAAGGCAAATTGATGCTCAGAGTAGCTGGTTTGAGTCTGCCAGAAATGGAACCCAGCTAGTTCTTATCCAGAGGACATAAAGAACTGCGGATTTGTATCTTTGTCACCTCAAGATTGAATTACTGCATTATGTGCTAGCTACATCTTAAATCCATCAAGAAACTGAACCTGGTGTAGAATTCAGCTGCACATTTGTTATGCAGTGTCTTTCATGAGGCCGTTACACTGAAGTTCCGTGATCTGTCCTAAGACCCAGATCCTCAAAGGTATTCAGATCCTTTGAGGATCTGGGCCTAATTGTCAGTTGGTTTCTGAATGGAGTTCAGTGTGTTGCTTTTGTCCTGTTAGGCCCTAAATGGCCTGAGGTCTGGCTGCCTTTTACCCTGTGCCATACTGCCACCGTTGAGGTCCGCAGGGGCATAAAGAGAGGAACTGCTGCAAGGGCCTTCTCTGTGAGGACCCTTCTACTTTGAAACTTGATCTCCTCCTTTGGGTAAAATAATTGAATCTGTTGATCTTTCTCAGATGTTTTCTCACTGTTGTTTAGGGAGTGAGAGAAAATCATGAGGGAGGGTAGCAAGTAGTGGGACAGGGGATTTTTCCTAGTTTATTATTTTTTTTTTTTTGACTGGCCATTGCTGCGGTGGATTTGGGACTAGGGTTTAGATGAAATAGCTGGCCTTGTGAATTATTACAATCATATTTTTAACTATTGTTGAGGACACCTGAAGCCAGGGATAGGCAGCCTTACATTTTTAGTGTAAAACAGAAGAAATAAAAGGCAATAAATAAAATGAAATTGAGGAGGAGAACATTTAGGCTGACTTATAGGAGTTTAGAATGTGGCTGAATTTAGGAAATGCTTCTTCACAGTAGTAGGCTGTGGATTATTCTCCCAAGGGAAGTTCCTCAAGTGATGAGGTTTTACCTCATCACTTGAGGAACATTTACAGCTAGACTGGGAATACATTTACCAGAGAATGTATTGTGGAGAAGAAGCCCAAACTGGTAGGGAGATATGCTGGGTGAGCTAACAGGACATTTTCATCTCTGACTTCTGTTATAATTTCGTTCTGGTGCATGGCTGTTCTTTTGTCATACATCCTTTCCCTCCCTCCTTGAAATGTGCAACTGTTTCCTGTAGATGATTACGATGAGGCATACACCCAGCTGAGTCTCCTCATAAAGGAATACCTAGGTATGGTACAGCCTTCAGATTTGGACAGCAGTCGTGTCTTGGATGACAAAACAGTCACAGGTACTGTACATGACTTTCCAACTGTGCCAATCAGGAACTAACACCAACTTTATTAGGAGAATGTTACTAATTACTTGTCAGTTAGAAACCTTTGTGCCCTATCTGTGAGAGAGGTGGCCTCCATGATTACTGGCCTGTGAAAACTCTGCAGGCCTCCCACTGAGTAATGTGCCTCCCTGACTGCCCCTCTCCGAGGAACCGAGTCTGTGATGCTGCTCCTTCCAGTTACTTACAGTTACTTTATATGGCAACTGACTTGGGAGAACAATGTTGGGAAGAGCGCATTGTGTGACCCTAATGTTATATGGAGGCAGGTTACTCCGTAGCGGATAGACATCCACTCATCAGGGAAGGTTTTTAAGGGAGATTCACAACACAAAACATGTCTCCTTGGCTGCCATCTTTGTGCCTATCAGACTAATGAGAAAAAAGAAATGGAGCTCTGAGGCTGAAGACTTACATTCCCCCTGGCCTGGTGACCAGGGATATGAATGGGGTCTCTCCAAATCAGGATCCCTCTTGCCATTGGCCAATAACCCCCATCTCCTTTTAACAATAATTCCTTACTGCCGAGTTAGCCTGGGTGATTGACACCTGGGTTAACCTAGCCCAGGTACAGCCACACGGCACAGCCACATCTGAGTTACTTTGTCCTCAGTGGTGCTGCACGCTTTTATGTGTGTCGCTAGGGCTTTGGGGGCATAGCCCATAATTCTTTGTGCTGCAATGAACTAAGCCTCTTTAGGAGTCTTTCCCAGTGAATTGTGGGAGAACTTGTCTATCGTTTTCGACACACGGGGGAATGGTGGGCAGGCACCCCAGGACTATCAGCACTCGAGTGATATAGCCCGCATTCTCACTGCAAAGTGGGTGGCGTACCAGCCTCAGTGAAAGTGGAACCCAGGCTCTCACCCATACCCCCATTTGGGCCAGCTAGCTCAGGTATAAAGCACCACTAAATTCAGATGTGTGGACAACAGGAGACTTAAGGGAGACACCTGGGCTAACTCTGTGGTGAAGACATGCTTAATGGTGAGACATGCTTCTCCCTAATGCCAAGTAAATTATTTAAGAAATCCATCCTTATTCTGGCCCTAGATTCCATTCTGTCTCCTCTATTTGGACTATACACTCCTGTAATTAATAGAGCCCCCAGTGGGAACGAGGAAGGGGAGACAGAGAGTTTCTTGACAGAGAGTTGTGTAATAAGGGAGACAAGAAACTTGTTTATGATAGCTCTTTTCTCCAAGAGCTTCCACAGTTCATAGGTTACTTTAAATCCAGTGCTGAAGGAGGGTGACTGTTTTACTAAACAGGGGAAGAGCCAATACTCGTGACTTTCTGCATGGCTCGCAAGGCTGCAGATTAGAGAATCTGAAGAGAGTGTAAGACTGGCACAAAAATGTTCATGACAAATAGTGTAAAATTCATCACTTTTTCAGGTCAAGTGGTTTCATATCCTGAAAGAATTAATAAATGTTGATTACTACATGGGGAATGAAAAGCCTCAACATGGATTGTAACATATAGATACTACCATGACAGGTAGCTTTCTAAAGAAACCAGTAAATTTAATCTAAATCTGGACTATCTTAATTTTTACTTCTAGAAGTGCCAGTGTTTGTTTGAGCTTAGGGAAGGCTTGTGGGGCTGACTGGTTTTTGGAGAAGCAGGTTACCATGTATGCTGTATCTTGTTCTTGCAATCTTGCTCTTAGTTATTTTCTGCTAAAACACTAGGGCAGGTGTTCTCAAACTTCGTTGCACCATGACCCCCTTCTGACAACAAAAATTACTCCATGACCCCAGGAAGGGGAACAGAAGCCTGGGCCTGTCTGAGCCCCACTGCCCCAGATGGTGGGGGTTCAGCCCCAGGCAGGGGGCCTGTAACCTGAGCTCCACTGCTGAGGGCTGAAGCGCTCGGGTTTAGGCTTTGGCCCTGGGTGATGGAGGTTGGGCTTCAGCCCTGGGCCCCAGCAAGTCTAAGCCAGCCCTGGTGACCCTATTAAAATGGGGTCCCAACCCACAGTTTGAGAACCGCTTCACTAGGAAATAGAACTTTCTAGCACAGGAGGGAGCGCAAAGTGGAAGGATTATGGACAGAAGAGAATCTTATCTAATTATAATATGTTCTATCTAAAGCACCTGACATTCCTTTAACAAAATCTTAATATTCTTTCACATTTTGGAATTGTGTCAATTTGTACTTTGTTGTTAGCCACAGAAATTCCATTAATAGTACTGGGTTTTGGTAATTTTGCTCTCCATAAAGTAACTTTTAAATTGACTATGCATCGTTAAATTCACTTAGAGCTTCATTTATAGGAGTTTAAATAAATTTAACTATCTTAGTTCTGGAGAGAGTGTCTCTTCTTATGGACTGTGTGAAATAATTCATTTTAAAGAATTTGCCTCAAGGTTGACTTTATTTTGGACATTTTTAGTAAGAGAGTAGAAGGGAGAAGATTGGTTCTCTGATATTATGATAGGTTGTTAATTCTTTTTTTAATGAGCTGCCATTTGAGATCTTTTGTTCATGTACAGAATAAAGACACTGGGAGAAATCAATAAGCTCTTCTTTTGAAACACTTTTTATAGAAGAAATTACCGTACTCATATGATAATGCTTTGCGCGTACGTAGCAGTTTTCATCCAAGATGTCGGTGCTTTATAACTATTAAGTAAGCCTCACAACACTCTGGATAGGAATACATACTTCACAACATTTCACAGATGGGACATTGGGGCTGTAGCTGATTATCAGTGGTGCTGCGCACTCAGAATTCCCCTTGAAGTTGGTGGGAGTGGTGGGTGCTCAGCATGTCTGTAAATCAGGCTCAGTTAATCATTTGCAGCACCTGGAATAGAACTCAGGAGCCATAACTCCCTTGTTTTAATCACTAGAAATTCCAGCATATGCATATCAGCAACTTGAGCTGGCTAGGCTGAGGGACATTTGGGGAAAGTTGGCATTTATTTATTACATAATTACAAAACCAAACATACACAAAATATGAATGTGTGTGTAAGATTGTATGTATTTGATTGTCTCCCTCTCCTCCACCCTTCATTTATTACTCTTCTCTTTAGATTGTAGGTACTTTGAGAGAACTACTTTTGTACAGCACCTACTACAATGGAGCCTTTCTCCTGAGTGGGTTTTCCAAACACTGCCATAATATAAATATTCGTAAGGGTTTTCTTTAAATTTTAAATTGATATTTAGGGGTAATTTGTTAGCTAAACTGAAGCCCAGCCTCCTTATTTGTGGCTGTAGTTTTGCACCCTCAGATTTTGCTTGAAAAAAGTGAGTTAGTTATATCTCCAGCTATCTGGTTTAGTTGCATTTCTGACTACCTGTAAATCAGGTAGAGGTGCAAGTACTTACATTTGCGCCCAGAGGTGAATTGTGTGCACAAAAATTCAGGTGCAAATAATTCTGACAGAAGGAAGGGCAAGTGATTCAAATTCCCTGGCTGTGAGGTAGGTCAAACATAGCCTTTGAACAGCTTAACAGTGGTAACAATGTTTAATAGCTAGCACCTCAGGCAAATAAAATTAAGCAAAGCAACATGCCGTACACCATCGGTGTCCCTCAGTGGTTTCTGTTTTGAGTATTTTTGGGAGCCTACACTTCCCTAGGTATTTTGAGGATGAATTTGTTAATATTTGTAAAGTGTTTTACAAATTACAAAAAGTGCTAAGTATATTTATTCCATTCCCTGGCATCTATTTCTTAGAACTGAGTATCTTCTTATCTTTTTAACTTTCATTCTTACCACTTGCAAACCCAGAACAGTGTGAAAAGGTACCTGGTTATTCTGCAACTGCAGACATGGAGTTTCTTCAACAGGATTTCAACTTCTTGTAAACAGAGTTTAAATTAAGGGTTTTGTTGCAATAATAACTATACCTGTTCCCTACTAGATTCCAGCTCACTGTCTTTTGGAGATCACAAAACTTTAACCAGTGGAGGGACCATTAGAATTGCCCAGTCTTCTGACATCAATGAATTTTCGGACTCTTCAGCCAGAAACTACTCTGTTAGAATCTCAGCCAAACTTGCCGCACAAAAAACGCCAGTGGTAAGGGGGAAATGCTCTAATTTTAAACATATAGAATGCTAACCTATGAGTAGGATGTTTATGCTTTGGTCTATCCCTCCAGCCCCCATATCATTTTTACTGCTGTTCTCTGAACTCCTTCCAGTTTGTCAATATTTTCCCAGAGTGGAATGCCCAGAATCAAGTGTACCAAAGGCAGCTGAAAGAAAATGTCATGAGCATCATCATCTGAGGAGGAGATGGGGTAGGGAACTGTGGGCTTAATCTTTTCACACCAGTTTTACACCAGAGTAACTTCATTGATTCTGTTGGAGTTGCTTCTGATTTATGTGGTTTAAGTTGGATGAGGATCAGCTCCTATATACTTCTACAAGAATGCATGGAAACAATCCAAATTCAGGATAAATAATGGATATGCTGCCATGAGATATAAGGAAATCGTCTAACAGGACATCAAGAGCTTTGAACCTGATTCTGCTCCCACTGAAGTCAATGACAAAACTCTCATTCACCTGAGTGGCTGCATGTTTGGCATGGTTGTCACCAGAGATTGAATTCAGACATGTTTCACTGCTGCTTTTTCTTCTTTTTTTGGCCCAGAGACTCAACAGTGTGCTTAAATTTTAAACAACCTTGTGCAATCTAAGCTTCATTTTTTTTATAGGTTGTTCCCTAAAGGCAGACTTTAACTCACTCTCCTTGCAGGCAGTGGTGGAGTTAGTGCTGTCAAGCAGATATTTCTAATGATCCTTTTCAATGACAACGGCAGGGGAAAGAAAAAAACAATGGAAGCTTCAAAATATGTTCCATTCCAGGGCTATGAAGTCATAATGATGAATGATGGTTTGGGCAGGCCTGGCTTGCTGGATAGTTATTGCCACTATCTCTGTATTTATAGCAAGCTATACCTGATTCTGATGTCTAGAGTTTTGATTCTGGATGGAGCAGAGAATCAAAAAAAATCACTGCTATCCAAGACTTAAAGAAAGGCTTTCTTTAGTGGGGAGAAAGGTATGACTGTAAAATGGGCTACCCAGACAGGGAACCCTCCCATCTTTCAGACATCTTAAGCAAAATCCCATGTCTCATGCCATGTAGAGTTAAATAACTGTCATTTCATTTTATGTTTATTTCATCAGAATATATATTAGCTTAAACTGAAGGAGAAGGCTGTGTTTCTCTCACTTCAGCAGCTTTCTGCCGTCATCTGTATCACAGCGATTTATGTCTCTCTCTCTTTATTGCATCTTATATTGACACTTTACATTTTGTCAAGCCAGGGAAATAAGTATTTTATGATGAAGGTGGCTATAATTTAGCCCGGGTTTAAGTTCTTCAGTGGGCTAGAAGGCTTCCTTTATTAGTTTCCATGTTCGTTGCTGGGAATATCTGCCAAGCTATTTACTTGGCCTTCTAAGTGCCCAATATATTTGTTCATGTGTATGATGAGGTTCTGTAGGATCAACTGAAATGTCAGTCAGTAAGTGCTCCAATGTGAAACATGAGTGCAGCTCCAATAATTTTCAATATTAAAGATTGTAAATATGTCTGTTATGAATTTAAAGTAAAATCCTGTTTAATTGTTCCATTTGGAAGGAGAAATGATTCGTTACTTTTGGCAACAAAAGCATATGGCATGACTGCTACAACTGCATTCCATGCTTCCTATGTGTAGAATGGCAAAGTGAGAGAGAGCATAAAAAGACTAGCACTGGCAATCCAGGAGCAGGGTAAGAGGAAAGGCTTGCTGACCAGGAAAAGAACCATCATTCTCCATGGCCCTTGCAACTTGTGGGTGCAAAACACATTATACCAATGTTGCACAAGTAGAAATAATTACACGAGTTGCAAGGCAGTACAGAACCAGGCCCTGCAATCCATGCAAAAATCAGAAAGAATTGCTTCTTTACAAAGTACATGATTTGTGAAACATCTGTCTGAAATCTGTGTAGGTCTGGACCTAGCTGGAGTAGCAAAAGGGAAGGAAATCACAACAATCTGTGGGTGAATAGGTTCAACAAGGCAATCTGGCTCTCTTTCTTGTGAACGCTTTGCCATCTGGAGAGCTATTCCTGGGATGGGAGTCAGAGTCACCAGATAAATTGTGGTGTGGGGTCTTATTGTACCATTGTGATGCCAAATCAATATGTGATAATGTCACTATAAAATGACTGTTGTTTTTCTGAGCATTCTCTTGCCTTACCCACACTGGATTTGTCTGCACTGGGAAATTATATTGTGCTGATGCAGCACATGTTAACTAACACACTGATTCTCCAGTCTGCTAAGGCTACCTTGTGCTAGGTATACACAGAACCCTGAAAGTGGCCATAGATTTCCAGCAGAGAATTCCCTCTGTGTAGGGGAAATCTCAGCTGGTGTAGAGTTGGCACAGGTGGGTAGCCACCAACCACTCCCCTACGCTTAGAGTGAGAGGACAAGGAAAGCAGCATGTCAGGAGTGTGTTGGAGCCAAATTCTACTATACTCCTTCCCAGTGTTTTCCCCAGGAATTGAAATTAAGGGGGGGTGTTTGAATTTGGGGGGGGGGGGGGAAGGTCAGGGCCGATGAGGGGTGAGACTGTGAGGGTGAAGGTGGGCTGTATGGCACCAGAGTAAAAACTGAAAAATGTTCCATGACCATTTTATTAGATTTAACTCATGTTTTAAAATCATCACACAAATGGAAGTTGGCTACTCAAGCGTTCTATGAAGCACTACATCTACATCCTTCTTGGTTTCTTGTTATAATTTTGCACAACTCCGTTAATGAACTTCTTGAATGCAATGTGTGTTCATCTTTGGTGGCTTCTCGTGTGTTCAGTACTTCCATTCCTTCAATTGATATGCTCATTAGTTCATTCACATGATCAGGCAGAAGATGACTTCTTTCAGAACACAAAATTCTATCCAATGATGAAAAAGAACGCTCAGCTGTAGCTGTTGTGACTGGGAGTAACGAGATGAATTCCTAGTTCTTTCATCTCAGGAAACATAGCACAAATATCAGGTTGAGCCACTAGTGATGATAAAAAAGAAGTTGAAGTCAAAACTTCATTCATCCCTCGTATGGTATTCCATTGTGTGTTCAAATTCTCTATTCTGTCCTGAGCACATGGCAGCCCCATTGCTGGTAGTGCCTCACTCCACTCAACTGTCAGTGTTTTATAGGACAGGGATCTGTAAAAGCTACATAGAGGTTGAGTAGAATCTAGAAGTTGCTGTTGTACATTTTTAAGAATCAAGTCTGTGTACCTTTTCAGTTGTCTTAACAAACAATTCTTGTCCTCTTCACTTAAGGATTCAGTATAAATGCCTTCATTAGTCAACTTCTGGACTGAAGTCTTTGCTTCTTCCAGTACTTTTTCAATGGTTAGGTCTCTGATCCAAATGTAGCTTCTATTGCTGGACAGAGATCTACCACTGTTGTAGCAGATGCCTGGATGGCATTGTTTAATGACCCAAGTGGTTTCAACAGTGGACTTACAAGAGAGAGAATGGCAATAGTCTTCTCTGAATGTAGTAGCAAAAGTAATCCACCAGCCTCACTACTTAGATCCATCCCATCTTGGTAGAGACTTTCCAAAGCCAGTAATAACGGCTGGAGTAATTTTAAGACAACAGCCAAGGATCGCTCATGAGAAAGACAGAGGGTGTTCCCAGGTTGGACTAACTTGAACTTCAGTCCCAGTGTATCTTCTGTATTTTCCAAGATATTCAGTCTTTTTGGACGCTTGCTGAAAAAAGAATATAATGAAGACATTAAATTTATAACTTTTTAAATGTCTTTTGAAGAGTCTGCGGCTCGTACTAGCACTAGTTGGAGTAGATGGCCTCTGCAGTGTGTATAGGAGAGATCAGGGTTACGCTTTTCTCAGAACAAAGCTTGTACTTCACCATGTCTTCCAGAGAAGTTTGCAGCTCCATCAAATTCACAAGCAGCCATCTGTTTGGGGTCCAATTGACAAGCATTTAACTCTTCTAAGATGTGAGTTGTCACAGATGCAGCCGATGTGTCTTCTATAACTTGAACATCGAGAAATGCATCTACTGGCCTACCACTGACATCCAGATAACATACACAATGACTTAATACTTGATGCCCATTTGCATCGGTGCATTCATCAGCCACGTATGCAAATTTTTTGAATGTGGTGAGAGAGTTCTTCACTTTTTCAACTGTTGAGTCTTTCACTGTTGCACCACGTGCTTCTAGCCAGTCAGTTGAGTTTCTTGCAGAAAGATAGTGAGCATTTGCTGGTCTTGTTCAGAACCAGGGTTCAGCTTCAGGATGAACAAGTGACAATGCACTTAACATTGGCCTCCAGTTTGTAGTGTGTGGTATCTCTTGCTTAAATAGAAAGTATGATGCCACAGCCATGTTTGTTCGCATGAACTGTGTTGTGTCTCCAGCATTCTTAACAGCCTCATTAACACTCACCGGTGTTGTCCTTGGTCAGTGGAGACTGAGTACAGAGGTGCTTTCACATGAGTTCACCTCCCAGGTGGGGGGCAAGAAGGCGCCTTGCTCGTTCCTCCAGCTGCTCACTGTTCGCTCTGGCCACTGTTGTTCATTGTGCCCCCCGTTCACTCCATCACTCTGTTGCCAGTAGCCCTGTGCCATCACTTCTGCTGCCACCTGCCACTGTGACCTCTGCGAGTTGGTCTCTTGAGGTTCCACCAGCTCTCAGTGATTTCAGCTGAGCTCTCAGTGGGGGAACCTCACTGCTAGTGCAGGCTGGGCCGTCTCTTCCACAGAAACACTGTCCCACAGCAGGTCTAAGCACTTAGACCTGATTATCAATGATTTCAGCTGTAGTGGTCACTTAACACAACAAAAGACTATCTATGGAGCCTAATCAGCTCTGTCTTTAAACAGTGGAGAGGGGCAGGTCAAATAGTACTTGTGACTCAGGCAGACCATCAAGCAAAACACCCGTCCGCACCCTCTCTCTTGATGCCCTCAATCAGCACAGGCTGAGTACAGTTCTACTGCCCTTTACTCATACAATAAGAATAACAACATTTCATTCCTGCCCCCACCCCCATTCAAGTGATTTGTAACCGAACCCCAGCCAAAATCTATCATTGGGGCAACACAGCTCTGTTTGCTGGATACCTAGGTAGATTAGGTTTGAATGTAAATACAATCTGGTCCTGCAGCCTTTCCCCCCAGCCCTCAGCTCATCACTCGCTGTCAGGGAGAGCACATTTAGACTTTGCTTACAAATCATCATTTGAAATTATTAGGTTGGCCAACATCACCGAAATGAATGCACTGACACTGTCATAAAAAACAACAGCTGTATAAGGAAGCTAGTCTATGTTCATACTTTTCAAATCTATTCTACCTTTTCAGATACACATATTTTATCATGCACATTATGTGCTTTTAAAGTGTGTATTAATATTTCAATTTCAATTCAAATTTCGAAGCAATCACTAAATTGGCAACACAGCATGTAACTATTCACAAAACTAGGGGGAGTGTTGGGGAAATTCACGGGGGGTGTAGGGAAATCCCTGCTACATCCTTTGCTGGTGAAAGGAACCTTATGCAAGCAGCGTAAATTAAAGTAGGATTATTCTTGTTTTAATTTATACTGGGACTGTGAATCAACCAGCTCCCTGCAGTCACCCCTTTCTGCTACATCCTAGCATAGCTCAGATGTAGTGAAGAATCAGGGCTTCAGTGTAAACCAGGACCGCCATGTTTAAAATCAGGCGTGACTTTAAAGACAAAAGTCCTGTCTACACTGAGTGCTGAGTGATATTTAACACTGTGTTAGTTAACGTGTTATAACACAATGTAATTTCCCAGTATAGCTAAACCTATACACTCAAGAGCCTTAGGCTATGTCTACACTACCACTTTTGTCAGCAAAACTGGTGTTGCTCAGGGGTGTGAAACCCGCCCCCCTGCCGAGTAACATGAGTTTCACTGGCATAAGTGGTAGTGTGCACAGCACTATGCCGGTGGGAGAGCTTCTCCTGCTGACATAATTACCGCTGCTCATTGGAAGTGCTCTCCCCCTTTGGCATAGAGCGGCTACATGAGAGATCTTGTAGCGGTACAGCTGGGCCACTGTAAGGTCTCTAGTGTAAACATAGCCTTAGCCAGAGACAGGAATGTCGTGGCCATTTGTTACCTTTTTGAAGGCCTGTATGTACTTGTAAGTTATTGTAATAAGTTGATCATATTTCTTGCTCAGGAAAAAGCATCTCTGCAGAGGCGGCAACGTGCAGCACGTCAGGCGCTGTTGGGGAAGGCTCCTAGTGCATATGCCCAACTTTTTCAAAGGTAACGCGGGCATTTGTATTAGTCACGCCCTTTTCAGCCGAATGGAAAATGTCCATCTTGAATTCCTTTCCCATTGTGTCTGGAAGATGAATGATCAGAAGCTCTTAAAGATCACAAGTCCCATGGCTGACTCTTCTTCTTAAAGCGTTTAAGTCGAATCCTACAGTTAAGCCCTATACATGGAGATAGTTTAAGACCATTTTGGCTCTCAAGTCAGAGGGTGGACTAACAGCATGAGGCCAACCTGCAGTATATCTGGGACTGTGAATTTATAACACACACAATGACAAGGCTGCCTAGCTCGCAGCAGGGAGCAGTTGGGAGGGTGCGAGAAGCTGGGGCATCTGGACTCCACTTCTGGCGGGCGAGAAGCCCCGGGCTACTTCCCCTTGCTCCCGGCAAGGAGCAAGGGGCAGCCCTCCAGGAGCCTACTGGGCAGGGTTCCCAGTAGGGAGCTGCAACGGAGTTGAGAGACTGGGCTCTCAGCTCCCCACACTGTCCGTCTTAGGTCGGTGGATGCCCACCACCTGTATATATTAAGTCGACTTACATTTCTAGCATAGATATACCCTTAGTCCACTGTTATTTGCTGCCTTTATTTCACAGTGCCTTGCTCATATTTTGGATTCTTTGTTTGGAGTGAAAATAAGACTTTGTTTTGGCAGAGCTGTCAGATAGGTGAAAGAAACTCCTATCACCCTCATTTGGTATTTGCAATTACCAGCCCTGAAGGGACATCTGTGCTCGGTGAAAACAAATTGGATGCAGGAGTAGACAACACTCCATTCCATATGGTGATGCAAGAAGTGAAGTCAGGAAATGCCATAAATATGAACGGTTGAGACTCTGAGAGTTGGACAATGAACCCTGAAATCATAGATATTAGATAGAAAAGAGACCTACAGGGTCATTTAGTGCATACCAATGGCTGGTGCATGATTGTTCCCTATACGTAGTATGTTTACTAGTGCAATATCCAGTCGAGTTTTAAATGTACCTTGAGACTGGCTTTTCACCTTAGAAGGCTCTTCCGCAGTTTAATACATCTCCCTATCAGAAAGATTATCGTGATATCTACCCTAAATTATCACTATCCAGTTTCATCCCATTACTCCTAGTTATACGCCTTGTACCACTCAATATAACCCCTCTTCTTTTTTTATGCATTTCAGAAAATTAGACTGTTACCATGTGTCCACTCTCTATTAGTCAACAATTAGCCAAACTACATATAGTTACATCTTTCCTCATAAGTCTGTTCCTCTGGACCCCTGGTAAATTTTGGTGTTGTGCTCTAAATTCCCTTCAATCTGTTAACATCTGGTAATTAGGTGCCAGAATTGATCACAATATTCCAGGTGCAGCTGCAACAACGGGTAGCAAAGAAGGCAAAATTACCTCCTGTCTCTGGGACATGATACCTCATTGCCACTGCATATGCAGCTCAAAATTGCATTGGCCTTTTGTGGTCATTTTGTGTGACAAACCCAAGTCTCAGTAGCAGCCGTGTCAGTATCCGCAAAAAGAAAAGGAGGACTTGAGGCACCTTAGAAATTAATAAATTTATTTGAGCATAAGCTTTCGTGAGCTACAGCTCACTTCATCGGATGCATGCAGTGGAAAATACAGTGGGGAGATTTATATACACACAGAACATGAAACAATGGGTGTTATCATACACGCTGTAACAAGAGTGATCAGGTAAGGTGAGCTGTTACCAGCAGGAGAGCCGGGGGGAGGAGGGGGAAACCTTTTGTAGTGATAAGGTGGGCCATTTCCAGCAGTTGACAAGAACGTCTGAGGAACAGTGCGGGGAGGGGAGGAGAATAAACATGGGGAAATAGTTTTACTTTGTGTAATGATCCATCCATTCCCAGTCTTTATTCAAGCCTAAGTTAATTGTACCCAGTTTGCAAATTAATTCCAATTCAGCAGACTCTCGTTGGAGTCTGTTTTTGAAGTTGTTTTGTTGAAGAATTGTCACTTTTAGGTCTGTAATCAAGTGACCAAAGAGATTGAAGTGTTCTCCGACTGGTTTTTGAACGCTCTAATTCTTGACGTCTGATTTGTGTCCATTTATTCTTTTACGTAGAGACTGTCCAGTTTGGCCAATGTACATGGCAGAGGGGCATTGCTGGCACATGATGGCATATATCACATTGGTAGATGTGCAGGTGAACGAGCCTCTGATAGTGTGGCTGATGTGATTAGGCCCTATTTTGGAGTCCCCTGAATAGATATGTGGACACAGTTGGCAACGGGCTTTGTTACAAGGATAGGTTCCTGGGTTCGTGGTTCTGTTGTGTGATGTGTGGTTGCTGGTGAGTATTTGCTTCAGGTTGGGGGGGGCTGTCTGTAAGCAAGGACTGGCCTGTCTCCCAAGATCTGTGAGAGTGATGGGTCGTCCTTCAGGATAGGTTGTAGATCCTTGATGATGCATTGGAGAGGTTTTAGTTGGGGGCTGACTTCCTGTTCGTTGTCATCTCTAGGTTTTTTCAGCATGCTGCTTCCTAGGTTTCTCCTCTCTGTGGAGTATCTGTCCACTTATCTTTATCTGTGACTTAGATTATTTTTCCCCAGTGTGTATTTTATTTTGACTTTTTTTTGTTTCTACTTGGCTACACAAGTAAAGCACAAATCACATCTCTCTGAAATTTGATTATAAAAATTTCTCTTGACATCCATCATTTTTCTCTTGTCAGCTTTGATATTGTATATTGTCTACTTTCATTTAAAATACAATTCAATTCAATACAATACAAATACCCATTCAGGGAAAATGTTTCTTAATCTCAAAGTTCAGTGACTGTGGGAGGGAGCTTCTTACTGTACTCTGTTGTCAAGAAAAAGAGAATTACTGTTTACATCGAAAGCTATCCTTTTTACTGGCAGTGCAGTTGAACTAACTGAGAGAATGCTGGTCCTAGAGTTGTGCTGACATAACTGAAGATGCTAATAGACAAAGAAAAAAATATACTCAAAAAAGCTATATTAACTCCAAGCTCCATTGAAATGGAAAGTGGAAAACCACTGTTCGCCACAATGGATGAACTTAGTAGGGAAAGAAACTTTGTTCCATTGAGGGCATTGTAAATAATTTGGAACAAAATAAATTTATAGCTATAATAAAATACTGTTTTTAAAAAAGCACAGCTGTCTAATTGGTAAATATACAGAGTATTTGCCATATAGAAATACCAGTGTTTTTATACAATGCTATAAACTACTGAATTGGATATTTTAAGATTTTGGGACATGTCCTTGACCAACGTAAATCAAAAGTAGCTCAGTTTAAATCAAAGAAGTTATATTGGTTTTAAAAGTGGTTTAAAGGAAGAATCAGTTCTGTTTTTATTTATTGCAACAGCCAAAGGAATAACTACATAAATTTATATTTTTAAATTGAGATAATTTAAAATCTGACTTCCTTATTTTGTTCCTGTAGCTGTGTGCAGTTGCAATTGAGGTTATTTTGATGTTTAACTACCTGAAACAGTATGTGGGCACAATTGGGTAGTTTGACATCTAATAATAATATCTAGTTCGTGTCAATTGTGCCTGTGCTATTAAAGGTACAAAATAAGAGGCTGGGGTGAGGTCTAACTGAAATCAGGCCCTTAGCCATTGAATAACTTGTTGATGTCCCCTGAATGCCCCCTGAGGGCCTGGATTCTGTCACATACACATATGAGTAAAGAAGAGAAGGCATGGCCAAGAAGAGAACTGCAAAGTGTAATTGACAGTGCCACGGTCCTGGCTCCACCCCAACTCAGGGAATTCACACACTTTGCAGTCTCTGCACTGCTTTCCAGGATGGGGCTTTGTTGGAGCATACAGGAGGTATGTTCCATGCATTTTAACATAACACACTTGATACACTCTCTTCTGCCTGGATAGCTCATGGTCAGGGCATGAGTATTCCACGCAGGTGGCTGTATGAGAGATTTGCTGGCTTTCCTGTCTGATCATAAGAACATAAGAATGGCCATCCTGGGTCAGACCAAAGGTCCATCTAGCCCAGTATCCTGTCTTCCGACAGTGGCCAGGTGCCCCACATTCCCACTGGACGATCAAGATGCTAATGGAGCACTGAAGGACGATAAGGCCATTGCAGAGAAACTAAATGAATTCTTTGCATCGGTCTTCATGGTTGAGGAGGTGAGGGAGGTTTCCAAACATGAGCCATTCTTTTTAGGTGACAAATCTGAGGAACTGTCCCAGATTGAGGTGTCATTAGAGGAGGTTTCGGAACAAATTGATAAACAGTATCACCCTGAGCTCTTCCAGCTAAGCCATCCTGGTCTCCGAAGACCATACACGGTCTCTGAGGGCCAGGAGTTCCTTACACCAAATGCACACAAATGCCACCTGCCCATAGGGCAGGTAATCATACATGCTGCATTGGGTGCAATAAACTGGGTAACCCCCACTCTGTTGCTGGACTTCTTCCTACATTCTCTTTTTACTCCTGAAGCTTGTTCCTTTGTTGTTGTTTTGTTTTTATCAGGGGGTGTGTTTGGCTTTAAGTTTCAAGAAGTTTAGGGAATGTTAAGTGAATGTGCCCCCCTCCCCTCACACTCTCCCTGGAGAACTCCCTCGCAAAACTCCCCTCTTTGCTCGCTCCCCTGGTCACTTAGGGGCGGGCTTTTTAAGGCCCTGGTCTTCCTGAGTAGCCCTGCCCCTTGGTTAAGGGTTGATGGGTACAGGATACAGGTACAACATAATGTTGCTTTGCCACATTATTCTGTGCCCATTTGGGGGGCAGAAAGGAAGAAGCAGTAACTGTGGCCCCAGGTACATGGGTGTCCTCTTCAGAGTGTCAAAGTGGATGAGGTAATTTCTTTTATTGGACCAGCTTCTGCTGTTCAGGGAGAGACAAGCTTTTGAGCTTACACAGAGCCCTTCTTCAGGTTTGGGAAATGTACTCAGAAATACTGAAACATACTCAGAAGCTCTGTGGAAGCTCGAAAGCTCCTCTCTGTCCCTAACAGAAGTTGGTCCAATAAAAGATATTATCTCCCCCACCTAGTCTCTCTAATATCCTGGTACCAACATGGCTACATCAACACTGCATATGCTTCAGAGTGTGTAATTTAACTTAGCTGACATGTTTTTCTTTCTTAATCAAGCTGCGGCAGCCTGGAGCAACAGAAATTATAAACTCCTGGAATATGAATGTTTCTAATGAAACTGATGACAAAACCTTAATGACAGTCACACACTCAATTGGCAGTGTGAAAAATAAGGGATTTGGCAGGGAGGGGGAAATCCCTGTGAAGCCTTTTAAAACACGTTTCTTTCAATTGTCTGGCTGGTTGTTTTAAGCGTATCTATCAGTAGGGATTTAGCCTTTGAGAATGGGTCACTGATTCTAAATCAAAGCCTTCACTTCAGGGAGCAGAGTCCATTTTCCTGTGGCGGATGAGTCCTTAGACTGTGACCTTCTATCTGAAGTGGTGCATGATGTATCCTCTTCTCAGATTTCTGTTTGAGCTCTCCTAACCTCTGCTGTCAAGCTGCGTGTTTCAGCATTGCATATTGAGTGGAGATATTTGTTAGGAAATGTGTGTGGGCGGAGGGTTGTTTTTTGTTTCTTTGAAATGCCATGACGTTGATTTAGAAGGCTTTTGAGAGTCATCAGTGGCTCTGAGAGCCAGCAATGGGATAAAGAACCCTTTTTCCTCTATGTAATTGGTTCAGGCCAATAATGACCAAAAGCCGTTACCTGCTGGCAACCATTTGGTGGCCTATGCAATAGAAATTTTTGGTCTCACTTTAAGGGAGATTTATTTATAAGTAGGATTAATAGGATGAAACTAAGAAAGGGCAAATGAAAGACCAATGGCAGAAAAATCCTGTTTGCAGTGAAACGTGTTAGGCTATGGAATGATTCCCCAAGGAAACTGGTGACAATCCCATCACTGAGACATTTTAAAAAATAAACAGGACAAAGCACTAGAAAACATACAATAGGAAACAATCCTGCATTGGTAAAGGTTGGTTTAGACAACCTAAAAGATCTTTTGTGATTCTAGTATCTGTGATTTCTATGGGACAAGGATCTACAAACCACTTCTGCAGTTGACAACATTATTGGCAATCTTAGCAGAAGAGCTGAAGAATGAGGGGACATGCTGAGTTGGGGTGTATCAGCAAGATGGCTGCTGCACCTGTACATAGGATAGATAAAGGGCATCTTTTAAGAGCTGTAACTTAATTTTAAATAAAATATTTTAAGAGGGACTTCTCTTACGTTGGAAATTCAGCAGTGCTCTTTGGCACGTGACTAATGTTTATATATAAAATGGAGGCAATACTGCAGTTAGCGTGGGTTACATTTTGTTAGATGTTACCATGAGTGACTGTTGTAGAAGACACGAAGAAGGAACTCCAGGCCTTGTTAATAACAGACACAAGATGATGAGAAAAATAATGTTGTAGGCAAGACTTTCAAATGGGACCTGTGCTCCTAAATCACTTGAATACTTTTGAAAAGCTCACCCTTAACAGGTATAACCTCTTTTAATAGATCAAAACTATTTTTTTTTCATTAAAAATAAATGTGCTTAGCTTACCACTTTGGAATCAGGCGAGCATAGATGCAATACTGATTGTCGTTCCAGGAGTCTGTATTTATTGTTGTACCACACAAGTTTTATTACAATGTGGTCTACTAAGCAGAGATGGGGACTGGGAGTCTGGACTCCTGCTTTCTCTTACTGCTTCAGTTGGTGCCTTGATACGTAACCTTGGGCAAGTCACTTAGGCCAAAATTTTCAAACATGGGCACCTAAGGTTAGGCACCTATATCCATTTAGAAATCTACATTAGTGGCCTGAATTTTAAAGATGCTGTCAGAATTCCCATTAAAATCTAGGAGCTATGGGAAGTTTTGGCTTTAACGTCTGTGGCTCACTTTTCCCATCTGTAAAATTGGCATAATACTAACCCAGCTTTATAAAGCACTCTGAGATACTCTGATGAAGGACACTAGATCAGTGTGCCGAACGTAGTGTATTAGAATACATGAATGTATGCTCTGCATGCTTAACTTTCTTTTTATGTCATTTCAGACATCTTGCAAGTACCCCAGCAGCGATCAGCCCACATGGATTACTGGAGCCAACATCATATAGCTCTATGCTCCCAAGTGGAAGTAATGTCACCCAAGACCGGAGTCTGCTCCCTGCTAGCCCAGACACCAGGTGAGTTTAGCTGCTGGATGAACAGATTATTGCTGGACAGGTTAAAAGATAATGCCATAGCGCACAAGACTTAAAACGATTTCCCCAACTAATGCAATTGTCTCCTCTGTTACATCAACTGCCTTGCTAAACACATGTTGCGACAATGTAAAACAGAACCTGGGGATGATATTGCATAAGTGCTGTAACTCATGTGGATGACGTAGCTGCAGACTGAAGATTTCATGAGCTTTGTTTTTAAAGGGGCATATTGGAGAAGGGAATGAAAAAAATGAAAAAGGATAGGGAGAAGAATGAAAGAGCTTGGGACTCCATGTAGAGAAACAAAACTAGAGTGATCACTATTTAAACTCATAATTTACCAACAGTTACTGCACAGTGGTATCCAGGAGACCACAGTGTTTTTAAGGAGATACTGGTGGTGACTGGAATACCATTGGGCCAGGCGGGATGGTGATGGTGGTGATATCCCTGTTTACTCAAATTCTGATCTTGTGAATTGTTTCAGCATCAGCAATCCCTCCAGATCACTCTACCCAACCCTCCCACCCTGTGCTCCATTTGTCTCCTCTCTCATTGTGTCCCTGTGCCTTTGTTATAACCCCTTCTTATGTCTGGACCCTCTCTGTCAAAGATGGCAAAGAGCTTAGAGGGTGGGGGGGGCAGCTTGATCATTGTGCACTGAGCTCCCAGCTCCTCCTGCGACTGCCTGGGAAACCTCTGAATGATCCTTTGCTGCTGTGAGGGAGGGGAGATAGGCCTCGGTCTTCTGCTCCAAGTAGGAGACAGAGACAGGGAAGTCTAATCTTCATTTTTAGAGAAGGGGAAACTGAGGCACAGCATGGTGAATTAATTTGCCTTTGTTTGTCCAGTGAGTCAGTGGTAAAGTCAGGATTAGAATGTATTGTTTCCTGACTGCCAGTCCCATTCTCATTCCAGACAGACCATAGTGCCTTTCCAGGGGTATTTGAAAGAGATCATTTTTTTCTCTGTCTTTTTTACCTTTCTAAAAAAGTAGTGTTAATTAGTTCTTGAAAACTTGCTGTCATAAATATAAAGGGAAGGGTAAACACCTTTAAATCCCTCCTGGCCAGAGGAAAAACCCTTTCACCTGTAAAGAGTTAAGAAGCTAAAATAACCTCGCTGGCACCTGACCAAAATGACCAATTAGGAGACAAGATACTTTCAAAGCTGGAGGGGGGCGTGGAACAAAGGGTTCTCTCTGTCTGTGTTGTTTTTTTGCTGGGACCAGAGCAGGAATGCAGGTCAGAACTCCTGTAAAGGGTTAATAAGCAGTCTAGTTAGATATGCGTTAGATTCTGTTTTGTTTAAATGGCTGATAAAATAAGTTGTGCTGAATGGAATGTATATTCCTGTTTTTGTGTCTTTTTGTAACTTAATGTTTTGCCTAGAGGGATTCTCTATATTTTGAATGTGATTACCCTGTAAGGTATTTACCATCCTGATTTTACAGAGGTGATTCTTTTACCTTTTCTTTAATTAAAATTCTTCTTTTAAGAACCTAATTGCTTTTTCATTGTTCTTAAGATCCAAGGGTTTGGGTCTGTGTTCACCTCTACCAATTGGTGAGGATTTTTATCAAGCCTTCCCCAGAAAAGGGGGTGTAGGGCTTGGGGGGATTTGAAGGGGGGGGGGGGAAGAGACGTTTCCAAGTGGGCTCTTTCCCTGTTATTTTTGTTAGACGCTTGGTGGTGGCAGCAATAAGGTCCAGGGACAAAAGGTAAAATAGTTCGTACCTTGGGGAAGTTTTAACCTAAGCTGGTAAAAATAAGCGTAGGGGTTTTTCATGCAGGTCCCCACATCTGTACCCTAGAGTTCAGAGTGGGGAAGGAACCTTGACACTTGTGTACGTAGACAGTGACTTGGTCTGATTTTGAGAGATACAAAACATCCACGATCACCTTTAAAGGCTATGAAGCTGTTCACTTTATCCCTTGTCCTTTAGGCTGCAGAGTTCTTGCTCTTTTGTGGATAAACTTGCTGGTGAAATACACTGTACTGTTCTGTTCAAATCATAAAGAGCTCATACATTTCCACTATATGCTGTCCAGCCAGCCACTGTAATTACAGAGGTTAATTAACACGCTGTAAAAACGTTGAAATGGTAGGCCTCTGTGGATTAGATTGTACTGTGTACTTGTACAATATTGGAGCATTCTGAAGGGAACAGAGTGAGTGCATGAGAGAGACTCCGTGCATAATAGATTGCCAAGGGATTATGCATCATCTGTCCACACCAGTAAAAAGAGGCAAAACCTATAACCCAAGTGAGTGTGAAGCTATGATGAGTTGTAAAAGCGTTAAAGCCCTTCACATAAGGGAATAAATGTGTCTTTCCACTCTAGCACAGTTTGGTGTTTTGACTGTAGCAATGTTTTCATTTAACGCTCTTAATAACACAGTGGGAAAACAACTCTGAGGAGAGAGAAAAAACAAACTGCTAATCTAATTCATTTTCTGTGCATGCATCAGGCCTACCGCAAAATAGACAGTCATGCTGTCAAATCCTTTTGCAAGGAAAAATAATGAAGGCTTGGCTGAAAGTTGTTCATAGGCATGATGGCAATGTCTTGTATAGACTCCCTCTAGCGCTTTTGTAAAACATCACTTCAGAGACTTAATGCTAAAACCTGTGGTGGGTTTTTTGGGTTCGCGTATTGAGGTGAATTAATATTCTTGTATTTTCAATTCCATGCTTCCAACATTTGGGATGGCAGAAGCAGTAAAATGAAAAACCGCATGGGGTAAGAGTATGGTGCAAATGTGAATTACTGGCTTGTGGGTGTAGCAAACAAAGCACTGTCTCCTGACCTCTGGGATTTGGGCCAGCTAATGAGTTGGAGAACTCATTAGGCAACGTCCCAAATCAGATGCGTAATTCATCACATTCATCAGTTACTGCCCTAGTTTGAGCTGTTATGGAAACCAAACCAACTGTTATCCCTAAAAGCAGGAGGCCTGCAGGCCACTGACACTTGGTGTGGTGATGCTCAGTTCTGTAGCTGGTCTGTGAATAAAAACCAGGAATTCCATGGTTCTGCTCCAAGGGCCAGCCCAAAACACATGTCTAGTGGGTGGCTCCACAGGGACCTGCATTCTTTCAGCACACCTATTCTTCTTTTCTTCTCTACCTTGTAAGGTGAACTTCAGGGCCCAACCCTCCATCGTCCCACAGAAGAAAGCCCCATAAGCCACACTTCCTAGGACTTCTGATATTCTCTGCCGGTTACTAATCTCTCCCCTCATAAATGTGCTGTGTGGGTTTCTGTCAGAGGATCCACTTATGTTCACCCAGGGGCATAAACTAGTTTGGTTGTTACTGGTCTCTTAGCCAGTGCAGACGTGGAGCCAGATGCTTAGCTGGTGTAGATCAATGCAGCTCCATTGACTTCAATGGAGCTGTGTTGATTTACACCAGCTGAGGGTCTGACCCAGAATATTAATTAATTAATGTTAATGAAAGTCCCATCACCACCATACAACATGCAATGGAAAACACTGATCTTCTGCAATGCCATGTGTTGACATGGAATTATGTATATTCAAGTTGAGAATTTGTTTTGCAGTCCAATACAGATACATACAGTACAGTGAGCATACCTATGAGACCCCATTACAGTCCAGTGCTTTAATCCTCAATTTATTTCTTTTCGATATATTAGTTATATGCACTATGATCTCATTATTCCACTTTATTGTCCTATTTTGAGCATGTTGTTTTCTGTGCTTTTCACTTTAACAGAGTCATGGGGTGGGGAATTTGTCTTGGTGGAAGGAAAAGAGGAGAAAAGTAATTCCGAAGAAAAGCCTGGCCATCCCGACCTAACTATATACACTAATTATTTTCCCAGTGCCCCTATGGTGAGGGGTTGAAGATGTGCTAGATGATCAGAACTGATTTACAGAATGCTTGGCCAGAGGTAGTGCCTGGGGGAGATATTTCAAAGGCACAAATGGCAGTTGAAAGTCCATAAGTTGACAAGCACTCAGATTCTGTGATGGCAGGGACCATATAACTCCTGCTTGCCCCACCCAATTCACTGGAATTTGTTTTTCATGCCGAGGAACTTTTCGGGAGTCCTGTAGTATATGATTGTTTATTTTTATGACATTTTATGCTGAGAAGCCCAATCAAGGATCAGGATCCTTTGTGCACAGCCTGTATCAGACTTATCAGTAGAGCCCCTGATACAGACTTATTACAACTCACCGGGTGTAAGGGATGAGTTAACAGAAAGACATCAACGGTTTTTTCTGGTCGTTAGTTATATACCTTGTGTCCCAAATGCCACATTATCATCCATCGCTCTTCAGGGACACAGGGTAAGACAACTCAGAATTGCCCGTTATTGCACTGGATTGTATCGCATTGTGTTCAGACGTGACGTGTTCATGTATACTATATGGAGATGGACACAGGATTAAATTCCAACCTGAATGCAATTTATTTGTAGTTTCTGTTAGGAGACAGATGCAGGGCTGGGTTCTAGAATAGCAGAGCAGGGAACTGACCCTTTAGAAACTAGTATTTGCATTGGCACTGATATTTTTGAAAAATCCAAAGCTGCTGGTTATTCTTAGCCTGGATTTACAACTCCCAGTAATTGCTCTGCCACCCTGTAATGATGCCTGGTGGGTGTTATGGGGAGCTAAAATGAGATCACTGTTAGGGTTAATCACAGTGCTTCAGCAGGGCAGTACGTGGTGCTGAGCCTTCCCGGGTCACATTGACTTCAGCGAGAGATGTGAGTGTTCAGGACTTCTCAGGATCTAATCCTGCTGGGATTGAGGTCAATGGCAGAATCCCCATTGCTGTCCATGGGCCAGGATCAGGCCTGTAGTGAAGATCATTTCCTGGTGTTTTTTCCTGGGCTTTATGCCACTGTTGTATCTCATTATTTTGATTCTTCCCCCCTCATATTTTGAATTTCCTTATATTTTTTTTAATTTCAAAGGCTCTACCATTGCATAACACTGTCTGCTCCTTTAACCATTCTCCCTTCTCCCCGAGAGACATTCTAATCACAATGTTATCACAAGTAATTGCACTCCACACAGGAATCATTGGGCTAAATGCTCTGGCCTGGCTTGTGCATTAGATCATCAGAATGGTCCCTTCTGGCTTTAGAATCTACGAATCAATGTTTTCTTTCACACAATAGGCCAGAACAGCTGTTGTGTAAAGATGGACTTTATTAAATGTCTACAGTGTCTACTACAGCCTCTTAAAAGTTTCCATGTGATTTCTTGTTTAAAATGGGTATTTACTGTTATGAAACATCTTCTTTGGAGTAAATGTGCACCAAAGCATTTTTTTCCTTCAACAAATTCAGTGTTTGTTATAGATGCTGAATTCACACACTTGGAAACTGAAATCTGGGTAGTCCCAGGACAAGTTACAACCTGGGCACTACCATTGTCATGCTAATCTGTGTCCACGTTGACCTGCAGGCAAGCTGCCCATTCAGGCCTTGGTCCCTGTTGATTTCCCACAGTAGAGCCAAATGCAGAGGTGGCTTTGTGCCACAGAGACCTGCCCACTGATGAGTGAAGTGAGACCACCAACTGCTTCTGTATAGGATACCCAACAGCCAGGTTATTTATTAGTAGTATTGCAGAGGTACTTGCTTTCTCCAACGCCCATTGTGCTAGGCAATGCACATATGCATGGTCAGAGATGGTCCTTTCCCTGAGGAGTGTACACTCGAAATAGACAAGACAGAGAAGGTGTGGAAGAAAGGAGGTATTATTCATTTCATTTTACAGAAGGGGAATTGAGGCAGAAAGAGACTAAGTGACTGGCCAAAAATCACCTTGGCAGTCTGAGTCAGAGCTGGGAACTGAAACCAGATCTTCTAAATCCCAGTTCCGGGCCTTTACCACAAAACCATCCTTGGATTCTGCCGGAATGTGTCGTCTAGACAACGCTAAACTTTCCTTATGAGCCTTGCAGATCCTCTATTCAATAAATAGGTCTTCGTAACTTTTGTAAATTCTTCACTTTATCCCAAAATCACTCACTAAGAGACACCGTTTATTATGCTGAACATATAATTGGCAAACAGGATCTCTTTGAGGTCTAATCCCATCTCTCCAGCTGATTCACTCTGTAGCATGAAGCTCTGCTTTTCTTCCCCTGTCTGTGATTGATTAAATACATTAAAAATTAAAGTGGGTGGTGGCAGTTTTGTTTACTACCTCCAAAGGAGTGTTGTCATGTGTGGAACAAGTGCTGTGTAACTGCTGAGTCTGATGATTTATTTCAGGCTCCTGATTGACAATATTACTGGTGTCATTGAAGTCATGTTAAACAAACTCACAGAGTCTGGTTTCTATTACCACAAAAGAATAAATCCGTTCTCACTCTCAGCTCCAGAGAATCACATGCCACTACTGGGTTATCTATAATGTCCTCGGCTGGTGCATTTTCTACAGAAAGCTTGTCTGCTCGGAGCCCAGTTCCCAATGCTCCATACTCCGAAGAGGCCAATGCAGAACATGGGGACGCTGGAGGAGTCAGCAATGGAATGGAAAGTTTGAAAGGTATGAATTGTTTTCCAAAATCTACTTTTTTGCTGAGCCTTTGTAATAGGGCACAGTAATTATAGTGTAGGCCGGGGTACTCAGACTGAGGCTCACAAGTGACTCTTTAATGTGGTATCTGCGGCTCTTTGCGGCGCATGATATTAACACACTGTGTGACGTAATTATTAGCCAGTCTAAGCTATTAACCAATCAGGATGCTTTGACTATGTTATTACCCAATTGTAGTTTATAAAATAATAATACTTTATCAGCAATTTTGCTTTGACAGTAATATATAAACTAAATATTTCCCCTCTCATAGTGTTTAAAGAGGAATCTAAAGTACTGTAGTAAATGAAACAGTGAACTCACATGACTGTGGCTCTTTTGACTAACGATCGCTAATTTGGTTCCTGAACCACTGATATCTGAGTATCAGGGTATAAGTATATCCAGATTACAGTGCAATTACATTGTCTCAGCTTCTAATAGTACCTGTCTTAAAAACACCAAAGGGTGGTAATAAATGTAGACATGTAGTTAACCTTCCACTTCTATGAATTAGGGGTAGTCACTAGGGCTGGTTGAAAATTTCCTGTTAACTGTTTTTCAACAGAAAATTGAGTTTTCAGCTAAATAAATTTTGTGGAAAATTTCAACTTTTTATTGAAAAACAAAATGCAAAAAATTTCAATGCAGAAATTTTGCTGTGATGCTTCATGGGAGTTGTAGTTTGGGTGCCTCATGCCCCCATCCTCCTCTCTGGGCTGAGTTCCCCAGCTGGACTACATCTTCCTTTTCCTTTCACCCCTATAAGATCATTTGAACTATGGGTCACAGGCTCGGTATAGATCCGTTCTCCACTGGGAAAGTTCCAGCTGAATCACATCCAGATTTCTCAGCTGGTGGAAGTTTTGAAATAATGTCTGCTTGCTCTGTTGCTTGCGAGGGAGTGGGGTACCACGGAGGAAGACCAACGGCGGGATTATATAGTGTTGTTCAGTGAGAACAATCTTTATTTCCTTGAAATTGCTTACTAATTTGTTTGTTAATTCTTGCAGACGCTGAACTTTCTAGTGACATGCTTGAAAAAAAACCCAGCAAATCCAAGTCCAGTTCTCCTCGTGTGCCCCAGACTACAAACCGACCAGGCTCCAACTCCAAACCCGTCCTACCTCCAATCCCATCAGGGCGGAAAAAGACAAACCCTTGATGGTCGACATCAGCTGAGGCATTGTCTTGATCATGCCCGTTTCCGCTGTCTAACTTGAATACTGGTTTTGATATAATTTCCCCCCCACACACACACACAAAGAAAAGTCTATCAAAGAATATTATCTTTCTGAATCCATCTCTGATTAATTCTGAATCACTCTTCTCTTTAAAAAAAGTTATTTATTTATAACTTTATTAAAAAGTACTTCCTGCTTTTCCCAGAGCTAGAAATGATTTCCCCAGGTGCTCCCCCACTTGGAAATGTCATAGAATTTCCCCCGAGATCCATGTGAACAGATCTTCCAGAGATATTTTTTCTATTTCACTGACTTAATTGAGGTGTGGAAGCTTGAAGGCCTCTGATGATGATGTTGCTTATAGTACAAGACTGCTGAATTAGTTTTTGCTAAGAGGGATTTAATGTGATACTTAGATTTCAGTGAGGAAGGGAAACTACTTAATTCCAAGGCAACCTCTTATAGAAGCTATATCTTTAGAAATGAGAAGTTATTTTTAATATACATGTATATTTAAACAAACAACCCACAAAGGAATCACCAGAAAAAATCCTTAATTAATTTGATTTTGCTAACGTTTTAACTATTTTCTGATTATGCTGAGATCTGTTTTTGCCATATATGATAGAAATGGCATCTCAATATTAAATAAAACTCATACCTTAGCCTTTTTCATTATTAATTTATATTACTATATATATTTACTTTGTTGTATTTACTGAACAAATAACCTGCTCTGATAAGCTTGCACTGTGGAGCCCTATTGCTGTTTATATAACACCAGTCATCTGCATGGCACTTTGCAAATATGAGAAGACATGATCTATGATCTATTATACCAGAGTGGATTAAAGTTTGCTTGTGGAACTGCTCTGGATTCACCCCCAATATAACTGATCAGAATTTGGCCATGGTCTATAAAATCTAAATAGACAGACCAAAAAAGAACAAGAGATCATGGCATGTAAGGGATAAACCCAATATCCTGAACTTAATAAATATTACAAAAATACAGTGAAGGCTGTAGAAGAACCCAACTTTAGGAAGCTTACTATCTCGCGAGCAGCCTAAAGTATCCCCAGACGGCATCTAGCTCTGTGCCATCTCCTTTAGAAGATACATCTCTTCTAAGGAACCAGTTTTTACAGCAGGTTTTGCGTGAACAGAGCCAAAACTCATCAAGCCAGATATGCAAAGGTATCATCATCAAGGCAAGTTACCAAAGGAAGCAGCATCCTTACAGATTGAGCCCACCAGGATGCTGTCTTCAGCTAGGTCCTTAAGATGGGCTGGCTGGATGTTCAGCCTATGTCAGTCATTGGTGATCTTATCGCTTTTGGCAACCAAGTGATCGCTGAGCATGTTGCAGCATTCCTTGGTAAATGTGCAATTGCTAAAGTGTTTAGACAGCTAAAGATGCAGATAGGTGCCTAAAGAGATTTTTCAAAAATGCCTACACAAATTAGGCAGTTTCAGTAGTTGTTAGGTACGTTACCTGTTTAGTAGCATTTGAAAATCCCATTAGGTGTCAATCTGCATCCGTAGGTGCCTAAATACCTTTGAAAATCTGGCCCCTACTGCTATTCCTGCTCCACTGCTGACTTACACGGTAACGTGAGGCATGTCACTTAACTTCTCACGATGTCATTTTCACTGTTTTACCAATGAGGATAATTATATCACTCTACCTCTCACTATTGCTGTTAGGCTTAATCAATTAATGTCTATAAAGTGCTTTGAGATCCTTGTTTCAGAGCTGTAGCCGTGTTAGTCTGTATCAGCAAAAAAAAAAGAGTACATGTGGCACCTTAGAGACTAACAAATTTATTTGGGCATAAGCTTTCGTGGGCTGAAACCTACTTCATTGGATGCATGCAGTGGAAAATACAGTAGGAAGATATATATATACACACAGAGAACATGGGAAAAAAATGGGTATTGCCATACCAACTGTAACGAGACCAATTAATTAAGGTGGGCTATTATCAGCAGGAGAAGAAAACCCTTTTGTAGTGATAATCAGGATGGCCCATTTCAAACAGTTGATAAGAAGGTGTGAGTAACAATAGGGGGGGAAAATTAGCTTGGGGAAATAGTTTTTACTTTGCGTAATGACCCATCCACTCCCAGTCCTCCTTCAAGCCTAATTGAATGGTGTCCAGTTTGCAAATTAATTCCAATTCTGCAGTTTCTCGTTGGAGTCTGTTTTTTTTGTTGGAGAATTGCAGATTTTCGGTCTGAAATTGAGTGATCCTTGTGTGATAGTTACTATTATATAATGTTATAATTAACAAAAGAGAAACATACCCTGAGAACACAGAGTTCTGTAGCATCCTTGTTTAAGTAGCTATATGCAGCATATTCTGGAAACACGGACTGTAGGTGCTGAAAGATCTCTCCTTCTCCCGCACCCCATGTCTGTGTATTTTCCCATCAGATTCCCTATGCATAGACTTCTGTCCCTATCCCAGTCTGCCACCTCACAACCTTTCCCCACACTCGGATCCCTCCTAAACACTCCAACACCCACCAAATTTTTCACTTCCATTTAAAACAACCACCACCATCACCTCCATGTTATTCTTTCCTCTGTGCTAGCCAGGGTGACCTGATCTTCCCTGTGTCTTAGGGTGTGTCTACGCAGCAACTACACACCCGCAGCTGGCCCAGGCCAGCTGACTTGGACTTGGGTTGCAGGGTTGTTTCATTGTTGGGTAGACTTCTGGGCTCAGGCTGCAGCCCGAACGCTGGGACCCCTCCCACCTCGTAGGGCCCTCGAGCCCAGGCTCCAGCCTGAGCCCAGAAGTCTACGGCAAAGAAATAGCCCCACAGCCCAAGTCCTGCAAACCCGAGTCAGCTGGCACAGGCCAGCCACGGGTGACTAGTTGCTGTGTAGGCATACTCTTAGAGGACCCAGTCCTGGAAACACTTATGCACATGTGTAACTTTAAGCACATGAGCACCTACTGACTCAATGGGTCTACTTACTTGTAAAGTTATGCACACCCTTAAGTTTTTGTAGGATCGGTGCTCTTGATTTTAATCTCTCCAGCACAGGGATTGTCGTTATTTTGGTGTGCTATCCAGTTCTGAGCACACTGGTCATACCTGACTTATACCATTTCTCTTATTTCCCAGTTGGCAGCAGAGAAAGGACCCTGGTCCTGCCATCAGCTCTGCGTGGGCAAATCTTTGCTGGGTGAAGGCATAAGTTCGCTCACTTACATTCATATCAGCTGACTGCATTTGTGTGGAAGGAGAATTTCCAGTTTGGCATTAATTCTCTTGGGCCTGCAAACACTTATGAATATGACTAGCACTACTGAGTGCAATGACTCCGCTCAAGTGTTTGCAGGCTCAGGGCCTCGGATAGTATGCGAACTCCTGAGTTTAAAAATAATAAAGAGAGATGTTGGTTTCTGCATCTTCATTCAGATTAGCTCAGAAGTGTGATGGTGTTAGTTCAACAATATATTCAGTTGCACTCTCCCCTCACCAACCTCCTTCATGCACACACACACTCACTCTCTCTCTCTTTCTCCCGCACAGGCTGAGAAGCTGTGGATTCCCAGACCTTTTATGGTTACTGCAGTGCACCTGCAAACAGACTTTCCTTGTTTCTCCCCTCACAATCTTATCAGCCCTTTTGCCCACAGTTATCTTACTTTTTTTTGCTGTCTGTGTTTGTGTGCATAATAAAACAAAGTGGACTGAGAAAAAAAGGCTCTTTGTTCATTCCACACATGGTGGTTGGTAGGGGTAGAGTTTACAGTGGAGAAAAGGCAATAGAAGGGATAGTTTGGTACAGAACAACACAGGTAAGTGTTACATTACTGTGATTCATTGCTGAAACTGGTTTTCAAAACCTCACAGAGATGCAGAGCCCCTCAATGGGCTCTTCTTATTGCCCTGGTATCTGGCTGTTCAAAGTTGGCTGCTAATCGATCAGCCTCAACCCCCCGCCCCCGCCCCCCAGCAGAAAGTTTTCTCCCTTTGTTTCACAGATATTATGGAGCACACATCAGGCAGCAATAGCAATGGGGATATTGCTTTCCCGGAGGTCTAACCTAGTAAGCAAACAGCGCCAGCGACCTTTTAAACATCCTTACTACTATGCAGGCAGCTGGTGTACGGTTTCATGAGTCATGGGAGCAAGGGGTAGGCTGGGTCTCCCAGGAGCACAATTGGCATGGCAACATAATCAATGGTTATTTTGCAGTCAGGACAGAAAGTCCCTGCTGCCAACTTTCTGAACAGACCTGTGTTCCTAAAGATGCGCATGTCATGCACCTTTCCCGACCATCCCACATTGACTTTGGTGAAATGGCCTCTGTGATCCACCAGCACTTGCCACACTACTGAGAAGGATTCTTTTCGGTTTATGTATGCTTTGGCAAGGTGGTCTGGTGCCATGATTGGGATGTGCGTGCCATCTATTGCCCCACTGCAGTTAGGGAACCCCAACATGGCAACACCATCCACTATATCCTGCATGTTGCCCAGAGTCACTACCCTTCTTTGCAGAAGTCGATTAATGGCCCTGCAGACTTGAATCACAACAGCTTCTAGGGATTTACCAACTCTGAACTGATTCCCCACTAACCAGTAACAGTCTGGCATTGCAAGCTGCCATAGAGCGATCACCACTTGTTTCTCCACTGTCAAAGCAGCCCTCATTTTAGTATTGCTGCGCTTCAGGGCTGGGGAAAGTTCTGCACAAAGTTCCCGGAATGTGGCCTTCCGCATTGGAAAGTTCTGGAGCCACTGCTCATCATCCCATAGCTGCATAACGATCCGGTCCCACCAGTCAGTGCTGCTTTCCCAGGACCAGAAACGGTGCTCAACTGATGTGCGACTGCCACCGGCAACTGATCATTGTTTTGCTCTCTGGCTTGCAGCAGGGCTGCTTGTGTGACATAGCAATGTTCCGCATGGCGGCTCCTGTCTCGGCTGTAGAAATACTGCAGGATAAGGTGCAAGGTGTTTGTAATGCTCACAAGAAGAGTGCACAGCTGAGTGGGGTCCGTGCTTATCTGGCTATGGCATCTGCGCGGCTAAAAGACGTGAAAAAGCCTTGGTTTGTTTGCTGTTGATCTCAGGGAGGGAGGAAAGTGCATTATGGGAGGCTAACATCATGTTCCCATTACCACCCGTAAAAATGTTTGGTCCCATGAAGCATTGCAGCCCTACCCAAAATTTTCTTTCGGCTACTTGCACTGTGGGCTAGCTACCCACAGTGCAGTGCACCGTGCATCAATGCAAGCATTACTAGTGAGGACGCACGCCGCCGACACAGTGAGCATGGTGTGGACACACAGGATCGACCTGCTTAAGTCGGAGACTTGATGTCAACTTACATAAAGTCGACTTAACTTCGTAGTGTAGACATGGCTGAAGTCTCTGAGTTTTACAAAGGGCAGTATTACAAGCTGTTTAATTTCCTTTTTTCCCCGCAAGTAAACATTCAGCAGTCACAAGAAAGCCAGTGACCAAGAAGAAATGCTCAAGACTATGGCTTCTTGCTTTGTGAACTCAAGATTCAGCACTTCACAGATAATTTATGTGGTTTTTTTCACCCAACCTGTGAGATTAAGTATTAGTTCCATTTTACAGATGGGTAAAATGAGAGCTGGAGTGATTTGCCCATCTCACAGAGTGTAGAGTTGAGAATAGAACCCAGAAGTCCTGGCTCCCAGTCCCCTATTCTAACCACCAGCCAGTTCTAATGCATGGGGAGAGATGGGGGAAACTGCCTTTATTATGAGTTATGCAAAGAGAAGACTGTCATGAGGAGCACACAGCAGGTAGGCTCTCAGGTTGTAAATACTTCCATAAATACAAAGGAAGGAAATTCGTCATGATTTTGGATAATGGTGGGCAAGGAAAAATGGCCTGAAGCTAAGGTGTGGAAAGTTTGTTAGCCATTAAGACAAGGTTCTTGTCTCCATTTGAATAGACTAGCCCCAGTTAGGTGGGTATTGATTAGCAAGCATGATGTAAGCCTTAATCCCACAAAGGCCAAGACGTCAGAAAGGATCCATCACAATGGCCTTTGCTGGCCCTCTGAGCTTAGAGCTGAGCTGAAACTCAGCGTAATTGTGGAGGGTAGTCTCTGAGACATTGTCTAATGTAAGGAATGGAAAGCATCCATGGGCGAAGAGCCTGACCCAGAGCCCATGGAAGTCAGTGGAAATCTTTCCATTGATTGCAATGAGTTTTGGATTAGGTCCATAAATAATAAAATAAAATCTAGACATTATTCCCTCTTGCAAAGCTACTGGAAATTTTTGAGGGATAGAGGAAAAGCAATTTACAAATGAGCATAAAGGTGGATAGGATCCATAGTCATCAGTGGTAGTGGAACAGTTTTTATAGTGGGAGGTGCTGAAGGCATAAAGTCTGTATTTGGGTTGTTATTACTACTTCAAACCAGGGGGTGTGGCAGCACCCCCCAGTACCCCTAGTTCCAGCACTGATAGCCATCTAGTCCAACCTGCTGCCCACTTTGTGGTGGCCAAAGGGTGGGATTTTAACTGGCCTGATTCTCCAGCACTTTACACCTTGCAGAGTCTTTTACATCTGTGCAAAGTGGGTGTAAACTGCTTCTACATAGGGGCAAATGACTGCAAGATGCAACACAGCGGAGAAGCAGGCCTTACTCATTCCAGAACATGCTAGACTCCTAGGGGAACAACAGTGTGAACTATGAAAACCCACCCGGTGGGCTCTTGGCTGGGTATAAAAGCCCAGGTATTTTCATCTCTCTTAAAAAGGCCCAACAAATCTCAGCTAGTTACCAAAAATGTATTTTTAACACAGCTGCAGTCGTATCAGATACTAACTGCAGGGCTGTTGTTCGTTTCTACAATACGGAAAAAGAAAGCACAAAGCTGGTTCCAAAAATACCTGTTTAAAGACTATTGTTGCATTCCAGGGGTGGCTAGCTAACTTCTATTCCCTCAGGAGCTTGTCTAATTGAATGTGCTGCATAATATGCTGTTAATTTGGCAGCTGTCAAAGTGAATTATAATTTTTTTAACAGTAAATGTGGGGGGCTTTTTTGCCACAAAGAGTGTATTTCCTTGGTTACCTTTGATCCACTTTATTCGCGGGACAGATGAGGAATGGCTGCAAACATAGCGTGGGGATGATTCTGCCCCCCTTGCTCTTCCTGTGGAGTGTTACCTTAGACCTCCAACCCTACAGCCTGACCCACACATGCTGACTTTGGGGCTTTGTGCTGCTCCGGCGTCCGCCCACACAGATCAGGTTGCAGGATCGGGACCTTAATCTGCAAGTGGTCCTACTGAGCTCAAGGAGTAGGATAGTACTCAGTGGGAGTAAAGGTGCCGGAATTGGGCTTCTTAAGAACACTTGTATTTTAATGCCTATACTCTCATTCCCAGGTGTGATCATCTAGTCCTGCACATGGCTAATTTTACTCACACAAGTAGTCACCGTGACTCCCACGGGGTGCAGGTGGATCCTGACACAGGATCAGGGCCCTAATCAATAATACTTAGTGCTTGACAAACAATAGCCAATTAAGGCATGAGCAGGGTCACCAGCAAATCTTACTGGTTGGCCAGATCCCACTAAATATTTCAAGCTTTTGAGCTATTTTTCCTCCTCATTAAAAAAAAAAATAAAAAATCCCTAAAGATGAGTTTCTTTTTCATGCCCCAGGGTACACACATTTTTATTGTGTGTGTATTAAGTGTTCATACCTGTGAGCAAGTATGAGCATCAAAATGTGTCAGTGGGACCCCATCGGGCTTGGAGACCGGTGCTAGCAGATTCCATTGCTGGACGGGCGCCTGTGAGAGGAAACACAGTTTAGTGGCTAAGGTCCAGGTGTTGGAATCAGAAGATCTAGGCCCCGAGTCCTCATTGCATTGGGGTCCCTTTTAGTTGCTTCCACAATACAAAATTGCCCCGAAGCCGGTAGGTCTGGCCACTAGGCCTTGGGGAATCTTGGGCGGTATAGAGCTGGCGTAGCAACCCTTACGCTAACCCTTCTCCTGCAGCCAATGCCAGCTGCTTGGCTTGGCCCTTTGGGATCAGAGCAGTCCTCAGGCCAATGTCAGGATAGCGTAGGATCAAGGGTTAAAGACGGATTTCCACCAAACCCTTCCTGAGGGCTCCACGACCACAGCTCAGGCTCTGGGCCTTGGTTTGTATTCCGTTCTCCGCCAACCCCTTGCTGTGTGGGGCTGGGTTTCCTATGCTTCAGCTTTCCCATCTGTAAAGTGGGGATAGCTCCTGGCCTCTGAGTGTCAATCTCTTAGGTGCCTGCAGCGTGTCCGGCTAGAGAGGAGAAAAGCTTTAGTGTCTTATTAATTCTAACAGCGGCCCTAGTTAAAACGTTAATGCCTGCGAGGCTTCGTGCCTTGTAAAATTGGACTCTTGACACGAGCAAGGATTTTTCCTTTTGAGCTGATGAGAGAGGAGTTTATTACAGCCAGGTAAACTTGACATGCTCTCTTCTGCCCTGCACGCAGGTTGCCAGGTGCATGGGAAGACACACAGTCCCTAGCGGGGACGAGAGCTCCGGCAACGCTTAAGGCAAGCAAAGGTGAAGCTCAGCCTGCATAACGTGGCATGACTGGGATACTAATCAATACCCATCAGCTAGGGGAGGCTCTAATTACAGGAGATCAGGAGCAGCTAAAAAGTTAGGGGGGACCAGTCTAGGCTGTCTTTCCAAACAGTCTCTGGGCAGCAGTGGTCCCATGCTACAAGCAAAGGATTTCTGCCACTGCATAGATGAGCTTAATCCAATGTTCACTCACAAAAAGACGTGAGGGCCATTCCTCGGCTGGTGTGAATTTAGAGGGAGCCCTCCAATTCCACAGCAGACAATGGAGCTCCAGTGACATTAGGTGAGGGTCTGGCCATTGGATCTTAATTGCCACTGGGCCAAATTCACTGCAGACATCAGTGGGTGCAACTCATAGGAGCCTACTGATCTGTCTCGTTTGGGATCTTTCTGTGCTATGGCCTGGTATCAGATTCCAAGGCCAGAAAAGACCCTTGTGACCGTCTAGTCCAGGGGTGGCCAAGCTGGGGCTCCGGAGCCCCATGCGGCTCTTCAGAAGTTAACATGCGGCTCCTTGTCTAGGCCCCGACTCTGGGGCTGGAGCTACAGGTGCCAACTTTCCAATGTGCCGGGGGGTGCTCACTGCTCTGCCACAGGCCCTGCCCCACTCCACCCCTTCCCACCTGCTCCCCTGAGCCTGCCGTGCCCTCGATCCTCCCTCTCCCTCCCAGAGCCTCCTGCACACCACGAAACAGCTGATGGGGAGGGAAGGGGAGGCACTGCCGGTGGGTGGGAGGTGCTGGGAGCAGGGGGAGGGGAGCTGATCGGGGGCTGCTCACGTATTGCTGTGGCTCTTTGGCAATGTACATTGGTAAATTCTGGCCCCTTCTCAGGCTCAGGTGGGCCACCCCGATCTAGTCTGACCTCCTGCATAACACAGGCCAGAGAACTTTCCCAAAATAATTCCTAGAGCAGAGCTTTTAGGAAAACACCCAATCTTGATTTAAAAACTGTCAGTGATGGAGAATCCACCGTGACCCTTGGTAAATTGTTCCAATGATGAATTACTCTGCAGTTAAAGATGTGTCTTATTTCCAGTCTGTATTTGCCTAGATTCAGCTGCCAGCCATTGGATTACGGAGTGGGTTGCAGACAGCTCTCTGTAGAGGAGTTCGAGATGGGTGTCAGTCATGGTTCTAGTCAATCTCTTGAACCTCTGGAATCTGTAACAAACTATGAACCATTTATCGAAACATCTTTTAATCAGTTATTAACCGGTCGTGAGCTACTCTCAATGTAGCCTTCCTATCATATGGCCTCTCTTTGGGGGCAATGGAGTTGCAGGAGTTTATTATACCACAGATAAGTTTGGCCCAGTGTGTCCAATCATCTCACTCCTTTTCCATATAGGCCACCCCCTCAATTGTTCAGGTTTTAAGCCCCACCCAAGCTCTGTGACTCCTTTAAGCCACTTCTCCAAAATGGCATCAGGACAGAGTCTGAGAAAGGAGCGGCAGAGACATGATTTATCAGTCAGCTTACTTGACTATTTTTCTCATGCTGTGGTTCATTAAATCCTGTACTTGCCTTGTGCCAGCAGTCGTGACATTAGGAGCAGCCTCAGGATAAGTGGGCTCAACTTCCTATACATGTCCTATCATCTCCAAAAGCCATCCCTCACCTCAGATACCTGGCCATGGCCATTGTTTCCTAAATAATGAATCAGGTTTGCATTGGTTAAGGGAATGAGAAACTAAACCCCACCAGGGAATTTCTGCCTCCTTCTACTGCATCTACTGTCTCTCCTGCTTTGAAAAGCGATAGGCCTCTTAGCTCAGACAAAACAGTGACAACTAAATTACACAGTGGCATTTTACAGAGCCATTTACCAGGCCACCTGACTGAGGGAATCACAGTTTAAGCTGCTCCGTACCATGCGATTACCAGATTAAAGACCAGGGAGAATGAAATGCTAAGCTTTGGCCTGCCAACTGCGCCCGTACCTGACAGTGGCTCTGTTGATACGCGTGTGGGGCTGACAGGCTATAATTGGCCATTGATGCAGCTTGAGTGACAGGTCTTAAAAATTAGCTTGGGGAAAAAGGCAACAAAATGTAAATGCTGGATTCTCCCACCTGCAAACACAGAAGCCAGCTCTCAGATAGCAATTTTCAAGCCCCACCATTTCGTCCTCTGAGAGAGTCTAAAACCATATTTGATTTTTTCCTCCCCTTGCAAAAGAACAAGACCCCCCCCCACCCCACTCGACAACTGCATTTGCAGGGGCAGACCCATGCGATGCTCCAGTGACTCAGTGGGGCGCCGCGTGGGTGCTTGGCTCCTCCCACACCGATCAGGCACGGACGTCTGCATGGCCCCACACCACCCGAGAGACCCAACGCAAAGTGGTGGTGCTACTCGACAGTGTTTTGGGCATGAGCCTCGCCCCAATAACCAAACTTCCACCGACTTGAAAGACAACAGGCTCAGGGTGCTGGGGTGTGTGTGGGGGGGTGCTTGTGTGTGTCTCCCCTTCCACCCCTCCCCCCAACACCCTGAATAAAGACCTCCCTATGGATTCACTACACTACAGGTTTGTCACTTCTCCAGGACCAGGGCTGCTACTCCATTCACTGGTATATCTTGCCGGGGGAGTATTTTTGCCTTTCTGAGAGGAAGCCTCGCTAGTTCGGTTGCTGTGGCCAAAGCCCTTAAACGTATACCTACCTACCCCCCCCCCCCCCCGAGGTAGTTACCGGCAGATGGCTGCCAGGCTGCTCTGCTCTTAGAGCGGAGCCTTTGTGTGCTGTCTGGGGATTTGCCACACCTCTGCTGCAGGAGTAAAATCCTGCCCGCTTTAGCCGGCAACAGAAAACCGCTGCTTGCCAAGGCCACTGCAGGCCAGGCCTTGGCTCACGTCAGCCGGACGCCTGCCCTTTGCACCACAGCTGCACCTGCCCGCCGGAATTTCCACATTGCCGCTGGTCCAGAGGCGGGCAAACTTTTTGGCCCGAGGGCCACATCTGGGTGGGGAAATTGCACGCAGGGCCATGAATCTAGGGCAGGGGGTTGGGGTGTGGGCCGTGGGGGGGGGGTGCACGAAGGGGCTCAGGGCAGGGGGTTGGGGTGTGGGGGTGCAGCGGGGGTGCAGAAGGGGGCACAGGGCAGGGGGTTGGGAAGCAGGAGGAGTCCGGCAGGGGGGTTGGGGTGCAGGGGGCATGTGGGATGCGGAAGGGGGTTCAGGGCAGGGGGGGGGCGGGGTGTGCTGTGCAGGAGGGAGCTCAGGGCAAGGGGTTGGGGTGCAGGGTGCTGGAGGTGGCTCAGGGCAAGGGGTTGGGGGTGCAAGAGCAGTCTGGTGTGCAGGAGGGGGCTCAGGCAACTAATATCCCCGGCAGGCTGTGGGACCAGAGTGGCATACGGACTGGCCCCCAAGGGTTCCTCGCCCTCCTCAGAGGACGGGACATGCGGCAGGGGAAGTGGATGGTACAAAGCACGAGCGTGCACAGAGGTGCGGTTTAGAGGCAGGCTGGCTGGCGTTCAGCCGTCTCAGGTTGCACATCGTTTTCAGCCAAGGAGGCTCACGGGGCAGGCGCCCGAGGACGAGCTCTGAAGGGCCAGGGGCGAGAGGGTGGCTTCCTCCTGTAGGCCTCACTCAAGGAAGGCAAGGCTGCCCTCACCTTCTGGAGGACTCGACAGGGCATACGCAGGGTGGACAGCCTCATACGCTGGCCAAGCACCGCAGGGTTCACCCAGTCCCTCTGATCGGCGTCCAGGAGGTCTCTGACTGACAATTGCTTGCAGGGTTAAGCTAAAACAATCAAACTCCAGAGGTCCAGCTACTACTGTACATCTCCCTGTCGTGCCTAATTATCGCTGCGTGTATCCCCCAAATGTGGATGGTGTCCCTGTACCAAACTGCTTCTATTTCTGCCACCAAATGCCAAGTGAGCGTGCTGTCCAGGAAGCTGATGCTCGTGTGGGAGTGCTCCAGAGAGAGTTTAATGGCTGGGTGGTGGTTGTCGAAGCTGTGGTGGAAATCTATGAGGGAGTTTAAGTCTGTCCAGAGGACGAAAATACCCTCACTGTATTTCAGGTGGATCATTGGTTTTGTGGTGCATTTGTCCAGAAATTATTTTTCAAGGGGGCCTATGACAAGGTTGGCACATTGGGGAGCCATCCTAGTACCCGTGGCTGTTCCCGTGTTTGGACAAAGTGTTTGTTGGTGACTGTAAAATTGTTACGGGAGAGGATGAAATGGATGAGTTTGGCGCTGCGTTTGGGGTGGGTATCTGAGGGTTGTCCATTGTCTTCATGGCTTTCCATCACAACTTCAGCAACCACCACCCCTCCATTAAACCCTCTCTGCAAAACTTCCACCCTAGCATCAACTTCCTGGACACCAGGATCAACTTCAACAAGGGAACCCTACAGATCCCTAGTACGTTGTTACTAAGCAGACGGGCTGCTGTGTTTTGCACCAGTTGGAGCTTTTCCAGGGAGCATGACTTCAGCCACTTCTGCAAAGTGTTTGAGATCTGTAGCTGAAAGGTGCTAAGTACTAGAATTATAAAATCAGGCGAGATGGATTGTCTCAGCATTAAACAGTCTTCTGGAGGCTCGGAATGGATACAAGGAGAAGCAGCAATTGCCAGAGTATTGCTGGGACAGTGCCAGAGGCGCCGACTTACAAAAGTGCCGGGGGCAGGGGGGTGCTCAACCCCCAGCTCTGCCTCAGGCCCTGCCCCCACTGCACCCCTTCCCCCAAGGCCCCACCCCTGCCCCACCCCTTTCCGCCCCATTTCACCCTCTCAGTAGGAGGCGCTGAACCTCGGGGCCTGCCCACAGGCACTGTGGGTGGGAGGGAGCTGACCGGGGGGCTGCCGGTGGGTGCTCAGTACCCACCATTTTTTCCCTGGGGGTGCTCCAGCCCCAGAGCACCCTCTGAGTCGGCCCCTATGGACAGTGCTGTCAGACAAAAACGTGTGCACGCATGTAGCCTTCAAAAAGCCGGTTGTGCCTCGCCAGCAATTCGGAAGCAGGTGTAACTCTCCAGGGGTGGAAAGCGGCTTTTGATTGATCCAGCTGGTGGGGGTTAGAAAAGCAGGACACTGGCAACCGTTTGAAGCAAAGACCCCAGCAAGCTCCGGAGAACTGTCGAAGGAGGAGAACACCCACTCCAATGGCAACAGTGCGTGCCGGCACCGGCCATCCGCCTCTCAATCACAATGATTCCAGGCAAGCTGAGCCTGCCTCCCGCTGGCTACGGAGTCGGAGATGAAATAGGCAGAGGACCGTCTTCATTTATGTTTTGTTCCACAAATTCATAAAATCCTCCCCCTACGGAGCCTTGCTGCAAAGATTGCACAGTTGGGGGATTTGCTATTTCCGAGGCACACGAGGAGAGACAGTGCATCAAAGTCTGAATGTTTTAAAGACCCAAGCCAGCGAGGTGAAAGGTCTTTTCTGGCCCCACCTCTCTCGCTCCCCATGACTTTGCTCTCAAAAAGCCTGATCAAATTCCCTCCAAGTCAATGGGATTTTTCCTCCCCATTGACTTCAGTGGGCTTTCGATATGTCCCATGGACAGAGCTGCTCTTGACCTGCGTATGGTAGATATGGCCATTTCCTGCAATATCCTGGGCAAATCTGATTGAATTACCTTAAACCTTATTGAGTTAAGGTTCAGTAACTTAAGAGTTCATTGTATTAAAAATGCAAGTGTCTATGTATCACTGTGGGATTGTACGTAATGTCTGTAGGGAGCAGACCTGGCCAGTGTAAAGCCTGGGCAATATTATGAACTTCAAGGGACTCTTTGAAACAATGTTCTAGACCTGGGTTTCTCAAGCCCCGGGGTCAGGAACCAAAATTGGGTTGCGTGACAGCATCTGTGAGCTCGCCTCCCTGCTCCTGGCACCACAACCTCAGGGGTCCCAGTGCCACTCAGGTTTGGCTCAGCCATCATGATGATGGGAGTCCAGGTAGGCCAAATTTGAGTGAGTGGCACTGCAACCCCATGACTGAGGTCACAACTTCACTCACACACATTTGGGTCAGTCGGGGGGCAGGGCCAAACATAACGGTCATACGGGGTCAGATCAATGGTCCATCTAGCTCAGTATCCTGTCTTCTGACAGTGGCCAGTGCCAGGTGCCCCAAAGGGAGTGAACAGAACAGGTAATCATCAAGTGATCCATCCCCTGTTGCCCATTCCCAGCTCCTGGCAAACAGAGGCTAGGGACACTTCAGAGCATGATTTTGCACCCCTGCCCATCCTAGCTAATAGCCACTGAAGGATCTATCCTCCAGGAACATATCTAGTTCTTTTTTGAACCCTGTTTTAGTCTTGGCCTTCACAACATCCTCTGGCAAGGAGTTCCACAGGTTGACTGTGTGTTGTGTGAAGAAATCACACCAAGGCCTCCACCCCCAAACTATTTACTAGGTCACGGCAGGTGAAGAACTTTTACAAGTGGATCCTGAGCCTAGAAAGGTTGAAACCCACTGTGCTAGACCAAGTTAAATGGGATTCCTAGGAAATACTTGGAAGGAGGGGAAGGCAAATTCTCACCTCCAGACTCCACCTTTCGAATCTGTGCCCCGAGGAGAAGCCCATTGTCTGCAAAACCTGCAGACATATCTTCACTGCTAAAATGATCAACAACCCCCCTTTGAAGATCCATGGGGCCTACACATGCCTGTCACCACAGATGGTGTCCCTCAGACCTCAGATCTTGGCCTCCTGTAACCCTGTCACTGAAGGACAAGATCAGAGGCCAAGAATGGATGAAGGCATGACTCAGAGATTCATGGGGATGCTGTTATCAACTTGTGACCACTGACAAATCCCTTGGGGGAGGGTTCTGAAGGACTGATCACAGGCCAGAGCCCTTGCTGGAAGTGGAGTGATCTCTGGTAAGCTCATTAGCAGGCATGTAGGTTCTTTGATTCTTTTTAATATGTTTTCTCTGCAATGCTTTTACCTATGGTAATTGCACTGTTAACACTTCTGAGGCAAAGGCAGCCAAAGCAGGGCTGCTGAGGCAATCTGACTTGCTAGGGAACTCAGAGTATAGGCAAGGGTCTGTGCAACCTGGAAATACACTGGTCAGGAGGGAGAGAGATGTGGACTCCACCCAAGGGAGGTGACAGCTGGGGTGCTGAAGGCCTAAGAGTAGGTGCCCATGCTGGACCATTGGGGGGTAGGGGGGGCGGGGGGGAGATGCAGTTGCCCTGAACTGTTACAATGCAAATTACTTCCCCTCCTCCATTTCCCTTGTCAGTAAATCTCACCTTTTTTTTAACCATCCTGGCCTTTGCAGCTGCTGATTTATGTTCACTGTAATGAACGAGGCTCCACAAAAATGAACTGTGCTGTCAGGTGTGATTTATGAAGCCATCTTTACTGCTCGCAGAATCATCTTCTTCCCCTCTTGTTTAATTTAGTGACAGGAGCCAGTTTTATACCTCAAAAGCAACCAGGACTTAGATCTCCAAAGGAACCTTAAGGTTTTCTTTTTGCTTTACAAGTCCCTTGTTCCTTCGACCCCCACAGTGGGAAGGGCTGAAGACAGACTGAAGTCATGAATATACACTAGTACACTCCCTAAAAGGCAAAGATTTCACGCTAAAACCTCAAGCTTTTATGAATGAAGAGCCCAGCAGATAGGGACGTATTAATCAGACCTCGGCAATGTTAGGGGAGAAAGATGATTTGTTCGATTAGAGATATAGACTCCATAACTGCTGTGGAATTAAGTGCAGCTATTAAATGTCTAATATGTGGGATTTATAGGTGTGTATGTTAACCGTGAAATTACAGGCAGGCTTTGAAGAGGTATCTTCGTGAGCACATTAGCCCTTTATAAAGTGATTGAGCCTTCACTCGCGTATAGAAGGACCTCCGACATCTGCTTTTTTTATCCACTCACGGTCCCCGCTACTCAGCTTTACTAGAGGAAAGCCTGTCTGAGGGTCTGCCTTCGGTCGTCAGTGGGCAGCGAGAGCCAAGCAGCAGGGGCTGAACAAAGCACGTTTGAGGTGTGGCTGCGCACCAAGCTTTTCAGGCGTCAGAAGCCTGACTTTCGGGAGGGACGTCGATATTTAGACACCTCAGGAAGAGGCCCGATTTTCAGATGTGCCGAGCGCTCAGCAGTTCCCACCTTAAACTCTGGCCCACTTAGCGAGTTGGCTCAATAGGGACTTAGACCTCTAAATTTAGGCACCCAACTTCTGAGAATCTGGGCTCATGCGTGAGGTGTATGGACAGGTTGCATCCCTGATCATCTTGGCTAACAGCCATTGCTGGACCTCTCCTCCATGAACTTACCTAATTCTTTTTTGAACCCTGTTATGCTTTTGCCAGCTCAACATCTCATGGCAATGAGTTCCACAGGTTAACTGTGTATTGTGTGAGGTGGAGTTTTGCTTCTAAGGGATAGGCCAGGGGTGGGAGAAGGCCGTGGGACAGATGTAGGGGTTGTAACAATACAGGATTCTAAGACAACATTAGGATGACAATGACTTTATATCCATATGCTTGGTCCTAGCCCTTCAAAGAAATCTGTTGCACCCTGCCAGTTTGCTACCTGGGTGAGGTTCCTTTCCAAAACTTTGCTCATATGGCTAGGGTGCGACTCGGGCCACCTGGGTTCAATTCTCTGTGCCCCCGTTCATCATCTGTAAACTGGGGTGACTAGCACTGCCCTACGTTACAGGGCTGTTCTGCGTAGAGCACGAGACCCCCAGGGCCCATTGTAATAAGAGGCGAAAGAGATATCTGCGATGGGTAGGCTGATAAGGATTGTGTTAAATCTGAGTTTAGAACAAGCTAAAGTAGCCACTGCTCTTAGTCTAACTTTAGAGCAATTAGCTTTCAAATCAGCCTTACCCTCCCAGCTAGAAAACTAAAGAGCTTGGTTTTCAGCTCCCACTGACTTCAAGTAGAGATGGGGGGGTTCTGCCCCACTGAAAAAAAAAACCTAGTTTCCACCCCCCAGTTCTGACTCCGATTCAGCTGCCATCCTCCGTTCCTCCTGAGTGCGAGTTCTTTACTGATGGGCAGTCCAGATCCTCCAGAATGGGATCTGGTAGCAGCAGGAAGGTCAGGGCTCCTTGATTGCTCAACGTTCATTTTTGTTTGCAAGCCAGCACTGAGACCAGTTACTGACCTTCTGGACTGAGCTGTGGCACACTGTCATTTGCAAACGCTGGGGCTGGCTGGCTGCTCCCCGGAGGGAAGGTTAACCCTGAAACCAGAGAGCCTGCTCTGAAGCCCACCTGTTGAAGGAGTATGACTTCAAGGCAGCAGTACCTGGGTTACTTCCCTTAGCAAAGTGTGTTCAGCAGCAGGAACATACAACAACAAAAGTCACAGTCAGCAATCACAACAAAAGCTAAGGGTCAGGAGCAGATTTATTTAAGAAAAACCTCAAACCTAAATCTCTACTTCCATTAAGAAAGCATTTCAGATCTTTGGGGTTGGGCTTTTTCAAGTGTCTATTTGCATATGCGCTAAATCACTGTCGGTCATTCAAGTATACAATTTAAAAACAAGTCCCCTACCCCTACCGTGAGGACACTGACAGAGTGTCTCTGGATAGTCCAGGGTGTCTCACCATTTTCCTTCCCCTCTGCCTCTCATGACTTTATAAAGACTATCACTTAGAGATACTAGAATACAGGAGGGAAGCCATCACTACTGGTGTCTGGTGATAACTACTCGGCAACACCTAGGCTGTCTTGTAAACAGAGATATATGTAAAAACATCATGGTGATTTCATTCAAATAAAATCCAGATACAGAACATGGCAAAAAAAACTGCATCACATGAAACAGGAGACCACATACAGTGTAGCTGATAAATGAGAGCAGCCTATGTACAAATACTACATTACATTCACTTTCACGCTTGCCAAGCTATTGTTTGGCTAGCAACAGTGAACCCACACTACTTGAGCCACATTCACGGCTAGTGTAAACTGGTTCCATGTGGAGTGGAGGCCAGTGCTGAATTTGACTCCATGTCTCAGCCCCATGCCAGATTTTCACTCTTTGACCTACCAGCTTTACTGCTGCTTTAACACTGAATTCTACTTGTGCTGAACACATTCCCTGCTCTGAGTCTGTGTAAAAAGCTTTCCCCCACTCTGTGATGAAGATCAAGGTGGAGATCTTACTTCTGGGCTGGTCTTTCCCAAGGTGTGTATATACCAGCTGATGAGCAGAAGCAGGGTTTAAACCAAGTTATTTGTGGGAAGGAGGGATAGACCTTCCAGTGAACATGCAGGCTTATTCTCCCCCTGCCTGAGAAAATACTTTGAAAACCATGTGCTGTTTGGGGCACTCCGAAGGCAGGAAGTTTTGCTCCTCAGAGATATTGCTTTGAGTCAGCAGATGCCAACTCCATCCTGCTATGGGCGGC